>NC_084795.1:211580619-212205619 GCF_963169125.1 Humulus lupulus
TGGGTAGATGAGAGGGTACATAGGTTCGATAGCTGGCTCGGGAAATACGACACCATGTATAGCCTGAACGAGGTATGGAACGGAATAGCCATCCAATACGGGACTAACGACTATAGGGACCTTTCAAGGTTGACGTCCACCTATAGGGAAGGTACTCCCCCAGCCTCTTCTGAAGATGGGGGAATTTCGTGGTCACCGAGCACAAGCTCGGGGGAGAGTTCCAGTTAGGTTTCTCTCCACATGTCTTTTTATCTCTTTTGTCTGTATCATGAGAAATTATTTTGTTTTTGGGATAGCTCATAATGTGTTGTAAATGTGCAGGCGAGATGGACTCCGACCTTGACAACATCCTTGAGAGTGGCGGGGCCAAAAGAAGAAAACGCCCAAGAGGCTCACAGAAGTCTGAGCGTCCCGCCAAGGTCCTCAAGAGGACTGAAAAGACACCTCCTCCACCAGCTCCAGTTGCTACAAGTCCGGTTGTGGAGCCGACTCCTCAGGTCGAAGCATCCACTACGGTCAAGCTCCAACCCCCTCCAATCATGGTTCACTCAACACTCGGCCCACCTCCGAAAAAGCCCTCAGCACGCATGTTGTCGATCTCTACTCACGTCGATGAGTATGTAATTGACAATGCTGCCAGATCCCATGGGGCTACACTCGGCTCGGACATCCTGTCTCGAGTGGGTCAGAGCTTTAGTGGCTTCGATGCCCCTCATTGGCAGTTTTTGAACAACGCCTGAGACTGCAATACACTTTACGACAAGAGTGTCGAGCTTACTACTGTGGTAACCTTTCTTTTCTCGCTATTAGCTGTATTTACACTTGGTCCATATGCTAATTTTGATTTCTTTGTATGCCAGGCTCTTGCTGTCTCTGCCCAGCTCAATTATAAGCTGAACAACAAGATCCACTCGAGCATGTCCCTTGCTCAAGAGGCGAAGGATCTCCAACTCAAACTGAATGACGAGCTTAAGGCAACAAAAGCTAAGGTGGAGGCAGAAGCTGAGGAGCTAAAGGCCAAGTCTTCCGAGCTTGAAAAGCTGAATACCCGGCTCGCAGAGCTTGAAAAAGAGAATGCTCGGGTAAAGGAGACCAATGCCAAGCTTGAAGAAGAGAAGGCCGCCACTTTCGAGATCATGGAAGGTGAAAAGGGTAGTCTTCTAGAGGAGTTTAAGGAGAAGAAGGACCGGGCAGTTGATATGGCCATGTACAGAATCTGGGCCAACAATGTCGACCTCGACACCAGCTTCTTAGGCCCTCTTGAAGCAAAGCTCGTGGCCCAATGGCAGGCTCGGTTGGATGATGAGGAGACTGCTCGAGATGAGGTGGAGAGAGCCAGAGGGGATGCTGATGCTGAGAAGGCCAAGGAGAATGTTCCTCCTTCTTAATTCTTGCCTCGGGACTATGTCCCTTTGAATCTTTTGTAATAGCCCTTTTTCTTTTTTCTTTTTTATTTACACCCATAGGGCCAAGACAATTTTACAGCTCGTGAAAGAGCTATCCTTTATGATATTACTTTTTTGAATTTACTTTAATACATTTGCTTTACATTTCTTGGGTTGAAATATTTTGCATAATTTAAATTAAAGTATAATATATGCCTGTTTATTCATACAAACATAATTTGGATTTAAGCCTGAGATTCAATGCATTCATGCACAGTTTGCTCGAATTATCCGCTTCCGATCTCGTTATTTGTTAAGGTCGGATATTACTTTTACCATGCACCCGCAAGTACTTATATGGAGTGTAATGCAAGTGGTTTAGTTGTATCTTACTTTTTTAGTTACTTTTTCTCGTCCTTGATTATCTCTCCAAAGTTATGAGGTCAAAACTATTGTTTTGCAAGATACTCAAGCCTCGATTTCGACTTTACACGAAGTGGGTTATGCTCCAACTTACTGTCGATTAGTTTTGGCTGGTTTGTTCCAAACCTATTAAGGTTGTGTTAGGATTGTAATCCATACACTTATATTTTTAATCTAGTTTGCATATTTGGTTACATCCAAACATTTTCATCTTTTGATAATTCGATTATGCCCAAACTTTCTTTGCTCGCACATTTGGTTATGTCTAAACACTTGTATGTTTTTTATAGTTTGGTTATATCCAAACTATCTCAGCTCGTGCATTTGGTTATATCCAAACACTTATATGCGTTTCGTATATGCTATTTTATTTTTCAAGCTGATGGTATATGTACCACTGATGCCCCCTTAATATCCTATGAGTGTGACCATAGGTTATTAAATTAAGAGAGATTGCAAAAAATATAGCATATTAAACGAAATCAAACTTTACTTGAAAAAATCCAAAAATAGAAAAACAGTACAGACAAACAAGCATGGTTATAGGCAACATCCTTCCTACACTATTGATAGTAAGGTTGTAGGTGTTTGCCATTCCATGCTCGTGGTACAAGAGTTCCATCCAATCTTGCCAATTTGTATATGCTGGGCTGGACGGCTGATTCTATCTGATAAGGTCCTTCCCAATTTGGCCCGAGCACACCAGCTGTTGGATCCCGTGTCGCCAAGAATACCCGCCTTAGCACCAAATCTCCTACGCCGAATTTTCGATCTCGAACTCTTTTGTTGAAGTACCGGGTAGCTCGCTGTTGGTATGCAACATTTTTTAATTAAGCTTCGTTCCTTCTTTCTTCGATCAGGTCCAGAGTTTCTTTGAGCTGAGAGTGGTTCGAGGTTTGATCATAAGCGAGGGCTCGAATTACGGGGATTTCGACCTCGATTGGCAACATAGTCTCGCAACCGTACGCCAGAGAGAATGGGGTATGTCCTATTGATGTACGGGCCGTGGTCCTATACGCCCACAGAGCTTGGGGCAACTCTTCGAGCCATCTTCCTATAGCTTCTTCCAACTTTTTCTTTAGCGTACTTTTTAGGTTTTTGTTTATAGCTTCGACCTGGCCATTCGCCTGGGGATGGGCCACTAACGAGAAGCTCTTTATTATCCCATTTTTTTCACAAAAGTTGGACAACAGATCGCTGTCGAACTGAGTACCATTATCAGACACAATCTTCCTCGGCATCCTATATCGGCATATGATGTTTTTTACCACAAAGTCAAGGACTTTCTTCGAGGTTATTGTTGCCAAAGGTTCAGCTTCAGTGCACTTCGTGAAGTAAACTACGGCGACTACTGCATATTTTACTCCGCCCTTGCCAGCCGGAAGGGAGCCTATGAAATCGATTGCCCATACCGCAAATGGCAACGGGGAGGTCATCATAGTTAGCTCAGATGGTGGAGCTCGAGGAATTGTGGCGAATCGTTGGCACTTATCACACCTTTTGACGTAGTCGAATGAGTCTGATTTGATGGTAGGCCAGAAATATTTTTGGCGTATGATTTTCTTGGACAGGCTATGCCCCCCAGTATGGTCTCCACAGAACCCTTCATGAATTTCTTCTATGATTTTCTTAGCTTTGGGTGGAGTCACACACCGGAGTAGTAGCATGGAGTATCCTCTTCTATACAGCCTTCCATCTACAATGGTATAACAAGGGATTTGATACATCAACTTTCGAGCCTTGGTCTGCTCTTCCGGGAGAACACTGGTCTCAAGGTACTCAATTATTAGAGTCATCCAGGTTGGCTCGGAGTTGATCATACACACATCCTCTTCTTCTGGCTCGTCAATACTGGGCATCACGAGATGTTCGATAGGCACGACATTCAGTTCGTCATTCTTGGTAGAAGTAGCAAACCTGGCTAAGGCGTCCGCATTCGAGTTCTGTTCTCGGGGGACCTGTTCTATCGCATAGAACTCGAAATGCTCCAGTGCCGATTTTGCCTTTTCTAAATATGCTGCCATTCTTGTACCACGAGCCTGGTATTCTCCCAAAATTTGGTTAACCACCAGCTGGGAGTCGCTATAGCAATGTATTGCTTTGGTTTTGAGCTCCTTGGCTATGCGAAGTCCCGCCAGTAGAGCCTCGTACTCGGCCTCGTTATTCAACGCGTAGAAGTCAAATCTTAAGGCAGAGTGAAATCGGCTTCCTGCAGGGGTGATCAAAATTACTCCTGCCCCCGATCCATTCTCATTAGAAGACCCGTCAACATAAAGTTTCCACAGCTCGCAGGCCGGGGTTATAACTTCATCGTTGGCCGCGCCTGTGCATTCCTCTATGAAG
This sequence comes from Humulus lupulus, assembly GCF_963169125.1. Lineage (NCBI taxonomy): Eukaryota > Viridiplantae > Streptophyta > Magnoliopsida > Rosales > Cannabaceae > Humulus > Humulus lupulus. The sequence continues at coordinate 211,584,771 of NC_084795.1, forward strand.
TCTGCCAAGGCTTGTCCCCTTATAGTCGTCCTTGGGTTATAAGTGATCTTAAATTTTCTGAGTTCAACGACCCATTTTAGCAGTTGACCTAAAGCTTTTGGCTTGGAAAAGACTTGTCTTAGTGGTTGATCAGTTAGTACATGGATGGGGTGCACTTGAAAATAGGGTCGAAACTTTCGAGATGAGTGAATTAGGCTGAGAGCTAACTTCTCCATCAAGGGATATCTTGATTCTGCCCCCAATAATCTTTTATTGACATAATACATGGGCCTTTGCACTTTTCCTTCTTCCCGCACGAGTACCGTGCTTATGGCGTGCTCATTCATAGCAAGGTACAAGTACATAACTTCTCCCGTAATAGGTTTTGACAAGATGGGAGGTTCTGCGAGGTGTTTCTTGAGTTCCTGAAAAGACAACTCGCATTCCTCTATCAATTCAAATTTCTTGCCTCCCCTCAATAGGTTGAAAAATGGAAGACAACGGTATGTAGATTTTGAGATAAACCTACTTAGTGCCGCCATCCTGCCAGTCAAACTCTGGACATCTTTGTGTTTTCAAGGTGAAGGCATATCGATCAGAGCCTGGATCTTGTCTGGATTAGCTTCTATCCCCCGAGCATTTACAATAAAGCCCAGGAATTTTCCTGAAGAAACTGCGAAAGAGCACTTCTGAGGGTTAAGTTTCATGTTATACCTCCGTAACACGGCAAAGCATTCTTCGAGATCATCCACATGGTTCTTGTTAAGTTGAGATTTAACTAACATATCATCAACATAAACCTCCATGCTATTACCTATTTTCTCAGAGAACATCATGTTTACGAGTCGCTGTTAAGTGGTTCCAGCATTCTTGAGCCCGAATGGCATGACGTTATAACAATATAACCCTTTGTCTGTTATGAAGCTCGTATGCTCTTGGTCAGGGGCATGCATGGAAATCTGGTTATATCCAGAATAGGCATCCATGAATGACATGAGTCCATGCCCTGCCGTGGTGTCCACGAGCTGGTCGATCCGTGGTAAAGGAAAACAGTCCTTAGGACAGGCCTTATTTAGGTCCGAGTAGTCAATGCAGGTTCGCCACGTCCCGTTAGGCTTTGGGACTAGCACCGGGTTGGCTACCCAAATGGGGTAAAAAGCATCCCTGATGAATCAGTTTGCTTTTAACCTGTCGACCTCCTCTTTAAGGGCCTTCTTCCTATCATCATCTAGTAGTCTTCGCTTTTGCTGCTTCGGCGGGAAGCTTTTATCGATATTTAGCGCGTGGCTCACTACATTTGGACTTATTCCTATCATGTCCGAATGTGACCATGCGAAGATATCCTGGTTCTTCTTCAAAAAGAAAATTAATTGCAATTTGGTTTCTTCATGGAGGTTTTTCCTGACCTTTACCATTTTTGGGGGGTCTGACTCTTCGAGCCTGACTTCTTCGAGCTCTTCCAACAGTTCGAGATTAGCTCTTTCCTCCACTCTTGGGTCGATTTCTTCATCTAACTCCAGGACTGTCTCGTCCTTAATCTAAATAACGACGAGCGCTTGTGCACTTGTCTGCTTTTTTCCTCTTATGGAAACGTTATAGCATTCCCTTCCAGCTAACTGATCTCCCTTCAGTGTCCCGATGCCACTAGAAGTTGGGAACTTGATGGCCAAATGCCTTACAGAAGAGACTGCCCCCAGCTCTACTAGGGTGGGTCTCCTGAGTAGCACGTTGTAGGCCGATGGTAGGTCCACTTCAATAAACTCCATCATCTTGGTTGTTGAGACTGGGTAGTCTCCCAAGGTCACAGGGAGTTCAATGGACCCCATACAGGCAATCCCTTCTCCTGAAAAACCATATAGCGTCGTTGCACAGGCTTTTAGGTCACGAAGTGTGAGTCCCATCTTTTCTAAGGTGGCCTTATAGAGTATGTTCACTGAGCTCCCATTATCAATGAGAACTCGACGAACCCTCTTGTTCGCGAGCTAGAGAGTGATGACCAGTGGGTCTTTGTGAGGAAATTGGACATGGGACGCATCATCCTCAGTAAAGGTTATAGGCTGAGATTCAACCTTTTGGTATTTTGGAGCTCTGGGTTCGGGTTCATAAGGGGACCCGTCCCTAGTTTTCAGCCTGTTCACGTACCATTTTTGGGCGTTCTTGCCCGATCCTGCGGGGTGAGGCCCGCCCGAGATGGTTACCACATCTTCTCCATCAATCGGAGGGGGTATCTCTTCTTCCCTAGCTCGGGAATTATTGTTTTGAGCAGGCGGCAGCACAGCTGTCCTCTGGCTGGTAGAAGCATGATTACTATTCTGGTTCCTGACATACTGTTTGAAGTATCCTCTCGAGATCAGTCCTTCGATCTCATCCTTCAGCTACCTCCATTCATCAGTAGTGTGCCCAGTATCTCTGTGAAATCGATAGTACTTGGAGTCTCTCTTGGACTTTTGATTTCTCATGAGGTCTGGACGCCTGAAAGGGACCTGGTTTTCATTAGCCAGGTAAATATTCTCCCGAGACTCGTTGAGCTCGGTGTACACCTTGCACACGGAGAAATACCTCTCCCCTTTCTTCTTCTTTCCCACTTCCGCCTCGGGGTTACTTCCTTCATTCTTCTTCCTTTTGGAAGGGTTTTTTGCAGGGGGTTTCGAGGCTGATGGGTCTGCCGAGGCCGAGGTAGAGTTTATGTTTGTCGTTGTAGTTATGGGCTGAGTGGTCATATTTAGTGTTGACCTCGCCTCTTATACATTGACAAACCTCTGAGCTCGCCTATTAAACTTGGTTATTGACCTCACAGGATTCCTTTGCATATCTTCCCAGAAGGAACTTCTCGGCATTACCCTAGCTCGGACGACCATTAAATGATCACTGTCGTCTACATCCCGAGCTCGGGCAACTTCCAGATTGAATCTGGTGAGGTAGCTTTTCAGTGTTTCATTGGGTTGTTGCCGGGCATTGGTCAGGGCTGATGCCTCGGGCCTTATCCCAATCATGGCTCAAAACTGCTTCTTGAAATCTTTTGACAACTGATCCCAAGAAGTGATTGAATGTCTCTTATATTTTTCGAACCAGTTTTTCGTTGGTCCTGTAAGCGATGTTGGAAATAACATGCATCTGAGCTTGTAACCCACATTACTTGCTCTCATTATGGTGTTAAATGTACTCAAATGACTGTATGGGTTAGATTTCCCCTCAAAAGGCGGGACATGAGGAATCTGAAACCCTTGAGGAAACAGAGTGTTGGAAATGTGGGGAGCGAATGGTTCGAGCTCCTCATCAGAATCTTCGTCCCAATTCCGACCTTGCTCATTCTGTAAGAGCCGAAATGCTCTTTCCAGTTGATCAATTCTATCCTGAATTGGGTCCACAGGGGGTCTCGCCTGAAATTGGTTATCATTGGTCACAATTCCAGGCTTGCGCCTTTGCAGGGGATCCTTGCGCCCATTCAGGCAATCTCTCAGGTCTGGGTTCGAGGGATTACCACTACCTCGATTCTGGTTCAGGTGCTCCCGCAGGTTGGGGTGGTTCCTTTGGTTTCCAGTATTTCTATGTCTTTGATCATACATGCTGACTGATCTGGTGTCCCATGAGTCATCACTGGCGAGGCTTGTCGCATGATTATTTCGAGATGTATTTCTTTCATGCTGCCTCGTATCTGCAGTGCAAGACCGAGACATTTGGCTTCTCGTAGGCTGGGCACCTCTCCATTCCCTAGTGGCTTCTCTATTCCCCTGTCTCCGTCCTACCCGCCCTTCCTCATCACCCTGAGTCGGTTTTGTGTTCCTCTGAGGTGGTGAGGGATATCTTATTGGTGATGGAGGGAACCGTATGGGTGACGGTGGATTCCACCCCTTTAGGGGTCTGGATGGTCCCGAGTTCACCCATGCTGGCTCGGTAACATTCTGCGTGTTACCAGGAATCTGAGTTCGAGCCTCTGCAGGGGCTCGGTTATTCCCAGTTTCTACTGGTAACTCTACAGTTGAGTTAACCGGAGCTCTAGCTCGAGTGTTTCTTCAGGGCCTCGAGGGAGCAGGTTATTCTGCCGGTGGCAGAGGTTGCTCCGTTCTTCCTGTGACAGCATTTTTTCGAGGTCTCCCACGAGGCCTGCGGGGAGGAACATGAATGTCCCGCGAAGATGGGGCTTGGTTCTCATGCGGAGGTTGAGGCTGAGCTACCTGCGCCTCTGCGGCTAACCTAGCCAACTCCTCGTTCCGCTTCTTGGCCTCAACCAACTGTTTTCTTAATTGTCAGTTTTCAAGTTCCACATTGGGGACGTACCGTTCATGATTATAATACATGTCCTCATCGTCCCTGGGAGTCGGAGGTTCTAGAGGTCCTCGAGAATCGGAGGACTCACTTCTCTCTTCAGGTTTTGGATTCGTCATTGGCTGCTTCCCAAGGCATCGTGGATAGTTTTCTTAAGGAATATTCTGATCATTCGCGGCCATAGCTAATCAGGGATTGTACTGCTTAAGGCTCTCAATGAAAGCACCAAACTGTTGACACCGTTTTTCGTCAAATTAAGATGTAGAGCAATTAAACAATAGGAACTATGACGCAGATGAATAATACAGTAGAACGGCAAGAATTTTACGTGGTTCAGCAGTTAACTTTGCCTAGTCCACGAGTCTATTTTATTAAGACTTTGGAGTTTTCTGGAAATCCTTTAGGGATGAATTCTCCAGAATTTCTCTCAAGATATCAAAAGATCCGTCCCTTACAAATGTTCAAGACCTCTCTATTTATAGAGGGTTCATAGAGTTCATTCCCACATATTTCGGGAAGATACTCCTGTTTATTAATGAAAATAATGATATTAAATTCTATAACTCCTATATACAAGGAAACGTCCCCTAAAGACTAGGGGGCATATAACAGACTTGTTAATATCCCTTTAATGTTGGGTTGTTACAACAATAAATATCTTTAAATGCATGGAAGGCGCCTCATCAGATGACCCATTAAATTGTTCGAGGTTGGCAATCAGCATCATGTCGGTCCAGGTCTATTGATAAGTTATGAGCTAGCCACCTTACCCCAAGACCAGCTCAGAGCGGGTAAATACCATCGAGGCTGTTAGAATCCGAGCTTGTACTCCTGCCAAGCTCAGACTACTTGATCCGAAGACACCCAACAATGAATATACCTCGATGCTAAGTTCTTTCGAGCTCAGAAAGAGCTTCGAGGTTAAAAATGCCTTCGAGGTTGCCATCTTGATTCGAGGGTTTGACATCTGGACCACGAACATGCATTTTAGATATCGAGCTCACACTTGACAAGTCCAGCTTTTGAGGTCACAATCTCAGGTCTCAAAATCTGGGTGTAACAATGCTTATAAGCAGTTAACAACATATAACCAAATCATAACAAGTATGCCTAGCAGTAATAACCTTACTCATGCATGCATACCAATCATATAAATGACTACAATGCCATATGAGACCAATTTCCCTAGATAATTGATCAAGGAATCATATCGGGCCCAATGCCTAAAATCATGATTATGGAATCATACTGGCTCAACACCCTAGGATATGGGACTAATGAGTCACCCTGGGGCCCTTAGCCCTGTCCTCTGTATAACCAACCTTAGAACTGGCCCAACGTACCTGACACTTTAGTTTTCTTTGACCCATAGGTCGGTCAAGCGTATGATGCGCTCTTGGTTAGACTAAACAATATGGACTAGCGCTCCACGCTATTGCCATGCTTGACTAATAAGTCAATGCCTTACGACCAGCACTCCGCCATGCTAATGTCATCCTTGACTAATAAATCAATGCTTTACGACTAGCACTCATCGTGTTAATGCCATCCTTGACTAATAAATCAATGCTAGGATATGGGACTAATAAGTCACCACGGTCCCTCAGCCCTATCCTCTGTATAAGCATACCTGGCGCTGACCAGCACTCCACGTGCTAATGTCATCCTTGACAAATAATTCAATGTTTTACGACTAGCACTCACCATGCTAATGTCGTCCTTGACTAGTAAGTCAATGCTACGATATGGGACTAATAAGTCACCCCAGGTCCCATTACCCTATCCTCTGTATAACCAGCTTTGGAGCTGATCTAGCTACCTGGCGCTGAGTTTTCCCCGACCAATAGATCGGTCAAGCGTATGATGCGCTCCTGGTTAAGTATAACAATAATGACCAGTGCACAACGTGCTATTGCCGCCCTTGACTAATAAGTCAAGCATTTCTCAATACTATAATGCAAAAATGCATTCATATGTCAAATATCTAGATATAAAGCATTCAACATGCTTAATAAAAAATTATAAGCATAGTCATAATCATGCACATACTCAGGCATTCATGCCCTATTCATGTTCCTATTCAACAAATCGAAATCACAAGCATTATAATAATCATGCACATTTATAGAGACTCAAGCTCTATTCAATTCTATATTCAACATTCAGGCCATGCCATAATCACATGTATCACATAATGGGAGTAGTTTTCTTATCTTTAGTCCAAGCATAGGTTAAAAATAAACGACCCTCTAGCACGATCCCGTTTTTGAGCCCCTAGCGATAACCTAGTCACAACCATGATATAGATTCCCATCAATAACGAGTAAACACAGGCTTCCGGACTGAGTCCTAGCCTCTGGGACATTGAATCCTACCAAACTAGATAGTAGGATCGATCTCGAACCCTTAGGTTTAAGTTCCCATGACTAAAAACCCATTTTGGCCATTTCTGCCCTTTTGGGTCGTGGCCCCAAAATCCCAGGCCGCAATCTCCTCAAGAACAGGGGATAAACCCCTCTCTGTCTGCGCCGTGGGCCGTGACCTGCGAAAAAGGGGGAGTGGGCCAAAGTGCCCCCAATAGCCAAAAACCTCTTTTTTGTAAGCTTGGGCGACGACACACAATAAAAGGTTCGCGGTCCAACCACGAACACAGCCAAGAACTCTGTTTTTCCCATTTTAAATCCTTCCAAAAACTTATCCAAACATACCCAAATCTCAAAAACAAAATTTCCAATCATCTCAATGGCCGAAAACCATCAAAACCCAAGCTTCAAATCATTCAAAAACTCCTCAAAAAGAAAAATCCAATTTCAAAATTTAAGAAACTTTAGGAAACGAAAACTCATAGATTCAAAGCTTAAATTAACTCTGATTATGCCGTTTCTTACTAAATCCCTCAGCTAATAAGCTTCTAATCTTTCCTATAATTGGTATGACTTGATCCTTGCTTGAATCTGAGTCTTGAAACTCAAGTTTCCTTCAAAAATGCGAACGGGCGTCAAAAAGAAAACGGGAGAGAGAGAGAGAGAGAACGTACTGAATGTTCTTTTATATTTATGACAGGTTACTTTGAGCTCAAGTAACCTCAAGCAAATTCAATTGCTCGGGGTCCCAAAAACGCCCCTGGGGTAAAATAGTCCAAATTCCCAGAATTCATTCTTGATCTCACTAACTCCCAATATATCATCAAATAATCATTCACATTACCCAATAACCTGGTAATGTACTAAATACCCGATATACCCCTTGACTGACACCGAATCAAATATGGGTCCTGTTGTGACTTTCCCACTAGCTTGCTCCCTTGGATTGTCTCGTGCCAAGTAACCCAAATATATCCACATAATAATGTGGTCCCACACATGTATCACATAAATGCCAAATATACCCATAACATGCCAAATTACGAAAATTATCCTTTTAATTAGGAATGGGCTCGCATGCATATTTAATACACCAAACCATGCATATCAAGTCATATTATAATATAACTCACATAATCATATAATGATACACATATATATATCACATAATCACAAAATTTTCATAATTTGCTATCATGGCCCCCTAATCAAGGCTCTAAGCCTTATTTGGTAATTTGGGACGTTACAACACCTGGCTAGTGAAAGTAGAAAGGCCTTATAGCGATATGTCCGAACACTACACCATGAACTAGGAGAAGAGGTGTTGGCCGTCGAGGAGCGAACTCCCAAAACACCTTGGTACGAGTGTAAACCTATTACATTAACCGAGGACGACGTTGCACAGCAGGTTCCCACCCAACGATCCCTTGGTTATCGAAGCTCAAATTGCCAATATGATTATTGCACAACTATGGTGGATCATGGTTCTTCAGTTAACATCCTTTTCAAGACCACTCTTAAAAGGATGAAACTCTTTCTTCGAGACATTGAGCCTTGCACATAGACCTTGTATGGTTTTACTGGGAAAGGAATGACTCCAGCAGGAACGATCAGGCTAGCAATAATTGTTAGTATTGCACCAAAAAACAACACAATCATGGCCACTTTTGTTGTGGTCGACCTCCCCTCATCTTTCAACGCCTTACTTGGAAGACCAATACTAATTGACTTGAGAACTATCACATCCATATTCCACTTAACAATGAAATTCCCAACCAATGCTTGAATTGGATGTGTTAAAGGAAATTAGCAGGATGCCCGAGAATGTTACAACTCTTCCATTACAACTACTAAGAAAGGCTTGGCAATGACCAACATGATTTTTACTGGACCAACAAAAAGCAAGCCAACAACAGTAGTGGAGATGAATACATTAGAGGAGTGAAACCAAGCTTCCCTGAACGGGCAGAGAAAATCCAAATAAGGTGTTGCCCAAAGCGAGGAAGGGGACTTTGATCCTCGCTTTGGGGATTATGATATTGGAGTGGTAGTAGTTAAGGACCTTGAGGAGGTTCAGCTCGACCAGGAATAGCCGACCAAATTGGTGAGAATTGGAAAAAACTTAGCAGAGGAAGTCAAGTCTGAACTTGTAAGATTTTTAAGAACACTGAGATGTGTTCGACTGGTCGCACAAGGACATGGTGGGCATCAACTTAGCCATGCCTTGAAATAAGAAATTGAAAGCTGAAGGAAAATGGATTTATAAGAGAGGCCTTTTACCCTGAGTGGGTTGCAAACCTTATTCTAGTACCAAAACCCAATGGAAAATGGAGGACCTGCATTGACTTTAAAAATTTGAACAAAGGATGCCCAAAAGACTGTTTTCCTTTACCAAGGATTGACTAGTTAGTTAATTCTACTTCAGGGCCTCCACCTTGGCCTCGGCCTCCATTAAGTCTAGTGGATCTTCTAGGAGGCATTTTCTAACTCTTTAACCACGCAGACCAAAAAACATAGGGAAGAAATATTTAATGCCATCATGAAATCATATTTACGAAGACAATCGCTTAAGTACAATTATGTGCAAAACATTAAAGCAACTTTCACACAAGTAAGAATTACCACTTACAGTACAGTGAGTCGAGCTTGTCCTTGGCAGTGTATTTTACATGTTAGGGCTTACCACAGACTATTTAGGGCCGTATTCTCTGATACTAATTGTAACGCCCCGATTTCCCGAGACATCACTTATGAAAGTCCATTTAAATCAATCAATAAAATAACCATTTAAAATACTATTTTATTGAAATAAACAAGGCATGAGATCTCACTATTTCTTTAAAATAAAACATTTTCAAGTCTTAAAACTTAATCAAACATAAAAAAACATAGTCCAAAAGTGATAAAAGTTCATTAAGTCTTTAAAACAATAAAACGTTGTGAACCCTTCGCTAACATGTAACATCCACGCCTCGAGCCCGCTTCACTCACTGCGTTGCATTGCCTTTACCTGCACACAGAGTACACATGAGCTAACGCCTAGTAAGAAGAGCTATGTAGGACATAACCCCCTAACCAGATAATACAACATAGCTTAATCAAAACCTTAAACAATAACAATTCATATAACACTGATACAATGTATGCTTTACTCACACACATAACAGACAAAGTCTCATACCGCACATTATGCTCACATAAGATAATCAACTATACACTCATGTTGATCAGACATGAAATGTAATATGCCCTACCTCGTGTTATTCTCACACTTGGCATCCAAAGGGGCATTCACTTACCACAAGTTGTATTCACCAATGATAAGCTCTTAGTGTACCTGAAAGTGTCTCACACAAGCAGGGAAAACCCTAGCACTATTCTCATGCTAACAATACTATGTGTGTACAGTAATCAACCACACTACATAACATAAATAACTACAAACCAAGAAACAAGGTTGTATGCTTAAACATACACCATGTGTGCAGATGTCCACTCTTCTTACCTCAATTGCAAAAAAAAAAAAAAAAAGACATTCCTTTGTTCTACCTCGAACCCCTCGCTGAGTGTCCTTGTTGAGAACTAGATCCAAAACACCCAACAATACAATGACACACTCAAAACACAATTATAAAACACATCAAGGTTTCACCACAAAACTACAACCTATAATACTAATCATCACATTTCTTATCATCTTTATGCACAAAACAAATAGATCATAAGAAAATAATCAAATAAATGACCACAATTTACTAAATCAGATTCTAAGTTTATTTTTATGCCTATAAAGTCAGATTAAACTACTTATTTCCTTATAATTATTATTTTTCAATAATTATCATTTTAATCACACATAATTCCCAAAATAATTGGATACTCAATACAATTCCCAAACCAGAACCTAACATGCTTCCTAACCATTTATACAGATTATGAAACATGATTAAACAACGTAGAAACTTATACAAATTATTTTTAGTATTTATGCATAAATTACCCTTTTTTTTTACATGCATAACTTACAAAATAATTAACCAAAAATAACAAATCAACCCAACATAGTTCTAAATCAGTCCTAGACACTAAGATACCATTTTAACTTCATAAGAACAGTGTTCAAACAGTAAAAAATAATTTTACCAACACCAAGCTATTTTCTATAATTTATCTACGTAGATAACCCATTTTAATTAAAATAATTCAAGATAAATATTAAAACAGTAAAGAATTATCCCAAATTTCACAGAATAGCTTCTAACCATTAAAAAAGCGTACAATAATTATTCTGAGCCATTTATATTAGACTAGGTATTTTCTATAATTTATTTAAGAAATAACCAAATAAATTCAAGAAAATTACAAACATGTTTAAAACATCAATCTAAACACACAAAAAAGTTTGGTATCAATCACAGATCATATAAAAATTATCTCAGAATTTTCTGAACAGTTTAAGTATTTTTCATAATTATTTCCTAAGAAAATTTAAATAATTCATAATAAATCAAGGATTTATCAAAAAAATACCAAACTTCACAAAACGCTCTAAATTATCATGTAGAATCTAAAACAATTTTTTTAAAAAAAAACCTCTAGAAAAGCATAGATCGGGTTCGCCGGAGCTATCGTCGGAGTTTGTCGTCTTCTCCGGCACCGACGATGTTTCGTTTCCGGCTACCCCAATGTTTCAAACCTCTTGGAAACTTCTCACACGTGTTCCAGCAGCCCATATCGACCCTAAGACACTAAAGAATCATGCCACAGCCGCCTTGGTCGAAGTCTTCTTCTCCAACGCTGGTGTACCGCCAACAATAGAGCTCAAAATTGGTTTTTCTTGCTCTGGACCATTTCAACCTGTTTCTTCACATTTAAACCGATTCTTGGAGTCCCCTAAGCTTGTCACTTACCACGCACACTATACACTCTTAAACACCCTTAAGTAAAAAATTATCCAAGAATATGCATTTTCTTGGATAAAAATGGTGAATCACAATTCAGGACCTTATAATTGTTTTCCTACACTCAAAATGTTTATTTCCTCCCCTAGAATGATTCTAGAATGTCCAATACCGCCCAGACTTTCCCAAGTGCAAGAACTCAAAATTTTCATCTCTTTTTCAAAAAAAAAAAAAATGATAACTACCTTCTCTCTCTTCGACCCTTTGCTTCCCTCTCAAAGAAGTTAGTGTTTGAAGCAGTAAAATCATCTTTTCAAGGAATTTTTTATATATTTTTTTAAAAAAATAATAAACTAAGGTTCCACAACTGATATCATCAGTTAAATTTCGAAAATTTGACCAATTTTATGAATATTTAATCATGTTAAATCAGAAAAATAAAGTCTCTAAACCAATCCAAAACTTGAGGGTATTATGGTCTTTTCACAAATTCAATTAGTTATTATTATTTAATTCAAATAAATAATAATAATATTATGGAAAACTGAAAATTACACATAATATGATAAAATAATTTAAAGCATATTATTATTGCTATCATGCTCATAATAATAATAATTTTTTATTAAATAAATAACAACTTAACCCAAGCCGTTATTTATTCACTTGACATTATTCTCATGCTGTGATTCCACAAAAAAACTGAATCATGAGAAACTATGAATTTTATTGCCATTGGAAATCATACATATCCAATAATCCATCAAAGGAAAAGAAAAAAAATGACAAAGATGCACACAGTGGAAAAATTACGAAATTTCCATTTCGGGAAAACGAATATTACACGGAGATATGGTAAGCACTCATGAGTACACTCAGTGAGTTCAAGTTCCCAAACTCGTCACTACGAAGATGAAATACGTGATCTCCACTTGAAAAAAAAAAAGGTTGCAAGCCACTGTGAAGAACATGGAAGAGGTACTCATCGGCCTGCTAAACGAAAACTCTGATGCTCCCTTCTCTAAGCATAAAGAGAGGGAACATGTACAAGAAGAAACCACCATACCCGTGGACAGTGGAAAAACGCGACTCTCCACTGGTGATACCCCTCGACCGAGGTGCAATGAAGATTCTATGCCAATGTTGCAACCTAGCGCGAACCCCATCTACGGGAGGTGCGAACCCAAGATCGCCTCCAAAAGAGTTCCACCCGACTTATGGGAAAATCTTAATCAGAGAGGGTCTGAGGTAAGAACCACACCTCCCGCAGCTCTCCCGAAGGAACAACCAAAACAAGGGTTCTCTCTAAGAACCTATGGGATTCCTTGAACAAAAGGAGAAAGGAACTAGACACTGAAATCCAAAGCCTTCAAAGAAAGATGCTCACTGCATCTAAGGGGCATGGAGGTGATGATGAGTTCTACTACGAGTCACCCTTCACAAGGGAAATCCAGATTGAGCAACTTCCCACCAACTTCAAGGAGCCTCACATGACTCGGTACAAGGGCACTAAAGACCCTAAGTATCACTTAGACACCTTCAACGACTTGATGAAGTTAAGGGGGGTAAATAGCAGGGCAAGGTGCCATTGTTTCATCCTTACATTCAAAGGAGCTACGTACAAGTTGTTCAAGAGGTTATGGTCAGGAACCATCAGGTCATGGAAATAGCTCTCTAGCAAATTTCTTCAGCAACAACGCACGGTTCGTGATTACGTTATGCTAAGTACCAACATCGCTAACTTAAAACAACTAAGGTGGGAGCAATTTCAACTAAAGAGGAGATTAAGATGGCTATCTCAGCTGGAGTTCGTCTAGGGAGTAAGTTATGGGATAACATGCTCAAGAGAGAGGTTATAGACTTAGATGACTCCTTCAAAAGAGCACGAAAGTATATATGTGTGGAAGAGGGACATGAGAACTTGCATGTTGGGGGAAGCAAACCTCCTTCCAATCCCCGATTTACCAATACGTCTGGAGATTGCGCATAGAAGAGATCATTGTGGTAAAGAAGTCACTAAACAAGTGAAAGACTGGAAGAGGTCTACAATAAGATTTCAAGAAGAAGATAGTGGAGTTCATCAAGGATAGCCTCTGATAAGACTCCTTTTATTTTTGTCACTTGCGAACCAAAGATGTCACCTCAATTGGCCTCCACAAAGTAGTAGTAGTTTTTATTTATTTGAGTTACGCCTCGTATGGAATCAAAAGTTTCCCTATAGTTGGCCTTGACCTTTTGTAGAATAGGTGCCTAGATTCGCGAGCCTTGACAGGCACCTAGTCATGTGTGAAGTAGGTGCCTAGCCTAGAGAGCCTCAATAGGCATCTGGCCATGTGCAAGACAGGTGCCTAGCCTCGTGTGACATATATGTAATACTTTTAATATATATATATACACATGAGCGATGGAAATTTTAAGAAACCGTTTGAATCTATAAGGACTAGCTACCCTTATAAAGGCTAAGAAAGTCAAAATGTCCCTCAAAAGTGACATCCTCACAGACACACCCACCCTACAAAGGGACCGTGTCGTAGAAGACAAAAGGAGAGCTCAAAGAGATGCAAGTCGCCTAACCTAGGGAAAAGGGGGCCTGAAGGAGGTCTTTGCAAAATACTCCCCCAAAATCAATAAAAGGACCTTGAAAATACGCGCTTGCGAGACTTCACAAGTACCATCTCCCTATAGGGATCGCAACCCAAGGGGAGATCACATCAAGAACCAAAAAAGGTCCTCATAATAATCCTAGGTTGACTAATATCACCTAGCCCAAAAAGGGTCTCAAAGAAGATGCTTGCGAAAAAGGTCTCAAAGAAGACGCTTGTAAAAAGGGTCTCGAAGAAGACCCTTGCAAAAATAGTACTACGCATAATAACGAGGAGGACGCTTCTTGATCAAAAATAAAAATTCAAAAGTGCATGCATGATGAATATATATAAAAAAAGGATGGGAGATACCCATAGGGTCAACACATCCTTAAAATAAACCAATGTGCATACATAAGAGGAGCTGAAACGCTTCTCCAATAATCATGAAGCACAAACAAGATATCAAGTGTGTTTCTTCAATGAGTAACACCTGGTAGACTTCGAGGTAGAGTCAACATTCTACTTTGATAGTGAAGAAGAAGCCAACAAAAGAAAGAACCACAAAAAAGAATGATTAAAGCACTCTTCACTCCGAAATCAGACAAGCGATGTATACGGGCAACCCACCTAGGGCGACATCTTAGGAGCACCAAATGAGGGCTCATCTTGTCTAAACGATACTTTTTGGCCACTTCGGGTAGTGTACCTTAAACTCCTTCGTGTGGCCCGATGTTTCGTACACCAATGACGCTCATGGGATATGTATAAAGGAATGATTGGAATTAATACAACTTTAAAGGAGTCTTCAGGATCACCACTTATGAAGTATGTTTTTCCATATCTCATAAACAAAGAAACACACTTGTACCTTGCATGTCATAAAGAAGGAACAAAAAGACTCTACAAGAACGCTAAAAGGCCCTCTCATAGACTAGGGGTAAGTGTGGACGCCAAAATTCCACATCCAGAAAAGACCACAACTCTTGTCCAAAGCGCCTAGATAATCAAGTGTGAATATGGAAAATTATCCCTTAAAGAATCTATCGATGAAGGAGCAAGGCAACAGAAGAAAAGGGTCTCGCATAGTGAGGCCCGCATGTCCGAACCCTCAAAATAGCCAAGTAAGCAAGATCTGTATGGGCGAGAACCTCGATAGTGAAGCCCAACTCGCCTTAGGCACCAAAGGGACTACGCAAGACTAAACCAAACTCGCATGACTCGTGAGGCTTCATTTTTCAAGGATGAACTCGATAAGTGAGGCACCTTGCCTTACACTCAGGGCTTAGCAAAAGTTTTCACCTCGAATACCTAGCAACAAGGGCCTCCCTATGTGAGAGCCTCATTATGTGAGGTGCCTCACCCTAATGAGTGTTGTGCCAAGATGGGCACTTGCACCCTAATGAGTATACGATGAAGTCCCGAATGCACAAGGACGTCGCGATAAGAGGCCCATCTTGTTAAGATGCAACATACCCTCGCGTCCATACGCCAAGTACCTGGAAGGAATAAGGGCCTCGCTTACTCACATGTGTCAAGATACACACCCTAAGATGGAAAGCCCTGCCTGGCTGAGGACACCTATCTTGCGCCCAAGCATCCATGTGAGACCCTGCGTCTCACCAGCCAAGGACTCATGTGAGGCACCTTGTCTCGTCACATGCACCTTGTGCCTCGCTGAAGAGGCCTTGCTTCCCTTTCTGAAGTAGGTTCCACCAGCGAGGCACACCGTCACCATGGCTTATCACTATATGAAAAGTCTGAAACATCAGGAATATGCATACAAGGGACACTAGTATGGACACGATCATCATTTGGTGTCAAGCTAGAATTGGTGAAGACGACTAAGTGTGTTATTCATGATAACTCACAAGCTTTCATATACTTTAAATAAAGCAAGGAAACCTGGTGAAAAGGTGTATATTGGAAATGTGAGAAGGACCATCAAGGGAGAGGCACGTGTGCGGGTACGGGATGTATGACCATGAAGAAGACAGAGGCAGGACTCTGACATCCGTATCCGACAAGTGATGGTGGTACGAATTAGTACAAAGAGTTGAGGCACTACCTGCATACCTTTGACCATGAACTAGGGCCGACACCACAACCTTTTGTTCCTCTACAACCTATGCCACTACCTTGACATTGTACCTATGTACAATCTTGTCCCCTGGGACCACAATGTATCAAGAGCCACTGGAGCTCCACTATAAATATATCTTCACCCCTCCATCAAAGGGGTTGGAAAATTCATTATGTACTAAGGCTATATAGTAATATACAAGTATCATTCCTCCATTGCTATCTTTTATCCTTCAAGTTTTCTCTAAGTTCCTTCTAAGTTCATAATTTTCTTAGATATATCTTTGTGTTTTTTGACTTAATATCATTGATGAGGTCTCACCATCAACATTGATTATCATGTGAGATATGGTAATTGTGATTTCAACCATAATAAGATTAGGGTTAATACAATTGATGATGAGATCTTTGTGACCTTAATTGAATTTAATGCATTCGATGAGGAATGTATGGTAACCCTAAAGAGAATTGATATAGGTCATGCATGTAGTGATAATACTAATGCAACCTTAAGAGAAGGCGAACATGTCAATGCAATTGATGTTCATATCATTGCGAAAGAAAGTGAAGATAGTAAGGTCAATGCATTTGATGATGAGATCATTGTAAACCTAAGTAAAGATACCAAGGCCAATGGATTTAATGTTGAGATCATTGCAACCTTCAGCGAAGTTAATGCAACCCAAGGAAAGGTGCAAGGATGGTGGTATGATACTTGTGCCATAATTCATGCAACTTATGATAAAACTCTTTTCAAAACCTTTTAAACTGCAAAGGTGGGACTTGAAGACCAAATGGGAAATGAAAAGAGATCCAAGGTATTTGGAAGGGGCTACATTGATGTGTTCTTCACTAATGGAAAGAAAGTGACCCTAACTAATATTTTTTATGCTCCCGATATGACTAGAAACATTGTGAGTGGAAGTATATTGAGTAAATTTGGTATCAAAATGGAGTTTGAATCTAGTAAAATCATTTCGACTGAATTGGGTACTTTTGTGGGAAGTGGTTTTTCATGTGATGGAATCATCAAACTTTGTACTCTTGATAATGACAATAATAATGTGGCATCCAAATATTGTAATGTAATTAATTCTAGTTATATTACCTTTTTCCATAATAGACTTGCTCATAAAGGTTATAGCACAATTAAAAGAGTTGTTTAATGTGGATTGATTAATTGTGATGTGAATGAACATGATAAATGTGAATTATGTGTTAAATCTAAAATGGTAAAGAAATCATTTCTAAGTGTTGATAGAAGTTCAAACTTGGTAGATTTAATACATAGTGATTTATGTGAGTTGAATGCCATGTTGACTAGAGGAGGAAATAGACACTTCATGACTTTTATAAATGATTGCTCTAGGTATACTTATGTGTATTCTCTTAAGAGTAAATATGAGGCTTTTAATGCATTTAAGAAAATCTATAAAGCTGAAGTTAAAAATCAATTGGAAAGGAAAATAAAGACTCTTAAAAGTGATAGAGGTGGTGAATACTTTTCAAATGATTTCAATATTTTTTGTGAAAAACATGACATTATACATGAATGCACTGCACCATACACTCCACAACAAAATGGGATATCTGAAAGAAAGAATAGGAGCGATCTTCAAATGATTAACTCTATCCTTTTACATGCTAAATTGTGTTATAATTTGTGGGGTGAAGCTTTGCTTCTTGTGTGTCATATATTGAATTGAATTCCTATGAAAAAGAACAATGTGTCTCCATATGAGATATGGAGAGGAAAGAAGCCTAACCTAGTCTATCTTAAAGTGTAGGGGTGTCTTGATTATTTTAATGGCACGGAGCCTAAAAGGACCAAATTGGGTCCAATGGCCTAAAGGGTGCATTTGTTTGCTATGCCTCAAATAGCAGGGCCTATAGGCTATTATACTTGGAGTCTAATGTTATAATTGAATCAAGAGAACTGGAGTTATTTGAGAACATGTTACATTGTGGTAGTAACTCTTTAGAACCCATAAGTGTTGGAGAATCTCGTGAAGAAAAAGATCTAAGGGTTGATGAGCAACCAATATTGCCTCGGAGAAGCCAAAGGCTTAAAGTGTTGTGATCAAGTGAGAAATTTTTGAAGTAGAAATACTCTACCTAGTAGAGGGTAACCTTGAAGAAGTGACATGAAAATTTCCTATGATTCTTCAAGTTGAGGATGATCCCAAAAAATTTCAAGAAGCCATGTCTTCGAGAGACTCCACTTTTTAGAATAAGGCAATAAATGATGAGATGGATTCAACTATGTCAAATCACACATGGGAATTGGTAGACCTTCCACAAGGTTCAAAACTAATTGGGTGCAAGTGGGTATTTCAGAGGAAATATCACACTAATGGCACATTACAAACCTTCAAGGATAGATTAGTAGCCAAAGGATGTAAACAAAATGAAGGAATCAATTATTTTGACACATATGCACCGGTTGCTAGGACAGTTGCCTCCTCAGGGCATTGTGCCCCTTGACGATGTGACTTCTTTCCACCCAAGGTGGTTATGCTAGTATGAAACTAAAACAACTCATGATGGGGAGGCTCATAAGGGAGTATGCGTACTCATTGCTTTACCCAGAGGAGCAATCCAGTGGTGGGGCTTCCCAAGAAGCCTGCGTGCTCTCGACATAATTATTATTTGTTCTTTACAAGTGTTTCTCTTGAATCTGTAAGTACGAACACTTGTTGTTTCTCCTTGTAGATCATGTGGGTTTGGCAGACATAGCCCGCGCATCCAGGAGATTCGTTGAGGGACTTAGCGAATCTGAGGCTGGAAGATCCCAAAGACCCCGTGAAGGGATGGAACCTTCTCCACCCTGTAAGAAGCAGTAGGTTTTGTCGGCTCAAAGTGAGGAGCCTCAGGTGGAGGACACACCCGTTTTAGAAGTGTCTACTGGTGCATCTCCCCCCAATGATGGAGCACAAGTGTACAAGGCTACTGAAATCCCTGAGGTTGCTGTAGTCCCTGAGGCGTAGGAGGACCCAGTTATCAAGCATATTCCTTGTCTGATGGTGTACCTGCACTGGTACGAAGGGGTGCTCCTTGAGCGATACAAGGCAATGGTGGATCACTTCTATTCTCACATAGGGGAGGATAATAAATCCTTTCCTGAGACAGCTGATTCCATCCATCAGCTCAAGCTGCCTAGGGAGAGGCTTTTGGAGCCTCCGACAGGCCATGCTCAATTGGAGAGCCTTTCACCGAGAAGCTAAATGAGGTCCTCACTCTGTAAGCAGTAGAGCTCCTCCAAGGGGTTAGATCCACAATGTGTGAGTTAACAACTCACAACTTTTACCAGTAGAGCAATGAGAATAAGGCCTGCCTCGTCTCCACGTGCCGATGTGCCACAGTGAGCGTAAGTTATTTCTTTATAGTCTATGCCTTTGTCTTGTGGTAATTTTTTTTTGCACTGGCTTAGTTGTTATTCCTTTTCAGTCAGCACTGGTGGCTCAAAGACTCAAAGACATCATGATGGAGAGATCCTACGAGCTTCTGTGATTATAGGAGAAACTGGCCACTCTGAAGGCCCAGGCTAGCGTTTCATCAGAGGAGCTGGCCTGACTGAAGGCGACATTGGAGGAAGAAAGTGCCCACTCTTGAGCGTTAGAGGAGGCAACAACTAAGGCGGTCGAGGAGGCCCAGAAAGTCAGGGTGGAGGCCTAACAAGCCAAGGAAAAGGCCCAGAAAGCCAAGGATAATATTTTTAGGGTTAGTGCCCAAAAAGTACACTTTTATTATATTTGATTATTGAAATTATTGTTTGAATAATTTATACATAAATATCATAAACTTCCATATTCATTTATGAAAATATGATCTTGTATGTGTATGAGAGAATTAAGATAATATATAGTGTATACGAAATCTTTAATCAATGGTTGTTAGTACGATTTACTAAGAATATGGTTGGATGCAAGCAATCTAGATTATGATTATGTGGATAGACATCTTGGTAAAGATACTTTATATAATTGTGATTATATATGACATGACTGATGTGAAATAATTTCTTTATAAACTCACTGTTTGCCATAAAAAATTAATTCATATCTTAAAAGATGATCATTTGTAGATCAGTCTAAATCTTGTGTAGTCATGAACTACTATTCATGTTTATTGGATCTTTTGATTCATTCATTAAGGTTTATTAGTATAACGAGGATAGTGACTTTTGTTTCAGAGATTCAATATCATGAATGGCTGGGAACATGATTTTAAAATATTGGAATCCATGCTTTCCTAATAGATCAAATATTGGTTCCCTTAAAGGTTAATTCTGAGACTAAATAGTTATTGAGCTCAAATATATAATATGATTATAGATTAATTGTTCACTAGTGAATTAATGGTACTTAAGGAACACGAGGTACTTAGAAGGGTAAAATGGTAATTCTTGACCAGCTTTAATTAGGGAATCAATAAATAGAGGACAAAACTACATATATTGATCATATCAATGGAATACATGAGAACACTCTGTAAATATCATTCTATGATTACTAAGAGTGCAATTCCATATTTATAGTGGAGTAATAATGTAATTAATAATTCTGGTTGATTGGAGCTTAGTATTATAGGTCCATGATCCCCGAGTCTCTTCTGTCCTACACTGTCAAGGGTAAGGATGTCATAGACAAGATTAATGGAGAAAATGACTAAATTGCCCAAAAATTAATTTTCTGGGGCTAAAGTGATAATTATGTGCAATTAATTAATTATGAATTAATTAATAATTTGACTACTAAGCTTTTATTTTAAAAACTTTATACCAGTTGAAATTAATATTAATTAGTGTATGGATTAATATTAAAGAGAGTTAAATGTTATCGTAGTATAAGATAATTATTCAAACCGATAAATTGAGATAAGGTTAATTTTGAATTAATTGATTTCTTTTTGAATAAATATAGTCTTAACACTTAATTAGCCAAAAAAAATGAGAAAAATTAGGGACACAGAAAAGTGGCTCACGCAACTTACAATGCCACGAGTCCATGAGATTTGAATTTTGAATTTAAAATATTATATGTTTATTTAATTATTATTTTAATTTGACTAAAATAAATAATGAAAAATAAAAGATATAACAGATCTGTTAGAATTAATTAAAATTAAAAGAAAATAAAAAATGTTTTATTATCTTTATAAGCTTAAAAAGATAAGTTTTTGTTTTAAAAGTAAGTTGAATCAGACGTATCAGTCAAGATTTGTCGATAGAAAATTTTCTAAGCCTGAAAATTTCTAGAACTCTTTACAACCTTTTCTCTTCTCCAAGCTGTCTAGATCTCATGTGTTGAGAATATCTAGAGAACCTAAATAATCAAACTAGTGAACGTGCCCACACATGTTCTTGTGTGTTTGAGGAATGACTTGGAAGACTGTGGTGTGAGTCTTCGCTTGATAGGAAGATCATTTGATTATACAAAATGACTCAAGTACTCTTGATAGGCTACAAGAGGTAATCTTCTTCTCTTTTAGTGTGTAGATTTAATGTATGGATATATACATTGATCTTGGCTCAATATTAATAATTTTTAAAATCCCACCACCCCCTTCCGTTGCGTCCATGATTTTATTCAAATTAATGCCAACAATTGGTACCAGAGCGGTCTACATATATGTATACATTAAATGTTGTGTGAGTTTCTTGTATATTTTATGATATGTATATTGAATTGCTCATTGTTTTTTTATGAATGTGTGGTTAAATAATAGTTCGTTAATCATATGGTACTGCTGGGTTTGGAGTTGGATTTTATTTTTCTTAGATCTTGTGTAAGCCATTAGGAGGCATAGGAATTTTGTAATTTTATTTTAGAAATATGTTTTTAGAAATTCTGATAAAAACGAGAAAAAGGAAAAGGACTCGAGCCACCAGGCTGAGCCCCTCGGCCAGTGCCCTTCCTCGCGCGCAACCTTTGGCCTCGTGCCTTCTGTGTGCGCCCTTTGCCCCATGCACCTGTACAGCTGTGCAGGTTTCGAGTCCCAAGCCTTCCTGCTGCGTGCCCTCCTGGCCCCATGCCCTTGTCGAGCCTCATAGTAGCTAGCTGCCTAGTGCACTCGACCTCATCGGGCTCACCACCATACCACTGACCCTAGGTTTGTGCACCAAACATTGGTGCACCATACCGCCAACCCTAGGTTTGTGTACAATGTCGAACCTATAAACATGAAGTAGACGTCCTTGCTTCTGCACATACAAGGACAACCCATTGACCTATAATAAGGCAATGGAAGATCGTGAAAAGGAAAAATGGCAAGAAGTCATGAACTAAGAATTGGAATCAATGTATTCAAATTCTTTCTGGGAACTCGTAGACCCACTTGAAGATGTTTGACCCATTGGGTGCAAATGAGTTTTAGTTGACGGGTAACACCCCAATTTGCTAATAAGGTTTAGGACCTGGATTAGCGTGCCTGGAGGGCAATAAGTGAACTAGCATGACAATATATGAATTTAAATGAATATGTGATTAGAATGCATGTTTAGGTGAAATAAATATGCATGTGGGCCCCATTTTTTTGTTAGGGGTAAACTGGTAATTCTAGCCCGTTGAGGGCATAAAGTGATAATTGTATTATATGACTTTTACCACGTGTGAGTGGTGATATTATTGTGATGCACGTGACGAGACGGTCCTAGGGAGCTAATTAGTATAAAAGTCACAACGGGATTTAATACCCGGCTCGGGAGGAGCCTAGGGGTGTTTTGGGGAATTTTGCAAGGATGAGTTTGGGAATTAATGGTTAATGGTTAATTGTTAATGGTAATTGAGTAACTTGAGTAACCATTGGTAACTGTCAAGAGTAACAATTTTAGATGAGAAAGTGGTAAAATTGTAGGAAAGGTGAAATGACAAGATGACCTTGAGGTTTAGTTAGGAAAGGATTTTTATGGAGGGGTGAAATGGTCATTTGGCAGAAGTCTAGATAACCTTCAGCAGAGGGAAAAAGGGATTCACGTTTTACACTTAGTCACAATTGGGTTTGTGCTGAAATTTGAGGAAAAAGCTAGAAGAAAAGAGAAGAAGAAGAAAGCTGAATTTGAAACCTAGGAGGAGAATCAAGAAGTTTGAGGCAACCAAAATTAAGATAAGGCTAAGATTGCTCAGAGGTAAGAGTTATGCTCTGTTTTTGGTTTAAGTTTAGGTTTGATTTTAGAGATTAAGTGTGGGAATTTAAAGAAAGTTATGGGTGGTTTGCATGGAATTCAGTTTGGATAATCAAAGGGGGAAGTGGCTTGTAGCTGAGATTGAAGGGAATTCAAGCTGAAGTATTGACTAAGGTAAGGGTTTTAAACATGTATGAATTTCCTATCTGATGTGGTTTAAGATTTTAGAAGCATGGGTTATACTCTTCAAGCTTTGGTCTAAGATTTAGAAGCCATGGTTTAAGTTTCTGAAATCTAAAACTCAAGTGTGGATTTTGGGTGTAATTGTGTAATTGAGCTTGTTGCTGATGTTTATAGGTTGTTAAATGGTTTATTTGGGGTTTTAAACTGATTTTGGGGTTTAGGTATGCATTGGGGTTGAATTGGGAGTGTTTTGGCTCGGGGAAAATGCAGGGGCAAAACCCAGAATTCTGGGTTCGCGAAGGGGCGCCGCGACCCTGTTCTTCGGCGCCGCGGCGCGAGGTTGTATCAGGAGCTGGGGGACTCTCTGACTTGCTGGGAGCTGCGGCCCTCAAGGGTAGCGCCGCGGCGCTAGGCTATTTTCAGGACAAGGAAAATTTTCATTTTTGGGCATTTGTTTCGGGGGCTTGGGGGATGTTCTCGATGCATTGTTTTAGGAATTTGGGGATCCCGAGAGTGCGGGGTTAGTCCCGCAAAATGGTTTTGGATTGGTTAGTATTAAAGGATGTTCTATATGTGTTGTGACTAGGTTTCCGGAGAGGCTCGGGATAGAGGACCGTGCTCGTGACTTTGGTGCATTGTGAAGCTCGAGATACAAGTAAGAAAACTATAGCACCCGTAGAGCAGGGCATGGGCCCATAGTGTTGTTGTAGGGCACGACCCTAGATTATATTGTTGTTAGGGTGTAGCCTTGATTGAATTATTATATGTTTGAATGCTGTTTGAGAATGCTATATGTGGTTATAGTAGAAGAAACGGCAAAGGAGCCGGGAACGACAAGGAGCCGAGAACAACGAAGGGCTGAGAACGGCGAAGGCCGGGAATGACAATGGGGCCGGGAATAACACTTAGCACATGGAGTACTTATAGTTAGGGTGAGACCCCAATGGATACATGGGATATCGTTACGGTGAGGACCGAGATCCCAGGCTTTGGTATTGCTTCTAGGACGACATGGCCGTATATGTGTTAAATCTGATGGGCCATCTGTTTATCTATGAGTTATCTGTTGTAATGGTTGTATGATATGCATATGTTATGTGCTGTGAGAGTTTTCTTGCTGGGCTTCGGCTAACGGGTGCTCTGTGTTGCAGGTAAGGGCAAGGAAAGAGTCAGCCAGCCATGAGTACGGAGAGCGTGGGGCGGCGCGTACATGTTTGGCCTACCCGACTGCTTGGGTTGGGAGCATTTTGAGAAGTGGCTGTATTAAAATCTGATTTTAATGGTTAATTACATGTAAACCTATTTTGAGTTGTAAATGTTTTATAAACGGTACTTTGGGATCCCAAATGTTAAACTCTTGGAACTTTCAATGAAATAGAGTACTTTTAAAGATTACAGCCTTGACTTTTCATTTAATCACACTTTTGTTCTAAAAACCTCATTTAGCGAGTTAATTGCACATTTTAAACTCACTTAGTAACGACTCTAAGGTAGTAGGGCGTTACTTGACGTATCACTCATCTCTGAAGAGACTACCCAGGCAACACATCACCTACTACTAGGCGATGCATCTCCTGGTACGGATTCTTAAAGTGATGTGTTTTGGCTCCAAAATTAAAATTAAAATGCTCTAATAACATTGGTTAAGGATAATGAGGTTACTATACTATTTAAAGGGTTCATTCGAGTTAATTGGTGAATTGATCATTCACATCTCTCTCTCTCTCTAAACCCCCTCTCTCTCTAGCTTTCAAGATTACTAGTCTTCTCCAAGATCTTCATCAAGAAAGCATGACTTGCATGAAGATATAAGAATTGTGAATCCCAATTGTATTCCATTGTTGTAGCTTGAAGCAATCTCAAAGAGGAAGCTAGGAATAGAGATTTTTGGACAACAAATCTTCATTTGTGTAAAGCCTTGTTACAATTTGTGTTTCACATAAAATCATAGACTTGTGATTTATGTGTCAAGGTTCTTCATCAATAAAGGTCAACTCTACACTTGTTTATTTGTGTTTATGTACTTTGTAATCTTCTTCAATTAGAGTTTAGATTAACATTGTTTGGTGCTTTGAGTTATAATATACAAAACTATGGTTGTAGCCTTTAATCCTCAACATTCAAAAAGCTCTATCTATATACCTAACTTCTCTAAAGTTTTTCTACTAACCCAAGCTATGGAAGAAAGTTTCCAAATCACAGCCCTCAAGTTCATGTCTCAAGATCTAGTGAGTCTAGATCAATTCGATGGTTCAAATTTTGTTCGTTGGCAAGAAAATATCAAGTTTCTTCTTACAACTTTGAAGGTGCACTACATCCTTGATAAAGATTTGAAGACTTTTGATGCACCAAAGGATGATGATACTCAAGAAGTGATCAAGGAAAGGAAGAAAATGGAAAAAGATTAACTCATAAGTAGAGTCCACATGCTCTATGTTTTATCGGATCGTCTCTATGACCTCTACACAAGCATTACATCGACAAAGGAGATTTGGGAAGATCTTGAGAAAAATTACAAAACCAAAGAATAAGGTATCAAGAAATTTCTCATAACTCAATATATGGAATTTAAATTATTTGATGAAAACCCTTACTCACTCAAGTACATGAGATTCATGTGATTGTGAATAAGTTATCTACTCTTAAGAAAACATTGTCAGAACCTTCACTGTGGGAGGGATTATCGCAAAGTTTCCTCCATCTTGGAGAGGCTATAGAAAGAAGATCCTCCATAAGAATGAAGAAATATCTTTGGAAGAGATCTTGAAGCACCTAAGGGTAATGCTCCGCGTTCTGGGCACCTACGAGTAGCTATGAATAGGGTGGTGAGATGTATATGAATATTATTATGAATGATAATATATGCTTGAGAAGCAAATTTTCATGTCACAAATCCCAGCAAAAGTGTGAAATGTGCGGTTTGGTGACAAACCGAGCATATCAGTCCTGGCCGAAATGAAAACCTTAACCGGGTAAATTATCAGATAATCATTATTTGAGAAGCATAATTACGAAAAAATAATATTAGGAATTAAATCATTGGATCAATTCTTTTTTATTTTTGTGAGAAAAATCTCTAGAAATGCATTTTTGTAAAAATGCATATTTTAGCCAAAAAAAAAATAGATTTGGGCTAATTAAATTATTTTGAGTTACAAATATTGGAGTTTGGCCACTTAAATTAAATACCAAAGTCTATTTAAGGGAAATTATGAAAAAAAATACTACACGGTAATTTTTTTGGAGAAAATTACCATTATACTAAGATTAATTAGCTTAAGTTAGATTAATTAGGAAATTAATCAAAGGAAAAATAGGGTTAAAAGGGGCGACATCTAGGGGAAGAATTTATGGTCATTTTACATGTTTACAAAGTTAGTATAAATGGTAAGAAGTGAGCAAAGTCTTAATTTTTTCACATAGTTTTCTCTTTCAAGAATTTCATTTTCTCTCAAATCCTCTCCCTTCTCTCTAGTTTGGTTGAGTACCCCATCACTTCCTTCTGGATTTTTTTTTCACTAATTCTCACCTAAACACTCAATATATCATCCAATTTCCTCTACACACCTTGTTCTAGATTACTTGAGTTTGGTTTAGGGTTAAGGAAAATGCTAGACTATCAAAAGTAAAAAATAAAACTTTATCTTGTCAAAGTTTGAGTTTTGGTTAGTTTTATGCTCTTAGATGAGTCTGCATGTTTGTGTAAACTAACTAGTGGTCTTGTGGGGAGTGCATAAATGTAGACTAAAGGCTAAGCAACGGTTTTGAAGTGCTAGAGGTCACCAAAGTCCCAACCAAGGTCATCAAGAGGTATATGGTCACCCCTATGTGTTTTGTTTAAAATTCTTGTTAAATTTGCCTTGTTTAAATGGTTTGATGTGTTTGAATTACTTGTTGAGACTGTAATAATGTTTATTTTTTGGTTGATCATGCATACATGAGTGTTGACCTGTGAAATTGGCTAACAGTCGTATGTACAATATACGACACCTTTTGAACATAATTAATTTAATATACGACATAGTACAAATATCTAAAAAAAAACAAAAAGGAGTTTATAGTGGTTCAGCCCTGTTCTTCTGAAAAGTAATAACCTCGGATTTCACTCGTCACAAGTTCACCCAAAAGATCGATCCAAAAAGTCCAAAAAAAGAGTCCTCCAAGGGAAAAAAAATTCATTTGAAACGAAGCCCTGGGTCCTTTATTTATAGTACCCAAGGGCTGTTACATGATCAGTAAGAGTGGGATCGTGGTTTGGTACATGATCATTTGGAGTGGAGATACGTGTCTACCTTCCCATGATTATGAGATCATGGGTCTTCCCGTTGTCTTCTCTAGATCGTGGTCGATAATGCACGATTGAGACCTTTGATAAAATGCTAAGTCTTATTGGTCTATGAGACTTAGGGGCTAGGCTCAACGACCCTTTAGAGCTTGGGTGCTAGACCTGTTGGTCCTCTGGGTGCTAGGCCTATGATCTTCTAGGTGTTAGGCCTGTTGATCTGCTGGGTGCTAGGTCTGTTGATCTTAGTTTGAACGAGTGTGAGTTTTACCCAGTGAAGTTTCTTTGGGAGTGTGGGCCGACCACCCTATGAAGGATAAGGTGGGTTGACCACTTCAAGGGGTTCTTGGGCATGCTTAGGCCGACCACCCCTAGGGGTTGGGGTCAGGCCGACCACCCCTAGGGGGCCAATGCCAGGCCAACCAAGCCTAGGGGTTTTAGGCCTGGTTGACTTTCTATAAGGCTTGGACCTATCCTTGTTGCTCATCGGTCTTTTTTCAATACTTCGTCATTTTTCCTTGATTTCTGATGCCACGTACCACTTTATTTGTCACGTAATCTCTGGATTTTTGAGGGATAACATTTGCCCCCCAAGTTTATCATAATGTGTTCAACATTACGGTAAACTTGATATGGCCTGAGAAACATATCGTAGCAGTAATTTAACAGCAAAGTCCCTCGGGACATTACGTAGTACTTGTATCAACTATCAATAATTTGCTCAACACGAATTTTTTAAGGATAATTGTAATTCCTAAAAATAATTAGATTTTTTAGGGAAAATTAATATCCTAAAAATATAGTATATTTTTCAAGATAATTTGAAGTCCTAAAAATATAATATATTTTGCAACGATATTAATTCCTAAAAATACAAAATATTTTTGAAGGAGTTTGAATTCCTAAAAATACCATATAGTTTTCAAGGAATTTGAATTTTTAACCATACCAGATATTTTTCAAGGATTTTGAATTCCTAAAAATATATGATTAGCCTGAGAGGCGATAAGTACGGTATTCACTTCTCAGTTCTTTGCTCTGTGCACATAAGCTGTAGGGTTCTCCAAGCGTGATTTCTTCAATTCTTCATCAAACTCAGATCTTTACTTGGGTAAGTATTTTCTCCTAATCTTTACATCATTTAATTTGAATGTGCTTAGATTTAGAAGAAATACTTTGAATCTTTGAGGAATCTATCTGAATCTCCTTGTTTTGTTTTATTTTGATCTAAAAATAATTGACTTGTATGAATCAAGTCTATGATTTCCCTATGATTTCCTTAGCCTGGACGATTTCCAAGGTTCCAAACCCTAGCATAGGTGATTTCGGGTTTGTAAAACCCTAGGCCGACCACTTCTTTGAGATTCACTAGCCTGGCGATTTCCAGGGTTCCAAATCCTAGCATAGGCGATATCAGGCTTGTAAAACTCTGTCCTAGGCCGACCACTCTTAGGTTCCCTTGGTCTGGCGATTTCCAGGCTTATAAACATTAGGGTTGGGCGATTTTCAAGGTTTCAGATCCAGACATAGGCGATTTACAGGGGATGTAAATTACATCATGGGCCTACCACCCCTAGGGTTTCCATCATGGGTCGACCACCTCTAGGGCTTCCCTTGCCTTATGCAACCTCCAAGCTTACATACCCCATCATGGGCCGAGCACCTTAGGGTTTCCATCATGGGTCAACCACCACACTCCCGGGGCGATTTTCAAGGATCCAAGGTCTATGGTGGTTGACCTAAGCATAGGGCGACCGCCTGTGACCCAATTTTTTTTTCTCTTTCTTTATTGATTTCTTTGGGGTCTTCCTTGTACTGTATAATTTATTAGAGACTTGAACCTTAGTCCTCTGGAATTTTTCTGAGGTTTGCATCCCTAGGGTGGTAGGCCGACAACCTATGCCCTTTCTTTCACGTTTTGTAAGCTTATGGCCTAGGTTAACCCTTCTTTGTGACTGCGATCGATTTTTCCAAGTCTAGGGGAGTACTATGGTTGTCGACCTGAGCTTAGTCCCCCTATATAGATTTTTCCCTTGATTTCTTCATTTTTGCTCCTTAGTTAATGAATATGCCCCCAGCTATTGACTTCATTATTTTCATTTACTAACTTTACTCTTTATTTTTCCTTTGTTGCAGATGTCCAACTCCTCTTTGTCAGATAAGTCTATAAGCGAGCGTACTCCCCAGGAGTTCTTGGAAAGGGTGAAAAGGATTTTCCCTCGCTCTGCTTTATATTTGTTTAGTCAGGAAGACTTCTTGAAAAGGTAGAGCCCAATGGCGAGAGTAAAACAAACAACTCGACAACCTTCTAAAGATGATCCTCATATTTCTAGGCACATCACTCAGGGCTCTTTGCCTGACTCTTCTCAGATCTCTTCTCAGCATAGTATTGCTTGTAGCTCTCAAGGCACATCTCAGCGAAGTCATTCTTCTCAGTGGAATATGTCCGATTAGCGAGACTCATTGCAACGCCTTTTGCATCAAGAAACCATTCGGGTTCCCCATCATTCTTCTTCTCAGCGAGAACATACCGAGGGCTCTCATCGCCAGGTTACTCATCCTCGGGAGCATTCTATTCACAAGTTCTGGCTTAGGTGGTTCGCCCTCCTTCCAAGAGCACGACAGTCTTGCCAGCTGCGCAGTAGAAGAAGAGACGACAAAAAGAGTTCCATTCATCAGATTGTAGGGACACCTTTGTAAGTGAGATCATATGGAAACCAGTTGAGAAGCCTTTCCCTGCTAATTACGAGGTTGTGTGGTTCAAGGAGGCTGCCTCTGACATGACTGAAGAGAAGGTAAACAACTTAAGGAAGACCTTTGACCTCTCTGGCATGTCTATAACTATCCGTGGCCCAACGATAGAGCTGAGGTCCCCCTTTTGGGTATGTGTGCCTGGACACGTTCTTCGCGCCCTACTTCCTTTTCATCCATACTTTCAGAGCGTGGTAGATTATTTTGGTATTAGTCCTTCTCAACTGGCTCCCAATGCGATTTTGGTATTATCTACATTTTACATTATCTATCATCGCCGAAAATGGGCTGCTTCAGTGCCTCACGAGACCCACTACTTATTTGATCTGAAGATGAACCCTTCTCAATGCAACTTGGGGTATTTCCACTTCCACCATTATATGAGTGAGGGTAGTGACACCTTCTTGGAAGAGATCTCTGGAAATAGCAAGGCATTTAGATATGCTGACAACTATTTCTTTACTAAGGATGCAGAGGCCAACTACTCCATGTTTAAGCATGTCAGGCCTTTTTATAGACTACTCCTGACCCAGGCTATGATAGTTAGGGCAAAGGCATTGATTTCCATGACCTCTGAGGAGAATAATCGCAAGACCCTCATTACTTCAAAGAACCTTAGGAAGGTCGAGCTGTTTCATCCTGCTATAGCTGATGTTCTGGATGAAGATGGTCCTGAGCCCGTGGACCATAGACTCCCCGAGACCTATTCATGTCGAGGAGGTATT
Organism: Humulus lupulus; assembly: GCF_963169125.1. Taxonomy (NCBI): domain Eukaryota; kingdom Viridiplantae; phylum Streptophyta; class Magnoliopsida; order Rosales; family Cannabaceae; genus Humulus; species Humulus lupulus. The sequence continues at coordinate 211,616,008 of NC_084795.1, forward strand.
CTCTTTGCATGTGCTAGCTGGACAAGAGGGTGATGAGGTGGGTGCATCTGTCACATACTCATTGCTTGCTTTAGATGACTTTGATGAGACTATGTTCGAGCCCGAATCTCATTCAGAAGGCTCGACACTTGATGGACTTTATTTTATGATTCATCTGTGATTGATATCCTTCTAACATTTGATATTCTTTTGTAGGTTCAGACATGTTCAACTTTGTCCATACCCAGCAGAGGTTGACTCCCACCAAGGCCAGTCCTTCTGTCCGAGTGACTAAGAGGACCTGGGTTGAGGCTGTGTTGATAATTGACGTTCCTCTCGAGGTTCCTCCATCGACTCCTTTGGTGTCTAGTCCTATCGTATAGGTAAAGCCATCCTTGCCTACATAGGTTCCTCCCATCTTCATTGATGTGGGTGCCTCCTGTTATGCGCCTGCTCCCTTATCTGAGCCACACCAGTCTGCCATACGGAGCCTAGGTGCCATCATGGACCATGCGTCCTATCTGGAACAGATGAATTGTTTTTAATGGGATTAAGAATGAGGAATTGAGCACAATCCTTATGAAGTCACTCCTTGACATTCAGAGTGTAAGTCCTCTATAGTTTTCTTCTTATCTGGTTGGCTTATGTGCTGACGTTTATCTAACACTTGTATGTTTTTCACAGGCGCTGATGTTGGTCTCCCATGTCTGTGATAGGTCTGTAGGGTATAGCTCTACACTTTCCAACCTTCGTTTTGAGCTTTAAACTGTCTGCCAAGAAGTACTGGACCTTAGGCACGTTCTTGGCTCTAGGACTGCAGACATTGCTTTGAAAGATGAAGAGATCAACACTCTTCACAGTACCTTGGAGCTCAAACAGCAGGAAGTGACCGAGTTGACTCTTAGGATAACCCAGATGGAGGGGAAACTTGTCGATCAACTCCAACAGTCTAAAGCTGATTGCTGACATGGACCAGCTGCGGAAGGATGCTCTTGTTGAGAAGGAGCAAGAGGTCAAGGCTTCCCTGAACAAGGCTTGAGAGGAGTATTCAGAGACAAATTTCTCTTGCTTCTACTTGATTTGGAAGTCCAACAAAGATCTAAACTTGGATTTCCTTCCCTAGAAGACGCGAGCGAAGGAGCTTAGGAAGTGTTTAGTTTGCGAGGCTGCCGAGGCTCAGGGTGGTCTTTTAGATGATACTTCTCGCCCTAGTTAGTCTTCGTTTTGGTCTTTTATTCTTTGTCATTCCTTTTGTACCATTGGTGGGGCACCTTGTACTTGATAGTTTTTACATATGACATTTTATGCCTTTATGCTTTTTTTTGTTATGAGTACTCAGTGTATTGATTGAAATTTTTTATTTCCAATGCTTACTATGAATATCAACTCACAACCCTCATTGGTTCAAGTATCAATATACTCTGAACACATTTATTTCACGTGTGATACTAACCTTACTCTTTTATTTTTTCATGCTAACAACCTTGGTAATGTGAGTAGTTTGATACTTCACCAAGTACCATGAACAAAACAGGTCGGGTTGACCAACCCATGGGTTATAGGCCAACCACCCTATAAGGTTGATGGATTGGTCGACCACCCTATAAGGGACATGGCTAGGAATCTCTTCACAAATGCCTTTTTGTTTTTCTTTTTTGCATTTTCGGAACATATGTTGAACAAATGTCCTAGAAAAACTTGAGTTTGCTTATTACTTAAGGTCACGCCCTCATTGCTTGTGTATACCCCGATCAGTATGTACTATATGCTCCCCAAGTGATCAAGGGTTTAACAGCCTTGGTCACTTTCCACTTTACCATGCTTTGCTTCAAACGTTTAGACACATAGTATTATCCTTTTCACCCAATGATACAAGTAGCAAATGCTTGTCCCTCATTAGTAGTCAGGTGATCGTTTCATACTCAGTAGTAATGATACCTATACACAGATGCATATTGCGTAGCAAGTGTCAATCACAATCTACATAATCTCTCGTGTACTCGTTATAATGATTATAGACAAAAGTGTCTAAGTTGGACCAACCGGGTCTAGATGGGCTAATTGAACCTATAATAAGTCTTAGATCCAATTATCGATCAGTCCTTCAAGGACCAAATTTGATTATGATATGATGATGGTGACTGGTCTTCGGGCCAGTCTTCTTTTTTGATCATATGCGTCGATAGGCTCCTCAAGAACCAGGATCGATCATGAACAAATGATTTGGCGACAAGGTCCTAGGACCTGTCTCTCTTTTAGATCGCATGGGTCGATAGGCTCCTCAAGAACCAAGATTGAACATGATCCATTAATTGGCGACAAGGTCCTAGGACCTGTCTCTCTTTTGGATTGTATGGGTCGATAGGCTCCTCAAGAACCAAGGTCGAACATGAACCATTAATTTGGCGACAAGGTCCTATGACCTGTCTCTCTTTTGGATCATATGGGTCGATAGGCTCCTCAAGAACCAAGATTGAACATGATCCATTAATTTGGTGACAAGGTCTTAGGACCTGCGTCTTTTTTGGATCATATGGGTCGATAGCCTCCTCAAGAACCAAGATCGAACATGATCCATTAATTTGGCGACAAGGTCCTCGGACCTGTCTCCCTTTTGGATCTTATGGGTCGATAGGCTCCTTAAGAACCAAGATTGAACATGATTCATGATAATTTGGTGACTAGGTCCTAGGACTTTTCTCTCTTGTTGATCGTGTGGGTCGATAGGTTCCTTAAGAACCAGGATCAAACATGATCAAATAACTTGGCGACAAGGTCCTCGGACTTGTCTTTCTTTTAGATCGTATGGGTCGATAGGCTCCTCAAGAACCAAGAACGAACATGATTCATTAATTTTACAACAGGGTCCTAGGAACAGTCTCTTGTTTGGATCTTATGGGTCGATAGGTCCCTCAAGTACTAGGATCAAACATGATCCATAATGGCGTCCTCGGACCAGTCTCATATTTGGATCTTATGCGTCGATAGGTCCCTTAAGGACTAGAATCGAACATGATCCGATGGGGTTGATAGGTCTAAAGTGACTAGTACTTCATTGAAAGAAATTTAAAGAATTAAGTGAAACTTAAGAAATTAAATTCATTCATTCATTGAAGCACAATGGAAAATACATAGATAATTTGATAATAATACATTTTCCACCTGCTCGGCTATGCTTCTTTCCACTAAGTATTCGATGGGAAAAATGTTCAGGGTGTCCGCATCTTTGGCACTGGCAAGCTTGGCTAATGCATCAGCATTGACATTCTGTTCCCTCGGGACTTGTGTAATCGAGTATCTCTTGAACTGTGTCAACAAGTCCTTCACCTTATTTAGGTACTAAACCATCCTAAGTCCCTTGGCTTGATACTCCCCCAGTACCTGTTACACCACTAACTGGGAATCACTAAATATCTCCAGGGATTGTGCATGCACATCCAGAGATAAGCGTAATCCTTCTAATAATGCCTCATACTCAGCATCGTTGTTTGAAGCGTTGAATCCAAATCTGAGAGCATAGTGAGTTCGATGATTCTCCTGAGAGATTAGTATAATTCCAGTGCCTGAGTTGCATTCATTGGATTCTCCATCAACATATAGTTTCCATACAGGAGTATCTCATTCCTTCTCGGTATCTCCATTTTTTGATTGGTAGGAAGGGTCCTCAAGGTTGGTGCCTTCGACTATGAAGTTTGCCAATGCTTGTCCTTTTATCACCGTCCTTGAATGATAAATGATATCAAACAGTCTGAGTTCCACTTCCCACTTGAGCAATCGTCCTGAGGCCTCTAGTTTAAGAAGAACTTGTTTTAGTGGTTGATCAGTGGGGACTCGGATTGAATGAGCTTGGAAGTTTGGACGCAGCTTTTGAGAGGCAATTACTAAATAGTAGGCTAGCTTTTCAAGAGGGGAATACCTAGACTCCGCACCTACTAGCCTTTTACTGATATAGTACACAGGGTGTTGTACCCTGTTCTCTTGTTTTACCAAAGCAGTGTTGATTGCATGCTCGGTGATTACCAAATAGATGAATATCACCTCACCATATATTGGCTTTGCTAGGACAGGAGGTTGAGCGAGACACTCCTTTAAGGCTTGGAAGGCTTTCTCGTACTTCTCGGTCCATTGGATCTTCTTGGTGCCCTTAGTAGGTTAAGAAGGGGCCACACTTGTCTGTTCACCTTAATATGAACCTACTTAGTGCAGCTACTCTCCCTGTTAACCTTTGCACTTCTTTGATTATGGTAGGTGACTTCATGTCGATCAATGCTTTGATCTTCTCGGGGTTAGCCTTGACTCCACGTGAATTGACTATGTATCCGAGAAACTTACTAGAACCAACTCCAAACGAGCACTTTAGAGGGTTTAACTTCATGCTATACTTTCTAAGTATTGAAAATCATTCCTCCAAGTCTTGAACATGCACTCCAACTTCTTTTGACTTGACCAACATGTCATCGACATATACCTCCATATTTTTGCCGATCGAGTCTTGGAACATGCCATTCCCTAAACACTGGTAGGTGGTTCCTGCGTTCTTCAAGTCGAATGGCATCACCTTAAAACAGTACAATCCCTTGTCTGTTTGGAAGCTGGTATGTTCCTCGTCAGGAGGGTGCATACTTATTTGATTATACCCAGAATATGCATCCATGAATGAGAGTATTTCATGTCCTGCAGTTGCATCGACCTGTTGGTCTATTCTGGGTAGTGGGAAGCAGTCTTTGGGGTAGACCTTGTTCAAATCTTTGAAGTCCATGCATGTCCTCCACTTCCCCTTTGGCTTTGGGACTAGCATGGGGTTTGATACCCAATCTGGGTAGTATGCCTCCTTTATAAAACTATTTTCCTTGAGCCGCTCGGCCTCCTCCTTCAGGGCTTGAGATCGGTCTTCATCAAGCAGTCTCCTCTTTTGTTTCACCGGTGGGTAGTTCATCTCCACATTGAGGACATGGCTTATCACAGATGAAGAAATTCCAACCATGTTCTCATGTGACCAAGCAAAGATGTCCTGGTTCTTCTTCAAAAATTCTTCCAACCCTGCCTTAATTTCCACCTTTAGCTCCTTCCTGACTTTAATTACTCTAGTCGGGTCCTCCTCATCTAGTAGGACTTCGTCAAGGTCTTCAACTGGTCCTACCCCCATGATGTCATTCCCAAAGCAAGGATCGATGTCGTTTCCATCGCTTTGGGAAACTTGCTATAACGACAAATCTTCGTTAAAAGGAGACCTCGGCTCCAGTAGAGTATTTCTTCTATCTCATCGTTCAACTGTTAGTATTCGTTTCTGTCGTGCCCATAATCATTGTGGAAACAACAAAATTTATTTTTGTCCCTCTTTCCTTCTGAACGCAAGTGTGGTGGCTTATGGTATGGTACCTCCTGGTATGTTGCCAAGTAAATCTCAGCCCTACATGTTGTCAGGATGGTATAATTGGTGAACCTGGTCTGGTAGGGCTGATGCTTAGGCTATTTGTTGGATGGTGCTCACTTAGCTGTCTTTTCTCCACCTTGCTCGGCCCTGAGGTACTCATCTTCTTATCGTTGCCCCCATTTCTGCCTTGAGGGTTTGCACCGTTCTTGTCTGTCTTGGTAGTGGTTGGATGGTTTACGTCTTTTTCTTCCTTCATGATAGCGTCATCTAGCTCCATGTATTTGTCTGCTCGGTCCAGGAACTCCTGCCAGGTGTTGATGGGGTTCCTGTGTATGCTATCCCATAAGGGACTACGATAAATTATTCATACCGAGATGGCAACGAACTTCCCTTCATCTCATACTGTGGATGCTTGGTTTGCCTCCCTCATGAATCTTTGGATGTAGTCCTTCAGGGATTCATCTTTCCCTTGCCAGATGTCAGCTAGCTGATAGGCACAAACTGGTTGAATCCATCCTGCACTGAAGACCTTGCAAAATTCCTTCCTGAACTACTCCCAGGAAGTGATGGATCTAGGTTTGATTTTCCAATACCATTCCTGAGCTAAGTCAAAGAGAGTGGTAGGGAATACCCTGCACCTATAATCATGCTCCACACCGAGTAACTCCATATGATCCTCGAACTTTCCAATGTGTCGTACTGGGTCTTCCTCCCAAGTGTATGTTGGAAGTTTCGGGGTCTTGTATTTCAATGGTGGTTGAGCAGATTTGATCTTGGCACTGAAGGGACTCCCACTTCTATGAGCCAGCTCGATATCGGAAGGTTTCTTTGTCAAACCCTGGACATCCATTACTAGTGCATCTATTTGAGCCTGCACTGCTGGTGGGATCACTGATCCAGGTGGGGTAGGCATCCCTGGTACCCCCTCCTGAGCTTTAGTCCTCCTGTTGATGACCTCCCTCAGATCTTTAGGTTGTGCATCTTTCCTGAGCCTATCAAACACAGTATTGGTGTTTTTCATCGGTTTCTTTCCCTTGTGAGACTAAGGGTGTAGGGGTGGTAGGTCCGCCTTGCCCTTCTCGGTGCGACCCTGCCCTCGAGCCTCTCCTCCTACATGACTTGAGACTTTGAGTGGCCATTTCCATTCCTGCCATGCCTCTCAGATGTTTTACCCTAATCTCCTGCGTTGTTTCATCTGTCCCCTTGAGAGGGAGCCTTCGGGTTGGTAACACTCTTACTTCGAGATGAAGTGTTATTCTTCTTAGTCATGGAGGAGGTAGTCTTGGAATGTGCCTCTTCATCATGTCTTTGAGAAAGTGGCAATGAGAGCTTCCTTGGGGTTTCACTCCTCCCCTGGGACTCCCTATTATAGCTGTCTCACATTCCTGCTGCTTTGGCCTGAGCCTCTCTCACCGCCTCAGCAGTAGCTTTAGCGTTAGTTCAGGCTAGCTGAGTAGCCGCCTCCAGGGCCACAACAGCCTCCTGGTGCCTTTGGTCAGCTTCCTACTCCCTCTGGATCATCCTCTGGACCTGCTCATCTATCTCTCGCTGTTGTCGTTCCCTATTTGCCCTCTGGAGGGAAATTTCTGCAGCATAGGCCTCATGTCTCGCCAGAAATTTGATCCATCTCCTCTTGGTGAGCATCCTGTGGATCTTCTGCATCAGGTTGGTCTCCAACCTCCACCTGAGGTTCGTTAATGGGATCGATGGGATCCTGAGTAGTGGAATCCCTGGGAGTTGTCTTCTTTGTATGACTAGATTTTGGAGGCATCGTAAAACTGATGAAAGTGTGTTTCTTGATTTCGCACTCTCAATGAAAGCACCAAAATGTTGACCTGTGAAATTGGCCAACGGTCGTAAGTACAATATACGACACCTTTTGAACTGAATGAATTTAATATACGACATAGTACAAATATCCAAACAAAAACACATAGAAATTTATAGTGGTTCAGCCCTATTCTTCTAAACAGTAATGACCTAATCCACTTAGTCTATTGTATTGAATCGTTCGATAGAAAATTACAAAGATAAACTCAGATTTCACTCATCACAAGTTTGCCCAAAAGATAGATTCAAAAAGTCTAGAAAAAGAGTCCTCCAAGGGAAAAAAAATTCCTTTGAAACAAAGTCCTGGATCCTTTATTTATAGTACCCAGGGGATGTTACATGATCAGTAAAAGTGGGATCGTGGTTTGGTACACGATCATTGGGAGTGGAGATACATGTCCACCTTCCCATGATTATGAGAACGTGGGTCTTCCCATTGTCATCTCTAGATCGTGGTCGATAATGCACTATTGAGACCTTCGAGAAAATGCTAAGTCTTGATTAGTATATGAGACTTAGGTGCTAGGCTCGACGACCCTTTAGAGCTTGGGTGCTAGACCCGTTGGTCCTCTCGGTGCTAGGCCTGTGATCTTCTGGGTGCTAGGCTTGTTGATCTGCTGGGTGCTAGGCCTATCGATCTTAGTTTGAACGAGTGTAAGTTTTACCCAGTGAAGTGTCTTTGGGAGTGTAGGTCGACCACCCTATGAAGGATAGGGTGGGTCAACCACCCCAATGGGTTATTGGGCATGCTTAGGCCGACCACCCCTAGGGGTTGGGGTCGGGCTGACCACCACTAAGGGGCCAATGCCAGGCCGACCACCCGTAGGGGGTTTAGGCCTGATTGACTTTCTATAGGTCCTGGACCTATCTTTTTTTCTCATCGCTCTTGTTTCATTATTTCATAGTTTTTCCCTGATTTGCGATGCCACGTGTCCCTTTCTCATTCGCCACATCATCTCTAGATTTTTGAGGGATAACCAAGGTCACCAAAGTCCCAACCAATGTCATCAAGAGGTATATGGTCACCTTCTATGTGTTTTGTTTAAAATTCTTGTTAAATCTGCCTTTTTAAAATTGTTTGATGTGTTTGAATTAATTGTTGAGACTGTAATAATGTTTAGTTTTTGGTTGATCATGGATACATGAGTGTGGATATTTGTTAGGGATGGAATACAACATTCCATAGGCAAAACCATGATTTTTGTAAGAAATTTTTTAAGACTTGACTTCCAAAGGGTCAATCAAAATCTGTATAAATCTAATTCTGGATTTTCTTGTTTTTTTGTTGAAGTTTAAGATGTGTAGATATTCATAGTGTGTAGAAACGTAAAAAAAAAGGATTTGAAGTGACTAAGATATGACTTTTGCAAAATTTGTGTGTAATTTAGAAAATGACTTTTCAAAAACTGGGTAGACAGCTGGCTGTGGACTACATTTTCCATGGGCAAATTATTGAATTTTTGGCTGATTTTTGGAATAATTTTTTTTTATATTGGTAGAAGTTCAAGGAAAATGATAAAAAGGCTTAGAGTTATGGATTCTAAAAATTAGACAAAAAATAATGGAAGCTCAAAATAGCTGCTAGACAACAAAGTTTGGGAACCTGTTTTACTAAGTAAAAATAGTTCAAATGTCCTAATTTTTTGTATGAATAATATCTACATATCTTAGTATAGGAATAATAAATTTCAGACCTTAATAATGAACTAAATGATTTTATGAATTTCCAAAGTTTACTAAAAAGATTGGTCTTTTTCAAGACAGATTTGCAATAGGGTTTTTGAAAATAGTTTTCACCAAGTAAAAATGGTTACTTTTGAATGAAATTTGGCAAGGAACTTCTTGAATAGGCAAGTTTATTTCTGAAAAGTTTTTAAAATGTTAACTTCTAAAATAGGTTACTTATAACTTAAATGTACAAAGTTTTCACTTAAGAAAAGAATGAGAACTTTTCTAAGTATTTGACTAAGAACGTGTTTTAATCTTAGTAATTATTAAAGTAAGTTTAACCTACTAAGTAAATTATGAATAGGTTCAATATTAGAAAGTTAATATTTTATTAATTTGGTTTAAGAAAAAATTAAAAAGGGTCCAAAATCCAAAATTTTCCAAGGCATGAACTAAAATAATCTTTCCAAATAAAATCAACTTTTAGCTTAATTTCTCTTAATTAATCTAAACCTAATCAAAATTTATTATTATTTCTTAACTAATTAATTCAATTTAAATTATCAAAGTCTATAAATAAAGTCATTTTAATAGAAAATATTGGATTTTTGGTCAAAATCAAAGAAATAGTGAGAATGGGGCAGAAAATGTTGTAAAAATCAAACTTTCAAATAACTATACTTGTTAAGGGTAGTTTTCCCAAAAGTATTAAACGTCATTATGGCTTAAAATGTGTGAGGACGAAAAATACCTTTTGTAGGTATTTTGTTATGACCTTATTACCTAAAGTAGAGAGTTCGTCTACTATAATGCCACCATTAATCAGAGTACACTGTATGTTAGTTACAGTTTTGGCTAATAAAATAGAAATTCTCTGAGGGAAGATTTGTCGCACGCAGCTAAGGACATTTTGTAAGTCATTTTATGATTTATATGTATGCAACATGTGTTAACTGCTGTATTGCTTGATAGAATTAGGGACTTCTACACTAGTTAGAGAGAGGGATCATTTAGAAGAAATGATTAGGTGGCGCTTATGCTCCATTTATAATTTATAAACGTGGACGGTTTCCATGTTGTCCTGTAGTGCGGACGTTTTGCGGCTACTTACTATGCATACTGTTTTTTCCCTTGGCCTACCTCATGAGTTCGTGGACAATTTCCACTGATTATATATTAATTGGCAGATGATTTTTGTTCGGTTCATGAGTGGTGGACAATTTCAACCCATTTACTTGTAGCGCATATGCTTTCCGTCTACTCGATATTTTGCAGGTCATTCCTGCCTTTGACATTATTGGTCTAGTTATCTACCGTGACAATAAGCTATGAGGTAAGTGAGCCAGATAATGTAGTAGTTTCGATGAGCCAGTGTGGTCCACCAAACCCCGTTCCTTGTTTGAAATTAGTATAAATGCCCTAGGTAACTAATGGTTACCATTGAGAGGGACTCTTGAACTAGACTTCATTACATAGACTTGAGTCTCCACTGTGATTATAACGAATATGCTAGGGGATACTTAGAAAACTCCTGAATTGGCTTCTAGGGTCAATTTTATTATTGAATATTATTACTTTTCTACTTTTTCCCTGTTCTTGATATTTTTTACAGGATTAATATGTTAGGAGTGTGTCCTAAAAGCATGTAAAGACATTTGTTTTTTTTTTTGTGAAAAAATAAATATGATGGTTTATTATTATTGTCATATTTAGATTGTTAAATTATTGTTTGAATAATTTTGTAAATATCAGAAAAATTCCATATTCATTATTGAGGATGTGATCTTTTATTAGTACGAGAAAATTAAGATCACATGAATGAATAAAAATAGTCAATAACAATAAATTAAAGTTATGGAATTCTTTAATTGGAGTTGTAAGTACGGTTTACTGAGTATCATAATGATACAAATAATCTAGATTCAGATTATTGATGTGGAAAGACATCTCGGTAAAGGTGCTTTATATAATATGATTATATATGACATGGACCGATATGAATTAAAGTTTTTATCCAAAAACCATTTAATAATAAAGACTTGTAATTCATATCATAGCTGATGATCATTTATAGATCAACCTAAATCCTGAGTGTTCATGAACTCCTGTTCATGTTTATTAAATCTTTTGATTCATTCGTTAAGGTCTCTTCAAAGAATGAGGCTAATGACTTTTGTTTTGGAGATTTAATATCATGGATGGCTGGGAACATGTATCAACAATACGGAATTTATCTTTCCTAACGGATCGTATATTAGTTCCCTTAAGGGTTAATTCTGGAACTGAATGATTTTGAGCTCAAATCTATAATTAGATTATAGATTAATTATTCACTAGTGAATTAATGGTACTTAAGGAATAAGAAGTAAATTAGAAAGGTCAAATGGTAATTCTTCCATTCTAATTTATGACCTAATTAATTAGAGGGTTGAACTATTGTAAGATGGTTATATCAATGGACGACTTAAGAAAAAGATTTCTGTAAAAGTATATCTATAACATAAAGAGTGCAATTCTGAATTTATAGTGGAGTAATATCAGAATTAATAAATTAACTATTATAATTAAATAGTTTAATTATTTAGTTTCAATTTATTGGAGCTTAATGTTATAGGTCCATGGTCCCCGAAATGGCTCAAACAATCACTGTTAAAGGCAAATACAAAAAAATGGGCAAAAATGACTTATGTGATAAGTAAAATATTTTTCTATGTATCAAACATAATTATTGTTTAATTATGTGTAATTAATTAATTAAAAATTAATTAATTATTTGATTTAAAAAATATATAATTAATTTTGAATTAATTTATTTTTGGGATTTTTGGTATTTAAATAATAATAAAAATTGGGAAAAATCACTTGCTATCACAGGTATGTGGTACACGTGTGGCACATTGCATAGGCATTGTGCTACACGCATAAGAGATTGTACTCAGTCTCTTGATTCCACAATTTTAATTATTTAAATATTAAATAAATAATGAGATATTTTAATATGATTAAAATATTATTATTTAAACAAAAATCTGATAACTGATCAGTTATTTTGAATTTGTTTAAAATAATAAATATTTTAATATATTGGATATATTAAATATAGGATATCAGTTTTTCACAGAACGTAACTTTTCAGGGATAGAAAAATATCTTGGAATCTCTCTCAAAGAAAAAAAACAGTGACATAATCAAAAGTCATTATTCTTCACAAAACCTAGGTCCAAAACTTTATCAGATCTCATGTGTTGAGAACATCTGATAAATAGTTTATTGCCTATTATTTGTATAGCGAGCCCACACTCGTTCTTTGTGTGCCTGAGAACATTTTGAAAGATCTTGGTGTGAGATCTCGAGGATTTATCCATACAAAAAGATAGCAGCTAGGAAGGACCTGAGGTAATTTTTCTGTTCATGTCCTTGATTCAATATATATATGCATGTGAAGAAGTAGATCTAGAAATCTTATGGGATTAACCTAACAATTTGATTGTTGTTCTGCTGCGCATAATCTCTGATTTGATCAATAAAAACCAACATAATATGCTTCGCTATTTCTGCTTAAGGTATTTTTATATCGCCAGGACGTTTATGCGCTCTTGAAATTGTTTGGTTAGGGCTCGGATTCATCCGGAACCCTAAGTATGGTAAGTTGTGTATTGTGAGGACAATGACTTTGTCATTGGTTTCTATTGTTTGTTTTTGCTCTATTCTATTAAATTGACTTACTAAGTGTCTTCGCTAGCATAGTTTCTCATGGTTTAGGTAAGGGCAAGGAAAAGCTGAACAAGTTAGATGCTGAAGTTTGCCTGGGAAAGTATACATGTTGTTAAATTTGATACATAGCGATTTATGTGAATTGAATGGAAATAACTACTATAGGTGGACATAATTATTTTATTACCTTTATTGATGATTGTTCTAAAATCATATATGTGTACTTGCTTAAGAATAAGGATGAGGCCTTTAACATGTTTAAAATCTATAAAGCTGAAGTTGAAAATCAATTGGAAAAGAAAATTAAAGTGATTGGAACTTATAGGGGTGGTGAATACTTTTCCAATTAAGTCAATGTGTTTTGTGAGATGCATGGTACAATACATGAATATGCAGCCCCTTATACACCCCAACAAAATGGTATAGCAGTAAGAAAGAATAGAACATTTGTTGAAATGATAAATGCTATGCCCTTGTTCCTTTCTATCGTAGAGTAATAACAAGAGATTGATCTGGATCATCAAACTACACAGTCTTCCACAACTTCCTTTGATCACCTAGACTAGGGTGGGAAATTCTCAACACATGAGATGGGAAAATTATGGAGAAGAAGGGAGTAGTGATGGGTGGCCACAATAGGTCTCTTTTGAGTCTAGGTTTTTGGTTAATCACACTTAACATTTCCCTTGAAAACCCTAAACTTAAGTACCTATTTATGAAAACATTTTAGGGTGATTCAATTTAATTAAAATAATAGGTTAAAAATCCCTATATGGTTGAATGTTAGATATTTTCCCAAGCATTGAGATTTTTCCATTTTTAAATTCAAAGCATAAAAACCTTTAAATTCAAATACAATTATTTTCTCTAATTATATATAACAAAACAAAACCCTTATTAATTAATTAAATAAATATAATATATATATATTATAAACAGATTTCGTTACATAGGAAATCGGTTTTATTAAAACTTTAGATATATAATTATAATTATATTCAAAAATTAATTAATTAATTAATTAAATCATTTATTCAAATTAACTAATTATAATTTGAACATTGATTTAATACTATTTATCAATTTGACACAAATTAGTTATAATTAATAAATTTTCTCAAATTTCTCTTTTCTTCTTTAAATTCCACATCTTAGTAAAATTGTCCAAAATTGACACAAACCAATTTTGACAATCCTAATTGATAATTAAATCAACTAATCAAAACTATTTAGATGATTTAATCAAATGCATAGTGGGTCCATGGACCCATGAATTCAAGCTCCAATAAGTTACCGTAAAATTATTATCGAATAATTTCGCTACCTTATTAATTCATCATGACTACACTAAAAACTCAGAATTGCACTCTTGAACTCACATAATGCTTTACACTCAAAGTAAATACGTTATCCATTGTTACAACCATAATTTGTCATTCAATGCTCTATAGATGATCTACAACTGAGTTAGGTAGAAATTACTATTTTACCCCTCATTGTATTTTATCCATAAATACCACTAAGTTCCTTGTAAATGATATTTCTATGAACTTTAATCACAAAATTGAGTACTCAATGATTTAACGCATTGAACCAAGTTATAAGGTGATCATCATTTCACTTCTTGCTCGAAGCTATAGATGTTTATATCTATGATTAACACTCCCACTCAATTATACTACCAAGTCCCCAAGATTTAAGTATGGGCTAGTCCGTAGGGTAAGCTAGTAACGAATAAATTAAAGGACTTGAATAATATAATCAATTAGAATACTAACCACTCAGAATTGAGATTGAATTTTCGAATGGTCAACTTTATGATATGACTATATTAGATAATAACGGTACATTTACTTATCTATCTATAGTCAATATCTGTCCATTGCGATGTAACAAACACATCCAATCTTATCTACTTTGTTAATGTTCTAGAAAGAACATAACACTACAATGTGTAAGTAGATCATATCATAGATTGGAAAGTCATTGTAAATCATGTGCACCGACTAATCTTAGGACTAAATTATTTTGAACATATAATCATATTTATATTCCACTGTGGTTACGTCACTATAAATATGATTAGCTATATGCTCGGGATTTAGTAGAAGTTTATATTAAACAAATAATCATGAAAATAAAATATGTGAGCAAAGTTATTGACCAAGTCAAAAATGATTTCTATTCTTTTATTGATAATAAAAAGATATTACAAAGAAATTTGATTTTAATTATGGCATAAAACCCCAACAGATCTACCATAAGGATCAAAGCCAATAGGTTGCTAGTTGGCATTTTGAAGAAAATTCAACACTAATGGGACCATTCAAGCAGATAAGGAAAGATTGGTGGCCAAAGGGTTATGACAAAATGAAGGCATAGAATACTTTGATACCTATGCATTGGTAGCAAGGAAAACATCTATAAGATTGTTATTTTCCCTATCATCAATACATAACCTATATGTTTATCAAATGGATGTCAAATAGCCATTACTAAATCGTAACCTCGACGAGGAGGTGTACATGGAACAACCGAAAGAGTTTGTTCTAAAAGGAAATGAACATAAGGTGTGTAACCTTGTTAAACCATTATATGGTTTAAAACAAGCGCCAAAACAATGGCATGAAAAGTTTGATGAAGCCATTGTTTCGAATGGGTTTAGACACAATAATGCAGACAAGTGCTTATACTCAAAAACTTGTGATGACTATGTCATCCTAGTGTGTCTATATGTTCATGATATGTTGATACTAAGTAATGAAATGAAAGGCATAATGGAAACAAAGAAGTTTCTATCTTCAAAATTCAAGATGAAAGACCCTGGAGAGGTTGACACCATACTAGGTATCATCGTTAGAAGGAATGTGAATGGATATGGCTTAGGTCAAGCTCATTATGTTGAGAAAATGCTTGACAAGTTTGGTCATCTGAATATAAAAGAGGCAAACACACTCTTCGATTCAAGTCTAAAACTTGAAATGAATGAAGGTAGAGCGATGACTCAACTAGAGTATGCAAGTTCAATTGGGAGTTTGATGTATGCCACTCATTGTACTAGAGTGGATATTTCATTTGCGATTAGTAAACAAGTATGTTTACTAGCAACCCAAGTATCATGCATTGGAAGGTTGTGGAAATAGTATTTGGATACCTTAAAAGGACCAAAGAGATATGCCTCCAATATTCTAAGTTTCCTAAGATACTTGAGGGATATTCCAACGCAAGTTGGATATCCGATGTCGGAGATAATCTCTCCACAACCGGTTGGGTGTTCACCCTCGTTGGGGGTGCTGATTCTTGGAGGTCTAAGAAACAAACATGTATATGTCACTCAACCATGAATTCCTATTTTGTAGCTCTAGCAACAACCGACACAGAGGCTGAGTGGCTAAGAGATCTCATGTTGGATATACCAAAAACCGTGGTTGATATATTGACTATTTCAATACATTATGATAATCAAACATCATTGATTAGTGTAATGCCCCGGATTCCCTAATGCGGTTTAATGGCTGGATTAGTAGGTCGAGAGGGCCATAACTATTTAATTATGCCATTAAATGAATATATGCATGTTTATGTGAATTATATTATAATATGATGTTATATGCATGCATGTGGGTCCACATTTCGTTACAAGGGTGTTTTGGCAATTTGGCTCGTTGAGGGTGTAATTATATATTTGTATGCATGTCGGTGATCTATAGTTGAGACCACATTATAATGTGGGTTTGTTCGAGATTTTCGGCATGAGACGATCTTGGAATATTAAGGTAGATCCAGCAAAGATTGAGGCAGTCAGAGATTGGACAAGGCCAAAGAATGCTTCGGAGGTTAGAAGTTTCCTTGGATTGGCAGGTTATTACAGGCGTTTCGTGGAAAGGTTCTCAAAGATTGCTACTTCATTGATTGAGATGACACACAAGAGTCAGAAATTTGTGTGGTCAGATAAATGTGAGAACAACTTCCAGGAACTGAAGCAAAGATTGATTACAGCTCCGATTCTGAGTCTTCCGACAGATCAAGAGAAGTTTATGATTTATTGTGATGCTTCTCATAAGGGTTTGGGCTGCATTCTGATGCAGTCAGAGAAGGTAATTGCCTATGCTTCTCGTCAGTTAAAGGAGTATGAAAAGAGATATCCTACTCATGATTTAGAGTTGGCGGCTGTGGTTTTTGCTTTAAAGATATGGAGGCATTATCTCTACGGAGAGAAGTGTGAGATCTATACAGACCACAAGAGCTTGAAATACTTCTTCACCCAGAAAGATCTAAATATGAGACAAAGGCGTTGGGTGGAGTTAGTAAAAGATTATGATTGTGAGATTTTGTATCATCCAGGAAAAGCCAACGTGGTAGCTGATGCTTTAAGCTGGAAGGGTCCATGTCAGATTTATGGAATGAGGCTGATAGCCAGGGAGTTAGCAGATGATATGACCAGAGCTGGTATAGAGTTGCTGGTGGGCCAGTTGGCTAATATTACGATACAGTCTACGCTGTTGGAGAGGATCAAAGAGGGTCAGTTGAGTGATCCACAACTGATCAAGATCAGAGAGGATGTTCTGGCTGGAGCATCTAGAGATTATACAGTGTCTGAGATATGCTTGTTGAGATACAAGGGGTGGATATGTGTTCCGTTAGACACTGCTTTGAGGCGAGAGATTCTGGATGAATCTCATACTACACCTTACTCTTTGCATCCAGGCACCACGAAGATGTATTTGGATGTGAGATCATTGTATTGGTGGCCAGGGATGAAGAGAGAAGTAGTAGAATATATGGCTAAGTGCTCGACATGTCAACAGGTCAAGGCTGAGCATCAGAGGCCGGCGGGGTTATTGCAGCCTCTGGATATCCCAGAGTGGAAGTGGGAGGACATCACAATGGATTTTTTGGTGGGCTTACCTAGGACTGTTGGTCAGCATGATTCTATTTGGGTGATAGTGGATCACTACACCAAGTCAGCTCACTTCTTGCCAGTGAGGACTACTTATACAGTTGACCAATATGCAGATCTCTATGTGAGAGAGATCGTGTGCCTCCATGGAGCACCTAGGTCGATCATGTCAGATCGGGACCCAACTTTTACTTCCAAGTTATGGGGGAGTTTACAGAAGGCCATGGGCACACAGTTGAAGTTCAGTACTGCTTATCATCCTCATAAAGATGGGCAATCTGAGAGGACGATCCAGATATTGGAAGACATGCTGCGAGCATGTGTGCTGGACTTTGGTGCATCTTGGAGTAAGTATCTACCTTTGATAGAGTTCTCCTACAACAACAGTTATCAGTCTACCATTGGAGTTGCACCTTATGAGATGCTGTACGGTAGGAAGTGTAGGTCTCCCATTCATTGGGATGAGACAGGTGAAAGGAGATACTTAGGTTCTAAGGCAGTTCAGAGGACCAGTGAGGCCATTGAGAAGATTAGAGCTCGAATGCTTACTTCTCAGAGTAGGCAGAAAAGTTATGCAGATCCCAAGCGCAGGAACGTGGAGTTCCAAGTGGGAGACTATGTCTTCCTTAGAGTCTCGCCATGGAAAGGGGTGAGAAGGTTTGGGAAGAAAGGCAAGCTGAGCCCTAGATTTGTAGGTCCATTTGAGATCCTGGAGAGGGTTGGTCAAGTGGCTTACAAATTGGCTTTGCCTCCGGCGTTGTCAGCCGTGCATAATGTGTTTCATGTTTCAGCTCTTCGGAGGTATGTATCCGATGTGAATCATATTTTGAGTTATGAGGATCTGGAGCTTGAGCCAGATCTCTCATTTGAGGAGTAGCCAGTCCAGATTCTTGACAGAAAGGATAAGGTCCTCAGGAATAAGACGATACCTTTGGTTAAGGTATTGTGGAGGAACATCAAGGTCGAGGAGGCAACCTGGGAGCTAGAGTCAGATATGCAGAGTCAGTATCCCGAGCTGTTCAGGTAAATTTCGAGGATGAAATTCTGTAAGGAGGGGATAGTTGTAATGCTCCAGATTCCCTAATGCAGTTTAATGGCTAGATTAGTAGGCCGGGATGGCCATAACTGTTTAATTATGCCATTAAATGAATATATGCATGTTTATGTGAATTATATTATAATATGATGTTATATGCATGCATGTGGGTCCACATTTCGTTACAGGGGTGTTTTGGTAATTTGGCCCGTTGAGGGTGTAATTATATATTTGTATGCATGTCGGTGATCTATAGTTGAGACCACATTATAATGTGGGTTTGTTCGAGCTTTTTGGCATGAGACGATCTTGGAATATTAATTAGCGGTCTAGTCATAACAAGTTTAAGTTCGGGGCTCGGGGTGAGTCTCGGGGTGATTTTAATGATTAGGGCGTTGTCGGGAATAAAAGGGTAACAGGATATGAATTGTTGGTGTTTGAGATTACCGAGAATAGTGGGAATTGGAGAGCGTTAATTATGACTAACGAGATAGGAGGGAAATACCAATTTTTCCCTTGGGAGCCTTTAGAAACCTTTAATTGATCTAGGGGTATTTAGGTCTTTTTACCCCTCGGATAGACTTAAGCCATTGAAGGTTGTAGAAAGGTAGTGAAAACAGAGTAATTGGAAAAGCTTCTCCCGTACCTTTTTCCTTTTAGTTTTCTTTGTGAATTTTGAGTCATTCTTGAGGATTCAAGCTTGGGAAGTAAGCCTTGGGTGCTTGGGAGTGTGTTTCACCATTGAAGAGCATCATAATTTGAGCTTGGGGTAAGTTTCTAGCCATTGAACTCCCTGGTTTGCCCTGTTTTAGTTATCTTTTGCAGTTGAGATTTCTAGGTTGAACACTTGGTTTTGTTGGGAGTTTTGGCTAGGGTTCTTATGGTTGTGATGTTTGGGGTATGTTAGGACGGTTTTTGGGTACATTTGGCATTAAAAATGGGATTTGGAAGCATTGGAAACAGGTTGGAATCGAAGGAGTCGAAGAAGAAGGTTTCAGGGGAGTGCTGGTCTGGGGGTAGCGCTACAGCGCCCCCCCTAGGGCGCTCTAGCGCTACACAGGATTGTTTTGGGCATTTTGGGGGTTCTGAGAATAGCGTTGGGGCGCTAGGGAGCAGCACTATAGCGCTACTCTGTTCCTCCAAAGTCATGTTTTGAGTGTTTTTAAGTGTTTTTGGCTTGGGGTTTCAATCCTTAATGCCCGGGATCGAATCTACTCACTGTGTGGGCATGTTTTGAGGTCCCGAGAGTGGGGTTTAGGTTAAGAACCTTTCATTGTTATATTTCATTAATGGAGGTTATAATTGGTTATGATTAGGTAACCGCTAAGGAATCAAAGGTCGATCTTTCTCAGGAGTCGTTCTTGTTCTATTTCTCGCTCGAACTGGAGGTAAGAAAACTGCACCCTGTGTATATGACATGCATGATTATTGTTGAGGCATGTTGGTTGATATATGTGGACATTTATTGCATATTAGATGCTAGTGAATGTTGTATACTTGTGTATGGCACTGATTAGTCAGGGACGGCACTGGTCGCGTATCACTGACCTAAGAGTCAGAAACGGCATAAGCGTTTTAAACGCATGGCCGAATGAAGATTAGATCTAATCGATATCAGCGTTGAATGACTCTAAGGCATTAATGCTGGATCGACCCTAAGGTCGATGAATCTTATAAGCGCTTGACTAGTCTAAACTAGTCACTCAGAGCCAGGGCCAAAGGCCTAGGTGACTGTTTGTCACATGGCTAGGGAGCTGAATCCTATGGTTGTGACTCTATGGTCATGAGGTAGGTTATGATGGTGACCAATCATCATGCACCTAACTTGTTTAAGCTAGTGAAAGGTTCACTTATCTGTTAAACCCCGGTGACCCTATCGTCACATGGCTAAAGGGAGCTGTACCCACCTTAGTGACTTTTGCGACTGTCACTTCTTTATTTTGGACTAAAACTCCTGAATGATTATTATGATCATTGTTGATATTATATCATGTTATATTGTGTTTTCTTCCTGGGCCATGGCTCATGGGTGCTATGTGGTGCAGGTAAAGGGAAAGAAAAGCTCACCCAGCCTTGAGTGGAGAGCTTAGGTGGTGATGTGTACATATGCGGCCGCTTGACCACCATGGCCAAGGCGTTCTCAGAGGAACTAGGGGGTTTACCCTATTTTTGCCGCTTAGGTCGGTGGGTTTGTAAATTTGAAATAGTAATGACCATTTTGAGGTGTAAATAACTTGTAAAAGTTTTTGATGGGCCCATGTACAGTTTTATGCATTTAATAAAATATACCCTTTCCTTTTGATTGATTTTCCACCTTAGCCTGTTAATAACACTTAGAGCACGTTTTTAACCAAATGACTCAGGTAGCGAGTCAAATTTCCGGTTCACCGTAACTGTTCTGGGATAACCAGGGCGTTATAATTAGAGCTTTCAAATAGATATATAATGGGAATTCTAAATATATAAGTCTAAGACATGACTATGTGAGGGAATTGATTGATAAGAGTGTTACATTAAATTCATATGTCAAATCTTGTAAGAACATAGTGGATCCATTTACAAAACCTCTTGGGAGAGATTTGGTGAGTTCTACAAATAGAGGGACCAGACTAAAACTCCTTAACCAATAGATTCTCCAATGATGGCAACCCAACTCAAAACTTGTATACATCAAATGTAGAGTTCAATGGTTAAGAAAAAAGTCATTGATAAGGGAATAATTTCAACATTAACGAATTAAAAGTCCCATGTAGGATGAGTTAATGTTGGTTGTTACCATACATGACGGTTAAGCCATATGCTTTTAATGAAATTCAGTTGAAGAGCAACAAGCATCTCTAAAGGTAGCAAATATGTTGTATGAAATTTACCTATGTGGATCTAGAGGTGGTGCTTCCTCTCAAGAGAGTAGGAGTTTTCTCTTCGGATGGCTCATGAATGGATCAAGCATAAGGCCATAAAAGTGCTAAGTGTGAAAAGTGAGAAATAAATGAGTAATAATGTAGAGATGAGTGAGACATTACCAATTTTTATCACTAGGAATGTTAGGTTCAATCTTTTCAGAATACCTTAGCATTTCAAAAGAAGTTTTGTAGTGTTTTCACTAAGATAAAGTTCAAACCCAAAAGGTACTTTATTTTATGCACTTATATCAATTGGCTAGAAAATTGAGGATGTATTTAACCAAGTGGTGGATTGTTATGATTGGTTAAATACATGGTGAAATTTTTTAGGCACGAAGAAGTGCAAAAACCATAACGATCTCATTAAAGTCTACATGTGAGGGTTGACTTTCGATATAGGCATTTTTTAATAATCTTTTTGGGTCCAAAGTGTTTATTTGGAGTATATAAGATTACTGAAAATGTTTGGGAACATTTGGGAATGTTTTGAGACAAGTTTTGGAGCGCCAATTCAAAGGGATCGACGTTGCGTCGCCTCTAGAAGGAGACATGTCGCTCATCTCTGAAGAGACTACCTAGGTGTCGCCTCACCTACTACTAGGCGATGCGTCAGCTGATACCAGGAAACATGTCACTTGAACCATCCGTACGGTGACATTTTTTGTCTTCGAAATTCAATTTAAAATGCTCTAATCTTATTGTTTTAGTCTAATGAGGATCCTATTCTATTTCATTTGTGAATTGATCATTTGAGTATCTATATGGTACAAACAGAAGGGTTTGTAAAGAAAGGGGAGGATCATAAGATGTGAAAATTTCTAAAATCCATTTATGGATGGAAGCAAACATATAAATCTTGGAACATTACCTTTGATGAGACAATTAAAACATTTGGCTTCGAACAAAATATCGACAAAGCATGTGTATATAAATATATCAAATGAAAAGTAGATGTTTTCTTAGTTATTTACGTGGATGACATTTTTCACATTGCAACGATGTAGAGACATTGTCAAATGTGAAGAAGTAGTTAGCAGAAAGTTCCAAATGAAAGATTTGGGTGAAGCGAGCTATGTTCTCGGAATCTAAATCCTAAGAGATAGGAAGAACAAGCTTCTGGAGCTTTCTCAAGAAAATTATATAGATAAAGTGCTAGAAAGGTTCTCAATGGAGAATTCCATGAAAGGTCAGTTGACGACCAGACATGGAATTACTCTTTCCAAGGAGCAATGTCCAAATAAACTTTAGGAAGATGAGGACATGAGAAAATACCCCTCTATGTTATGTTGTGTATAAGGCCTGCCATATGCTATGAAGTGGGAACTGTCAATCGTTATCAATCGAATCTTGGTTTAGAACATTGGATTGTGGTAAAGCACATACTCATGTATCTTTGGAAAACGAGAGATTATATGCTTGTTGATTGAGAGGGTGAGTAAAACCCTACTAGATACACTGATTTAGATTTCCTATCAAACAAAGATAGTCATAAAATGACGTCTGTGTCAGTATTCAATCTTGGTGGAGGAGCTCTAGTTTGGAAAAGTAAAAAAAAATTCAGTATTGCAGATTCAACCATGAAACCTAATTGCATAGCGTCTTGTGAAGCAACTAAGGAAGCAATTTGGCTTAGGAAGTTTTACACTGATCTGGAAGTGATTCTAGATATGGAGAAGCCACTAATCTTGTATTGTGACAATAGTGGAGCGGTAGCTAACTCAAAGGAACCTAGAAGCCACAAGAGAGGAAATCATATAGAAAGAAAATACCATCTGATAAGAGAGATCGTGCAGTGAGGTGATGTGATAGTTATGAAGATAGCGTCAGAAAAAAAACCTGTCAGACCAATTTACCAAGACGCTTCTAGAAAAGTCATTTATGGGTCATGTAAATAATACGGGATTGAGAGAGATGCCTCACTTGCTTAAAGGAAAAGTGGAAGATTATTAGGGTTGGTGCTCTAAAAGCATGTGGAAAGACATTTTTTATTGATTTAAATAAAAGTACCATTTTATTATATTTGATTATTGAAATTATTGTTTGAATAATTTTTATATAAATATCATAAAATTCCATATTCATTTATGAGAATGTGATCGTGTATGCGTATGAGGGAATCAAGATCATATATAATGAATAAATTATGAAATCTTTAATCAATGGTTGCTAATACAGTTTACTAAGCATATGGTTGGATGCAAGTATTATAGATTTAGATTATTGATGTGGATAGACATCTTGGTAAAGGTACTTTATATAATTATGATTATATATGATAGGATTGATGTGAATTAATTTCTTTATAAACTTACAGTTTGCCATAAAGATTTAATTCATATCTTAAAAGATGATTATTTGTATATCAGTCTAAATCCTCAGTAGTCATGAACTCTTATTCATGTTTATTGGATATTTTGATTCATTCGTTACGATCTCTTAATATAATGAGGCTAATGACTTTTGTTTTGGAGATTCAATATCATGAATGATTGGGAACATGATTTTACAATATTGGTACCCATGCTTTCCTAATGCATCGAATATTGGTTCCCTTAAGGGTTGATTCTAGGAACGAATAGTTATTGAGCTCAAATCTATAATATGATTATAGATTAATTAAAAGGCCTTGGATAGCCAAGACCATTGCACTGTGTATTTTAAATAGTGTTGGACTTTCTAATCAAGTCATTTGGATATAAATGTTTAACTAAGGAAAATTATTGGATTAGGGTTTAAAGATTTTGATCATAGAAATAGTTGTTTTCATTAAAAAGTATGAGTCTGTACATGGGATCCCAAAAATAAGTGTTTCCAAGGCATTTAAAACAATAAAAAATTATTACAATGTAAGTCGGCCAAAGTGGCAAAATGAAGTTTGGCTCTAGTCCCTGTTGATCCCTGGGTTGTGGCGGTCGAGCAGCTGTAAATGTACACGCCGCCCCTAAAGCTCTCCGAATCATGGCTAGTCAAGCTTCTCCTTTCCCTTACCTGCACCACATAGCACCCGTAAGCCAAGGCTCCACAAGAAAACTTGGATCAATAGATACAAATGAGCAACAATATATAAACAATGAAGTTAGCAGTAAAAACCTGCTCAAACAAACACATAATCCAATCTTAGCAATCAATACAGTTAGACAAGGGCAATCGACACTTTTGTTTATTTAGATGACATTCAGGCCTGGCTCACTTAGGCCAACCACTCGGATCTTATGGCCAACACCAGCTTGGTTAGGCTGGGCTACGTTCCGCACTCTTGATGTCAGCCCCGACTCCCTTAGGTCGGACTTTCAGGTTAAATATAATCAAACGTATAGATTGTACAATGCACAATCAAATGCAGCATATAAAAGCATGTCTAATCGAATAATAACATTTATAACCACAATCATATCCATTTACAGGGGTCCGAGCCTCGACCACAACTAAGGTGTAGTTTTCTTACCTCAAGTCCTGAGCAGAAAGGTATGGCGATCTGAAGAACGATCCCTTTTCTTGAGCCCTAGTGGTATAACCTAGTCACAACGCAATAATGGATAACCATCAATCATTTAGACTATTTAGGAGTTTCAACGTAAATTTATAGCCTTCAACATCTCGAATTCTACTAAACAGGGTAGTAGAATCCTTCCCGAGCCTTTAGGTTTGAGTTCTTGAGCTTAAAAAACCTAATAGGCCAAAATTGGCTATTTGAGTCACGGTGCTCCTTAGAGGCGCCACGATGCTTTATAAGTCAGAGAGCCTTCCAAGTCCATTTACTAGACACGCACCGCGATGAAACCTATCCAGCGCCATGGCGCTAAGGCGATTCAGTGAACCCCTTTAGGACTCTGAGTTCACGTGGGTCACGGTGCTCCAAGAACAGCGCCTTAGCGCGACCCCGCGAACTTAGAATTCCCAGAACTTTTCCTACGTTTCCCTCGAGCCAAAATCACCAAAATTCACCCTAAACATAACTAACCCAAAAATTGAGTCTAGAACTCTCAACCACACAACATAGGCATCGCAATTACCCCAGCAACTAATCCATATCTTCACCAAAACTAAAGATCAGAACGAAAGTTTAAACCTAAAGAAAATACTTAAACCATCACAAAAATTCTCTCATAACAAGAGCATAATTATTACTTTACTGAGATCACGATCTCCAGCTGCTTCAAATCTTGTTCCTAGCTTTGATTCCTCATTTCACAGCTTTAGTTTTCAAGCCTTCCTCCTCAAAAATCCTAAGGCTTCCCAAAACATCAAGAGAGAGAGAGAGAGAGAGAGAATTGAGAGTGTTTCATTCTGTTTTCCTTATCTTCTAGGGTCCTCTATTCTAGCTAAGTCCAACCAAAGCTTAGAAAATGACCATAATGCCCATCATCCAAGAGTTTCTCTTCAATGCTCTCAAGGGCAAAATGGTCATTAGCCACATGTCCCGCTAATCATCAAATTGCACTATAAATCCTTGATTAATCCCAACATACCCAAATAATCATTAAATAACTACCCATCACCCGATAAATTTTGACTACGCACTATCTTCCCAATATAGCCCTAGGCTCACCCCGAGCAGGGTATTAGACCCCGTTATGAATTTTTCGCTAATCCGCTCACCAGGGTCGCCTCGAGCTGAATGCTGCAAATATATCAACATAATAATGTATTCTCAATCACATAACACATATAATCATATTTATACCCTCAAAGGGTCAAAATTACAAATATGCTCTTATTAACAAGAACAGACCCATAAGCATATTTAATACACATAAACATGCATATATATTTTTTATATTACTATATAATTCATATATGCCACACAATCACACATGCTTAAAAAAGTTCACATATAAATCCAATTATGCCATCTCGACACACTAATCAAGACGCTAAGCCTTATTAGCAAATTTGGGGCGTTACATTAATTATTAACTGGTGAATTAATGGTACTTAAGGAAAAAAAAAAGGTAATTAGAAGGGTAAAATGGTAATTATTGACCAACTCTAATTAGCGAACCAATAAATGGAGGACATAACAACATAAATTGATTATATCAATGGAATACGAGAGAATACTCTGTAAATATAATTCTATAATTACTAAGAGTGCAATTCCATATTTATAGTGGAGTAATAATGACATTAATAAATAAGATTATTTAATTAAAGAGTTTAATTAATAATCTGTTTATTGGAGCTTAGTAATATAGGTCAATGGTCCCCGAGTCACCTCTGTCCTACAATGTCAAGGGTAAAGATGTTACAAAAAATATTTATGGAGAAAATGACTAAATTACAAAGGAATCAATTTTCCAAGGCTATGTGATTATTATGTGCAATTAATTAATTATTTGACTAATAAGTTTTTATATGAGAAACTTTATAATATTTGAAATTAATATTAATTAGTGTTTGAATTAATATTAAAGAGAGTAAAATATTATCTTGTTATAAGATAATTATTCAACTAATAAATTGGGATAAGGTTAAATTTGAATTAACTGATAATTATTTTTTCTAATAAATATATCGTCTTGAACTTAATTAAACAAAAAAATAAGAAAAATGAGGGACACAGATAACTGGTACCACTTACAGTGCCACGTGTCCCTGGGATTTGAATTTTGAATTTACAATATTATTTGTTTATTTAATTATTTTTTAAATTTTATTAAAAACATTAATAAAATAAAAGATATAAAATATCAGTTAGAATTAAATAAATTTAAAAGAAAATAAAAATGTTTTATCATCATTATAAGTTTAAAAAGATATGATTCTTTTTTAAAGTAAGTTGAATGAGAAGTGTCAGTCAAGATCTATCGATATAAAATTTTGTGAACCTGAAAATTTCTAGAACTCTCTACAACCTTCTTTGTTCTCCAAACTGTCTAGATCTTATGTATTGAAAATATCTAGAGAACCTAAATAGTCAAATCTGTGAATCTTACATGCCCACACACGTCCTTGTGTGTTTGAGGAACGACTTGGAAGACTGCGGTGTGAGTCTTTGCTAGATAGGAAGATCGTTTGACTATACAAAAAGACTCAAGGAATCTTTATAGGCAACAAGAGGTAATCTTCTTCTATTTTTGTGTTTAGATTTAATGTATAAATATATGTATTGATCAATGGTCTGTATTAATAATTTTTAAAATCCCAATAACCCCTATTCTGTTGCGTCCTTTCTTTTATTTAAATTAATACCAACAGGAATGCCAAGGCTCAGCTGGAAGCCGCTAAGGCCGTGGGGGAAGCTTCTCAAGCTAAGGAGGACACAGCTAGGGCCCATGGTGATGCTACTCAGTAGCTAACATGGCTCGTGTCGTTGAGGAGAGTGCCCAGCAGACCAAGATTGAGGCTTCTTGAGCAACGGAGGAGGCAAAGTCTCTCCAGAAGCCGCATTAGGCCGCACATTCCGAGAAGGAGGTTGATAGCTGTAACGACCCAAAATCGCTATTAAGGCTTAAGGGCCTTGATTAGTGTGCCAGGAGGGCATGTTGGGATTTATGTGTGATTTTATGAGTTAAATGCATGGTTATGATTTAAAGCATGTTATTTGACTAATTGTTTATCTGAGATGCATGACTATGTGTATTAGTATGCATGTAGGCCCTGATTGTGTTTGAAGGGCATAATTGTAATTTTAGCCGCTGAGGGCATATATGTGATAATTGTATTCCGTGATTTGTACCACGTGAGTGTGGTGGTATTATTTTGATGCACGTGCCGAGACGGTCCTAGAGAGCAAATTAACTTAAGAGTCACAACAGGATTTCTATACCCGGCTCGGGAGGAGCCTAGGGGTACTTCGGGAATTTTATGGCTAAGATTGAGATTTAGCGGGTAATGGTTATTGGTGATTGAGTAACCTGGGTAACCATTAGTTACTACTTAGAGTAACAAGTTCTAGATAGAAAATGGTAGAAATGAAATAGAAGTAAAAGGACTTAAGTGCCCTTGAGGTTAGTTGGGAAAGGATAGGCAAGGAGGGGTAAAATGGTCATTTGGCTGGGAATTGGATATATGGCAGCTGGGTATTAAGGGGTACACGGTTTGGGGCTTGGTCATTTGATGCTTTGATAATTTGAAGAGAAGAAGAAGGAGAGGGAAAAAGCTAGGGCATGAAGAAGAAGAAGGGAGCTGAAACTTGAAGACTAAGGGGATGAACCAAGGAAGCTTAAGGTTGGATTCATGATTGAGGTAAGAGTTTTAAACATCCTTGGGTTTTCCTTTCTGTTGTGGTTTAAGATTTTGAAGCCATGGTTTAGGTTTGTCAAGCTTGGGTTGTGTTTTTGGCCTTTGGGTTTGAGTTTTCTGAAATTTGGAATCAAATGGGTGATTTTGAGTGTGATTGTGTTATTGAGTTGAGTTATGATGTTTATGGGTTGATGTATGGTCTATTTGGAGTTTTGAGTTGGTTTTGGAGCTTGGGTGTGAGTTTGGGACGATTTGGGAGGTTTTAGCTCGGAGAAAATGTAGGGGAAAAACCCAGAATTCTGGGTCTGCGAAGGCGTGCCGCGACACAGGTTTTTCGTGCCGCGGCGAGGGAGTCCCTGACTGATGTGTGCCGCGGCACAAGAAAGTTGTGCCGCGGCACAAGGAAAATTTCAGGTTCACATTTTTGGCAATTTTAGGCCTTTGCTCCGGGGGTTCGGGGGATGTCTCCGGGGTGTTGTTTTAAGGTTTTAGAGGTCCCGAGAGTGCGGGATTGGTCCCGGGAAGTGGTTTTGGGTTGATTAGTATTGAGGGATGTTTCTTGTGTGTTGTGACTAGGTTGTTGGTGAGGCTCGTGCTAGAGGACCGTGCTCGCAGCTTTAGTGCATCAGGAGGCTCGGAATACAGGTAAGAAAACTATAACACCCGAGGTTAGGGCATGGCCCCAGATTGTATTATGTGCAAATGTTTAAACCTTAAATGAATCATGATGTGTGTGAATGATTATTTCGAATGTACTATATGTGTGAATATGATGAAATGAGCGGCCGTGGGCCGAGTACGGCGTAAGCCGGGGCGGCCGTGGGCCGAGTACGGCGTAAGCCGGGGCGGCCGTGGGCCGAGTACGGCGTAAGCCGGGGCGGCCGTGGGCCGAGTACGGCGTAAGCCGGGGCAGCCGTGGGCCGAAAGTAACACCTAGCACATGGGATGCTATAATCAGGGCGGGGCCCGGTGGATACATGTGTTTGCTTAGTCTAAATGGTTGACTTATCTATTTGTGGATTATCTGTTATGATAAAACTGTATACATTGCATATGTTATGTTCTGCATGAGTTTTCTTGCTGGGCTTCGGCTCACGGGTGCTCTGTGTTGCAGGTAAGGGCAATGACTGAGTCAACCAACCATGAGTACGGAGAGCGTGAAGCGACGTGTACATGTTTGGTCTGCCCGACTGCTTTGGTTGGGGGTTTATTCGAAAATGGCTGTAATAATCTATGATTTTATGATTTCTCAACTGTAACCTTATTTCAAGATGTAATTAGTTTTCAAACCTTATTTTGGGATCCCAAATGTTTAATAATAGAAGTTTTAATGAAATGACGTATTTTCAAAGATTACAGCCTTAACTTTTAATTAGTCACACTTTTGTTTCAAAACCTCGGTTAGCGAGGCCATTGCACACTGTTTTGTCTTAAAAACTCACTTAGTAACGGCTCTAAGGAAGTAGGGCGTTACAACTTGGTATCAGAGCGAGCCAAGGTTTATTGGTTCTGGAGATCGACCGAACATGTACGCTCGCTGTCAGTGACAAGCTCGACTCTGGGTTGGTTGGTATGAATGACTGACATGTTTGAATATATGTTTGAATGCCCTGTTTGCCTGCTTATTTATATGGAGCATGAGGAATGAGATGACATATGCATGAGATACTGATAGGGCCTGGCCCTTGACTGTTGCATGTTGAGATCAATGTGTGCTGAATAACATTATTATGCATGTGGATGAAAATTGGCATAATGGTTCGCATATTGAGCGTATGTGGTTAATTTTCTGGATTAAATTCATATGTTATATCGGTATATTGGCTTGTATGAAGCATGATGAGCATGGATACACTTAGTGGTGATAGAAATTTGGTAAGCTAAATGTATATCATTGTGGACTTGACCTAGTATATGCTTGTGTGTGCATTATACCTGTGGATATTTGGACCTAGTGGTGGTTTGGTTCAGAGTAAGAACCCCGGAGTTCAGGTGTTGGGTCAGTTTTGACAGGTGAAATTGTGTTGTTGGTTCCTAGAAGGGTTTGGGGACCTGATATTGTGTTTGCAGAGGGGTTTTTAGATATAGGTTGGAGTTGAGATCTCCAGTTATCCCTGGAAGCAGCAACAGAGGGTCGCTAGTGTGTGGGTAAGCTGTGGAGTTTGTTAGTCGAGATGGGATAAGTGAACAGCGGATTTCTCTGGGGAAATAGCTGATTCCGATGTTTTAACAGTAAGGTTTCAAGTGTTGGTTTACCGTGAAGTATGGTCAGATAAGGGTACTAAATGAAAGGCTTAAAGGGTGTTATCC
Source organism: Humulus lupulus (assembly GCF_963169125.1). Taxonomy (NCBI): domain Eukaryota; kingdom Viridiplantae; phylum Streptophyta; class Magnoliopsida; order Rosales; family Cannabaceae; genus Humulus; species Humulus lupulus. Next base: position 211,646,907 of record NC_084795.1, read on the forward strand.
TCGGGTTTTGAGGAGAATTCGGACTGACAAGGGATTTATCAATAGACGGGCAGAGTTATTTCCACCCATGGTTAAGAGGATGAGAGATCCTGATTAGAGGGTTATGTTAAATGTTGAGGCAGAGGAATGCCTGGAATTGGTACTCGGGCTGAGGTACTGGCTTAATGGGTTAGAAAGAACCTAGATGATGAATGGTTAGGACAGATCTTAAAGACATGATTAGAACCGTGGAGGCGGGCAAATGTTTAAGTCTGGTTTGGACTGTTAGGGGTAACGACAGCGTAGATCAATGGGTTTGGTGAATTGGATAGTTCATTTCGGAAATTTATACAGATGGATGTATCTGGAATTGGTGGCGACCCATTTAAGGACATGAGATCTGGAATAGTCTAAGGCATTTGGGCTGCTTTGAGGAAAGAGTTTTTGTCTGCATGTGGATGGCGGAGAGGGCCATATTGTTTGAGGAACTGATGGTTGATGTATAGAGCATGAGTGCTAGAGTCGCAAGGGCGATGCTTCCTTTGATGGAATTAGTAAAGATAGATTCGTGATAATCAAGTTGAAAGAACCCCGGATAGTGTTGTGGCTTTTGGATTGCCAAGAAAAAGGGGAAAAGTCTGACTGATAAGACGGTACTTTTGTTGATAGAACGCAGCGAGGTCGGATTCTCAATTTTTAGGTAAAAGGACTCCAGACAGTGCTTGGGCACCTAGATTGAGATTGGAAAGAAGCCTGATTGAAAAGGTAGTTATCGAGATGGCGACAGGAACCAGGAGGTTAATTGGTATGCGCATGAGGAAGAGGATGCCACCTGAGAGGAGGTCAGGTGAGGACATGATTTCTACGTAGAATGACTCAAGATGTTGGGATGGATTTCCATGGTGAGGGGATGGAGAACTGGAATGCACCGATACATTCGAGGTTCGAGGCTGAGTCCTCAAGGATGAGTATTTAACTGGCGAGCTTGTGCTTTGGGCATGTAGCGAACTAGAAGGGCTCGGTGTTGAGAATGTTCCGCGAGGGAGATGGACATAGAGAGGTTGCCTCAAAGGTGCCATTTGAGAGGCCGAGGACAGTAATACTTATGGAGAAGGAATTAGAAACTCTGGCAGATGGATTGTTGAGGATATCATCTGGAGTACATAAAGGAGACAGAGCTGACCAGTGGGAAAGTTATGTGGGTATGCAAAGAAATATTTAGGGAATACTTCAAGGTCGGACTACAGATAGGATTGGTATAAGGAATGTTGTAAAAGACGGATTGGCCGACAGAAAGTCTATTGAAGAAATCGAAGGAATTTGATCTTGGATTAGCCAGAGTGTTATATTGCATGGATTGCTAGTATCGTCGGGATAGGACGAAAAGTACAATGTTGGATACAAGGTGGGACGATGTCCCCAAGAGTTGATCTACGACCTGGTTATTGCCAGTTGGAAACCAAGGATAAAGACTTTTCGTGAATTGATTAGGTTTCACCGGGTAGGGTGTGAGGAATTGGTAACAAGGATTCTGGAACGGTTCGAGCTGCAGCAGCACAGGTAAGTTCTTTAGACAGAGAATGCATGAACGGTGTGGGCAAGTTCCCTTCAAGCTCACGAACAGTGCATATGGATTACTCCCAGACAGAAATGGTGAGCAAGTGACTATGCGAAAGACGTTTGTACCCAGAAGGCGAAGTCACAGGTAAGGTTCTACGGAGTGTTAGTTTGGATGTCGTCAGGAGTACTCAGATTAGAGCTACAAGGAGAAAGGACAGGTAAGAGAGGATTTGATCTGAAGCCGCGATAAACTAATGAAGAACATTTGAAGAACAGAAAGCATCTCAGGACTGGTAAGCGCGTCATCTATTGCATAAGCACCTCCGGAGACAACTACATCAGAGATGAGGAGAACAGTAAAACTCGAGGTTAGACGGACTGAGTGGTGTCACATCAGAAAGAAATTCAGAAGACAGGTAAGAATTTATTGGTATCTGGCGATGCTGGAATATGCGTATGTTTTGATTAAGTAAAGAGTGATTGCATAAAGGACATGATCTATGGTAGGGTTATGGAAATGTGAGATTGCATCACGATTTGGGCACGCCCAGGAATAAATTGACGCGAGGATGGATTGAACCTAGCGGGAGGCGACTGAATGGACCATGGTTGATACACTTGGGACGTTAAGTCGGCTGTTGTGCATGGCATAAGGTACTTAAGTATTGGGTATTAGTAAGAAAGATAGCGTTGAGACACAGAGGTGGTGAAAAGTAGCAGACAAATGATCAGTGTTTGAAATCCTCGATTGAGCAAGGGAAATTTAATGGGAGGCGTGTATCAGTCAAGGAATAACGCTATAGGCTGTAATGGAGGACAAGGCAACGACTGAGATCGGCATGATGTTAGTAGGTAATGGTTAGCTGGTGGGTGTCACTGAGCTATGGAATTCAAAGTGTTGGTTTGAGTTGAAACAGGGAAGGACCCTGCTAAGGTGGTACAAGTTAGGATACCAGGAATGGATGAAGGATCCAATTAGATTCGGTTTATGAATGAGAATTCTGAATGGACATCATTCCACCTCCTAGGGTACGTCGTACCGGGAGGGTCGAGCGGGTGACAGAACCTAGTGTTTTCCTTTGGACCCTGAGGGGTTAGGTGATGTGGTGGTGCATCGTGGGGATAGACCACAATAGACCTTAAGTAAGGTGTTTGGACATGAAAAGTTTTAATTCGGTTGTTTGAGTTAATGTTGTTGGGGCAAGTGAACTGGTTTCAGGATAGAACGTCGATGACATTGAATTGAGGCCCTATAATATTTTAAATTATTGGAATGGATTTAGAGAACGAAAAGAACAGAGTGGGAGCCTGGAATTATCAGTTGATTGCAAGCTGGGTGGCAGTCTGAAAGTTTATCGGATATCTTAAAGGACTGAGCGCCGAGTAGGCGAATACTTGAAGTATTAAGGGAAGTGTAATCCCTGATGAGTTAGTCGTGGTGGCGGTTGCTGGTGTCTTGTTAAAGTAACACGACATATGACATGGTAGGAGGCAAAGGGTAGTGAATACTACGATTTGGCATCGGTTCAGAGAGAAGCCAAGTGGTTGTTGGAACTCTTAAGGTAGGAGCGTCTGCCTATTTGAAAGGATTAACAGCTTGTAAATTGATAAGTGTTGAGGAAATAAAGTTCCGGAAGGAAAGAGTTGCGTCTCTGCATTTTAACAGACGAGGATCTGTAAGGTGTTCAGAGAAAGAAGGGAGTGTTCTGACTCTTAATTCAGCATAAGATTCTGAAGTTTAACCAAGGATTAGGCCAGCGGGGCCTACCAATTGATCCCACCTAGTAGAGGTGACGAATTTTGAGTATCTCTGGAATCAGGAATAAGACGATGAATTGGTCATTGTAATCTAGGCAGACCCTGAGGTTTCTGCAGGGTTGCGGTGTAAACAAGAAGCTATCGAGAGTATGGCTATTAGACGAAATCTTGAGGGGCAAGATTGTTACTCTTGTGAGAGTGTTGTTGAAAAGTAAAGTAAAGGCGGTGGGCCTTGGAAATTATGGTCAGAGTTGCGGGTTTACTGACTGATGTGTTTGGATAAATTTCGAGGACGAAATTTTTATGAGGAGGGGATAGTTGTAACGACCCAAAATCGCTATTAAGGCTTAAGGGCCTTGATTAGTGTGCCAGGAGGGCATGTTGGGATTTATGTGTGATTTTATGAGTTAAATGCATGGTTATGATTTAAAGCATGTTATTTGACTAATTGTTTATCTGAGATGCATGACTATGTGTATTAGTATGCATGTAGGCCCTGATTGTGTTTGAAGGGCATAATTGTAATTTTAGCCGCTGAGGGCATATATGTGATAATTGTATTCCGTGATTTGTACCACATGAGTGTGGTGGTATTATTTTGATGCACGTGCCGAGACGGTCCTAGAGAGCAAATTAACTTAAGAGTCACAACAGGATTTCTATACCCGGCTCGGGAGGAGCCTAGGGGTACTTCGGGAATTTTATGGCTAAGATTGAGATTTAGCGGGTAATGGTTATTGGTGATTGAGTAACCTGGGTAACCATTAGTTACTACTTAGAGTAACAAGTTCTAGATAGAAAATGGTAGAAATGAAATAGAAGTAAAAGGACTTAAGTGCCCTTGAGGTTAGTTGGGAAAGGATAGGCAAGGAGGGGTAAAATGGTCATTTGGCTGGGAATTGGATATATGGCAGCTGGGTATTAAGGGGTACACGGTTTGGGGCTTGGTCATTTGATGCTTTGATAATTTGAAGAGAAGAAGAAGGAGAGGGAAAAAGCTAGGGCATGAAGAAGAAGAAGGGAGCTGAAACTTGAAGACTAAGGGGATGAACCAAGGAAGCTTAAGGTTGGATTCTTGATTGAGGTAAGAGTTTTAAACATCCTTGGGTTTTCCTTTCTGTTGTGGTTTAAGATTTTGAAGCCATGGTTTAGGTTTGTCAAGCTTGGGTTGTGTTTTTGGCCTTTGGGTTTGAGTTTTCTGAAATTTGGAATCAAATGGGTGATTTTGAGTGTGATTGTGTTATTGAGTTGAGTTATGATGTTTATGGGTTGATGTATGGTCTATTTGGAGTTTTGAGTTGGTTTTGGAGCTTGGGTGTGAGTTTGGGACGATTTGGGAGGTTTTAGCTCGGAGAAAATGCAGGGGAAAAACCCAGAATTCTGGGTCTGCGAAGGCGTGCCGCGACACAGGTTTTTCGTGCCGCGGCGAGGGAGTCCCTGACTGATGTGTGCCGCGGCACAAGAAAGTTGTGCCGCGGCACAAGGAAAATTTCAGGTTCACATTTTTGGCAATTTTAGGCCTTTGCTCCGGGGGTTCGGGGGATGTCTCCGGGGTGTTGTTTTAAGGTTTTAGAGGTCCTGAGAGTGCGGGATTGGTCCCGGGAAGTGGTTTTGGGTTGATTAGTATTGAGGGATGTTTCTTGTGTGTTGTGACTAGGTTGTTGGTGAGGCTCGTGCTAGAGGACCGTGCTCGCAGCTTTAGTGCATCAGGAGGCTCGGAATACAGGTAAGAAAACTATAACACCCGAGGTTAGGGCATGGCCCCAGATTGTATTATGTGCAAATGTTTAAACCTTAAATGAATCATGATGTGTGTGAATGATTATTTCGAATGTACTATATGTGTGAATATGATGAAATGAGCGGCCGTGGGCCGAGTACGGCGTAAGCCGGGGCGGCCGTGGGCCGAGTACGGCGTAAGCCGGGGCGGCCGTGGGCCGAAAGTAACACCTAGCACATGGGATACTATAATCAGGGCGGGGCCCGGTGGATTCATGTGTTATGCTATAATCAGGGCGGGGCCCGGTGGATACATGTGTTTGCTTAGTCTAAATGGTTGACTTATCTATTTGTGGATTATCTGTTATGATAAAACTGTATACATTGCATATGTTATGTTCTGCATGAGTTTTCTTGCTGGGCTTCGGCTCACGGGTGCTCTGTGTTGCAGGTAAGGGCAATGACTGAGTCAACCAACCATGAGTACGGAGAGCGTGAAGCGACGTGTACATGTTTGGTCTGCCCGACTGCTTTGGTTGGGGGTTTATTCGAAAATGGCTGTAATAATCTATGATTTTATGATTTCTCAACTGTAACCTTATTTCAAGATGTAATTAGTTTTCAAACCTTATTTTGGGATCCCAAATGTTTAATAATAGAAGTTTTAATGAAATGACGTATTTTCAAATATTACAGCCTTAACTTTTAATTAGTCACACTTTTGTTTCAAAACCTCGGTTAGCGAGGCCATTGCACACTGTTTTGTCTTAAAAACTCACTTAGTAACGGCTCTAAGGAAGTAGGGCGTTACAATAGCATTGCTGAGGATGCCTTTTACACGACCTAGCTTCACAACTGGGATATATACCTATGTTTTCCTTGAGTGGTCGATTATACTCGACTACTCTTTGAGGAGTGCCTTCGGGCAATGTCTGCTATTGTTGCTGCTACTGCCGCAAAAGATGTTGGTCGGGTCCCTGAGGTTGACCCCATCATTGACCTCATCTAGAAGGTTCCTCCAAGGGTGGAATAGGTCATCTTATCCTTAGTTGTATTTTGAATTTTAGTAAGTTGGTCTGCGAGCGACCTTTCTGTGGGGTATACACATTTTTAATGCTCGAACCTCTGAGTAATGTTGTAAATTCTCCTTTTTTAATGGCTTTTTTTGCTCTACTTTACTCGTCCTCTTTGTCTTTTACTTACACACATATTTCCATTCAACGTTTATTAATAATGGAAATTGGACTTAATGATTCACATGCTATTATCGATTTCCTTACTAATGTGATATCACAAAAAATTGACTTAATTTAACTTATTTTTATCCACTATTTGTGGGCCTAAGTTTTAGACAACTCGAGACTTGTGTGGCCAAGTTGAGAAAACTTTGGAATTGTGTCCAAGTCTAAGCGACTGAGGACTTGTATGCCCAAGTTAAGTCAACTTGGGACTTATGCCCAAGTCTAGGTGACTCAGGACTGGTATGTCCTTCCCTTTTAGTGCATTTTTTTTGGCGCTTGGTCCTCGGGAAGTGAGTTGAGCTCTCAGGCTTAGTAAGGGCTTTGGTTTTTTTTTTTATCTCTAGACAAACTCTAAGGTACCCCATATAGGTTCCTTTTGATGATGTTTTTAGGCTTGTTGATTCTTGCAAGCTTAGCAATTGTGGGTTTACTCTAAAGTGCCTCGTACAGGCTCCTCTTATTGAGTTCCTTAGGTCTTGCTTCTTGGGAACTCTCACAAGCTTATTTACACTAGGTTTACTCTAAGGTTTCCCATATAGGATCCTCTTATTGAGTTCCCTAGCTCTTGCTCCACAAACTATTATTCTCGTAGGGTGACTACTCCACTTATGCCCCCAAGTGATCGGAGACTGAGGTCTACGCTCACTTGTCCAGGTCTGTGATCGAGTACATGCTCAGAAAATGAAATAACATACAAGATTTTTTTTTTAATTTCATCTATCAAGTTTTGTGCACACGATTTTAATTAAGTGCTCACAGGCTACATATGAGCAATAAAATACTAATATACATAGGGTCGCTTGCATTACTGGTAATATCGACGAAGGTGTGTAGCATTCCAGGCGTGAGGAATCAACTCCTTATTTAGTTAACCTAGTTTGTACGTCTCAGGAAATATGGTGCTCTTGACTTGGTAAGGGCCTTTCTAATTTGGGCCCAACATTCCTGCACATGGATCTCGGGTTGCCAGGAAAACTCTTCGCAACACCAATTCAATGACCTCAAACTTTCTATCCTTCACTTTATAGTTGAAGTACTTGGCAACCTTTTCTTGGTAGGAAGCTACTCGAAGCTCTTCAACTAGGTCCAATGATTCTCGGTGTAAAGCATGATTAGTAGTCGGGTTATACATTGTTCGTCACTGCGTGGAGATGGCAGCCTAAACTAGGAGCATGACCTCACTGCATGGAAGTCCTAGTAATGGTACGATAACTCCATAATACTCTAGGATGTTCCTCAGACCAATCGCCTTTCGCCTGCTCCAGTATTTTATTTAAAGTGGTCTTAAGCGTCTTGTTGACAACTTCTACTTGTCTCTTTTCCTGAGGAGGAGCTACAGAGGAGAAGCTCTTTATGACTTCGTGTCTTTCGCAAAAATCAGTGAACAGATCACTATCATATTGTAGGCCATTGTCGGAGACTATCTCCCTCGAGATCCGATAGCGACAAATGATATTCCTAATGAGGAAGTCCAGCACCTACTTGGAGGTGATTGTAGCGAGAGGTTCAGCCTCAACCCACATCGTGAAGTAGTCAATTGCCACAATCACATACTTTACTCCTACCTTTCCCATAGGCAAAGAACCTATTAGGTCAATGCCCCAGATTACAAAGGGCAAAGTACTAAGGAGATCGAGGTTGTTAGCGTATCGCTGACATTTGTCGCATCTCTTAACATAATCAATCGAATCGTTATTCATCATGGGCTAGAAATACCATTGTATCAAAATCTTCTTGGCGAGGCTTTGCCCTCCCCCCCCCCCCCCCCCCCCCCCCCCCTCAAGCATGGTCACCGCAGAAGCCTTCACGCATTTCTTGCATGAAAAGTTTGGCCTCCTGCTCGGACACACATAAGAGTAGCGGCAGTGAATATCCTCACCTATATAATTTGTTGTTCATGAGCACATACTGATGAGCTTGATAAAGTAGCTTCCGAGGCACTTTCTTGTCTTGCAGTAGTTATCCAGAGAAAAGTACTTCGTTATAGGTGTCATCCAATTGTCCTGGGGCTGGACTGTTTGCACTTCCTCGGCAGCTACAATGCTTGGAGAAGCCAAGTAGTCAATTGGGACCACATTGATCATCTCCACATCTTTAATGGTAGCTAGATTGGCTAGAGCATCATTGTGACGCCCTGGTTACCCCAGAATAGTTACGGTGATCGGTGAACCGAAAATTTGACCCTCTACCCGAGTCCTTTGGTTGAAAACGTGTTCTAAGTGTTATTAACAGGTTAAGGTGAAAAAAAACAATAAAGAGGAAAGGATATACTTTATTAAGTATATAAACTTCTCATGAGCTATTCAAAACATTTACAGGTTATTTACAACTCAAAATGGCCACTACTGTTTCAAATTTATAACCCCACCGGCCTAAGCGGCAAAAATAGGGTAAACCCCCTAGTCCCTCTGAGAACTCCTTGGCTGTGGTGGTCAAGCGGCCGCATATGTACACATCACTACCTAAGCTCTCCACTCAAGGCTGGGTGAGATTTTCTTTCCCTTTACCTGCGCCACATAGCACTCGTGAGCCAAGGCCCAGCAAGAAAACACAATAAAGCATGATATAATATCAACAATGATCATAATAATCATTCAGGACCATCAGTCCAAAACAGATAGGTGACAGTCGTAAAAGTCACTAAATTGGGAATAACTCCCTTCAGCCTTGTGACGATAGGGTCACCAAGGCTTAACAAGTAAGTGAACCTTTCATTAGCTTAACCAGGATAGGTGCATGGTGACTGGTCACCAACATAACCTTCCTCATGACCATAGAGTCATAACCCTGGAACAACGTTCACTAGCCACGTGACAATCAGTCACCTGGGCCTTATGCCCTGGCTCTTAGTAACTAGTCTTAGACTATCCAAGTGCTTATAAGTTCATCGACCTTAGGGTCGGTCTAGTGTTAATGCCTTAGAGCTATTCAACACTGATATCGATTAGATCTAATCTTCATTCGGCCCTGCGTTCAGGACGCTTATGCCCTTTCTGACTCTTAGGTCAATGTCCCTGACTAGTCAGTGCCATATACAAGTAATCATCATTCACTAGCATTTAATATGCAATCCAAGTCCAAATTTATCAATCAACATGCCTCATTAACAATCACACATGTCATATATACATAGGGTGCAGTTTTCTTACCTCAGGCTCGAGCGAGAGATATTATAAGTACGACTCCTGAGAACGATCGATCTCTTGGTTCCTTAGCGGTTACCTAATCACAACCAATTATAACCTCCATTAATGGAAATCAAAATGGAAATGGTTTTAACCTAAGCACCACTCTCGGGACCTCGAAACATGCCCACATAGTGAGTAGATTCGATCCCGGGCCTTAAGGATTGAAACCCCAAGTCAAAAACCCTTAAAAACACTCAAAACGGGACTTTGAAGGAACAGGGTAGCGTTGACCCCTAGTGCCCTAGCACTATTCTCAGAACCTCCCGCACTCCCAATTGCCCTCTGAGTAGCGCTGTAGCGCCCTAGGGTGGGCGCTACAGCGCTACCTCCAGACCAGAAATTCCTTGAAACGACCTTCTTCATCTCCTTCGATTCCAACCTGATTCCAAAGCTTCCAAAACCTATTCTTGGTGCCAAATGAACCCAAAAACCATCCCAACATATCCCAAACATCCCAACCATAGGAACCCTAGCCAAAAATCCCAACAAAACCAAGTTCTCAACCTAGAATTCACAACTGCAAAACATAACTAAAACAGGGCAAACCAGGGAATTCTATGGTTAGAAACTTACCCAAAGCTCAGCTTATGATGCTCTTCAATGGAGGAACACACTCCCAAACTCCCAAGGCTTGCTTCCCAAGCTTGAATCCTCAAGAATGATTCAAAAATCACAAAGAAAGTGAAGGAGAAAGAAGATATGAGAAGGCTTAGAAACTTACTCTGTTTTTCTACATCTTTCTCAGCTAACAATGGTTTATATCTATCCTAGGGGTGAAATGACCATAATACCCCTAGGTCAATTTAAAGTTTCTAAAGGTTCCCAAGGGAAAAATTGGTATTTTCCTCCTATCTCGTTAATCATAATTAACGCTCTCCAATTCTCGCTATTCTCAATAATTCTGAACACCAATAATTTACATCCCGTTACCCTTTAACTACCGGTAACGCTCTAATCATTTAAATCACCCCGAGACTCATCCCGAGCCCCGAACTTAAACCTGTTGTGACTAGACTGCTAATCAATATTCCAGGATCGTCTCATGCCGAATAGCTCGAACAAACCCACATTATAATGTGGTCTCAACATGTATCACCGACATGCATACAAATATACAATTATACCCTCAATGGGCCAAATTACCATCACACCCCTGTAATTAAAATGTGGACCCACATGCATGCATTTAACATCATATTATAATATAATTCACATATACATGCATTGTAACGACCCAAATTCGCTAATAAGGCTTAAGGGCATTGATTAGTGTGCCTGGAGGGCATAATGGGAATTATGTGTGAATTTAATGATTAAGATGCATGATTATGATTTAAAGCATGTTATATGACTATTTGAGTATTTGAGATGCATGACTATGTGTATTAGTATGCATGTAGGCCCTGACTAGGTTAGAATGGCATAATCGTAATTTTGGCCATTATGGGCATAACTGTATTGATATATGTGATAATTGTCGAGAACACATTATTATGTGGATATATCTGTGATCTGTGACTCGAGACGATCCGAGTGAGCAAAGTAGCAGAAAAGTCATGGCGGGGATTTATAGTCGGCTCGGGGTGAGCTTAGGGGTATAAATGAGAATTTAGGGAATATATTGGAGTCTATCTTGACATTGAGGAATACTACTGGTGATTAATTAGGTATCGGGAATTAAGGGAAAAATATTAGAGACACTCGAGGAGATAGCGGGAATTGGGGTGAAATGACTAAAATGCCCCTAAGTGGATTAAAGGGTTTAGAATTAATAGGGAGGGCATTAAGGTCATTTGGCTTTTAAAGATGGGTATTACTGAGGCTTTATGTTAGTGGGATTTGTAGAATATTACAGAAGTCTGAAAAGAAAGAAAAAGGAAAGGAAAAGAAAGGAAGGAAAAACAGAGTGATTTTCCTTTGAGTCGGTTTGTGGTTCTCTTACCACTTTTCTCCATTCTTCTTGAAGTAGAATTCAGAGGAGAGCTAGTTCAATTAAGCCACAAGGTTACTGATCTAAGATTGAGGATTTGACAAGGGTTTAGCAAGGTTAGGCCATCACTTGAGGTAAGACTTTAGAGTTCTTTAGTTTCTGTTTTTGGTTTTTGAGCTATGGTGCTTAAGTTGAATTGGATGGAACTTTAGGGAATTCAGGTCTAAGGCTGAGGAGGATCAGGCCAAGGAAGTCTTGAGGCAACTTGTGGTCAAAATTCCACCAAAGGTATAAACCCTTAACTCCAACTTTGTTGTTCAGCTGGTTTTTACTGAGTTTTAGAGCTTAGGAGTGGCTATGGTGAATTGTGAGTTTGGGGATGCATGTGCTTGAGTTCTAGGTATTTGGGGTGCTTGGGATGAGTGGAGTATGGTCATAAGGTTGTTTTTGAGTTTGGGAAAGAGTTGGGAGAGTTTTGGTTGAGGTTGGTTCGAGAAAATCGCAAGAAGAGAAAACTGAAGCTGGTCTGTCTGTGACTAGCGCTATAGAGCTAGAGTTTGGGCGCTGTAGCTCTAGGTCATGATGCTGAGGGGATTTTGGCTTCTGTTTGTAGCACTGTAGCGCCCTCCCATAAGTGCTGTAGCGCTACCCTGCCTTCTGAAGGGGATTTTAGGGTTATTTGCAAGGTCTTTTGACCTAGGGTTTGGGGTTTGATTCCACCACCTTGTTTGGTGGAACAAGGACTTCGTGGGGGCTCGGGATTGGCCCCAAGGCTAGGTTTTGAGCTTGAGGGTTGATGATGACTTTGGTCCATGATTGTGTTTAGGTGAGCGCTAGGGCTCGAGGGGGATCGTGTTCAAGGAGTCGAGGGATCAAAGCTAGTGAATTGAAAGGTAAGAAAACTGCACCCGATTATATGTTTGTGATGGGACTAAGTGCTCCCGAGAATTGTATCATGTCAATGATGGTATTATGCCATGGGACATGTAAAGCGGCCTAAGAGTGCCGTACATAGTATTTGCGCACAGGGCGCGGCTTGGCCATTGGTAGCCGAGAATGTTCACTGAGCATGGCTTAAGCGGGCCAGAGCCAGTGGGATAACGGAGGGAGCAGCCTGAGAGCGCTAGCCCTGGTTATCATTTGTGCAGTGATATGTGATATGAATTGATATGCTTAGAATGTTGAATACTTGGTCATGCTGAATGATTACACGTTTGAGAACTTGTGATGCTATGTGGGATATGGATTTGTCTGTTGATTGCTTATGCTCTGTTGTTGTGTTTTCTTGCTGGGCCTTGGCTCACGGGTGCTATGTGGTGCAGGTAAAGGCAAAGGCAAGCTGGACCAAGCCTGAGATGGAGAGCTCCGAGGTGGAATGTACATAGCCAGTCGTTCGATCATCATGGTCGAGGAGTGGATCAGGACAGGGATTACCTAACCGCTTGTTTTGCCTTAGTATGGCTAGTTATTGTATTTGAATCTTATAACTTTTGTAAACGATCTTTAAACTTTTATTTTTGGGATCCCGTGTAAACATATAATGTTTCTTAATGTAAAAGTGGCTTTTGAGACCAAACCATTTTAAACCCTAGTTCTTTTATAGTTCCAGTATCACGATTTTAACTAAATGACTTGATTAGCAAGTCTGGCACTTTATAAACACACACTGTAACGGTCTTGGCTATCCAGGGCGTTACATGCATATTATCAGTTAATGGCATAATTAAACAAGTATGGCCCTCCCGGCCTACTAATCTCGCCATTAAACAACATCAGAGAATTCAAGGCATTACAATCATCATTTGAGTTCTATTCCTAAGGAACTTGTCGAATGGTAATTCTCTTCATGATGTGTAGCATTTCTTTTGTCTTGGCCAGGTAGGGAACCATCTTGGTTCCCGAGATTGGTACTCTCTGAGGACTTGGTTCACCACTAGCTGAGATTGCTATAGATTTGAAGTCCTGAATCTTTAAGGTCTAGGACAACTCATAATCCAACAAAGAGGGCTTCATACTCAGCCTCATTGTTCAAGGCATCGAACCCAAATCTCATGGTACTGTGAATCTTATGTCCATCAAGAGATACCAATATTACCCCTGCTCTGTCCCTGTTCTTGTTCAACAACCCATCCACGTATAACTTCCATATAGGCTCGATGTGTAGGGCCTCCTCGGGCCCTGCATTTATTCCAGTGCAGTCATCAATGAAGTCTGCCAGATAAGTTATGTGGAACTGGCTAAGCTCGAATGCCCATTTGAGGAGTCTCCTGGAGGACTTCAACTTTTGAAGGACTTGCCTAAGGGCTGGTTGATGAGCACCTTGATGGGATGTGCATGGAAATGCGACCTGAGCTTCCTAGAAGCTATCATCGAATAGAAAGTGAGCTTTTCCATGAGTGGATACCTGGACTCCACTCTGAGGAGTTTTTTGAGATAATAGACTGATGTTTGGAGCGACCCTCCTTGCATACTAGGGCTACACTTATGGCATGTTCGGTGATAGCGATGTAGAGGAGTAAGAGTTCTCTGTCTGCTAGCTTTGATAGTATTAGAGGATTCACCATGTACGCCTTGAGCTATTGGAAGGGGTGCTTACATTCCTCTGTCCATTCGAACCTTTGATCTCCTCCAAAGGATTTTGAAGAAGAGAATGCACTTGTCAGTGTTCTTCGATACAAAGGGGTTGAGAGCCGCTATCCGACAAGTCAGACTTTGCACGTCTTTGTGCTTCATGGGGGACAACATCTTGATAAACGCTCAAATCTTCTCGGGGTTTGCTTCCATTCCTTAGGTGCTTACAATAAATCTAAGGTACTTCCCAGATGCTACTCCAAATGTTCATTTTTGAAGATTTAGTTTCATCATGAACCTGTGGAGGACCGAGAAAGCTTCAACCAAGTCTTTCACATACTTAGGGGTTGTCTTGGACTTGACAAGCATGTCTTCCACATAGAATTTCATGTTTTGACCAAGTTGGTTCTTGACAAGCAGGACAACCTCTTTCAATTTTCTCCAAGAGATCGATTGCCTTACCATCTCCAACCGTGGGATCCAACTCATTGGATTCCTTCTCCTCGAGGACAACATGTACTTCCATCTCCAGTAGGAAGATGCTCGAGAACTGCTGCCACAACCCTGGGCCTCTTTTTGGTCCCTATGAATGGCGCCAATCCCCGAGTCTATGGGGGAACTTCATGCACAAATGTCGAATGGAGGTTGCTGCTCCAAAATTAACCAGGGCTAGTCATCCAAGGATGGTGTTGTAGGCAGAGGAACAATCCACCACCGCAAAAGTGTAGTACTTCAAGGTCTGTTGAGACACCTCTCAAAGTGTCACTGACATATTGATCTACCCCATTTGGATTAATCCATCGCTCAAGAAGTCATATAGGTTGAAGTACACAGAGATAGATCATTTGTTGTCAATCCGATCTTCTCGAAGGCTGGTTTTAATAGGATGTTCACGGAAATCCCATTGTCCATCAGAATCCGTGAAATCATTTTGTAGGATATCTTAGTTTTGGTCATTAACAGATTGGGAAGTGCACTCTCTGAGCATCTTCCTCGGTGAAGGTAATCATTTGGTCTGTCTTCCTAGGTATCAGTGTTGGGTGTTAGACTAGCGTGCAAACTTCATCATCATGGTTATGGGCTCGCACATATCTGTTCTGCGATATCCTCAATGTACCCCTTAATTGGGGTCCTCTTGAGATGGTCCATACTCGTCTGTTCACCAGAAGAGGTCCATGAGCGATCGGTTATGGGGTTGCTGATGCCTGGAATTAATTTTGGGGAGGTGCCCCCAACTGATTCGAGGGTGGAGCTCCATAAGAGGCTGGTGCAGGTAGTGCTCTGCCCAGGTATACTGGCTGAGATGTCCCAACTTGATGAGGTTCTATATCTCATTAAGTAATTGTCGGCCTTAATTGGTAATATGGCCAATATCATTGTGGTACTTAGGATCTCTTTTCGCTTTCTTGCTCCCTTTGCCTTTTCCCTTACGCTTCCTTCAGATTGGGCCTTCTCTATGCCTTGTTGACTGGGTGGGAGCAACTGCTCCGGAACTGAAAGCATACTAATAAGTGGTGAATCTAGTGGGAGCTGCTCCACATCCAATGGGAATCACGCTGTAGATGACTTGCGGAGCAGTGGGATGGTAACGCGAAGCAGTGATCACACTGGTTTGGTCAGGAGTATACAGGGAGAAATGAGAACTGGAATTATAACTGCCGGGATAGTGCATGCTGGAATGGAGATTGGTCCTCCAAAAGCTCCAATTTGGGCATCCTCCTAGTGTATGCACTCTTGGGCCCGACGAATAAAATCATCGAGCTAGTGGTATCCGCGTATTTGTAGATCATCCCATAGTTGAAAAACCTTGTTAGATACCAGCTTTTAGGGCCATGAGCAACTGACCATCATCGACCCTCACGATCCTTGCAACCTCTTCTTAAAGCAGTTAATGTACACTTTAGGGGTCTCGAATGGCCCTTGCATGATATAATCAAAGGAATTAACCTCAAAACTAACCTACTGAGCTGCTATAAACGGTCTCCAAAACTTGGAGGACAGTTGGGCTAGGAATGAAAGGAATCTGGCTGGTGCTTCTCGAACCACTCGTAAGCTGCTGCCGCGGTTAAACTTGGACAAATGATTGGACATGTCTGTTGTCCCGTTATATGAAGTAATGTTTGGCATTTTGATGGCCCGTAGCAATGGGGATTCAATGATGTGTGAAGAACATGGCTCTCCATCTTCATCTTCGGAGTCTATGTCATTGCCCTGCTTCTTGGTCATTGCCCTGCTTCTTCGGAGTCTATGTCATTGTCATTGCCCACAAAATTATCTTCTTTTAACTCTTCGACTCAGCGCAAAGAGGATCGTTGTTTATATTGCGTGTTGGTATGCCCCCTGGTCTGTCATTGGTTCTTTCCTATGAGCATTAACGTTATCTCTAACATCCAGTTGAGGGTATCTCCCAGGGAGGTCCTCAGGCCCGACTCTATTCTTGCGAGCATTGATGTTATCTCGCAACTCAAACTACGCATGCTCGCAACAACCATCCTCAGGGCATCCCACTTCCATTTCCCCATCATACTCGATGTAGCTGTTATTCACCGAGATGTTGATTCACTGTCCTTGATTCATGGATACTTTCTTCGTGTGGGCTCCCAGCCTTTCGTTTCCCCGAGCATCTTGTGGCACAAAAGGTTCCCTCTCCCGGGGCTTGACATGGTCCATTGCGGCCCTGGGGTCCTCAAGAACTGTGGGCCTTGGGTCTCCTTTGACACCGTGGACTTCTTCAAGCTCTTGTGCCCTCCTCGGAAGATGAAAAGGCTCAGGAGCCCGTCATGACATCTTCCACTTGTGATGGGCCTTAACTCTTTCTTCCAAAAGAAGGACTTGATGCACTAAGGATACACCAACTGGGTGCACAGGTGGCACGCTAGGTAGTTGCACAAGTGGTCTTTCAACTTGGGGGTCCACCTAGATTCCTTGGGATGCTAGCGTAGCCCTCATGGAATTCATTGCCTATTGTAGGGCTGTGATATTGTCATTGTGTGCCTCTATTTCACGTTTTTGGGAGGAGACTTGCTCTTTCTACGCTACCACTTTTGGTGGTTCCTTGGACTGAAATGACATAGAGTACTCAGTGTCTTCATCATCTCCATCGTAGCCCTTTTTGTCAGCCACCTCTGAAACAACTACAGGAGTTGAGCGGTCTAGTTCTCCTCCCATAACGGCGAGGAGGCCATCTTCAAGAAGGGTTCTTCATGTGTTGTCCATTGCTGCAACTTCTGTTTTCTTCAAGTTCTCAATAAAGTCACCAAGTTGTTGACAAGCTTATTACTATCAACTAACTAAACTAAAGCTTAAAGTAAAGAAGATTGGAATAGTGATTTTTATGTTGTTAGGGTTATGAATTAACCGTTCTCCACGAGACACTTGTATAAGGATGCTAAGAAAATGCAAAGCTTAAGTTCTCTATGTTTTAAGGCAGCGTATGGGCACACTCTAGAAGTAGAAAGTGGGATCCTTCACAATTTTCACCCTATCCCTATGTATAGGCTGCTGGACCAATTAAGCTCAATAATTGGAGATGATTACAATTATTCTCCCTTAGTAGGGATTTATTACATAATAAATGTGCATTATCAAAGTAAATGAGCCTAAAGGCTCCGACATGTTTTAGTGGGCCAAATGTGAGGAATGTCAACTCATTATTTTGTTGGGGGAAACGAACCTGACACTGTTAGAGTGGTGCATATTTTTCTACGTCAGACGGTGCAGTGGGTTAGCCATTTTGACGCTTGTATGGGGTCGACACCACGATCTGTGTGACAGTCAGTGTCAGAAAGTTGTCTATGGTCCAGGGTCACTATGCTTGACACCTGGTCACCCTTCTCTTGTGCCGGACGAATGTCCTCGTAGACTTGAAGGAAGCGAAGCGAGGAGACGGTCTTGTAGTGGGACTTGTAGCACCATCTCCGGGTATGCTCATCAGGAAGTGACGCTTCATGGAAGATGTACTCCTCCAATGTTGGTGAACTATGGTGAAGGATGGGCTTATCCCCGTGGAGCCCGGAATAGGCTCCGTCAGACTTAATCAACTTACGTCGAATCTTAATTCCGCTTAAAGTGTGCCATGTGTCACCCAGTGAAAACACAAACTACAATATTAATTCTCTAAAAATAATAATTCAAGTTTTCAAGTAAATAATTTTAATTAATTAAAATCATAAAATAAAAAATTCATTTTTTCTTTTTTCTCCTTAATGTTAATGAATCTTCCAGCATCTTTCTTCTCCCTCTCTCTCTAGATGGGTTTATGCCTCTGGTAGTGGACTTGCTATTTCGTGGCAATAAATATACTCTCCCAAGTATGAACTAGATTGGTGTACTCATAGCATTTGGGAGTGTATTTCTCAGCAAGAGATCTTCTCTCTTTCTTGCTCCCTTTGCCTCTTCCCATACGCTTCCTTCCACTTGGTCCTTCACTAAACGTTGTTGACTGGGTGGAAATAGTTGCTCTGGAACTGAAAGCATGCTAAGAAGCGCAGAATTGATAACTTCATTTTAGAATGTGTTTTTGTTGTAATCTTCAGTCTTTATGTGTGTTTTCTACAAGATTACGCTTTTGTTTGTCTTTGTTGTAGGTTGATGTGGTGAATCACAAGAAAAATGTAAAAAGAAGTGAAAATGGCTTAAAAACAATGCTCTTGGCGGTTGTTGGACTCAAAATGAAGCTAGGGACGATTAAAAGTCAGTTTTTGATGAAGAGAAGAGTTGAAAGAAGAAATTTGAGAAAAAATAGAGCCGCGACTTGGGCTTACAAGTCGCGACTCAAGGAAAGTCAGAAACGCATGGATTATGGAGGCAATTAGAGCCGCGACTTGACCTTATAAGTAGAGACTCAAGGCAGAGTCAAAGGCTAAGTAAGGGAAAAGAATGGACACGGGCCGCGACTTGATGATGCTTGAGTCGTGGTGCCTGACGATTATCACGAAAGCGAAAGGCTTCAAAAATTGACATGTGCCGCAACCCAGGGAAGGCCAAGTCGCGGCCCGCATATGAAAAACACAGCTCTTGTAATTTTTTTACTATAAATTCGTATTTAGGGTTTAATTAGGTCATTAGATCAATGTTTCATTACGTTTTTTAGAGACTAATTTTGATTCTTAGACTTGTGATTCTACATTTTTATATTTTTCTTTCTGCTTTAAGTTTGTGAATCTATATTTTTGAATTATTATTTTGTTGATTTAGTCATGTTTGATATGAACTAAATTTTTTATCTAGGGTTTAATGTAGTCACTTGGATTTCTATCTAATTTATTTATGATGTTCTATTGATGTTTCTTCTCTATTATAATCTATATAATGTGTGTTTAATGCTAGTAAATACTTGATCAATATTTTCTTGATTTATGATTTTGATTCAAAATTCAAAAGATGAGAATTGAAGATGCTATCATTATATAGACATAGGTTTCATATTGGACGAAAGTACCTGTATGACTTGTGTAGTAATTGGATTTCCATGCTAAATGCCTACTATATGTTTAAGTTTATCACAGAGATGTAGAAAACCTACGTATACGATGAGATTTTATATCTTGAAAAAGAATAGGAATTGATTTATGTGAACTTGCTATTAGAGTAGAACGAAAGAAATTTAGAACTGATAAATAAAATTTGTAGAATGAAAAGTTTATGAAATTAATACCCTAAGTCTTTTTAATATTGATTTTCATCTTTAGTTAATTTTGTTCATAGTTATTTATAATTTTAAAATTAAATTCATTCATTTAAATTTTGGTTGCCAAATAGAAATTAAAAGAACAATTAGTGGTAATTGTAAAATAGTCTTCGTGGGAACGATACTTTATTTATGAGCTATATTACTAGAATTGATTGTGTGCACTTGCGTATATATATTTTGGCAATCATGTTTTTGGCGCTGTTTCCCGGGACTTAATTTCCAATATCAAAGTTAATTGTTGTTTTTTATAATTTGGTTTTTTTTATTTTATTTATATTATTTTACACTTATTCGGATCAAGGTTGTATTGTGTTTCAGGAATTGTTGGTATATGCAAGGAAGTATACAAAAGGCACTCATACCAACAGATCTTGAAATTGAGAGAACGTGCAGACGGACCGAAAGATAAAGAAATGGTTGGATTTTACTACGTCTAAGATCACAAATAACATTGTCAACAAAAATGTAAATATGGGTAATGCAACTGACGTTGATCCGCCATTAAGGAACTACGTACTCCCTACTGTTACGGGGATACATTCAAGCATTCATCCTCCAACTATTGAGGAAAATAATTTTGAGATAAAACCTTCAATTATTCAGATGGTGCAGAATTGTGTACAATTTGGGGGGTTACCAAATGAGGATCCAAATCTCCATATCACAAACATTTTAGAGCTATGTGCGACATTCAAAATGAATGGGGTGAGTAACGATGCTGTAAGATTGACATTATTCCCATTTTCACCAAGGGACAGAGCTAAGAGTTGGTTGAATTCATTACAAGCCAACTCTATACTTACTTGGGAAGATTTGGCGCAGAAATTCCTTGGTAAATGTTTTCCTCCTGCCAAGTCAACCAGAATAGGAGGAGAGATTAATAATTTTCATCAGCTGGATGGGGAGTCTTTATATGATGCATGGGAACGATTTAAAGAGTTGCAAAGGAAATTCCCACATCATGGAATAGAGAAGTGGCTGCTAGTTCATACATTTTATAATTGTTTGGGGCGCAATACAGGGACAATTATAGATGCAGCATCAGGAGGAGTGTTTATGAGAAAAAGCGCTAATGAAGCATATGAATTATTGGAAGAGATGGCTATGAATAACTATAATTGGCCTACTGAGAATGAGAATAAGAAAGTAGCAGGAGTTTTTAAGTTGATCCAATTGCGCTATTGACCACTCAAGTGGCATCTCTAACCAAACAATTGCAACAAACTAATCTCGTTGCACAAGCAATTCAAGTAAAGAATGTCGTGAGTTGTGAGATTTGTGGGGGACCACATTCTTATGAACAATGCATGAGCACAGGTAGTTGCTCAACTGATGTTAATAATATGCCTTTGGAACAAGCACAAGTTATTGGTAATTTTTCAAGACTTGCACCAAACACTTATTTGAATTCCTATACTCCTGCTTGGAAAAATCACCTTAATTTGTCTGGGAAAAATAATCAAGGGTTACCACCACAATATCCACAAGTACCCACCTCAACAACCCCCGCATCAACCAACTTATGGAGTACATTCTAAACCATATTAGATCCAAATCCACCCCCATCTCATCCACCACCACATCCTCAAATGAACCCACCAACAATTCAGCCAGATCAATTAAATCAATTTATGACAGAGACAAGGTCTTCAATCAGGATTTTGGAGACACAAATAGGTCAATTGGCTCAAATGTTTTCTAGTACGTAGCAAGGGAATTTTCCTAGTTCCACAGAGGTAAATCCTAAAGAGCAATTTCAAGCTATCACTCTGAGGAGTGAGACTAAGTATGATGGACCTACAGTGGATGACAAAGGGAAGAAGAAAGAGGATCAACGTGTTACTAGACCAATACAAGAGGAGGTATTGAAGACCTTCCAAAGACAGAAAAACCAAAATACACTGAGCCTACATCAAAGATTCCATATCCTTAACATTTTTTAAAGGCTAATCTTGACAAACAATTCTCCAAATTTCTTGAGGTATTTAACAAGCTTCACATTAACATTCCTTTTGTAGAGGCTCTCGAACAAATGCCTAGGTATGTGAAGTTTATGAAACAGATATTGTCTAATAAGAGAAAAATGGAGGATTATGAAATTGTTGCATTAACTGAAGAGTGTAGTGCAATTGTTCAAAAGAAGATTCCTCAAATATTACGAGATCCAGGCAGCTTTACTGTACCTTGCACCATTAGGAACTTTCATTGTGAGAGAGTTTTATGTGATTTTGGTGCAAGCATAAATTTAATGTTGATGTCTGTATTTAAAATGATTGGTATGGGAGAAGCTAGACCCACTACTGTTACTCTTTAACTGGCTAATCGTTCATTAACACACACCAGAGGTATTATAGAGGACTTTATAGTAAAGGTAGATAAGTACATTTTCCCAGCAAATTTTATTGTATTAGATATGGAGGAAGATGAGGACGTGCCTATTATACTGGGACGACCATTTTTGAACACAGGGCAAGCGTTGATAGACGTTCAGAAGGGAGAGTTAAGGCTTAGAGTGCAAGGTGATGAGGTCATTTTTAATGTTTTCAAAGCTTTGAAATATCCTTTAGCCAGTGACAGTTTTTTTTTTGTGTTAGTGTATTGGAGGAACCAAGTAAAGGGGTCTAGTCTATTAAGGAGTTGAGTTTGATTGGAAGTTCTGAAGAATGTGCTAGTACTGAAGCCAGTGAGTATGTTAAGTGGTTGAATTCATCAGGGAAATTTTATAAAAAGAAATATGAGGAATTGGGGCAAGTACCTAAGAGACCTCTCCCATCCATTGAGAAACCACCAGCTCTTAAGTTAAAAAACTTACCTGGTCATCTTAAGTACGCTTATATGGGGAAGAATGATACTATCCTAGTTATTATTTTAGCTTCTTTATCTGTGACTGAAGAAGAGAAGCTTCTTAGGGTATGAAGGGCTCATAAATTAGCATCTGGATGAACTTTGGAAGATATTAAGGGTATTAGTCCTTCAACAGTGATGCACTGTATATTAATGGAGGAGGATGGTAAGCCTACTATTGATTCTAAGAGGAGGATAAATCCTTCAATGAATGAAGTGGTAAGGAAAGAAATCCTTAAATGGTTGGATGTAGGGGTAATTTACCCAATATATGACAGCGCTTGGGTTAGTCCTGTCCAGGTAGTTCCAAAGAAGGGTGGTATGACGGTGGTTAAAAATAATAATAATGAACTTATTCCAACTCGTACGATAACAGGGTGAAGAATTTGTATTGATTACCGAAAGCTAAATAAGGCCACAAGGAAAGACCATTTCCCTTTACCTTTTGTAGATTAGATGTTAGATAGATTGGCAGGCCATCCTTATTACTGCTTCTTGGATGGATATTCGGGATATCATCAAATTCCTATAGCACCGGAGGATCAAGAAAAGACTACCTTCACATGCCCTTATGGAACATTTTCCTTTCAGAGGATGCTATTTGGGTTATGTAATGCTCCCGCCACCTTTCAAAGATGTATGATGTCAATTTTTTCAGAAATGGTGGAAAAAGGTATTGGAATTTTAATGGATGACTTTTCAGTCTTTGGACCCTACTTTGATGGATGTTCGGCTTATTTGGAAAGGCTTCTGAAAAGATGTGAAGAGTCAAATATAATATTAAACTGGGAAAAATGTCACTTTATTGTGACAGAAGGAATAGTCTTGGGCCACAAGATTTCACGCCATGGCATTGAAGTAGATAGGGCCAAGATTTCAACAATAGAAAATTTACCTCCTCTAGTATCTGTTAAAGGGGTTTGAAGTTTTCTGGGCCATGCTAGACTTTATAGGAGGTTCATAAAGGACTTTTAAAATTTTTTGAAGCCCTTATCTACTTTACTTATGAATGGTGTGGTATTCAACTTTGATTTTGATTGTTTAAGGGTGTTTAATACACTGAAGGAGAAATTGGTATCTGCTCCAATTGTTGTATCACCAAATTGGGAAATTCCTTTTCAATTAATGTGTGATGCTAGTGATTTTGCAGTAGGAGGAGTTCTTTGACAACAAGTTGACAAGGTATTCATAATGATTTATTATACTAGTCGAACCTTGAATGATGCTCAATTAAATTATGCAACTACTAAGAAGGAATTATTTGCAATAGTCCTTGCATTTGACAAGTTTAGGACCTTAATTGGTAATAAGGTGATTATTTACACAGATCATTCAGCTGTTAAGTATCTTATGTCAAAAAAGGATGCTAAACCTCGCTTGATTCGATGGGTCCTATTATTGCAAGAGTTTGATATGGAAATTCGTGATAAGAAGGGGACAAAAAACCTCGTTGCTAATCATTTATCTAGATTGGAAAAAGAAGAAGAGAATAATGCAAAAGAGGAGCCAATTCATGAAAAAATTTCGGATAAACAATTATTTTCGATTGAATGTGAAGTGAAGATACCATGGTTTTCAAATTATGTCAACTATTTGGTAGCTAAAGTTGTGCCTCTGGACATGTCAAGGCAACAACGAAAAAAGTTCTATTCAGAAGTGAAGCATTATTATTGGGATGAGCCCATTCTTTTTCCTCATTGTGCTGATCAAGTGATTAGAAGATGTGTCCCAGAAGAGGAACTGATTTCCATACTTACTCACTGCCATACTTTACATTGTGGTAGTCACTTTGGGGGAACAAGGACAGCAGAAAAAGTTTTGCAATGTGGGTTTTATTGGCCTACATTATTTAAAGATGCTAATGCCTTTGTTAAGAGTTGTGATCATTGCCAAACGACTTGTAATATATCCAGAAGAGATCAAATGCCAATGACTTGAATTCTGGAAGTTGAGATGTTTGATGTGTGGGGAATAGATTTTATGGGACCTTTCCCATCATCCTATAATAATAAGTACATTTTGCTTGTAGTAGATTATGTTTCTAAATGGGTGGAAGCTGCAGCAACTCCTACTTGTGATGGAAAGGAGGTACTAAAATTTCTTCATAAGAATATTTTTACTCGGTTTGGTACTCCAAGAGCCATTATTAGTGACAGAGGCAGTCATTTCTATAATAAATCATTCACAGATCTATGCGCTCATTATGGAGTTCATCACAGATCCACATGCTAATGGTCATGCTAACACGTCAAACCGAGAAATTAAAAGTATTCTCGAAAAAACTATAAACACATCAAGGAAAGATTGGTCGAAAAAACTTGATGATTCACTGTGGGCATATCTCACATCCATTAAGACTCTATTTGGAATGTCACCATATCGATTGGTGTTTGGGAAGGCATGTCATTTACCAGTTGAACTTGAGCACAGAACTTATTGGGTGGTGAAAAAGTTGAATATTGATTTATTTGTGGCGGGGCAGAATAGGCTTCTAGAGTTGAATGATCTAGATGAATTTTGAAATGACCCTTATGAAAATGCAAATATTTATAAAGAAAAGTCTAAGGCTTTTCATGATAAAAGGATCATTAGAAAGGATTTCCAACCAGGAGATAGAGTTCTGTTATTTAATTCTAGATTGAAGTTGTTTCAAGGAAAACTAAAGTCTAGATGGTCGGGACCTTCATAGTTGTGGTCTCATTACCTTATGGAACAATGCAAATTCATAGCGAGAAAACAAGACATTTTAAAGTAAATGGTCAGAGGTTAATGCATTATTTGGAAGGACCGGTGGAAAAGTGCAAATCAGTGAGGGTTTTTGAACCCCTTTAAATGGGGTATTCAGCGTCCAGCTAAATGACGTTAACAACAACGCTATAGGAGGCATTCCTATATTTTACTTTAGTTTTTGTTTTTATTTTTTAATTAGTGGAATTTTTTTTTATTTTTTTTGGGATTTGTAAAGTTTATTTATTTTTAGTATAAATCTGTAAAAAAAATCGTGCAAATCGTGAAAAGGTTGTTTTTCATTTATTCTTCAGCCCAAGTCGCGACTTGAACTAGTAAAATGAGACATTAAAACAAGTCAAAGAGTGCATGAAATTGAAGAAGGGGCGGTTCGCGACTTGGCTGAAACAGAGAGCATCGACATTTTTAACTAGAGGCGGGCCGCGACTTGAAGAGGCTGAGTCACGGAGCCTAGAAAATAATTTTTTTGAAAAACTGTTGTGAGCCACGACTTGCCCCATCTGAGTCGTAGAGCGCCTATGTCAGACAGTGGAGAAGTAGTTTTAAAATGGGTTTTTTTAGCATTCCTTTCTTTTTTTTCATATCCTTTCATCCCAAACAAGTTTTTCTTGTGAAAAAGCCCTTAATTTTCTTCCGTTTACCTTCTATTTCAAATACCCTTATGCCATATTTCTAATTTCTAATTCCTATCCATATTGATCTCTTTCTTCTTTGCTTTTCTTCTAACCCTAATTGTTTTCTATTGGTAGGAAGTGAAGATTGATAGGAGCATTGAGAGTGGGCACTTTTCAAGAATAAAAGGGCTTGTAAGTTTTCTATTTTTGAAGTTTTTATTGAAGTACTTTTATGCTAAGGGATTGAATTGAGTTGTTGAACTGCTTTGTTAGTATATTTAGTGTCTTTGAGTGATTTTTTTTTTGGAGTTATTCAGTGGAGGAAATTATATTAAATTAGGGGAAGTGCTGCCAAATTTTTGTGTTGTCATATTTGATCAAGTGTGTAAGTATGGGTCAAAGAAAACAACATAGTACGGCTGCCTCTTCTAAGAACGCTAATCGTCCTTCAACATCCCGCACCCAACCAACCCAAACTCAGCCAATCCATCCAACACCTCAACCAATTCAAGAGTTTGATTCGATGCGATTTATTAACAAGGATGCCTTTGATCACTATCAAAGGTTATATCAGCATCCAGTAATTCAAGAGAGCGGAATGGAATATCAAGAAGAACCGTACCCTCAAGAAACTTATAATATTATTAGGACTGAGATTCTACGTCGAGGTTGGCAACTCTTTGTGGATGATAAGATGACGAAGGCAAATTGTTCAATAGTTTATGAGTTCTATGTCAATTTTCCTAGGGTTGTTAATAAAAAGGTGTTTGTGCGAGGGGTTTCGGTTGAGTGTGCCATTGATAATATTGATGCCCTATTTAGATTACCAATGTTGTCTCAAGAAGAAGATGAATACTATCAATTGGCGTATCATAGTGAAATTGATTGGACTGAGGTGGCAAAAATTTTATGTATTCCTAGTGCTTCTTTTGTTATGCAGAATGGGGAACCGAAGCATTTACGGAGATATCAAATGAATTGTGTGGCCAAAGCCTGGACTCTCTTTGTGAGTGCACGGCTTATGCCCAACACTCGCTTATCTGAACTGGGAATGGATAGGTGTCTTCTGGTTTATGCAATAATAAAGGGACTCTCTATTGATATTGGTCGTGTTATCCGCCAAAGTATCAGGGATTTGTGTCGATTGACTACTACTGTCAGGTTAGGGCACGAATCAATGATTACTGATTTGTGTGATGACTGGAAGGTACCTAAATATCCTAGTAATATTTATAGGAAGGAAAGAGGGCTTATTTCTCTTGCTACTGTGTATAAATTAAATGCCCCATCCTTGGATCCACCAATACCACAACCTAGGAATGTGAGAGTTGAAGGGGAAAGAGAAGTAGCTAAGGAACATATACATGCCAATGATTAACCAGATGGCTCACGGGCAACTGAGGAGGAGCGGAGAGAAGCATATCCTCAATATTTGACACTTGAGACCCCACCGGATCTGCACTTGGCCAGATTAGATTATATCATTCAGCAGAACCAGCATACTCACACTTATTTGGGAGAGCTTCATGATTATCATAGAACTCAGGTTGATAGACAAAATGAGCTGGTTTACCAATGGTCAAACTAAGAGGCGGACCACCAATACTTTCCTCATCCACCACCTTGTCATCCTTTTCTAGATCCGTCACCATTTTAGAAGTGATTCGCACCAGGTAAGTTTTCTTTCTTTACTTAATTTTAAACATTGGGGAGAATGTTTAGTTTATGTTTGGGGTAAGAAGCTTATTTTTCTATTAGTTTTGTTTTGTGTGATTTGTTTAGTTTTTGTTAGCGTTTGGAGTTTTGTTTTAGTGTGTTTAGTATCAACATGAATGATGATTTAAAACAAGTGCAGATGAGAATAAAGTGAATATTATGAGTATAATTAAAAGAAAATGAAATCTGAAAACAAAATCTATGTGCTTGATTTAACATCCGATAGTTCATTTTTGTTTAGATAACATTTGTTGAATATCTTGTCATGATGTTGAATTTATGTTTTTGATATTGATTATGCTTGCTTAAATTGGTTAGTGGAATGATGAATGAAAAGTGGAAATTATTTTTTACGATTATAGAACTTTCTTACTTGTTATTTGAGGCAAAATAATACATCATGTATGCTTAGGAATATGACTTAGGCTATCATTTGGACCGTTTGAGCTTTTCTTTCCAACCTTAAATTACTTGATCCTTTGTTTACCCCTTTTGAGCCTAATTTTGTATCTGTTTGTTCTAAACCATCATTTAAGCCTAATACATAATACTTGGTTAGATATCCATCCCTGATATACTATGAGCATATGATTTTGAAAAAATTATGGGGATTGATGTGTAATGGGGTTTAATTGTGATGTTCGTGGGTTTAGGAAATGAAAAGTGAAAAAAAATTAGGGAGAGTATATACTGAAAAAAAAAAGTTCAATACACTCTCAATATGAATATATAAAAAAAATCAAGTTTGGGGGAGTGTAGTTATTATTGAAAAAAATTATAAAAAAGCAAGAGAGGGGATTATGGGATTGTATTACTATGGAAGTAAAGTTGGTGAGTTTTGGTCATGTGCTTATAGTAAAGCAAGCTTAAAAATTACTTTTTCATGTACCTTTACCTAAGTCATCACGGAAGCGAAGGCTTCAAAAATTGACACGGGCCGTGACCCAGAGAAGGCAAAGTCGCGACCCGCATATGAAAAACACAGCTCTTGTAATTTTTTTACTATAAATTCGTATTTAGGGTTTAATTAGGTCATTAGGTCAATTTTTAATTTCTTTTTTTAGAGACTAATTTTTATTCTAAAACTAGTGATTCTGCATTTTTATGTTTTTCTTTCTTCTTTAAGTTTGTGAATCTTATGTTTTTGAATTATTATTTTGTTGATTTAGTCATGTCTGATATGAACTAAACAATTTTATCCAGGGTTTAGTGAAGTCACTTGGATTTCTATCTAATTTAATTATGATATTCTATTGATTTTTCTTCTCTATTATAATCTATATAATGTGTGTTTAATGCTAGTAAATACTTTATCAATATTTGCTTGATTTATGATTTTGATTCAAAATTCGAAAGATGAGAATTGAATATGCTATCATTATATAGACATAGGTTGCATATTGGACGAAAGTACCTGTATAACTTATGTAAAAATAAGGTTTCCATGCTTAATGCATGCTATATGTTTAAGTTTATCACAGAGATGTAGAAAACCTGCATATAGGATGAAATCTTATATCTTGAAAAAGAATAAGAACTGATTTATGTTAACCTGCTATTAGAATAGAAGGAAAGAAATTTAGAACTGATTTTGTAGAATGAAAAGTTGATGAAATTAATACCCTAGATCTTTTTAGTATTGATTTTCATCTTTAGTTAATTTTGTTAATAGTTGTTTATAATTTTAAAATTAAATTCATTCATCTAAATTTTGGTTGCCAAATAGAAATTAAAAAAACAATTAGTGGTAATTGGAAAATAGTCCTCGTGCGAACGATACTCTATTTATCATATATATTACTTGAATTGATTGTGTGCACTTGCGTATATATATTTTTTCGATCTTGAATCCAGTGGAAGCAGTTCCATACTCGATGGGAATCGCGTTGTAGCCATGTTGCGGAGTAGTGGGATGGTACTGCGGAGCATTCATCACGCTAGTTTGTGCGAGAGTATACAGGGAGAAATGAGAACTGGGCATTATAACCATCAGGATAGAGGGAGCAGGAATGGAGATTGGTCCTTTAAAGCCTCCAATCTGGGCATCCTCCCAATGTATGTACTCTTTGGCCAGACGAATAAAATCATCAAGCCAGTGGTATTCGCGTATTTGTAGATCATCCCATAGTGGAAAAACCTGGACAGATACCAGATTGTAGGGTAATGAGCAACTGACCATCATCGACCCTCACGGTCCTTGCAACCTCCTCTTAAAGTGGTTAATGTACACTTTGGGGTTCTCGAGTGGCCCTTTATCAGCAAAGGCACTAACCTCAAAACTATCCTTCTTAGCTGCAGTAAACGGTCTCTAAAACTCGGGGTGTAGTTGGGGCTAGGAATGAAAGGGACATGGTTGGTGCTTCTAGAACCACTCATAAGATCCTCCCGCAGTTAAACTTTGACAAGTGATTGTACGTGTCTGTTGTCCCGTTTTACAAAGCAATGTTTGGCAACTTGATGGCCCGAGGCAATGGGGATTCAATGATGTGTGAAGAACATGGCTCTCAGTCTTCGTCTTCGGAGTCTATGACATGGCCCTGCTTCTAGGTCCTCTTTAAAATTATCTTCGTTTAACTCTCTGACTCAGTGTAGAGAGGATCGTTGTTTGTATTGTGTGTCGGGTATGCCCCCTGGTTTGGCATCTCTTATTTCCTAAGAGAATTAAGGTTATCTCGAAGAACCGGTTGAGGGTATCTCCCAGGGAGGTCCTCATGCTCGACACTGTTCTTGCGAGCATTGATGTTATTTCGCAACTCAAACTACGCATGCTCGCAACAGCAATCCTCGGGGCATCCCTCTTCCATCTCCCCATCATACTCGATGTAGTTGTTATTCATCGAGATGTTGATTCACTGTCCTCGATTCATGGATACTTCCTTCCTTTGGGCTCCCAGCCTTTGGTTTCCCTGAGGTTCCTATGGCATAAAAGGTTCTCTCTCTCGGGCCCTGACACGGTCCGTTGTGGCATGGGCTGCTCTGGAACCACGGGCCTTGGGGTCTCCTCTGAAACTATGGACTTCTTCGAGCTCTTGTGCCCTCCTTGGAATATGAAGTGGCTCAGGAACCCATCGAGACCTTTTCCACTTGTGATGAGCCTTAACACTTTCTTCCACAAGAAGGACTGGATGCAATAGGGGTAAACCAGCTGAGTGCACAGGTGGCACGCTAGTTAGTTGCACAAGTGGTCTTTCAACTTGGGGATCCACCTGGAATCCATGGGCTGCTAGCGTGGCCCTCATGGCATTCACCGCCTATTGTAGGGCTGCGATATTGTCATTGTGTGCCTTTATTTCACATTTTTGGGAGGATACTTGCTCTTTCTATGCTGCCACTTTTGGTGGTTCTTCAGACTGAAATGATGTGGAGTGCTCGGTGTCTCCATCATCTCCATCGTAGTCCTCTTTATCAGCCACCTCCAAAACAGCTGCAGGAGGTGGGCGGTCTAGTTCTCCTCCCAAAGCGGCGAGGACGCCATCTTCAGGGAGGGTTCTTCGTGTGTTCACCATTGCTGCAACTTCTGTTTTCTTCAAGCTCTCAATAAAGTCACCAAGTTGTTGACAAGCTTATTACTATCAACTAATTAAACTAATGCTTAAAGTAAAGAAGATGGGAATAGTGATTTTTATGTGGTTAGGGTTATGAATTAACCCTACTCCACGAGACACTTGTATAAGAATGCTAAGAAAATGCAAAGCTTAAGTTCTCTTGGTTTTTAAGGCAGCGTATGGGCACACTCCAGAAGTAGAAATTGGGATCCTTTACAATGTTTACCCTAGCCCTATGTATAGGCTACTGGACCAATTAAGCTCAATAATTAGAGATGATTACAATTATTCTCTCTTAGTAGGGATTTATTACATAATAAATGTGCATTATCAAAGTAAATGAGTTTAAAGGCTCCAGCGTATTTTAGTGGGCCAATGTGAGGAATGTCAACTCATTATTTTGTTGGGGGAAACGTTCCTCACACTGTAAGAGTAGTAGCTGCATATTTTTCTATGTCAGGCAGAGTTGTGGGATAGCCATTATGACGCTTGTATGGGGTCGACACCATGATCTGTGTGACAGTCGGTGTTAGAAAGTTGTCTATGGTCCAGGGTCACTATTATTGACAATTGGTGACCGTTCTCTTGGGCTTGAGGAATGTCCTCGCAGACTTGGAGGAAGCGAAGGGAGGAGACGGTCTTGTAGTGGGACTTGGAGCACCATCTCACCAGGAAATGACGCTTCAAGGAAGATGTACTCCTCCAATGGTGGTAAACTATGGTGAAGGATGAGCTTGCCCCCCATGTAGCCCAGAATAGGCTCCGTGAGACTTAATCATCTTACGTTGAATCTTAATTCTGCTTAAAGTGTGCCATGTGTCACCCAGTGACAACACGTACAACAATATTAATTCTCTAAAAATAATAATTCAAGTTTTAAAGTAAATAATTTTAATTAATTAAAATCCTAAAATAAAAAATTCATTTTTTTCTTTTTTCTCCTTAACGTTAATGAATTAAAATAATAATAATAATAATTTAAAATTTTCCTTAAATCAACTATTTTTTAAGCATTTAATTAATTAAAATTATATAAATATATTTTATTTAATTAAAATAGAGATAGTTTTATAATGTTGAAAATAAATTTTCCAAAAAATTGTGTTCAATGTATTCTTGAAGTGGTTTATATAAAATTTTTAGGAAATATATATATTTATATATATATATATATATTTCGAAATTTATTAAACTTGATTGTAAAATGGTAATGAAACACATAATATAATACTAATAATGTATAATTCCTATCATAAATGAATTAATATGCATAGAGAGATAATTGCATTAATACTTATTTAAACATCTTTCACTTATATTTCTTTGCTGATAGCTAATTTTCTTATTCTAGAAGTAAAAGTGGTGGATTCGCTGCCTGAGGAGCCTGAAAATAATGAGAAAAAGAAAAAGAAGTCAATTTCTGAACCAGAATCGCTGCCTAGTGCAACTGAAGAACAATTTAAAGAATCTTCTATGGAGGACAAAGAAGTCACTTATTCTAGAAAAGAGAAGAAAACCAAGGACAAGAAAAAGAATAAGCTGTCAACTTCTGGTTCTCTTCCTAATGACAATGATTCCCATACTGTAAACTCTACTGTGTTGTGTGCTCATGACACTGTGAAAGAGAAAAGTTCCAAATCTAAAACTAAGAAGAAAAAGAAGGATGATTTGGCTTTGGAAGGTCCGGGTGTGAATTCAAAGGATGAAAATGTACTTGTTTTAAAAGGGGACGATGTTAAGATCTCTAGCACAGATGCTACTTGCAAGGATGATAAAGGTTCTAAGAAAAGAAAAAGATTGGTTTCTGAAGATAATGATTTGAAGCCAGCAGATAAAATAGATGCTGACGAATCTAAACGCAGAAAGATTGAGGATGTGGAGAACTTTAAAGGGAACAAGGAGCTTAATGGGCATGAAAATGGGAACATAGATAAAAGTGCTGAGAAGCCTTCCTTGCAGAAAACCAAAAAGAAACAACTTAATGGCTCAGCTGAGGTACTGTCTTACGAGAACTTTCTTAATATATGTTTGAGTTCTATGGTACCCTTGCATGTAGAAATTTCAATTATTTGTCATGTTGCTGTTTTTGCAACTATGTATTGCTCATGTTTGTTTCAATTATATACATATATGTATTACTATGTATTATGTTTGTATATGGAAGTCTATTAGATACTATATCAAGTCTTTTCTTTTTCAACATTTGGCTTTTGCCCTTTTCTTTTCTGGTGCTGAGTTTTGAGTAGTCATGCATTATTAGATTCACAACTTAGTTTTCCCATGAAAAGCTTTTATGTTAATATTCTTCTTTCAAAATTAAATAGTGAAATGTAATTTGTGGTTGGGCATTACAATTTTAAACACATTAACTATGTTCATGTTGTCATTTGTAATTTTTGATGGTTTGCTATGATGACTGGACTTCAGTATTTCAAAAGTTGCATTGATTCAGTAACTCAGCTGGAGATTGACAAATTGTGTTGCTTTACTTATTTCATGGCAGCCAAAGACTGTTAATGCATTTCAAAGAGTAAAAGTAGAGGAAGTGGTATTTACTGATGAGGGGCTTAAGGATAACTCTTACTGGGCAAAGGTAATATACATTAAGTATTTGTGCTATGCTTTGGTTAGTTTTTAGCTTGTATTCTCTGTGCATATAAGATTTTCAAATTTTCATGACTCACTCATTGCAGGATGGTGCAGATAGTGGTTATGGTGCTAAGGCGCAAGAAGTTCTTGGGCAAGTTAGGGGGAGGTAAGTTCTATTATTTGGCAATTGTGGGCCTTGATTTCCTTTTCTCATTTAAATATAGAGATATATAATACATACATAGTGATAGCTTCAGGCACTATTTCAGACATGTACCTCTATAATTGACACGTGTAAAGGCTGATTTATTTTTTACTTAAACCAAAGAATCATTTTTATACTACTTAGCTATTTAATTTTTTAATCTTCTTTCAACTATTCTCAAGTGTGAAGCCCATCTTTATTTTACGATTTTTTTTTTCTTTTACCTTCCTCTTCTCAATATTCCTCTTCTTAATATCTAATTATTTAATCTTATTCTAACAATAATTAATTAATAATATATATAAGTAATGATCAAGTATATATAGGTCAATTTTAAAAAAAAACTATAAATATATTTATAATAATAGAGGTCTTTTTATAGTAGGGATTGAAAAAAAACAATATATGTTCTAAAGAAAATTAGAAATTAAAAAACAAAATGATAAATTAAGTGTATTTTCTCTACATATTTATTGTCTAAAAATTAAGGGATATAAATTGACTTTTTGAAAAATAAAAAGGTTGAAGAATAAAAAAATATTTTTAAGAGATAAAGTAATTATTATTAAAATAAGATTAAATAATTAGATATTGAGAAGAGGAAGGAAAAAAAGAAAAGGAAAAGAAATTGTAAAAAATATACGGGCTTCACACTTGAGAATAGTTGAAAGAATATTAAAAAATTAAATAATTAAGTAGTATAATAATGATTTTTTGGTTTAAGTAAAAAATAATTCAGCCTTTCAATTATAGAGGTATATGTCTGTAATAGTGTCTGAAATAGTGCCTGAAGCTAGCATATAAATATTCTTTTTGGGGGGTTGGAGAGTGGTGTTGCACACTAAGAGCAACTGCAGTGGAGGCTACTCGTAAGTTAACTGACTACTATTTTTTAAATAAACCTCACTAATCCAAAATAGAAAAAAAAATAAAAAAATAAAAAATAGCACAATGTTGCTTGTTTTATTCCAACAAATACCCCTCCACCTCATCACTTGATCCCACCACCCTGACAAGCTCATTTCCTAGCAAGCTCCTTTCCTAGCAACTTCCATTAGAGTTGCTCTATGTATCTAAACATTTAGGCAAAAAAAAAAAAGAATTACATAAATGTCCGTTGGCATTATTGTCTTTTCTTGAGGTCCGGGAGACTCAAAATTTGAAGTTAAGCTAAATAGCCCAGAGTAAATCACTACTGACTTTATAGAGCTACTTTTATAGGACTTCATTTGTCTAAACTTTTTTTCTTTCTCTTCATGTCCTGTTTAAAAGGTCTTTTTTACTTTTTCTTCATTCTGCTAGAGGTTTAGATATTTTCATGGGAATAGCTATTGGAGGTTCATCTTTCAGTTTACGCTTTTAGAACCTCATTCAGAAAATACATGACAGAGATTCAAATTCCAAAGAAACGTTGAGGAAAAGGATAATTTAATGTTGAGGGTGACGGTTGTTTTTGAAAAGTGGATGAATTACACTACTCCCTATTGCATTTTTTTAAAAATTTCTTTATATTTATTATATTTATAGCTTTTTGTTTGATTATTTAGGATCTCCGGCTTGTGATAGTTTTTGAAGTCTTGAGTCTATAGTCTAGCCCAGTTTAGCATTTTTTTTTAAAAAAATAATAAATAAGAGAAGTGGTTGTATATATACTAATAATGTATAATTCATATCATAAATGAATTAATCATTTAAAAATGTAATTAAATTAGATTTTAAACACAAAAAAATATTGAAAAAAAAAAATTATATACTATAAAAAATTAATAAATATTATTGTATTATGTTAAAAAAAAAATTCTAATGGATGCACAGGTGGCACGCTAGCTAGTTACACAAGTGGTCTTTCAACTTAGGGGTCCACCTGGATTCCTGGGGCTGCTAGCATGGCCCTCATGGCATTCACCGCCTATTATAGGGTTGTGATATTGTAATTTTGTGCCTTTATTTCAAGTTTTTGGGAATATACTTGCCCTCCCTTAAAGTATGCCACGTGCGACCCAGTGAAAACACGTACATCAATATTAATTCTCTAAAAATAATAATTCAAGTTTTAAAGTAAAATAATTTTAATTAATTGAAAACCTAAAATAAAAAAATCATTTTTTAATTTTTTTTCTCCTTAACGTTAGTGAATTAAAAAATAATAATAATTTAAAATTTTCCTTAAATCAACTATTTTTTAGTGTCGAATTAATATCATATTTGTCAACTATAAACTTATGCAAAATAAAAACAAAATTTATTAAAATTTTAAAAGTTAATGTGTATAATTAATTTAAATTTTTTAAAATTTACTTCTAAAATTTATTTTATTTAATTAAAATAGAGTTAGTTTTGTAATGTTGAAAATAAATTTTTAAAAAAAAATGTGTTCAAGGTATTTTTAGTAGTGGTTTATATAAATTTTTTGGGTATTATATTTATATATATATATATTTGGACATTTATTAAACTAGAGGAGTGTAAACTAGTTGTACGCCCTAAATATCCGCAAGTTATTGGCGAGCTGGAAAAGGGCATAATTCAGTCTGCCATGTGTAGATCGTCCACCCGGAGATGCTGATACGAGTTTCCACCTCTCCAGCCCGAGCTTATTTGAGAGTTAGCAGCCTACTCGAAGGCCTCGGATCAGCAGCATGGATATCACGAGCTGGCGCTACATCAAGCTCAGGATGCGACTTAGATCTGACAGCCGAATCCTTGTAAAGGCTACCACGCAATGTAAACGTGCACATATCAGACATCATGTGTCTATTCCATTCCTGAATTCTCGGACACGCAATATAAACGTGCGTGTTCAGGCACCCTACGCCTAGTTTGGGCCATGCGGCCCATTATCCCCCTTACCTATTTATTAGACCACACTTCACTGTCAGGTTTTAGGAATTAATCATCAGTGTCACAGAGATGACATGATGGGTAAGAAGGTCACGGGATGGCCCCCTTTACCAACCCAGGTATCCTCTCCCTATAAATACCGAGACCCTGGGCGTTGCAAGGGGTTGGTGTTTTTGTTGTAAAGAAATACTCTGTAAGGAATTCTCAAGAGATATCAATAATATTGACTGGTGGACTAGAGGGCTTTTAACCTTCGAACCACCCAAAAAGAAAGGAGTGATAACCTTCCCACAATACTAATTTCGCCAGTTTGGAATTAAGTTATTTCCATATTATGGTTCACTATTTAGCACTAATCCATCCTGTCTATTCGTATAATTATCTGTTGGCGAAGAACCACGTCAAAAGTTTGGTGCTTTCATTGAGAGGATTTAGATTGGTGTTATCGCAGAAAAACTGATCATGGTCATTACTCGTTCAAGACATGGTAACAAGGCGGATCAACATGATGGGCAGGAGGCCCACCATGCCGCCATATTCGATGAACAAAACCCCGAGGTCCAGCAGCGACCGGGAAAGCAACCTATGGGTCAGGGCGACACCGGAAGTTCGGCACCCTGGCTGCCAAATCCGAACCCGGATTTCTACACGGTGTTAGAGATGAAGAACGCACAGTTGAGGAGTCAACTATCCTGAGGAAACAAGCAAATCGAAGAAGTCTTGGCCCGGCTACCCCCTCTTACAACCGACGCTAACGACGGAAAGAGGGAAAGCGGGACTCATAAAACTCGCTGGGATAACCGGTCCAGGCCCAGCCGGTCAGTCAGAACCTCATCTCCGAGTTCTACCCCCATGTCATACCACTGCCAGCAAACTGTGTTTGAGGAGTTTCCTATGGCCAATCAGCAATTCAGCCGATCAGTCTGAACCTCAACTCCTAGTTCGATTCCACAATCGAACGCGCCCAGAAGGGGCGGAGGCAGCTCATAGAGGAGATCCGAGGAGGGCTCGCAAAGACAGCCTGCTCCGGCCAACCGTCCCCCACCATAGTCAGATCGCCGAGCGCAGGACGTGGGGAATGGTAGAATGGAGCGGCCACGACCTAACATGATCCGCCCGGACGGGACTAGGATCGCATCACCAGTTAGGCGTCCCCCGTTGCCAATAAGATACCCATCTCCTCCCCGTCCAGTTCGGGACATTTCGACTCATGGGAGCAGCAGGAGAAATCCTCCTTCCGCCGGTCCTTCCCATCCCAGCTGACTGCACGGGAAAGTCCCGGATCCTCACCCTCAGCAGCGGGCTCTGAGTTTTTGCGAGAGTTATTGGACTGGGAGCTACCGAAGTGGCAGGTCTGGTGATGACCTACACAATCGTTTGAGTTCGACGCAAGGCCCTCGGGCCACCCCGAGGGCCGACATTTGAGACCACCTCAACTCACAGAGGGGAGATCCGGCTAGAAATGGTAGCCATGCTCACCGAGGGGATGGTCTGTCGGAAGTACGTGACAGTGGGAATGTCCCACCTAACCAAGCTCAAGCTTGGAGGGACAATAACCCGCCTAACGCTTACAATGGAACTGGAGCTATTGAACAACACCAAAACAACCAAGGAAGTAAGGACCAAACCCTAGAGCGTTTAGCTCAGATGGAGGAGCTAATGAAGAAGCTCTTATCGGAAAAGTAAAAAGACAAGTACGACTTGGGGGACGAACTCAAGCTATTCACCCCCAGTATAGCAGCCACGGCGTATCCACCTGGTTTCCGTATGCCCCACTTTTCTATGTTCGATGGAGACGGAGACCCGTCAGATCATTTGGGTATGTTCGATACCTTGATGATGGCCCATAATATCGGCCCTGAGCTGAGGTGTTTGATATTCCCTTCCACTTTGACTGGGCCAGCTAGGCAGTGGTTCAAACAGTGTAAAAAGCATTCCATTAGCTCGTGGAAGAATTTTTCTGCCGACTTCAAAAGGGCGTTCCGAGCTTCTCAAGCTACCCGCGTCAAAGCGGACACCCTGGCGAACGTAAAGCAGCAGCCCGGGGAACCTTTGAAGGCTTACTTAAGCAGGTTCAAAAATGTTGCTGCTCGAGCTAGGGACGCAGATGACAGCTCCAAGCTTATGGCCTTAAGGACGGGAATCCTCATTGGAGGTGGGCTATGGAAACAGATACAGAGAAGAGGTGTCAGCACCGTGGATGAATTCCTAAACAAGGCACAAGAATGGATAAACCTGGAAGAGGCGCGAGCATCAGTCACTGGAACTAGCCAGGCCCTTGATCAGCCCCTTGGAGTGGAAACGGATGTCGTAAGAACGACTCAAACCATTACCTAGAACAACCAAAGGGGTGAGGGTAAGAGAAATGGGAGCAATGAGGGCGGCCAGCATAACCCGAAGAAGAACAAGCCCGTGGAAAAATTTAAGCCAGTCTATGCGACTTACACTAAGCTCACAAACACTAGGGAGCATATTTTCCTATTAAACTCTATCCGCCTTCCCTGAAAAATCCTGGAGCCTTTGAAGCACCAGAAGGCCAAGAGGGTCCCTTCCAAGTTTTGTCGATTCCACAACGATGTTGGCCACAACACTGACGATTGTAGGCATTTGAAGGATGAGATCGAGACTCTCATCTGAGCCGGACCTTTGGCTCAATATGCGCAGAACAGAATTCCCTCTAGTCAACCGGCTCCGGATGCTCCGGTGAGTTAGCCCGGGCCCGGGATAAATCAGGACACCCCTCCTCCTGTGATAGGGGGAGAGATATCCATAATCTCCAGAGGCCCCCATTTGGCAGGCACGAGCAGAGGTGCCCATAAGAGATATGTCAATGAGTTGAAGGCTCATAACGGAGTGGAGTTCGTCCCGGAGCAGTATTTACCCAAACAGCAACGAATGGAGAGGCAACCAATCATATTTATCGAGGAGGATGCTAGTCACGTCCAGTTCCCCCATAACGATCCTCTGGTCATAACTGCCCAACTCGCCAACTGGAGAGTTAGGAGGCTACTGATCGATAGTGGGAGTTCGGTGAACCTGCTGTTCCGGTCTACGCTGGAGAAGATGGGGTTATCTATTGCCGAGTTGAAGGCCACCTCCATGGTGCTGTGTGGATTTTTCGGAGAAGGGTCAGTGGCGATAGGGACAATCGAGCTGGTAATTACCTTGGGAGAGGGGCCCCAGACGATCTCTAAACTCCTCGAATTCGTGGTCATCGATTGCCCCGCCGCCTACAACGCCATTCTGGGTCGGCCTATGTTGATAACATTGGAAGCTATCACCTTCATCTGCCATCTCGCAATCAAATTCCTATCCTCCACGGCGATATGCACGGTCTGAGGTGATCAGCTCGCTGCCAGGGAATGCTATAGCATTTCCACGAAGGGAAAGTCACGACCCGAGCAGCAGAAGATGACCATTAAGGGCGAGGAAGAGGAATCTCAAGAAGTAGGATTTACTCCGGAGATAGAAAAACCTCAGAATGCCAGTGAGGAGAGTATCATCTTGAGGGTTTATATCAACCCTAGAATA
The DNA here is from genome assembly GCF_963169125.1 of Humulus lupulus. NCBI lineage: Eukaryota > Viridiplantae > Streptophyta > Magnoliopsida > Rosales > Cannabaceae > Humulus > Humulus lupulus. The sequence continues at coordinate 211,687,178 of NC_084795.1, forward strand.
GGCAAGGATAGATCTGAGCTCCAAGCCATCGAATAGCTCGAGGAAGTAAGCATCGACCCACGAGACCCCGCGAAGATGGTAAAGCTCAGGAAAAACCTGTGTAGTGAAAGGAAGGCGGAGTTGCTTAGATTTCTAAGGGGAAATTTAGATGTGTTCGCCTGGTCTCATGAAGACATGGTAGGAATCAGCTCGAGCATCATCATGCACACCATCAACTTGGATAAGAACATGCTTGCGAAGTCCCAGAAACAAAGGCGCTTGGGCACGACCCGAGTTGAGGCCCTAGAGGAGGAAGTAGCCCAACTTTTAAAATGCGGCTTTATCCGCGAGGCAAAGTACCCGATATGGGTCGCCAATCCTAGTTTGGTCCCGAAGCCCAATGGGAAGTGGCAGACCTGCATCGACTTTTCCGATTTAAACAAAGCCTACCCCAAAGATTGCTACCCTTTGCCAAGGATTGACCAATTGGTAGATGCCACGGTGAGGCACGAGCTGATGTCTTTTATGAATGCATACTCGGGCTATAACCAGATTTCCATGAATCCGATAGACCAGGAGCACACTAGCTTCATGACCCCGACAAACATTTATTGCTACAAGGTCATGCCTTTCAGGCTGAAAAACACAGGAGCTACGTACCAGAGGTTGGTGAATAGGATGTTTACTAAACAGATCGGGAAAAACATGGAAGTGTATGTTGACGACATGTTGGTCAAGTCAAAAACTGCCGATAACCATGTCTCCCATCTGAAGGAATGCTTTAAGGTTTTACGAGAGTATGACATGAGGCTAAATACCCAAAATGGTACTTTCGGGGTTGCGTCAGGAAAATTTCTGGGTTTCATAGTCAACACCAGAGGAACAGAGGCAAACCCTGATAAGATTAGGTCGCTGCTCGAGATGCCATCTCCCCGGTCGCGAAAAGATGTTTAAAGTCTGACAAGAAGGGTGGTAGCCCTTAATCGGTTCATTTCCAAGTCTACCGACAAGTGTTTGCCATTCTACAACCTGCTCCGGGGAAATAAAAAATTCAAGTGGACCGAAGAGTGCGAGCGTGCCTTCCTCGACCTGAAAGCACATTTAGCCGAGCTGCTCGTGTTTTCCAAACCAACAGCAGGAGAGCCTCTTTTCCTTTACCTGGCTGTCACGGAAGATGCAGCTAGCATTGTACTGGTCCGGGAAGAAGACCGGTCTAAGAAGCCAGTCTATTACATCAGCAAGAGGCTTCTTGGGGCTGAATCCTGATACCCATTGATGGAAAAGATGGCTTTCTTACTTATTACGGCCTCCCAAAAGCTCAGGCCATATTTCTAGTCCCATTCAATACACGTCATGACCGATCAACCTTTAAGGCAGGTTTTGCAGAAACCTGAGGCATCGAGATGTCTGTTGAAATGGGCTATCGAGCTCAGCCAATTTGAGATACTGTACATGCCGCGAACTGCTGTGAAAAGCCAAGCCCTGGCTGATTTTGTGGCAGAGTGCACAGGATTCCGAGAAGAACCAGGGGAAGAACTGGTTTGGGCCTCGTGGAAAGTCTTCGTAGATGGCTCATCTAACGAGAATGGATCCGGAGCTGGAATCATATTGATATCCCTGGAGGGACATCGATTCCACACTGCGCTACGATTCAGATTCAAAGCATCCAACAATGAAGCCGAATACGAAGCTTTATTAGCCGGGCTAAGGGTGGCCCAGGAGTTGAAAGTTAGCTCCGTCCAGTGCTATAGCAATTCCCAGCTCGTTGTAAACCATGTATTAGGAGAATACCAAGCCCGGGGAACCAAGATGGCTGCTTACCTGGCCAAGGTAAAGAAGGAGCTATCCGTATTTGAGCACGGCTTGATTGAACAGATACCTCGAGAGCAGAATGCCAATGTTGATGCCCTGCCAAAGCTCGCAACCTCCGGGGAGGCAGAAACTCTGGGCCTGGTACCAATATAATTCTTGGAAAGACCAAGCATAGAGGGAGTCAGGGCGGAGGTCAAGATGATCTACACCAGACCGATCTGGATGACTCCCATAATCGAGTACCTCACAACAGGGAAATTACCCGAGGATCAAAACGACGCAAGGAGGGTACTTCACCAGGCTCCGAGGTATGTAGTAATAGACGGGACATTATACCGGCGTGGCCTCTCTTTACCTCTTCTGTGGTGTATTCTGCCAGGTGAGGCTAAGACCATTTTGCAGGAGGTGCATGAGGGATTTTGCGGGTATCACGCTGGGGGGCAAAACCTGGTGTTAAAGATATTGAGCCAAGGGTATTATTGGCCCACTATATCGAAGGACTCGATCTCTTATGTCAAAAAGTGCAACAGGTGCCAGCAGTTCGCCACGGTCGCCCAAGCCCCTCCAGTTGAGCTAAAGATGATCTCATCCCCCTTTCCCTTCGCAGTCTGGGGGATTGATTTAGTTTGTGCCCTTCCCACGGGAAAGGGAGGAGTTTGCTATGCTGTGGTGGTGGCTATAGACTACTTCACAAAGTGGGCAGAAGCAGAGCCCTTGGCGACGATCGCTTCAAAGAGGGTCCTCCACTTTGTTGTATTATCTGCCGATTCAGGCTGCCAAAGAAGATCGTGTCGGATAATGGAACACAGTTTGATAGCCATCTCTTCACCAAATTTTGTGAAAGGCACGACATAGTTAAAAGCTTCTCCTCCGTGGCCTACCTGCAAGCTAATGGGCAGGTCGAGGCTGTGAACAAGATGCTAAAAGTAAGCCTTAAGAAGAGGCTGGATGAAGCCAAGGGACTTTGGCCCGAACAACTCCCCCAGGTACTGTGGGCGTACCGGACCTCGCCCCAAACATCGACGGGTCACACTCCTTTCTCCCAGGCTTTCGGGAGTGAGGTCGTCCTTCCTGTCGAAGTAAAGGTAGCCTCGCATAGAGTCCGGACATTTGACCAAGACCAGAATGACAAATTGCTCTGCGCGTCCCTCGACCTAATTGACAAAAAACGAGAAGCTTAACAGTTGCAGCTCGCGCATTATCAATAGAAGATTACTCATTATTTCAACTCAAAGGTCAAGAAACGCATCTTTAGCGTAGGTGACCTGGTGCTCCGAAGAGTCTTCTTGGCTGGTAAAGATCCTAAAGACGGAGTGTTAGGACCAAACTGGGAAGGGCCCTACCAAATAATAGAGGTTGTGAAAGAAGGAACCTTTAAGCTAGCTCGGCTTAATGGAGAAGCAATCCCAAGGACTTGGAACGCTGTGCACCTGAAGAAATATTATCAATAATACTTTTGTAAGGCTTAGTTAGGAAAGCCACTTTGTTTTATTAAATAATGAGAGATAGTTTATTTGTATCATTGTATATGTTTGTGGACGTAATGTTAAAAGAGCACGTTTCAAGTAACCACGAAAGGTCCTTTCCTGGTTACTTGGGGGGTATATATCCTGGATACCACCAGGTCCTAAACTTAGAAGTTGATCCAAATTGGTTAATCGATGTTTTTCTTAAAAAGCATGAGATATCAATAAAGAATCAACGCGAACTAAGTTTTTAAAATCAATGTCCTGGATATAACCAGGTTCTAAACTTAGAAGTTGATTCAAATTGATTAATCAATGTTTTTCTTGAAAAGCACGAGATATCAATAAAGAATCAACGCGAACTAAGTTTTTAAAATCAATGTCTTGGATACAACCAGGTCCTAAGACTTAGAAGTTAATTCAAATTGGTTAGTCGATGTTTTTCTTAAAAAGCACGAGATATCAATAAAGAATTAACGCGAACTAAGTCTTTAAAATCAATGTCCTGGATACAACCAGGTCCTAAGACTTAGAAGTTAATTCAAATTGGTTAGTCGATGTTTTTCTTAAAAAGCACGAGATATCAATAAAGAACTAACGCGAACTAAGTCTTTCAAATCAATGTCCTAGATACAACCAGGTCCTGAACTTGGAAGTTGATTCAAATTGGTTTATCGATGTTTTTCTTAAAAAGAACGAGATATCAATAAAGAATTAACGCGAACTAAGTGTTTAAAATCAATGTCTTGGATACAACCAGGTCTTGAACTTGAAATTTGATTCAAATTGGTTAATCGATGTTTTTCTTAAAAAGCACGAGATATCAATAAAGAATTAACGTGAACTAAGTGTTTAAAATCAATGTCCTGGATGCAACCAGGTCCTAAACTTAGAAGTTGATTTAAATTGATTAATCGATGTTTTTCTTAAAAAGCACGAAATATGAAATAATAAATTAACGCAAACTAAGTTTTTACCAAATGCGCTAAGAGTAAATGGAAATAATGGTAAAAATAGAGTAAAATAAAACTTGGGAAAACCAATTGTCTCGAGGAAAAAAAAAACCCTCATGGTAAAAGATTACAAAAAAAAAAAAAAAATTCTAGGCCCCCCCAGGCCGTTCCGTTGAGGTCACCCCTGCGGTCTCCTGCTCACCTGTAGTGGAAGTCTCCCCGGTCTCGGAGGGCGCCTCCTGTTGAACACGAGCCTTGAACTTCTCAAGGAAGGGCTCCCACACCACCAACGCCAGGAAGGAGAAATCGCCATCCTGGTTGAAGGCCCAGCAATGATAGAGCATGGATTTCATGAAGGAGTTGGAAGATGCCCTCTCTACAATAAGGGCAGCCTTGGCCTCCTCGAGCTCGGCCTTTGCAGCGGCCTGTGCAGCCTCAAGATCGGTTTTCGCCGCAGCCAAGGCACCTTGTGCGGCTTCCAAATCGGCCTTCGCCGCGGCCAGTGTGACCTGCATGACCTTTTCGCTTTCCTTGACAGCCGTCAGGGCAGCCTTGGCATCTCGCTCTTGCTATAGTGCAGACATGAGAGTAGCCTGAGCAGTCTGGAACTCGCCCTTGATCTCGTCAAACCTGGCCCTGGACCGAGCTATGCTGCGGGGTAGAGCCAAAGCCTCATGCAAAGGAAAAGATAGTAAGGCATGTGCTAAAGAGAAAGCAGAAAAAATTGACTAAGTTAACTAGGTAACCTTACCGTGAGTTTCATCCCCAGCGAAGACTCCATGACATTCTCGCGGCTCCTCATCTCGATCTCCCGCAAGTCCCTCGAGGTGGTGTTGTAGTAATGCTCCACCATATAGCTCGCGGTCTCGTAGATCGTCCCTCGGAAGGCCTCGGGGAGTTTCTCCAGAGCCTAAGTGTTAAGCGGTATACGCACGGTGGGAGTGGGAGCTGGCGGGGTTCCAGCTCATGCCTCCTGATCCTGAGCAGGGACCGGAAGTCGCGGAGGACGTGGAGGCATGTTCTCCACTGTTGTAGGGGCCTGGCCCCTCCCCTTCGCGGGAGACTTGGAGACGGGCCCGGGAGGAGTCTTCTTGGTAAACCGGGGCTTCTTGACCAGTGGCCCGGACGATCCGGAGGGAGGATTCCCCTCTGGAAGATGGATCGTAGGACGTTGTCTCCGGGCTGTGCCATCTCTTCACCTGAAACAAAATGAAGGAAGCATTAGGACACATGTAAGGTTATTCGATTATAATAAAAATCTAAGGATATATTGAAAAGGTCTTACCCTCCGAGCTGGAGGAGGAATCTATTGCCACGACCTCTGGCCGTAGAGCTTCCATGGGGGACTCTAGGTTTATAACTTCGCGAATGAGAGGGGGCTCGGGGTTTGGATTAGCCTCAGGACTGGACTCCTCTACATACTGCCTAAGCCCTGGAGCTACTACACCCTTCAGGAGGGAGGGCCACGACCTAAGGTTGGTCCCGTACTCCTTAAAAAAGGCTGACCTAAATGCCAGGGTGTTGTCTACTGCTACAGTGCCCCTAGGGTGGCTCATGTCATAGGGTAGCACCAGTTGATCTACTCACTGGAGTAGGGTTATGTTAAGGTCTGGGTCATCTTGGTGTCAATGTACGAGTTGGTTTGGGTTAAACCTAGCGAGCCGAAGGTCTACGACAGCCCTGTCTATGTCCCTAAACAGGTATGGGTTACCTTGGCCAGAGGGGCCGGCTGCTACCCCGGACTGGGTCCGATCTGCGTCAAGGCCCTGGGCAACCTCGAGGGCCCGCTTCCGGCGCATGAGCGACACCTTGTCTTCGTCGTTCACTGCAGCACCCCCCTCGGGGATGGGCGCCAACTCGTGAGCTACTGGGATGGCCCGCGACCTCCTCAAGGCTAGGGTCTGGCCCGGAGAAATTAACTTGCACGCCAGTATCGTCTCATCAGACACGAGCTGGCGGTAGTCTTTTTTTCTTGGTGGGAGCCCCGCCAAGGTCTCATATTGACCCCTGAGGGTCACCGATTTGGCCGTCCTCGCAAAAATGGCTGCATGATGGTATTCAAGTCAATACACATGGAAAGAAATAAAGTATTGTGGCGATTTTGTGAGCTGAGGATAGAAAGAACTTGCGAGGATGGTTGAAGTAGTGGTGTTCGCAGTTGTGAAACCCCGTCGACATAAAGAACTGGTCCTTGAAGTCATTGGGGTGGCTGGGCAGCTCGATGACTGTAGCAGAGTTGGGAAAACAGGTCAGGTAAAAGAACCCGTTGCCTCGCCCCCGTTGATCCGGGCTGGCTTTGAGGCAGAAAAAATAAAGGATGTCCGCTGGTGTAGGGACCTCCCATTCATGCTTCAGGAAGAGGTATCTGAGCCCTGCCAGCAGACGGTAGGAGTTCGGGGGCAAATGAAAGGGAGCCAACCTCACGTAATTCCGAAAGTCTGCGAAATACTGGTCCAAAGGAAGGAAGGCCCCGGCCTTGAAGTGTTCGTTGCTCCAGGCCCTCAAAGGGAGGTCGGACAACAAGAGCGCCTATCCCAATTTCGATGTTATGGGACAGCAAGATCTTGTTGACCCTCCCTTGGGTCGTAACCTTCGAGACTATCCTCTCAGCTTAGAAGAAGGCATCAGGTCCCACCTCGACCTCTTTCTCCAGTGTGGGACCAAAGTGGGGGATTGGAGATTCAGCAACTATCTCTTTCCCCTTGCTGGCCTGTTGGGATGATGAGCCGGTGGCACTCTTTTTGGGCATGTTCTTCCTGGGCCCCATCTGGTCGCCTAGAGAACAAAGATGAAGAAAATTTAGATAGGCGGCCTAAAAATAGAAAAGGGAATCTAGCGCGAAAAGTGATTTTTGTACACGAGTTGAGGTAATCTCAGCCTGCGGTGCTTGAGGCCACGCGATGCGGTGATCACGCGCTTGTGTTTCCAACGGATCCCCGATTGCTCGAGATCTGTGTGTCAGGAGGGTCAGGATAATGTTTTCCTTGGAGGGAAAGTTTCAAAAAGCAAACCGCCTAGGAAGCGTGACCCCGAAGCTACCCGGTTTTGCACCGCAGAAACCTATCGCCTTCTCCTCTCCAAACAGGCTTTCCAGAAAAGTTACCCAGAAAGGTTACCCAGAAATTATCTTGTCCTATACATCACATTCATAAACATGTTCTCATATGATCGATACCCCTAGGATAAAAACCTACACACAAAACACCAGCCAAAAACAACCTACAGTGTGCGACTAAGAAAGAAGTTAACCTAACAAAGAAACAGAAATACCAAAATGTGCAATAGGCAGAGGACTTAAAGTGTTTTTGCATTGTGAAAGTCGCAAAGAGCGTAGGAGTCAGATTCCTGGTGAAGCCTTTAGAAATGGAGTTGCAAAAAAACTCTTGTGGCAAAAGCGTAGGGATCTCTGGGACGATAACTGAAAGAAGAAACACTTCTGAGGTTAAAGAGGAGAGAAGATGAGGAATTTTTTTTCAAATAAAAGGTGGCTCATGTGAATGTTGGCCAACCATATATGTACATAAGAGGCAAAGGAACGAGGACTGTTCGATCGCATTAATGCGAGATACGAGGGTCATAACTCGAGAGGCGGAACGACATCCGAAGATAGGCTAGGCCATTTAATGCAAGTCTCAGAAGCTGAACCGTCACCAACCACAGTGCACCACGTGTCTGATACTTGCGCAGTCGACGGGACATGAAGAGTCGAAAAAGAAACCTAAAAGCCCCCGCTGTGATCACAGATGACGTCATGTGTCACGAGCAGGGGCTTGGGGGGCAAATGTACGCCATAAATATCCGCAAGTTATTGGCGAGCTGGAAAAGGGCATAATTCAGTCTGCCACATGTAGATCGTCCACCCAGAGCTGCTGATACGAGTTTCCACCTCTCCAGCCCGAGCTGATTTGAGAATTAGCAGCCTACTCGAAGGCCTCGAGTCAGCAGCATGGATATCATGAGCTGGCGCTACATCAAGCTCGGGATGCGACTTAGATCTGACACCCAAATCCTTGTAAAGGCTACCACTCAATGTAAAAGTGCACATATCAGACATCACGTGTCTATTCCATTCCTGAATTCTCGGACACGCAGTATAAATGTGCGTGTTCAAGCACCCCACGCCTGGTTTGGGCCATGCGGCCAATTATCCCCCTTACCTATTGATTAGACCACACTTCACTGTCAGGTTTTAGGAATTAATCATCAGTGTCACAGAGATGACATGATGGGTAAGAAGGTCACGGGATGGCCCCCTTTACCAACCCAGGTATCCTCTCCCTATAAATACCGAGACCATGGGCGTTGCAAGGGGTTGGCATTTTTGTTGTAAAGAAACACTCTGTAAGGAATACTCAAGAGATATCAATAATATTGACTGGTGGACTAGAGGGCTTTTAACCTTTGAACCACCCAAAAAGAAAGGAGTGATAACCTTCCCACGATACTAATTTCGCCAGTTTGGAATTAAGTTATTTCCATATTACGGTTCATTATTTAGCACTAATCCATCCTGTCTATTCGTATAATTATCTGTTGGCGAAGAACCGCGTCAACACTTGTAATGAAACAAATAATATAATACTCAAAATGTAAAATTCCTATTATAAATGAATGAATTATTTTAAAAAATGTAATTAAATTAGATTTTATACACAAAAAATATTAAAAAAAATCTTCAATTTGATAAACTAAAAAAATTCAATAAATATTATTGTATGAAGTTAATAAAAAAACCTAAAAACAAAACAAACTTAAAAATGTATATTAGCATTAAAAAATAAAAAACACTAAAAATAAATAAAACATTGTATTTAACTTTTTTTAAAAACAAATTAATTGAGTTCAATTGTGTTTTCTAAGAAGTAATATCAAAATGGAAGAACTCGAATGAACCTAATCTAGCCTGGACTAGACCAAATGTAGCACTATGTTGAAATTCAACTAGGGCAAGTGTATTGGGACTACTCTAGTTAATGTTTAAGATTTTTGACCAGGTTGTATCAAGACTAGCCTAGTTTAACACTATATATGGGTCATTATACTAAACCCAGTATTTTGTACTAATCAAAATTACTTAATTTTTTTATTCATCTCATATTTTGATTATAATTTTAGTCGTATTTTATAATTGATGGAAAAAAAATACTTAAATTATCACTTTATAACACTTAAATACCCTAGGTTTTTTTTTTTTTTTTTTGTGGATGGAGTACCTTTTGTCACATTTTCTTGACTACCACTTATTACACCCAAATTTCGAGAATAAAAATTTTGATCTCAAAATTTAGGCTTGTAAAGTGTAAGCTCAGAATAAGTAGGTTCGTCATAATCGACTTTAATGAAAATATCAAGAACCGCCTCATTATGCAGTAAGTACGAAAACATCGGAATTGGTGAGCTTGGAAACTACGTGGTCTCGGAGGTGTTCCGAGAATATATTTCAAGCTCGAAGCTACAACGACAGTGGTTCAACACTTGTATAAATTCCTTGATTCCTTTCCTGCCATTAGACAAGACGGTTTGACCTCGGGCATTGTGAGCTCGAAAAGGATGATCTGAACCATGTTACTTGTTAAAAGTCGAGGCAAACCGAGATAGCGAGCTCGTGATGGTTAATCGGTCTCGAAGGCGTGTGAATTTAATGTTCAAGGTCGTGAGCTGAGTGTGAACATATTCATTGTTATAAAATCCCTATGCTTAAGGGATTAGTTGTAATTTGTTGTTAAATCCCAAATATCATGGGATTTATACACGTACGTAGTAAGTATATGCATTTAATTGGATTTATTTTATTGATTCATTTGTAAGGACTGAGAAATTTGTATTGGGAAGACTCTGTAAAATTGCTTCGAGAAAGTTTTGTGAGAATTCCATAAAGTGAAGAACACCAACTCGTCGACTAGGTAGATTTTAACTGTTGAACCACGTAAAAATTGTGTCTATTATTGGTTGTTTTCTCTGGTATTTTGTTTAATTGCTCTTCATTTATAAGTTGACGAAAAATGACGCCAACAGTTTGGTGCTTTCATTGAGAGCCATTAAACACCACCTGAGCCTATTTCATAAGAGAACCTCGTGAATCATCAATGGTCATTGCAAGAAACCCCAGTACTGGTGTGCGACCATTGCCCCAGATATCGGAGGAATAGACCCTTCGTACTGAGGAATATCCCCGATGACCTGGAAAGTAGCCTATGGTGGATCCAGACCCTGATGAGAGGAGTGATTCATCCAATTCTCGTGAGCCACCTATTCCCAGGCCTGATGAGGATTTATATTACAACCCTGTAAGATATGTTCCTATGGTGGAACTTCAAAATCGCCAACTACGCAAACAGTTGGTAGAGGTGACAAAACGCAATGAGGAATTAGCCAGATAGGAAGCTGATGCCCAGGCACCTCTCCAGAGGCCTAGATGACACCCCCGTGGGAGCACGACCGCCAGGAGGGCAGAACAAGAATCACAGTTGAATCAGCCAAGGCACCAGAGGATTACTTGGGCTAAGGCCACTGCCAACTCGACTGCAGACTTGCCTACAGGATCGGGAAAAAACCGAGCCCCTCTAGTGGCTCGGAACCCGAATCCTGATACTGCGAGAAACAACCCGGAGCCTGTCTGGGAAAACTCTGAGCCATCCATGCCCGACAATGGGAGACAGCCACCGTCACCCATAAGGCACCCACCATCACCAATAAGGCACCCTCGCCAGTCCAAGAGATCCCACGAACTGCACGACGGAGGCCATCTCGCAGTGGCAGTCGAGATGGAAACTGACAGGCTAGGCCTGGACAGGGGAACAAAAAAGAGGCTACACAAGATCCTAGGGCTCCTCAGCCATCGGGAAGCCAAATGTCAAGATCACAAAGTGTTGGAACAAGAAGGCCAGTAGGGGACCCACCTCGTAATCACCGAGCCACACATCAAGAGAGGGCTACAAGTTACGTGAGCTAAAGGTCAGACTACACTTGGTTTGTAAGTGTTTATAACACCGAGGCAAGGCATACAGGGAATAACCCTGATCTGTGGGATCATCTCGACCATAATTGAGGGCAAGATAATCCCCCAAACCCTGATTTGCGCGACCATCTGAATGGTCGAAAACAGCCAGCATATAACCCTATACCAAGACAGGGAGCTGGAGTTATTATTAACGATAACTAGCCCCCTCAGGTCCAGGCTCGAATCCCAGTGGATTTAGTACAGGAAAGGATTGATCATTTAGAAAGAGCATTCAGGCTCCTGCAAGACAAGCGTAACAGGAACAAAGTTGAAGAGTCCGATGAGGAACTCGAGCAATTTTGCCTCGCATATATCCAACACATCAGTCCCTTAGGGATTTAGAATACCCCATGTCTCACCATTTGATGGAAACTCAGACCCGTATAGTCATCTGAGTACCTTCAACACCAGCATGCGAGCTAGTAATGTTGGCTACAAGCTCAGATGTATGCTGATCCTAGCCACACTTAAAGGACCAGCAAAAAACTGGTTTAGGAAGTTTAAAAGACATTCAATCTCGTCCTAGTATCAATTATCTAGAGACTTTAAGAATTAGTTTAAGCCTATGATTAGCATCAGGCCTCGACCATAACCACTGTCCGACAACAGAAAAATGAGTCATTAAAGAGTTACCTCACAAGGTTTAACCTAGAAGTGGCCCGAGCTTGGAATGTCGATGATAACAGTCACTTGATGGCCGTTAGAGTGGGTATTATGCCAGGAAGTCCCCTTTGGGAAGATTTACATAGGAAACCTATCAGGTCGCTAACCGAGTTCAATCGGAGGGCCCAAAGATTTGTCAATGTAGAAGAGGCGAGGTTAGCTCTGAACATGACCTCTCAGCCCATAACTACAACGACAAATGTGAACTCTGCCTCAACCTCAGGGGCCCCATCAACTTCAAAACCCTCTGGGGATAACCCTTCTAAAAGGAAGAAGAACGAAGGGAATAACCTCGAGGCTGATGGAGGTAAAAAGAAGAAATGGGATAAATACTTCTCTGTATACAAGGTGTATATCGAGCTCAATGATTCTCGGGAGAATATTTACTTGGCCAATGAAAACTAGGTCCCGTTCAGATGACTTGATCCAATGAGAAATCAAGCATCAACAAGTTAGAGGGCAGTAGCCACGCAGCCTGCCCAACACAATAACTCCCGAGCTCGGGAGGATGAGAAACCCCCTCTGATCGATGGAGAGGATGTAGTAACCATCTCGGTGGGACCTCATATTGCAAGTTTGGGCAGGAATGCCCAGAAAAGATACGTAAATGAGCTCAAGACTGGAGACAGTTATCCCTACGAACCCGAACCACACGCTCCAAAACAACAGAGGGTTGAGACTCAACCCATAACGTTTACTGATGAGAACGCATCACACGTCCAGTTTCCTCATAATGACCCCCTGTTCATAACTCTCCAACTCGCGAACAAGAGGGTACGCCAAGTCCTAATTGATAACGGGAGCTCCGTGAATATCCTTTATAAAGCCATTCTAGAAAAGATGGGACTCGCACTTCGCGATTTGAAAGCATGTGCAACAAAATTTTACGGTTTTTCAAGAGAGGGGATTGCATGTATGGGATCCATTGAGCTCCCTGTAACTTTGGGAGACTACTCAGTCTCAGTAACTAAGATGATGGAGTTTGTAGTGGTGGACCTCCCATCAGCCTACAACGTACTGCTCGAAAGACCCGCCCTGATTGGGCTGGGGGCAATGTCATCCGTTAGGAATTTGGCCATCAAGTTCCCGACTTCTAGTGACATTGGGACGTTGAAGGGGGCCCAGCTTGCAAGGAGGCAGTGCTATAACATTTCCATAAGAGGAAAAAGTCAGACAAGTGCGCAGGCTCTAGTGGTTATCCAAGAAATATATGGAACCATTTCTGAATTTGATGAGGAGATCGACCCTAGAGTAGATGAGAGGGTCGATCTCAAACCTTTGGAAGAGCTTGAGGAAGTTAAGCTTGATGTAGTAGATGTTCCATAGGTGGTGTAGGTGGGTAAGAATCTTTCTAAAAATTCGAGATAGAAATTCATCTGCTTCTTAAAAGAAAACCAGGATGTGTTCACATGGTCACACTCATACATGGTGGGAATCAGTCCGAATGTCATAAGCCATGCACTTAACATTGACAAAAGCTTCCCCCCGAAGCAACAAAAGCGAAGACTCCTGAATGATGATAGAAAGAAGGCTCTCAAGGAGGAGGTCGACAGGTTAAAGGCAAATCGATTCATACGAGATGCCTGTTATCCTGATTGGATTGCCAATCAAGTGTTGGTCCCGAAACCCAACAACAAATGGCAAACTTGTATCGACTACTCAGACCTTAACAAGGCATGCCCTAAAAACTGTTTCCCGTTACCTCAGATAGACCAGCTCATAGATGCCACTGCAGGTCATGGAATCATGTCATTCATGGACGCTTATTCTGGATATAACCAGATTTCTATGCATTCATCCGATCAAGAACATACGAGCTTCGTAACCGATAGAGGGTTGTACTGCTACAATGTCATGCCTTTCGGGCTCAAAAATGTTGGGGCCACGTACCAAAGGCTCGTGAACAGGATGTTTGCTGAGCAGATTGGACATAACATGGAAGTTTATGTTGACGATATGTTAGTTAAATTGAAACATAACGATAACCATGTCGATGATCTCGCATAATGCTTTACTGTAGTACGAAAGTATGACATGAAACTGAACCCACAAAAGTGCTCTTTTGGAGTGTCTTCGGGAAAGTTTCTTGGGTTTATACTAAATGCACGAGGGATAGAGGTTATTCCGGACAAGATTAAGGTGTTGATAGATATGCCTTCACCTCAGAAGCACAAGAATGTCCAGAGCTTAACTGGACGGATGGTGGCATTGAGTAGGTTTATCTCGAAAGCTACAGACCGTTGTCTTCCTTTTTTCAACCTTTTGAGAGGGGGAAAAATTTGAGTGGTCAGAGGAGTGCGAGCTCACGTTTCTGAACCTTAAGAAGCACCTCGCCGAACAACCAATCTTGTCGAAACCTATCACGAGAGAATTTTTGTATTTATACCCCGCGACAACCTAACATGCCATTTGTGCGGTGCTCATCTGAGAAGAGAATAAATTACAAAAGCCTGTGTACTATGTTAGCAAAAGGTTATTGGGGGCAGAATCGAGATACCTATTAATGGAAAAACTGGCTCTTAGCCTGATACATTCATCTTGAAAGCCCCAACCCATTTCCATGCACATCCTATTCATGTGGTAATTGACCAACCACTACGACAAGTTTTATCCAAACCAGAAGCATCCAAAAGATTGTTAAAGTGGGGTGTCGAACTCAGGCAATTCAAGATCACATACCACAAGAACGACCATCAAGGGACAGGCCTTGGCGGATTTTGCTATCGAGTGTACTAGAATTTTGAATGACGAAGTTGTAACCCCAACCCGCGAGCTGTGGAAACTTTATGTCGACGGATCATCCAATGAAAACGGATCAGGGGCAGGCATTATATTGATTACCCCAACAGGAAATTGATTCCACACAGCCTTAAGGTTCAACATCGAGGCATCGAATAACGAGGCTGAATATGAAGCATTACTAGCAGGGCTTTGAATAGCCAAAGAACTCAAAGAAAAGGCTACACTGCCATAGTGACTCACAGTTGGTGGTCAACCAAGTTTTGGGAGAATATCAGGCTCAAGGCATAAGAATGGCCACGTACCTAGAAAAAGAAAAAGCTGTGCTCGAATAGTTCTAATTCTATGCTATAGAGCAAGACCCCTGAGAATAAAATTCAAATGCAAACGCGTTGGCCAGGCTTGCTATAACCAGCGAGGTCGATACATTGAACGTGCTCCCGGTAGAGTTTCTGTCGACCCCGAGTATCAGCGAGCCTGACGAAGAGGACGTATGCATGATCGATTCTCAACCTACCTAGATGACCCCAATAATTGATTACCTTGAAACTGGAAGTCTCCCAGCAGAACGGAACGAGGCTTGAAAGCTGATGTATCAGATCCCGAGCTACACTATTGTGGAAGGAAGGTTGTATCGAAGAGGGTATTCTATGCCATTACTCTAATGAGTACCTCCACCCGAGGTGAAGAAAATTTAGGAAGAAATTTGTAATGCCCCAAATTTCCTAATAAGGTTTAGGACCTTGATTAGGAGGCCGGGAGGGCCATAATTGATTTATTATGATATTTAATGATTATATAAATGTTTATGTGAATTATATTATGCTATGATGATATATACATGCATGTGGGTCCACATTCGTTTATTAAACTGTTTTGGCAATAATTTAGGCTGTTTAGAGCATAATTGTGTATTTGGGTGCATTTTGTGATTCAAGAATGAGATCCCATCATTATGGAGATATATTTGAGCTATTTGGCATGAGACGGTCATATATAATGGATTAGCAGTTTTGTCATAACGGGGTCAATTATTGGGTAATAAGAATGTTTATTTGATGATAAATTTGGAGTATTTGAGATCAGGAGGAAATTTTGGAAGTTTTGACTATAATATCCTCGGGGGTGTTTTCGGGACCCCGAGCACTAGGTTTTATTTGTGGTTACTTAAGCTTGAAGTAGCTTGTCAGATAGAACCGTACGTTAGAAAACATTTCCTCTCTCCTTTGTTAGCTTGTTTTACCGTTCGAAGCCTATTTGAAGAAATCTCGAGTTCTAGGAGTCGGAATCAAGCGATGATTGAGGCATAGCGATCCTAAGAAAGATTAGAAGTGTCTCAACCAAAGGATTTTATGGAAAACAACTCAATTGATGGTAATCTAAGTTTAAGTTTTGAGTTTATAGAGTTTCTAAGCTTTGAATTGGATTTTGTGAATTGTTGAGTTTTTAGTTCGTTTGAACCTTAGGTTTTGATGGTTTTGGACCATTGGGAAGCTTGGGAACTTTGATTTGATGATTGGGTAATGTTTAGGTATGTTTTGGAGGATTTGGGAAGTTGAAAATCGAGTTTGGGTGTGTTCTGGGTTGGGCGTTGCGGCCCTGTTCTTGGGGGGCTGCGACCCTAGCTCGAAGAAGCAGGTGGGCGGTTTTGTACTTGCTGGGCGTCGCGGCCCTTGATGTAGGGCACCGCAGACCTTGCTTCAGGAATGGCTGGGGGCCACGGTACAAGGTGCCATGGCCGCGTCTCTTGAGCAGGGTTGAGCGTGTTTGTGTGTTTTGGCCCCGGGAACATAGTTTTAAGCCTCAGGATTGTTCCTACTACTTGGATTGGTTTGGATTGATGTCCCAGAGGCTAGATATTGGTTTGGGAACCTATGTTGTTCATTTTATTGATGGTGTCCCTTGTTTGGTTATGGTTAGGTGACCACTAAAGGACTCAAAGTCAGATCATTCTCAAGGGTCATTCTTTTATTCATTCTAGCTCGAATCAAAGGTAAGAAAACTGCCCCCCATATGTGACATGCATGGTTATTCTTGATGCATGTTGGATGTTTAAATGTAAACATTGATAGCATATTTAATGCTTGGCAATCTTGCTCATTTGCATATGGTTATTATTGAGGCATGCTGGATGTTTAAGTGTGATGCATGTGATGCACGAAAAACATGTGATTATGGCATGCCATGGGTATTGACTGTGAGATTGATCAGAGCTTGAGTCTCTGTGTTTGTGCATGATCATAATTATGCTAGCAACTATTAAGTAAGCATGCTGAATGCCCTATGTTTGAATATTCGACATATGACATATGTTTGGTAGCAATGCTTACTTGTGCATGGTACTGACTCATTAGTCAGAATTGGCAAAGGTGTTAGTATCAACTGTGAAGCTGTGACTCATTAGTCAGGTTCAGCAGTGGTACTGGGCACTGGTCACACGGTGCTGACTCATAAGTCAAGATGGCCTTAGCGTGTTCAACGCAAGCCAAAAAAAAGATTAGATCTAATCGATATCTGCATTGAATGACTCAAAGAGCATTAATGCCAGACTGACCTCAAGTTCGATGAATACTATAAGCTGTGTGACTTACCTATCAGTCACTCATCTGTAAGGCTACTGGCTTACCTATCAGTCACTCATCTGTAAGGCTAGTGGCTTACCAGGGCTAAACCCTGTTTTGCCGCTTAGATCTGCCGGTTGTAAATATTTTCTTGTAATAGACCTTTAAATTATATTTTTGGGATCCAAATGTATACAATAAACATTCTAGTGAAACGTTTTATCTTAACCGAAATTTTTAATTCCTAAACTGCTAATCATACTTAGTTACACGTTTGTGGCCAAATGACTCGATTAGCGAGTTTAGCACTGTTTGCAATGTGCACCGTAACAGTCCCTGGAGTTGGGGCGTTACAATTTTGATACCAGAGCCTGTCAAGGTTTGTGGGTTCCTGAAGACAAGCTGGGCATGTACACTCATCATTGAAGATAGCTTCACGCAGGGAATGGTAACTATTTCTGTAGTTATGTGCCTAACTGCTTAAATAGAATGTAAATGCTTTACCTGCACATTGTATTAGGGAGCATGAGATTCAGATAGAGCCAGGCTAAACTCTTGACTATATGATTAAATGCTCCGTGATTATGTATATTATTGTGATCATATGATTACCTGCTCCATGAATAAATAATTGAAATGTTTTAATGTTGAAGTTGGAGGCATGGTATGAATGATGGAAGAGCAGGGATCATGATTAATGTATGAATGTCGTGGGCATGTTTTAGCACTGCAAGTGGTCTGTGATTATGGTGTGGTAAGACTTTCCCCGTGGGGAAAGCTCTTGATATGCTCGTCATGATTAATGGGTCAAGTTATTGACTGCAGATTCAAACAAATAGCCAAGGCAGACAATGAGGCCTGGTGGTGGTTATAAAGAGGCTGGAAATTACAGCCAGGGTATCAGTTCTTCATCTGCTCCTATGAATTTTCAGCAGATAGTCACAGATTTGCAATCAAGATTGCAGAGGCATGAGGAAGAGATTATGTGTCTGAAGCAACAACGGAATCTGTTGGGGAGCACTTCTTCCTTGGTTATGCCAGGAGTGGCATCAGCTTTGGCTCAGCCTAGGGTTAAGAGCAGATGGGAATTTATCTGTGGAAGATTCTAGGAGTATTACCCTCCAGTCTTCGAGGGAGGCCTTGATCCATTCAGAGCTGAGCAATGGATGGCCATGATCAGTTCCATTCTTGACAGTATGGGGCTGATAGGTCACGATAGGGTGGCTTGTTCGACATGTGTATTGCGGGATGATGCCCGGACGTGGTGGGAAGTAGTATCCCAGACACGAGACATAGCTGTGATGGACTGGAAAGAGTTTAGGCAGCTGTTTAATGAAAAGTATTATTGTGATGTAGCTAAGACAGCTAAGATGAATGAGTTTCTGAATCTCGTTCAGGGTAAGGAAACAGTAACCAAGTATGTAAATAAATTTGATAGGTTGGCCAAGTTTTCTATTGATCTGGTACCCACAGATATAGCTCGGAGGGAAAGGTTTATTCAAGGATTGAATCCTGGAATAACTCAGGGCATTAGAGTTGCCCCAGTACATGAAGTCTCTACCTTTGCTCAGGTGGTAGAGAAGGCTCTTGCAGTTGAGAGCATAAGTGATGAAAATAAGAGTGTTAAGGAACATGGAGCTCAGATGGTAGTATCTCCCCTTATTGGAGCAAGCAAGAAGAAATGTTGGAAGGCTTATCCGACATGCACTCGATGCAAGAGGCGTCATCTGGGAGAATGTCGAGCAAAGGCATGTTTCGCGTGTGGTATGGTTGGGCATATTGTGAAGAGGTGCCCTGTGTTAAAGGATGAGCAAAAGGGGATGGACAGCTCGTCTCCAGCTCGAGTGTTTATTCCGAGGCAATCAGAGTCTGAGACAGAGACTAGTTCCTCAGGGGTGGCAGGTCAGTTTTCTAGTTCTGATTTTTAAGTTATGCTGATTTGTTTTGGTGCCATGTTGTTCCTTTGTTTGTTGTATATATGGAAGTATAAGGATGACATGTAGATCACATGGTCATGTTGTGATGGGAAAATGATACTGTATTGGAGACTTAAGAAATAAGTGGGGTTGTGATAAAAAGGACTCCTCAATGGTTTGGATAAAGCTGGTTATGACTGGCTTTGTGTTTGATCTGAGATATGGATAAGTTAAGTAAGTGTGGGGCAATTTTAAATGGCAAGGAAAGAATAGTATTTCTTGGGCTTGAGAGTGGAAAGCCTGGTGGCAGTTGGCACTGTGCATTGCTTTGGTATGCTAATGACATCTGTATTCAGAGCTAGAGTTTTATTGCAGTGAGATGCATAAAACTCTTAGCTAGTGTGGTGGATACCACTTAGATTGTGCCAGTGAGATCAGGACAGACTGGACTAGTCTTTGAGTTTCTGGATGTGTTTCCAGGGGAATTTCCAGGGTTCTTTTATGTGAAAGAGATAGAATGGTGATTGGATTGGTATCAGGAATGGATTCAGGTTTTAGGGCACTGTATTGAATGGCTCAGTAGGGTTGTAAGAACTCGAGGTTTAGATATTGAGTAAGATGGAATTCTCTAAGGTGGATCTGGTTAGGACCAGTTAGAAATCAGGGAGAAATTTATTTAAAAGATTGTGTTTGTATTAGATAAGAGCACTGAGAGTGCTGAGTAGGTCTTGAGAATTGGTTTAATTCCAAGTGTTTGTGAATCAAATGAACAGAGCATTCAAAGGAATATTTGAATGAGATTTGTGATTGTCTTGGACAATGATTTGTGGTATTTTTCTCAGTGGAAATTTGCCAAGGTTAGGGAACGCCCTAGGGGCAGGAGTGTCATTGGGTGGTAAGGATATTACAGGTGCCTTGGGAAATAGTTCTGAGTCTTCTTGCAGATCAAAACCGGTTAGTGGGTTGTTATGACATCTCAGTGATAGACAAAAGTAATTGCCTAAGCAACATGTTGGTTAAAGTATCTGACTAGAACTAGAGTAAAGTTTCTAGTGGACCAAGTGGCCAGTTTATTGTTTGAGATTATTATCTAAGAGAAGATCAAAAGAGAAACAACTAAGTGAACCACAGATATGAAAGATTGAATGGAAATCTTAGCTGGATTAGCTAAGGGTTTTGCAACATCAGGTGTGCGCTTATTGTGGTGTAAGGATCAGACTTGGGATTCGATGGACACTAAGATTAATTGGGAGATTCTAGATTAATCTCATGTTACTCTTTTAATTTCTTCGTTCAGACATCATGGGAATGTGAGAGGATATGAAAGCTTTATAATGGTGGCTTGAGATGGAGAGGGATGTAATGGAATGCGTGGTAAAGGTCTTATCCTGTTAGCATGCCATATCAGAGGGTCAGAAATCAGTGAGGCCATGGTAGCCATTGAGTACTTTATAATGGAAACAAGATAGCATCGCGAGGGGTTTTGCGGTGGGATTGCCCAAGTTAGTGGGCCAGTATGAGTTGGAAGTGAGTCAATGTGGACCAGCAGTCCAAGTGAGTTTGTTTTTGTCAGTAAGGATAAATGACATGGCTGATCTGTATTCAGATCTCTTTGAGAGAGGAAGAGAGTTATCCAGTGTTGAAAAGGTATCTTATGAGATAAGGTATGGTAGAGTGTATTCGTCACCCATGCACCAGAATGAGATAGGTGAAATGTTATATCTGGATCATGAGATGGTTCAACGGACCACTGAGATTGTTAGAGATTGGAGCTTCGATGCTCACTTCTCAGAGTAAATGGAAAAGTTTTGCTGAATTGAAAAGCAGGAACATAAAGTTCCAGGTAGAAGATCATATCTTCTCCAAAAGTATCACCATGGAAATGGGTGATGAGTTAAGGGCAAGTTGAGCTCTAGAAAAGTATAATAGTTTGAGTCCTGGATAGGACTGGTCAGGTTGACTTGATTCGACCTTGTTTTGGCACTGTCAGTTGTGAACTGTGTATTTTTTATTTACATGCTGAGGACATGGGTTGAAAGAAACTCATGAGTTGAGTTATGAGAATCTGGAGGTTGTTGCTAAGTTATCCTGTAAGAAATAACTAGTCCAGATGTGAGACAGAAATAATAAGATTCTGAGGAACAAAGTGATACCTTGAGTTAAGGTAATGTTGCAGAAACAGTGAGGTTGAGGGAACGACTTGGGAAACTGGAATCAGTTGTGCGGAATTCCTATTTCGGGCAAGTCAAATAAATTTTGAGGACGAAATTTCTGTAAGGAGGGGATAATTTTAATGCCCCAAATTTTCTTATAAGGTTTAGGACCTTGATTAGGAAGCCGGAGGGCCATAATTGATTTATTATGATATTTAATGATTATATGCATGTTTATGTGAATTATATTATGATATGATGATATATACATGCATGTGGGTCCACATTCGTTTATTAAATTGTTTTTGCAATTTGGGCCGTTTAGAGCATAATTGTGTATTTGGGTGCATTTTGTGATTCATGAATGAGATCCCATCATTATGGAGATATATTCGAGCTATTTGGCATGAGACGTTTATATATAATGGATTAGCGGTTTTGTCATAACGGGGTCAATTATTGGGTAATAAGAATGTTTATTTGATGATAAATTGGGAGTATTTGAGATCAGGAGGAAATTATGGATGTTTTGACTATAATATCCTCGGGGGTGTTTTCGGGACCCCGAGCACTAGGTTTTATTTGAGGTTACTTAAGCTTGAAGTAGCTTGTCAGATAGAATCGTATGTTAGAAAACATTTCCTCTCTCATTTGTTAGCTCGTTTTACCGTTCGAAGCCTTTTTGAAGAAATCTTGAGTTCTAGGAGTTGGAATCAAGCGAGGATTGAGGAATAGTGATTCTAAGAAAGATTAGAAGCGTCTTAACCGAAGGATTTGACGGAAAACAACTAAATTGAAGGTAATCTAAGTTTAAGTTTTGAGTTTATAGAGTTTCTAAGCTTTGAATTGGATTTTGTGAATCGTTGAGTTTTTAGTTCGTTTGAACCTTGGGTTTGGATGGTTTTGGACCACTGGGAAGCTTGGGAACTTTGATTTGATGATTGGATAATGTTTAGGTATGTTTTGGAGGATTTGGGAAGTTAAAAATCGAGTTTGGGTGTGTTCTAGGTTGGGCGCTGCGGCCATGTTCTTGGGGTGCCGCGGCCCTAGCTTGAAGAAGTAGGTGGGCGGTTTTGTGCTTTCTGGGCGCCGCGGCCCTTGATGTAGGGCGCTGCGGCCCTTGCTTCAGGAATGGCTGGGGGCAGCGACACAAGGTGCCAGGGCCGCGGCTCTGGAGCAGGGTTGAGCGCGTTTGTGTGTTTTGGCCCCGGGAACATAGTTTTAGGCCTCGGGATTGTTCCTACTACTTGGATTGGTTTGGATTGATGTCCCGGAGGCTAGATATTGGTTTAGGAACCTATGTTATTCATTTTATTGATGGTGTCCCTTGTTTGGTTATGGTTAGGTGACCGCTAAAGGACTCAAAGTCAGATCGTTCTCAAGGGTCATTCTTTTATTCATTCTAGCTCAAATGAAAGGTAAGAAAACTGCACCCCATATGTGACATGCATGGTTATTCTTGATGCATGTTGGATGTTTAAATGTAAACATTGATAGAATATGGAATGCTTGGCAATCTTGCTCATTTGCATATGGTTATTATTGAGGCATGCTGGATGATTAAGTGTGATGCATGTGATGCACGAGAAACATGTGATTAGGGCATGCCATGAGTATTGACTGTGAGATTCATCAGAGCTAGAGTCTCTATGTTTGTGCATGATCATAATTGTGCTAGCAACGGTTAAGTAAGCATGATGAATGCCCTACGTTTGAATATTCAACATATGACATATGTTTGGTAGCAATGCTTACTTGTGCATGGTACTGACTCATTAGTCAGAATTGACAAAGGTGTTAGTATCAACTGTGAAGCTGTGATTCATTAGTCAGGTTCAGCAGTGGTTCTGGGCACTGGTCACACGGTGCTGACTCATAAGTCACGATGGCCTTAGCATGTTCAACGCAAGCCAAAAAAAAGATTAGATCTAATCGATATCTGCATTGAATGACTCAAAGAGCATTAATGCCGGACTGACCTCAAGTTTGATGAATACTATAAGCGCTTGTGTGACTTACCTATCAGTCACTCATTTGTAAGGCTAGTGGCTTACCTAGCAGCCACTCTTCTATTTAATGTTAGAGACTTACCTATCAGTCTCTTGTCTGTTTAAGGCTAGTGGCTTACCTAGCAGCCACTCTTCTGTTTAAAGTTAGAGACTTACCTATCAGTCTCTTATTTGTTTAAGGCTAGTGGCTTACCTAGTAGCCAATCTTCTGTTTAAATTAGTGACTTGCTTGTCAGTCACCTAGTTTGGTTTTCTAGAACCTCTAAGTCATATTCACTCATCTGCTTAAGAGCTATAAGCTCTGTGTAATTATAATGATAATAATTTGATAATGTTTATATGCAATACTGTGTTTTCTTGCTGGGCTTCGACTCCCGGGTGCTATGTGGTGTAGGTAAAGGCAAAAGAAAGCTGGACCATCCTTGAGTTGGAGAGCTTAGGTTACGATGTGTACACATGTAGCTACTCGACCGCCACGACAGAGGTTTAAAGGAAAGGAACCAGAGCTATACCCTGTTTTGCCGCTTAGATCGGCTGGTTGTAAATATTTTCTTGTACTAGACCTTTAAATTATATTTTTGGGATCCCAATGTATACAGTAAACGTTCTAGTGAAACGTTATATCTTAACTTAAATTTTTAATTCCTAAACTGCTAATCATACTTAGTTACACGTTTATGGCCAAATGACTCGATTAGCGAGTTTAGCACTATTTTCAATGTGCACCGTAACGGTCCCTGGAGTTGGGGCGTTACAAAATTCATGAAGGATTTTGTGGAGATCACACTGGGGGCATAGTCTATCCAAAAAGGTGATAAGACAGGGATATTTCTGGCCCACAATCAAGGCAGACGCATTCGTGTATGTCAAACGATGTGATAAATGCCAACAATTTGCTTCAATTCCACGAGCTCCACCTACTGAGCTTACCATGTTGACCTCCTCATGGCCATTTTCGGTGTGGGGAATTGACCTTATAGGCTCGCTGCCAACTCGCAAAGGTGGAGTAAGGTATGCCGTGGTTGCCGTCGATTATTTCACGAAATGGACCGAGGCTGAAACCCTGGCCACTATTAGCTCAAAAAAAGTCTTAGACTTTGTGGTAAAAAATATCATCTGTGGATATGACATGCCCAGAAAAATAGTGTCGGACAACGATACCCAGTTCGACAGTGACCTGTTTACCCATTTCTGCGAAAAGATGTTATAATAAAAAGCTTCTCCTCCGTCGCCGATCCCCAATCAAATGGTCTGGTCGAAGCAGTCAACAAGACCTTAAAGAGCTCCATAAAGAAAAGGTTAGAAGAGGCTAAGGGAAGGTAGCCTGAAGAGTTACCTCAGGTCTTGTGGGCTTATCGAACCACAACTCGAACTTCAACAGGGCATACTCCCTTCTCCATAGCATATGGGTGCAAGGCCTTGTTTCCTATTGAAGTCGAAATACCTACAATACGGAGTCATGCGTACGATCAAGCCTCGAACCAATCCCAGCTCAAAGAAAGTCTAGACCTCATTGAAGAAAGACGAGATGAAGCTCAATTGAAAAATGCTGCATACCAGCTGCGAGCTACTAGGTATTTCAATAAGAGGGTTCAAGATAGAAAATTCAGATTTGGAGACCTGGTCCTACAACGTGTGTTTCTAGCTACTCGAGACCAATTTGCTGGGGTACTCGGACCTAACTAGGAAGGACCCTACCAGATCAAGTCTATCATTTGGCCTAGGGTGTATAAATTAGTGAGATTAAACAGAGAGTTGGTTTCGCGAGCTTGGAATGGTGAACATCTACGATCTTATTATCAATAATGTAGGAAGGGTGTTTTTTTGTAACCAAGCTTGTGTATTTTTAAGACTTTTGTTAATCAAATGTTAAATTTTGCTCAAAAGTTGTTTTCTTTATTAAATGTTGTATTTTTTTCAAACTCTCTTAATTCAATAACCTATGGTCTCACTCATAGGATATTAAGGGGGCATCAGTGGTATACAATCATACCAAAAGTTTGAAAAAAAAAACATAGAATAAAAAAGTCTTGATCATTAGCCTGACATGAAAGTTTTAAGTATACACTTAAACTTATAAAAATTTCTGGATCATTAACCCGACATAAAAGTTACAAATGTATACACTAGCTAAGATGGTCTAGACATAACCAGGCTAAAAAAATTAAGTGTATGGATTAATAACCAAACACGCGTGCAAATATGGTCTGGACATAACTAGGCTAAAAATTATAAGTGTGTAGATTAATAACCAAACACGTGAGCTAAGATTGTTTGGACATTACTTGATTATAAAAATTATAAGTGTATGGATTAAAATCTACAAACGAGAGAAATAAGTTTGGAACAAACCAGCTAATACTAATCGACAGAAAGTTGGAGTGCAAATAAACCAACTACGAATTAAGTCGAGTCTGAGGCTGGAAAGTTTTGCAAAATTAGTTTCGACCTCACAACCTCGAGAACCTGCTCGAGGATGAGAAAAAGTGACTAGAAAAGCAAGATATAACTAAACTACTAAGATTACATGCCATATAAGTACTTTCAAGTACATGGTAAAAGTAAGGTTCGACCTTGACAATAACGAGGTCGAACATGGATATATCGAGAAAACTGTACATGAATGCATTTAAACTCGAGCTAAAATCCAACAAATGTATTTGTACGAATAAACAAACATAAAATCAAGCCTTTAGTATAACAAGATTGAAATATTTTGACCTAGAAATGTAAAGCAAAAGCTGAATGTAAAATCAAATGCATGAAGGTTTTCGAGAATGAAAATTGTGTGCATAAAGATTAAATGTATAGTCTAAATAATAATCAAATAGCTCTAAAATGAGCTATGTATTGTCTTTGCCGCAAGGGCATATATATAAAATGAGTTACAAAAAATAATGGGACATAGCCCATGATTCCACACTTACGGAGCCGGCACCTTCTCCCTAGCCGCTCATGATGCTCCCACAATCTCTTCGGCCTCGAGCCTAGCATCTTCCTCATCAAGGCGAGTCTACCATCAATCGAGGAACTTGGCCTCCAAGGTGCTAGGAAGATTGTATCAAGTTCGGGGTTGTTCACCTAGATTTGATACATCGCCATATCAATGACATGATCCTTCTTAGCCTTGAACTTCTCCAGGAGGTGAGCCTTCTCACCTTTGTTGATGTCAAAAGTGGCTGCCTTTTCTCCCTCCAGCTTGGCATTCAGCTCCTGAAGTTCCTTGATTCTGGAGTGCTTCTCCTTGATATCAGAATCCTTGGCCTCCAGCTTTTATTCGAGTTCGAATATCTTAAATGTCTCAGCCTTGAGCTCGTTTGCGAGCTTTAACTGGAGGTTCTTCGCCTCCTGAGCGTAGGCCTAGCTCGTGTAAACTTCATTGATTAATTTGAAGTTAAGTTCATTTCCCGAGGCAGGACAATCATGACGGAGAGCCACAGAGGGACGGGCCCGTGAGCTGTAACACCTCTGTCTTGGGGGAAGTCTCTCAGTGGGAAGTGGCAGTTGCTCCCACTTTAATTACTTACGATAGGCAAAGCGTCTGTAGACTCGTCTTGCTCCAAGAGGTCACAAGCTCGGAGCCGCTCTTCATGAAGAAGATAAGATAAAGAATTCCAACCATAGGGAAGTTGGAGCAGAGCTTCCTTATGTTCCACCATTGGTTGTGAGAGATGCTTACATGCTATTATTTCGAGCCTAATCATTAAACGAAAAAGGTAAGGGATAAATGTGAGTACTTACGGATGCACTGGAATGAATAGAATCTAGAAGGAGCGAGACCATCCATCTAGAAGAACGCGAGCTTGAAGTTGGGAGGATGGTTTGGCATATCCTCGAAAAGTTTCTTCTCCTTCGGATAGCTCAATAAATAGTAGGAGCCATCCCCTCCTCGAGCTCGAGAGGGGTTGCTTTTGAGACAAAAGAGATACCGAATCTCTTGGGGTGAGGGTCCTTTCCACTTCAGTTCGTGGTACTGGGACCTGAGGGCCGAAAGAACCCTATATGAATTGGTCTGGAGTTGGAAGGGAGCAAGCCCAACAGAGTCCAGAAATCCTTAAAAAAGGATTTCATGGGTAGCAGAGCCCCTGCACTCATGTGCTCGTGACTCCAGGCCGCGAGCTTAATGTTGTTGTCAGGATTTCCATTTCCCGGGGCGAAGTTGCTCCGCTCGTTCGGAGTCGCAGGTCGGCACATCAGTGCGCTGGAAAGTTTCAGGTCGTGGCAAGCTAATAGCTCAGAAATTTGGTCCATTGAGGTGACTGAGATCCATTTAATGCTCAGCCTCAAAAAAACCCTCTTGCAAGGTTGGAATGGATGTAGCTCGAGAAATGGAAGGATGGTTTAAAGAGTCTTACATCAGTAAGAAGGAAAGTGCACCAGGCTTGTAAGCAATAGTGACTTTGAGTTTGGGATTGAGCGGGGTAGGTCTGGTCTCAGGGTCTAGATCTGGATAAATCATAACCTAGAGTATCTTCCTTTTTCCTTCCTCAACCTCGTCAAACTAACGTCGAAAACGGTCTCGGATGTCCTCTTATTCGCACCTCTCGTGGTGATCACGTATTCAGCGCTGGTTCCGATTGAAGGGAGACTCTGGAGACTCCGGACTAGGAGTTGATGGAGAGTAATGAATTGCGAGCACTGACCCCCACCAATTCTCAGAGTTCTACGACATCTAATAATAAAGAAAAGGGTGAGGGCCAGGCATGCAAGAAATCACATTGTAATGTTTTGGTGATTCGAGCTCAAAAGCACGAGATCACAGAGTAAACTCAATCAAGACTGAGGTGTCAAAAGGATAAATCAAATTCAAAGTGGAACCCTAGACTATTGTAAAGTTCTGGATTTCAGTGTGTACTTAACACGAGAGTGGGGTAGTTTGGATTCATTTTAAGGATCCTGAATTTTCAGGGATAAAGCTGACAGTTACCCAAAAATGTGATAATTTTGGGATTTGTGCAGTTAAAATCCCTAATTCAGAACCCTCATTTCTTAGCTTACACGATACGCTATTATTCGAAAAAGCATACCTTTGCATTTTTTTGCACTCAATCTGGGTTTGAAACCCATGATTTTGAAAAAAAAATTTGAATCCTAATTTTATGTAGTATCATCTAAACAATATGGCTAAGGCTACTAACTAGTGCATATATTCATACGGAAAGAAAGTACATAAAAATGAATGAAGAAATAAAGATTGAGAAATCAAAGAGCTGAAACTTACACATAGAAGCTTGCGAATATAGAGAAATCGTGGATTGAAGGATCGGTTGCAAGAATGATCTCACGGATTTGAAAATTCCAAGATTATTTTGTTTCTTCGGCTTGGAGAACATACAAAAAAGATGAAGAGAGCTCTGGTTCATTTTCTTCTTTCTGAAAATTTGAATATAAAAGTGAGGAAGATGAAGATGACACGACTATATATATGTCCTAGAGGGAGGTCAAAGGTCCAACAAATCAGGACCTTTGGTTGGATTTGGTACTTGATCTAATGGACATGGTGCAAATATGATAATGGCGGCAAAAAGCTGAGATACGAAAAGACGTGGGCAGATGAAAAGAGTACTCGAGTACTCTGACTGCGCAATCCATGGCTAATGGGTGTCCATACTTGAGTGTGGTGGGTGGCTTGGTTTTGGAGGTTGCAGTTCAAAAGTTTCATTCTCATAGGATTCGAACTGATACTTTTGAGGGGGCAAAATGTTACACCCAAATTTTGAGAATAATAATTTTGATCTCAAAAGTTAGGCTCGTAAAGTGTAAGCTGGGAATAAGCAGGTTCGTCATAATCGACTTTAATGAAAATATCAAGAACCGCCTCGTTGTGCAATAAGTGTGAAAACATCAGAATTGGTGAGCTCGAAAACTAGGTGGTCTCAGAGGTGTTCCGACAATATATGTCAAGCTCAAAGCTACAATGACAATGGTTCAACACTTGTATAAATTCCCCGATTCCTTTCCTACCATCAAACAAGACGATTCGACCTCGGGCATTGTGAGCTCGAAAAGGATGATCTGAACCATGTTACTTGTTAAAAGTTTAGGCGAACTGAGGTAGCGAGCTTGTGATGGTTGATCGGTCTAGAAGGCATGTGAATTGAATGTCCAAGGTCGCGAACTGAGTGTGAACATCTTTATTGTTATAAAATTCCTATGTTTAAGGGATTAGTTGTAATTTGTTGTTAAATCCCAAATATCATGGGACTTATACGCGTATGTAGTAAGTATATGCATTTATTTAATTGATTTGTATAATAACTCCCCGAAATATGAGGGGAGATATTTGGTAAACCACTTTATAAATAGTGTGGAGCAATTCATTTGTAAGGACTGAGAAATATGCATTGGGAAGACTCTGTAAAATTGCTTCAAGAAAGCTTTGAGAAAATTCCATAAAGTGAATAACACCGACTCGTGGACTAGGCAGATTTTAACTGCTAAACCACGTAAAAATTGTGTTTATTATTGGTTGTTTCCTCTGGTATTTTGTTTAATTGCTCTTCATTTCTATGTTATCGAAAAACGGCATCAACACCAATGGTACTTGGACATTAAATGTCAAATAGATGGTTAGTTTTTAACCATTGGTCCAAATTCGACTAGAAGTAGGATGAACAAGGAAGCTTAGATAGGGCATGAGAAGAACTTTGCAATCAACCATGAGATAATAGAGTTGTAATTGTTGGCCCCCAAAAGCAGTTGTCATTAGAACATCATGGACCAGAAGGAATATTGGAAGAAGATTTAAGAGTTTCCATAAGCAAAATGGATTTTTTTTCTACTTGTTTTTCTCCTCCCTTTATTTTTTCATTTTTGGGTTTTGTTTTATTTTAGGGTTTGATTATTAATGGGTTAAATGATTTGTTGAATATAAAACAATTGTGGCTATGATTTTTTTTTCAATGGATAGGCCCTCTAACATGCTATCTATTAAAGGAAATCATACAAATATTGATAAGAAAGGTACGAACTTTGAGGATGATCTTTGTTCAATAAACATCCATAGTTGTAGGACTGAGCAACAAGTATTAAGTGGATGTTGTAGACAGGGTGGTTGGACTGGGAAACATGCATTAACTAGTGGTAGCCTTAGTGATTATTCTCCATTAGATTGTAGATTTGATGTAAGAGAAGATGAAATCAACCAACTACCCCACTATCTTGTTGGATTAAATGGCCTACCAATATTTCCCTCCGCCTTAACTTTTTGTTTATATTCTTCCTCCCCTAACACAAAGTATTCTTATGGTTCATTAGCCTCAGAATAAAAAATCCCTAGCTTAGTGTTTGGCTCATTGACTGACTCAATGCCCCCCCCCCCCCCCTCATGATTGGTTCAACATCTACCATAGATGGTTGACTTTGTGTCTCAAAATCAGGCATTCGTGCATTCCTCCCTAACATCCACCTCAATAGTTTCCTCCCTTTTACTTTCTTAACAAAAGTGCACCACAAAGTCATGTTATAATTGGTCAAATACACATGCTAAGTGTTGTTACATAAGCTAGGTGTAAAACCCTTGATAATTTCACATAGTGAAGATGTGAAATTTGCGTTTCAATTGTAGCCACTTAAAAATTGTATTTTTGCGTCCAAAGTTATACAATGAGGTATCTATACATATGCCTCAAACATTTTGAAGCATTCGGAGGAATATTTTGTCTAAATTTTGGATTTGGACAGTGAGTATTGCGCAATATCGTCTCCAAGGAGGCGCCACTGTGCCCAAATGCGTTGGGTGTTGACAATGCCTGCAGCCGATGTATCGCCTACAGGTAGATGATACATCGCCTAGTCTATCCCGTAGGTTATGTAAAATGAGCTCAAAATTTTGTGTTTTCATGCTCTAATCTTATTGGTTCGAACTAATTATTGTGCGTACTCTATGAAAAGGTTCACATAGTGTTTTGAATGTCTTGATCACTCTCTCTAACCTCTCTTTCTCTCTCTCTAGCTTTCAAGATCTCAAGTTTTCTCCAAGAAAATCATATAGAAAGTGCTTGACTTTGTGAGTTTGAAGGCTTGTTCAATCTAAATTCTCATTTCCTCTTAGAAGAGCCTGAAGTATCCTTGAAGGGCTAAGAAATAAAGAATTAGGGTAGTGATATTTCTTGAGAATAAGCCTTGGTTGTGTTTTACAAAGCAAGAAGAAAAAGTTCAAAGTGGTGTTCTAAAATGCTTGGGTTTTGAAGCTTCAAGAAGACTCAAGGAGTTTGTTCTACAACTAGGGTTTGTATCATCTAACTCAAAATGTTATTGGTGTCTGTCAAGGATAATTTTTTGTAGATTCATAATATTGTGGTGGTGTATTCTCACTCTACCCCAACATTCTAATTCTCTATCAGCTGAGGTACAAAATCATGGAAGAATGTACTTCATTTTTGGCTTTGAAATACATGACACAAGACTTTGTGTGATTAGATAGATTTGATGGTACTAACTTTTTTCGTTGGCAAGATAAGATTAGGTTCTTGGTAAACACTCTCAAGGTCTTCTATGTCTTAGGTAAAGACCTAAAATCCATGGAACCTGCCAAGGAGATGACACCAAAGAAGTCATCAAAGAAAGAAAGAATCTCGAAGAATATGAATTATTTTGTTAGGGTGATATTCTCAATGCACTCTCGAACCTCTTGTATGATCTCTACTCCAACACATAGATCGCCAAGGAGATTTGGGAAGCTTTAGAGAAAAAGTACAAAGCGAAAGAAGAAGGTACAAAGAAATTCCTTATTAATTAATAAATAGAATTTAAATTTTATGACTTGAAACCCCTTGTTCCCCAAATACATGAGTTGAAAATAATTGAGAATAAGCTATCTACTCTCAATATTGTTCGGTTTGAGAAATTTCTTATTGGAACCATAATAACCAAGTTGCATCAATCTTGGATGGGCTCTAGGAAGAAAATCCTCCATAAGAATGAGGATATTTCATTAGAAGAAATCCTCAAACACTTGAGGATTGAGGAAAAATCCTGTGCTAGACATAAGAACGAAGATGAGTCTAATGGAGAGACTTCAAAGGCCAATTTGGTGGCCAATCCTCGTAAGAAGGGCAAAGGTATTGGCAAGAATAAAGGCAAGGGTCGAAAACCCTTAAGGCCTAAGAAGAATGAGTTCCAAGGGACCTTGGTTTGTGTGTGGCAAGAATGGCCACTCTACTACAGATTGTAGGTTCAAGAGGAACGATAACAATGAAGCAAGAGTCAACTCAATCGAAGAAGAGTTAGTGGCAACACTAAGCAAAATAAACGTCATTCATGGAAAGGTGAATGGGTGGTTGTATGATACTTGTGCCACCATTCATGTCTCTATGATAGATCCTTATTCAAGACATTTGAAGCTTCAAAGGAAGGGCATGAGATTCAAATGAGCAATGAGAAAAGATCCAAGATTGAATGAAAGGGGACTATAGACTTATTCTTCACATCTGGTAAGAATGTTCCACGGACTATTGTTTTGTATGTACCAAAAATGAGTAAAAACCTTATGAGTGGAAATTTTCTTGGCAAACTAGGAATCAAGGTTGTGAAAGATTTTGGTAAGCTTACTTTGTCCAAGGGAAATGTATTTATGGGGAAGGGATATGCATGTGAGGACATGTTCAAACTTTGTACCTCTATTGAAAATATGAATAATAAATTTTCTAGTTCTTCTTGTTATATTCTTGACTCAAATTCTATTAATTTGTGGCATGTTAGACTTGCACATATAGGATTTAACACTATTAAAAGAGAAACTAAATGCGGATTGATTGATTGTGATAACGTTAAGCATAATAAATGTGAACTATGTGTTAAATCTAAAATGGTAAAGAAATCTTTTCCAAGTTTTTAAAGAACTTCTAAATTGTTAGATTTGATACATAGTAATAAATGTGAACTAAATGGAATGTTAACTAGAGGAGGAAGTAAATATTTTATTAATTTCATAGATGATTGCTCTAGGTTCAAAAATATATATTTGCATAAGAATAAAGATGAAGCATTTAATGTATTTAAAGTATATAAAGTGGATGTTGAAAATAAATTAGAAAGGAAAATAAAATTGCTTAGAAGTGATAGGGGTGATGAATATTTTTCAAATGATTTCAATTTGTTTTATGAAGAACATGGAATAATACATGAATGTTCCACCCCTTATACCCCAAAAAAAAATGGTATAGGAAAAAGGGAAAATAGAATATTTCTTGAGGTGATTAATGTTATGGTATTACATTCAAAAATGAGTTTTAGTTTGTGGGGTGAAGCCTTGCTATCAGCTTGTTATATTTTAAATTGTACTCCTATGAACAAAAATAATATATCTCCATATGAGTTATGGAAGGGAAAGAAACCAAACATTGGTTTTCTTGAAGTGTGGGGGCTGTCTTTCTTATTGCAAGAACACGAGTCCTAAAATCAATAATTTGGGTCCAAGTCCTACAAGACGTGCATTCGTGGGCTACGCCCAAAATTCCAAAGCTTATAGATTATTAGACTTGGAGTCTAATGTGATAATTGAATTAAGAAAGATTGAGTTGTTTAAGAACAAGTCACGCGATGACAACAAGTTAATAAATCAAACACAAATTTGAGAGCCTTAAGAGGAGACTCCTAAAATGGTTGGTGAGCAACCTCAATTACCTTGAAGGAGCCAACGACTCAAAGATTTGGGATCAATTGAGAAGTGTTCTATAATAGAGATACCATACCTTATAGATGGTAATAATGAGGAAGTCACTTGGAAATATCCAATAGTAATTCAAATAGAGGATGATCCCAAAACTTTCAAAGAAGCTATGTCCTCAAGGGACTCCCCTTTTTGGAATGAGGCAATTAATGGTGAAATAGATTCAATTATGTCTAAACCAATTGGGTGCAAATGGGTATTTAGAAGGAAATATCATAACGATGGCACCACACAAACCTTTAAGGTTAGATTAGTAGCCAAAGGATTCAAAAAAAAAAGGAGGGAATGGATCACATTGACACATATGCACCAGTTGCAAGAACTACTTATATTAGATTATTATTTGCCTTATCATATGTATTGTTGACCCTCGATTTGGCCAACGACACGGAGTCAAATATACGACAAAAGATAGAATGATAATTGAAAAAGATAATCTCACGGAAAGGAAGAAAACACCAAGGAATTAGAGTGGTTCGGCCCCAAAGAATGGTAATGACCTACGTCCACTTAGTACTATTGTTATTATTGAATCTCAAAGGCGTGATCAATGAACTAGAGTTCTTGAGTTTCACAAATCTTTAATGTATTACAATAAGACGATGGACAATTCACTATAGCTATTTTTTCTCTCAATATTTAGCAAAAATACTCAGGAATCAAAAGTCAAAAGTCCCTCCCTTGAGCTATCTCATGCATATTTATAGGCTCAAGGAGGGTTACATATTCCAACGTGCCCTATCTTTCCTTAATAATCGCGTATCAAGATATTAATGAAGAAATATTCAATGCAGTTATTATAAGATTACATCTTAAGAAGGAAATAAATCAGGTTATACGACTAGCTTGGTCGTATTAAAAATTAACCCTGACGTTGCGGTGTGCTTCTGGTCAATAGTCGAGCAGTACTTTCGCCACATGTCAACCACGTGTGAGAAATCCTTGCCACGTCATCAGCAACCATTTTTTAGGTAAACATATATATATAACATTTATGTTCACCAATTGGATGTTCACCCCGTTTCTCGGGCCACTTCAACCACTCCATCGACCCTCATCCAAAATATGGGTCGAGCAAAAACTAAAGCCCAGAAAAAGAAACCTTCCAATCCTTCAAATCAGCCTGCTACTCGTGCTGAAATTCCCTCGACCAGTGGTCAAGAAAGAAATATCCCATACCCTAGCATCCAAACTCACGCTTAACTTTGAAATGCCATTCAACCAGATGTTGAATGGTATGTCGCCCCTTCTAGTCGAGTAACAATTAGGATGATTGTGAATTATTTAAAAATACGGACTTCCTGGGGTAACCTTAGTCCAACCCACCATAGAAAAAAGGGCGAACTTTCCTGGAGACACTTTCAACGCCTGGTCGATGTATCACATCGAGGCAGGGGCTACCTTGCCTCTTCATCCTTTTTTCCAAGGGGTGGCCCACTACTTCGGGGTCGCCCCTTTCCAAATAACTCCTAATGGATATAAAATGCTTGTTGCACTCTATATCCTTTATAGCCACAAAAAATGGTCTGTCCCCACACCATATGAGATTAATTATCTGTTCGACCTCAAGTCTAACCCCAACTAGGAAAACACAAGGTTCTTCACTTTTGTCACTAGGAAATAGGCCGCACTTTCTTGAGTGACGCAACTTTTATTTCCAATGTGGGGAGGTACCACCTTGAGTACTTTCTGACTACGGACATGGTTGCCAACAATCTGGCTTTCACCCAAGGAGGTAATACTTTAACACCCTTGGTCGTTTATTTCTCTTTAATTTTTTCCTGCACTTTCCTTAGCCTTTCACGCCCATGGTTGCGACCAGACCCAACTCCAGACATGGAGGTTCGATCAGCCCTCTTGGCTAGTATGACTGACGTGGAGAAGGGCATCAAGCATCTGGTCACAGAAGCTAACCTTAGGCTGGTCGGGCTTTTGGCTCCTCATCAGGATGTGAGGGAGTCAACAGCGGGAAGTACCACTGGCGAGGAGATTCCCGAGCAGCACCCAGACGTGTCACAACCTCAAAGGAGGAAGACGGCCAAAGTGACAATCAGGGAACCCTCTAGCATCCCGCGAGCTGCCGCTCTCCCCACCCCATTAGGAAAGGGAAAAAGAAAAGCCACCGAACCTCTCGCTCCCATCGATTGATCTTCAAATGAGAACGGTACTGGTCTCTCGCTCTTAGATAGTTTGCCAATTCCCTGTCACTTATTTGACGGGGACGACAACTTTAAGTATACTCCAAACTTAAGTTCAAATTTCTTCCAGGCAATAAGTAGTTCAGTAAGTAATGCAGTGACCCGTAGTTGTAGCACGAGTACTTTACTTATAATCTATTTACCTTCATGTTTAGTTTAGTCTATATATCTTGTCTCACTGCTCGTGTTGTTCCTTTTTATGCAGATATGTCATCTGAAGATGTGTTCGAGCATTACAAGGCTGCCGTTGCATCTTCAGGTAGGAAGAAGGACAGCAAGAGGACTCGGGGGGGAGAGCAGTAAAACCACCTCAAAGAAGGCCCGAACTGAGGACCCTCCAGCCACGGTCCCTTCGAAGGAGAACACGCCACCTTCATCGCCACTCGAGCAGCCGACCTCATCTCCTCCGGTTGACCAGCATTCCACTCCTCCAACACCCTTCGACCAGCACCCTACTCCTCAGGACCTTACCAGCCAAACACAACGCACTCAGGCCGAAGCTCCCTGTCCAGCATCGTGGTCAGCTCAGCCAGGGAGAGGATATACAAGCTCTCTAAACACAAACACTTTCAAGAGGCCATTGACGGAACCATTTCCATGGAGACTGACCAAATAATCAACCGAGGGCTGAATGAGATAGTTAGTGTAAGTTACTTCCTGATGCTGAATAATTTGCTTTTGATTTTCTGCCATCGCCTTACCCTTTTCATCTGATTGCAAGGATTGCTGACCATGATCGCTGGCTGGTGCCGTGAGGGTGCAATGGTGTCCAAGACTAAAAAATTTTACACCAAGCTTGTTGAGGCTGAGAAGCGCTTGAAGGGAAAAACGATAACCTGCTCGAGAAGAACAATGAGCTAAATAAGCAGAACGGCGAGCTGCTTGAGAAGAATGCGGAGCTGTCTAAGCAGAATGAGGAATTGCTTGAGCAAAAAGCCACTCTGACCGAGGAGCTGCTGGAGAGTCGGGACGCCCTGAAGAATTCCAATGAAGACAAAGAAAAATCAGGGAAAGCGCCAAACTCAACTACCAACAATCCCAACAGCTCGAGCTTGATTTAATTGCGAGCAGGCAGGAGACGGAGGAGCTGGAAAAGCGCGTGAAGGAGCTTGAGGAACTCGAAGCCAAGAACTTGGAGAAGTACAAGGAAGCCACTCATCTTTGCTTCTATGAGTTTTGGAAGCACAACTGGAAGGCTAACTTCAACTACCTGTCAGAACGCCTGAGGCGAACTCTAATGTCTCAGTGTGCCATACGCCTGGAGGAGGAAGAGAGGGCTAATGTTCCTACTTCCCCAGAGATCTCTCTGGCAATGGGGATAGACAGTGCAGAAAATGAAGCTGGCGCTGCTGTCGACCAGGATGCTCCTTATGATCCTCCAGCCTCTTAGTCTTTTCCCTTTCTATCTTTTAATCTTTTAATTACACGACCTACGGGTCGTGATGTAAAGACATTAAATTTTTATTGCTGTGTGGGCAGCTATTTTCCTTTTAATCAAACAATTGCATCTGAGCAATACTGCTCGCGGTGTACAGTAATTAATTTTTGATATTATAATACATTTTCATTTTATTATAACATCTGTTCGCATGACCGAACTTAGCATAGCACTTTGGTTTGATTTAACAAAATACAAAATTTTGAAAAATACTCTAAGTACCCTAGCATGCTTTCACTTATTTTGCTCATGTGTTTACATACCTTTTGATATGCTTTGTTTACTAGATACCTTATTTGCCCTCCAAGTGATTGAGGAGCTTTAGGTCCTTGGTCACTTGCCTTGACCAAAACCTGTTTGAACAACACTACTCGGAGCAAAATAATTAAAACTGTAATACAGCAAAACAACACACGTAATGAGAAAATACTTGTAATAAATACAATAATTGTCAAGAAATGACTGGCTGGGCACACTCCCTTATATTTCTCGTAAGAAATGGACAAAACGTGTCTGTACGAGTGATCAATAAGATCTTACACTTATAAGTGATCAGTCACATAAAATGACCAACCCTTTTTCAAAACTTGTAAAAAGTAAATTAATACAAGCCAATTCTTTAATAAGAATTGTTTATTGATAGTACTTGCGCAGGTTTTCTCCATTCCAAGAGGAAGGAATGAGATCTCCATTTAAGCGAGCAAGTTTATAGGTGCCTGGGTTAAGGACTTCTTCAATCTGGTATGGCCCTTCCCAATTAGGATCGAGTACTCTAGCAGCTTTGTCGCTGGTGTTTAGGAAAACTCTTCGGAGTACAAGATCGCCAACACTGAACTTTCTTTCTCGCACTTTAGAGTTGAAATATTGGGCGACTTTTTGCTGGTACGCAGCTACTCGGAGTTGAGCTTGCTCACATTTCTCATCGATCAAGTGGAGGGATTCCATCAATAAATGGCTGCTCGAGCCTTGATCATATGTTATTCTGTGATGCAAAGGTGGATCTAACTCAACAGGCAACAAAGCCTCATATCCATAAGCTAAAGAGAATGGAGTGTGGCCTGTTGCTGTTCGATGGGAAGTTCTGTACGACCAAAGGACTTCTGGCAATTGTTCTGGCCATGCCCCCTTAGCTTCTTCTAGTATTTGCTTCAGTGTATCCTTTAGTGTCTTATTGACTGCTTCAACTTGTCCATTTTCTTGGGGATGAGCGACTGAAGAAAAGCTCTTGATAATGCCATGTCGTTCGCAAAAATCCATGAATAAATCACTATCGAATCGGGTGCCGTTATCTGAGACGATCGTCCTTGGCAATCTATAGCGACAAATGATGCTTTTGATCATGAAATCCAGCACCTTATTGGTCATTATGGTTGTGAGTGGCTTAGCTTCGACCTACTTGGTGAAGTAGTCGATGGCAACTACGACATACTTGACGCCGCCCTTTCCTGTGGGAAAAGATCCAATTAGATCTATGCCCCAAACTGCAAATGGCCACAGACTTTGCATCTGTTTAAGCTCATTGGGGGCTGCTCGTGGGATTTTGGAGAACCTCTGGCACTTGTCGCACCTCCACACAAACTCCATTGAGTCTTCATTCATCGTGGGCCAGAAGTATCCTTGCCTCAGGATCATTTTTGACAAGCTCTGCCCCCCAGCGTGGTCTCCACAGAAACCTTCGTGCACCTCTTTCATCAATTCTTTAGCTTTTTCCTTTGAAATACATCTAAGGAGTGGCATTGAGTATCCCCTTCGGTACAAGAATCCATCGACTAGGATGTACCT
Organism: Humulus lupulus; assembly: GCF_963169125.1. NCBI lineage: Eukaryota > Viridiplantae > Streptophyta > Magnoliopsida > Rosales > Cannabaceae > Humulus > Humulus lupulus. Next base: position 211,726,519 of record NC_084795.1, read on the forward strand.
AGCAGCCTATCACTAAAGGGTCCTAGCTTTGTTTCTGTCTGTTGGTAACACACCTTGCGTTAGATACTCTACGTATGGTGCCATCCATGTATCCGCCACTTGGATCACCAGAGTGGTCTCTTCTGCTTGGATGCTTGGAACAGATAGTCATTCAACTGGCACTATGTTCAGAGTATCAACATCTTTTGCACTTGCTAGCTTGGCCAAAGCATCAGTGTTTGAATTCTGGTCGCGAGGTACCTGTTGAAGGGTGTACTTATCAAATTGTGCTAACCATCTTTAAACATCGCGCCTGGTATTCTCCCATGATTTGATTCACCACTAGCTGAGAATCACTGTAGATGTCGAGAGCCTTTATATTCATATTTCTGGCTAAACGCAATCCAGCGAGTAATGCTTCATACTCGACCTCGTTAGAAGCAGTGAAGTCAAACCTGATTGCGCAGTGAAATCGTTGCCCTTCGGCGTTATCAAGATCACTCCTGCTCCAGCGTGGCACTTGTTAGAAGAACCGTCTGTAAATAATTTCCACGTGGGAGCTTGGTTTTGACACTCAGGCTCATTAGGCTCTTTAACTTGGTCTCTATCTGTAAGCTCAGTGAATTCTGCAATGAAGTCAGCCAGGGCTTGCCCTTTTATCGCTGCTCACGACAAGTAAGCTATATCAAACTGCCCAAGTTCGACCACCCATTTTAAGAATCTACCTGCAGCCTCTAGTTTTTGCAAGACTTGTCGTAGAGGCTGGTCGGTCAAAACCGTAATTGGGTGAGCTTGAAAGTAAGGCCGCAGATTCCTGGAGACCAAAACTAGGCAATAGGCTAGCTTCTCGATGGTTGGGTACTGTTGTTTTTCTCCAATTAGCTTTTTGCTCACATAGTAAACAGCCTTCGGCACGCCTTCTTCCTCCCTTACTAAAACGACACTAGCAGCATATTTTGTGATCGCCAAGTAGATGAACAAAGTTTCTTTATCGACTGGCTTTGACAGGATGGGTGGTTGCACCATGTGATTTTTTAGTGCTGGAAAAGCCTGCTTGCACTCCTCCATCCATTCAAACCTTTTATTGCCTCTAAGTTGATTAAAAAATGGAATGCACTTATCTGTTGACTTTGAAATGAATCTACTAGGAGCGACAATTCTTCCAGTTAAGCTTTGAACATCCTTAATCTTTGTTGGCGATTTCATGTGGATCAGGGCTTTAATTTTCTCGAGATTGGATTTAATTCCTCTCGAGTTAGCTATAAATCCCAAGAACTTTCCCGACCCTACTCCGAAAGAGCATTTAAGGGGATTCAGCTTCATCTAATATTTGTTCAAGACGTTGAAGAACTCCTGCAAATCCTTTACATGCCCTTCTGCTTTCTTCGACTTAACCAGCATGTCGTCAAAGTAGACCTCCATCTTTGTGTCGATCAATTCCTTAAACATGTGGTTGATGAGTCGCTGGTAAGTCGCACCAGCATTTTTCAAACCGAAGGGCATCACTTTGTAACAGTAGAGCCCTGTATCAATCCGAAAGCTAGTCTGATCTTCATCAGGGGGATGCATACTAATCTGATTATACCCAGAGTATGCATCCATAAATGAGAGGATCTCATGTCCTGCAGTGGCATCGACCAGCTGGTCGATTCTTGGGAGTGGGAAATAGTCTTTGGGGCAGGCTTTATTTAGGTCTGTAAAATCCACGCACGTACGCCATTTTCCATTCGGCTTGGGAACTAGCACAGGATTAGAGACCCACGATGGATAAAACGCCACCCTGATGAACCCATTCTCCTTTAGCTTCTTGACTTCTTCTTTTAAGGCCCTTGATCTATCTTTGTCGAGGAGCCTTCTTTTTTGTTGCACTGGTGGAAAACTCTTGTCAATGTTCAGGACATGGCTGATGATTGCTGGGTCTATCCCGACCATGTCTTTGTGCGACCAGGCAAAGACTTCCTCGTTCCTCCTTAAAAATTCCACTAGTCCTTGTTTTGTTGTTGTCTCTAAGTTTTTACCAACTTTCACAACCCTAGTCAGATTATCTTCATCGAGTTGGACCTCTTCAAGGTCCTCGATGGGCCCAACTTCTTCCTCAAAATCCCCAAAGCGAGGATCTAAATCCCTATACTCACTTTGGGCAAGGCCCTATTTGGTGACATTATCACCTAAGTGGGCCTGATCATCAGTTGCCATTTGCAACTCTTTCATGTGAACATTTCTCGATACACCCTTCTTCGCCTTGGTGATTGAGGCGTTGTAGCACTCCCTCGCTTCCCGCTGATTTCCCAATACGCAACCTACCCCTCCGTCTGTTGGGAATTTCATGGCAAGGTACGATATTGAGGTGACAGCTCGTAGGTCGACCAGAATTGGTCTCCCAATCACAGCGTTGTATGCTGAAGGAAAATCAACTATTATAAAAGTAGTGAGTAATGTCCTATTAGCAGGTGCAGTACCTGCTGTAACTGGAAGCCTAATCGACCCTGTTGGGGTGAACCCTTCACCGGAAAAACCATAAATGGTCTGGTTGCATGGCTCCAGGTATTTGACGGACAGCTTCATTCTTTCCAGCGAAGACTTGTATAGGATGTTAACCGAACACCCTGTGTCGACCAACACCCTTTTCACCATCACGTTTGCAATTTGTACCTCTACAACCAGCGGATCGGAGTGTGGGAATCATACGTGCTGGGCATCGTCATTAGAGAAGGTTATCAATTCCTCCTCTGTACGAGCCTTTTTTGGTGCTCGATCTTCCACACTCATCATCTTGATGTCCTGGTCGTGGCGTATGGTTCGAGCATATCGTTCCCTTGCCTTCCCACTGTCTCATGCAAGATGTGGGCCTCCGCAGATGGTGAGTGAAGTGCCTACCACAGGAGCTGGCTGTAGAGGTGGCGAGCGTTGGTGTGCAGGCGCCTGCTCGTTGCAACTTTGAGCCTCTCGCTGAGACCCTCTTGCGGCTCGCACAAATCTTCTCAAATGTCCCTGCCTGATCAGGAACTCAATCTCATCATTCAACTGGTTAAATTCATTAGTGTCGTGTCTGTAGTCGTTGTGAAAATGACAGAACTTTGTTGTATCTCTCTTGGAGATATCTTTCCTTATAGTTGTGGGTCGTTTGTAAGGCATGCTTGAGCTGGTCGCCTGGTAGACTTCAGCTCAGCTTTCAACAAGGGTTGTTGTAACGACCCGAATTTGCTAATAGGGCTTAGGGCCTTGATTAGTGTGCCTGGAGGGCAATAAATGGATTATTATGTTAATATATGAATTAATGTGAATATATGATAATGATGCATGTTTAGTTGAGTTAAATGTGCATGTGGGCCCCGTCTGGATTTTAGGGGTATATATGTGATAAATGTGATATATATGTGATATATCTGTGCAGCACGATTCGAGACAGTCCTGGGGAGCGATTAGCCAGAAAGTCACAACGGGGTTGAGAATCCGACTTGGGGCGAGTGGAGGGGTAATTTAGGTATTAGTTATTATATGGGGTTATTGGGTTATGAAAATAAATATTTGGAGATATATTTGAGGATAGAATGTCTAGGAGGGAATATTGGGGAAATTTACCATTTTGCCCTCGGGGACGTTTTGGTACCCCGAGCCTTGAGGTAACCACATAGACTAAGTTAAATAAAAAAAAAGGGAAGAATCATTTAGAGGCTTGTAGAAACTGACACTTATTTTCCTTCTAGCTGAAGATAGTTTTCATCTTCCTCTCTCTCTTTCACTCTCTAAGACAAACTCAAGGAAAATTCTGGTGGAAGCTAGTTAAAACAAGGAATTGGGCTGAGAAATCTTAGGAGCTAAAAGCTTGAGGATTAAGGATCAAACTCAGAGACTAAACTCAGCAAAGGTAAGCTCTAACCATGGGAATTAAGCTTGAATTTCTGCTGTGTTTTTAGGATATGCATGTGATTGGAAATTGATCTGTTCTTGAGTGTTTTAGTTGAGTTTTGGAGCAGGTTTTGATAGGTTTTGATGTTGATATTGAGCTGGAATGTTTGTGTTGATTATCTGGGATTGTTAGCTAAGTTTTGGGTGAATTGGCTTGAGGAAAAATGTAGAAAAATGATGAAGATTTCTGGGTTGGAGGTGAGGGCCGCGGCCCAAGGATGGGCATGCCGCGACCCATGTGCGCGCGCAGCCATGGGAGGCCGAGAAGCTTCATGCGCGCCGCGACGCTTGGTGATGTGCGCTGCGGCCTGTGTGGGTGTTAGTGAGGTGCTAGCCTTTGTTTCGAGGCTAGCCGCGGTGCTTGTGGGTAGGGCCGCGGCTCTTAGTGCCAGCTTGTGTTTTTTTAGGGTGTTTAAGCTTGGGAACTCAATGGTTAAGGCTCGGGATAGATTTTATCACCCAAATTGATAGAATTCAAGGTCCCGGAGGTTAGAGATATGGCTCAAAGTTATTTAATGGATTAGAACTTGATGGATGGATATAGTTAATGTGTTGTGACTAGGGTTTTTGCGAGGCTCAAGCTAGAGGACTGTGCTCGGGATATCGGTGCTCGGAAAGCTCGGGACTCAGGTAAGAAAACCCTTTTTCCCATAGAGCTTGTATGCAGGGTTGAGCCCAATGTGTTTGAATTGCAGGGCGTAGCCCTTTGATTGTATTGCTAGTATTATGTACTTGTTTATTATGCTATGAGTGCAATTATGTGAATGATCGGCAAAAGCCGGGAACGGTGTAGGCTGAGGTCGACAGGGGTTGGGAACGACGTTAGGCACGTTGAGTGCAAGGCCGAGTACGGCAAGGGGCCAGGAGCTGCGTTGAGCACGTGGAGTGTGAGTTGCTAGGGCGAGTCCCTAAAGGAAACCTAGGATATCCTCACGGTGTGAAACGCGAACCCAGGGCCTGGTAAAGCGCCTGGGACGGCTAGGCCGTATGTGTTTAGCCTATTGATGGCCAGCTTATATACTTGGTGTATGTTTTGCATATGTTATCTGTTATGGGTTTTCTTGCTGGGCTTCGGCTCACAGATGCTCTGTGGTGCAGGTAAGGGCAAGGAGAAAGCCAACCAACCATGAGTGTAGCAGGCATGAATCGGCGTGTACATGTTTGGCCAGCCTGGCTGCCACAGCCAGTGGATTTTGGGAGATGTTTGTAAATAAACCTAGATTTTGTCGTTTAGTCGACTTGGTTCAATTTATATGTTGTAAATGTTTCTAAACTGTATTTTGGGATCCCATGTGTTAAACTTTTATGGTTTTCAATGAAATGGAATTATTTCTAAAGTTTTTCCTCTGTTTACGGCTTAATTACACTATTTGACCCAAAACCTTGATTAGCGAGTTGAATGCACATTTTTAAACTCACTTAGTAACGGCTCTAAGGAAGTAGGGCATTACAGTTGTGTAGTTGGTGAATCTCAGCTCATATAGATTGCCTTTGGGGCACTTCGTCTCAGAAGCTGAGGGTTCATTGTTCGCCCGTTTTCCACCATTCCTACTATTGCCATTCCCGTTGCCTTTGTTGTTGCCATTGGGCTTTTTAGACCCGTTGGCGGCTTTGGCGGGTTCTTCCTTGGATCCCTTGTCTTTGGTTGGCGATTTCCCTTCATTGGCAAATGCGTCTTCGAGTTTGATATATCGATCAGCCCGATCCAAGAACTCTTGGGTACTTCTAACCCTATGATTTCTGTGGCTACTCTAGAGGGGCAAATGGCACCTCACCCCAGCAGTTAGGGCCCTCGTATTACCTTCATCACCCACTGTCTTGGCTCCAGCTGCTGCTCGCATGAAGCATTCGACATATTCTTTCAAGGGCTCTCCCTCTTTCTGGCATATCTCAACCAGCTGGTTGGCCTCTGTGGGGTGTACACGACCTGTGTAGAACTGTCTGTAAAATTCATACACAAACATTTCCCAAGATACTATACTAGCAGGAGGGAACTTAAAGAACCACTCCTGAGCGGTGTCAGATAGTGTCGCAGGGAAGATTCGGCAGCGGGCGTCTTCCGACACTTTTTGTATGTCCATTTGTATCTCAAACTTATTAACGTGAGATACTGGGTCTCCGTACCCGTCGAAGTTTGGCAATTTAGGCATCTTGAACTTACTGGGGGTTTTGGCCGCAGCAATCCTCTGTACGAAGGGGGTGCCTCTCCTCCTATCGTACTCGGTATGGGACATTCGTCCCCTGACCAGTTGCTGTACTGCCTGGTTTAGGGCATCAATCTGAGCCTGAACAGCTTCCGGGACTGCTGGGGCCGCTGGTGCGAGGGTAGCGTACTCGTCGTGCCTCTCACCGCGATCGTTAAGTACGTCCCTAAGATCATTGTCTCTACGTCTCTACTCACTAGCTCCTAGCCGACTAAAGACGTTCAGCTGCCTGGGTTGCCCCCCAACATTATGGCTAGCTGGCCTATTTTCTCTAGGTATGGGGCTTCTGCCTCCACCTCATTCTTCATTTCTCCGGCCAGCATTTCCTCTGCCAGAATCAACTTCATTGTGTCCATCTCTGAATTGTGGCTGACTATGGCGTGACCGACTATTCACGCAATTTCCTCCTCGGTCTGGCATCTCCCGAGCGTCAGGGGGAGGCCTGCGTTGGTCGTTGTGTCCCTGTGCATTGTTATGCCGTGGGGGGCCCCTGACCGCATAGCCCGACTCAATGTTCCTTCTGTTGGTAGAAGGACGCTGCCCCCTGGTCGGTAGATTTGGCTCTTCATCCCCTGGGCGTCTAGGGCTACAGGGTGGCTGCCCTGCCCTACTCTACCTCTGGCCCTGGGGATTGCCTTGACCAGCCTAGGATGGAGGCTGGTCCTCAGGATCCCTAGGTGGGACATCATCCTGAGCCATAGGCTGCTGCTCCGGCCTTTGAGGGCTTGTTGGCTGGAGCAGAGGGCTTGGATTGGGACCTCTTTAAGGTGGTGCGCTTGGTGGCTGATCTGGCTGGGAGGCTGGTACAGCTTGACTCCTAGCCAGTTGAATGGCTGCTTCAAGGGTGGCCATGGCATCCCTCTACCGACGATCCATTTCCGCCTGCCGCTCACTCAGCTCTTGGCGTTGGTGTTCTATTTCCCTTTGCTGCAGCGCCATCGTCTCTGCAACATTCTCCTGATTGGCCCTCGAATTGGCCAATTCATCTTGCAACACTCCTAGCATTGCCCTCAGTGTTTCGGAGTCTAATTCCTCCTCATCAAACACCAAATGAGGTTCATTCTCAGCCATATTTGGGGGAGGAGGTTGGGATGGTGCAACGCCAGCAGCCTGTCCAGTTTTCTTGGATGTTTTCGCCATTAGATTTTTTCACAATTTTTTTTGTCAAACTCTCAACGAAAGCACCAGAATGTTGACCCTTGAATTGGCCAACGACACGGAGTCAAATATACGACAAAAGATAGAACGACAATTGAAAAAGATAATCTCACGGAAAGGAAGTAAACACCAAGGAATTATAGTGATTCGGCCCCAAAGAATGGTAATGGCCTACATCGACTTAGTACTATTGTTATTATTGAATCTCAAAGGTGTGATCAAAGAACTAGGGTTCTTGAGTTTCACAAACCTTGAATGTATTACAATAAGATGATGGATGATTCACTATAGCTCTTTTTTTCTCTCAATATTTAGCAAAAAGACTCAGGAATCAAAAGTCAAAAGTCCCTCCCTTGAGCTATCTCATGCATATTTATAGGCTCAAGGAGGGTTACATATGCCAACGTGCCCTATCTTTCCTTAATAATCGCATATCAAGATAATAATGAAGAAATATTCAATGCAGTTATTATAAGATTACAGCTTAAGAAGGAAATAAATTAGGTTATACGACCAGCCTGGTCGTATTAAAAATTAACCCTGACATTGTGGTGTGCTTCTGGTCAATAGTCAAGTAGCACATTCGCCACGTGTCAACCACGTGTGAGAAATCTATGCCACATCATCAACAACCGTTTTTTGGGTAAACATATATATATATAACATTTATGTTCACCAATTGGATGTCAAAACAACATTCCTAAATGGGGATATTGAGGAGCAGGTCTATATGGAACAACCGAATGGTTTTTTTCTTCAAGGAAATGAACATAAAGTGTGTAGACTTATAAAATAATTATATGGTTTGAAACAAGCTCCAAAACATGAGAATTTTGATAAAGTCATTGTTTCAACTGGATTTAGACACAACAATGCAGACAAGTTCGTATACTCTAAGGCTTATGGTGACTATATCACATTAGTGTGTCTTTATGAAGATGATATGTTGATTTTGAGTAATGATATGAGAGGAATAATAGAAACGAAGAAGTTTCTATCTTCTAACTTCAAGATGAAGGAACTTGGAGAGGTCAATACCTTTCTAGGTATCAAAGGTGGAAGGAATAATGAGGGTTTTTTTTTTAGTAAAACCCATTGTATCGAGAAAGTGCTTGACAAAATTAGTCATCTCATAATCAAAATGGAAAATCCATCATGTCATTCAGAGATGAAGTTTGAAAATAATGAAGGAAGAGCGGTGTCTCAATTGGAATATGCAGGTGCAATAGGAAGCATAATGTACACTGCGTATTGCACAAGAGAGGATATTTCATATACGGTTAGTAAACTTACTAGGTTTACTAGCCATCAAAATAGCAAGCATTAGAAGGATATTGAGAGGATTCTTTGATACGTTAAGAGTACCAAAGAATATAGCCTTCACTCTTAAAAAATTTCATGGATACTTGAAGGATATTCCGACCATAGTTGGATATCGGGAGTGGAGATAATCTCTCCACCATCGGTGTGGTGTTTACTCTTGGAAGAGGTACTATCTCTTGGGGCTCCAAGAAGAAAACTTGTATATGACACTGAATCATGGAAGTGTAATCTATAGCTCTAGCGACAACTGGAAAAGAGACTAAGTGGCTTAGGGCTCGCAAGCTGTATACCCCTTTTACCGCGGATATGATATCAACAATTTCAATCCATTGTGATAGGCAATCCACTCTTGCTAGATCATATAATAGTGTGTACAATGGGAAGTCTAGACATATTAGTCTAATACATGAATATGTGAGATAATTGATTCAAGATGGAATCATATCAATCTCATATTTTAAGACAAGTGAGAACTTAACAAATCCATTTACAAAACCTATTGTGAGAAGGTTGGTAAGCTCCACTTCAAAAGAGATGGGACTGAAACTTCTAGAATAAAAGATTCACCAATGATGGAAACCCAACTCCAAACTTGTTCACATCAAGGGAAAGAGTTCAATGGATAAGAACAAGTCATTGTAAGTGAATGGTTTCAACACTAAAACTTTTTGTGAGTTATATCCAAGATGGTTAGTATTTGTGGCTACCGAGTAAGGGTTAAGCCTATGACTTTTTAATAAAGTTCAGTTGAGCAAGCAACTATAAAGGTAGCAAAGATGTTTTAAGAATTTCACCTATGTGAATTTAGAGATGGTGATGCCTTTAATGGGAGTTGGAGTTTCTCCCCCAAAAGTTCATGAAGGGATGAGCACATGGTCATATGAGTGCTATGTGTGAAAAGTGGGGAAACAAAAGATCTAGTGGAGGTCTGTGAGGTATCACCGGTTTTATCATAACGAATAGTTGATTCATGCTTTAAGCTACCAATGATTTCAATAAGACATTGTGGTATTTCACTAAGGTAAAGTTCAAGTCGAAAGACATTTTACTTTAGGCATCAATACTATTTTTAGCTAGAGGTAGAACTTTGTATTCAACCAGGTGATGGAATGTAATGATTGGTTAAATACAAAGGCTAAGTGTTGTTACACAAGCTAGGGGCAAAGCACCTGATAATATCAAATAGTGAAGATATGAAATTTGAGTTTCAATTGTAGGAACTTAAAAATTGTATTTTTTGGGTCCAAAGTGATACAATGAGGTATCTAAGCATGACCCAATAGTTTGGAAACATTTATAGGAGTTTTAGGTCTAAATTTGGGATTTGGACAGTGAGTTTGGCCCAATATCGCCTCCTAGGAGGTGCCATTGCGCCCAAATTGGCAGGGCATTGAAAATGACTGCATGTGATGTATCACCTGGCTTATTCGTAAGATTACATAAAATGAGCTCCAAATGTTGTGTTTTCATGCTCTAATCCTATTTGTTAAACTAATGACCGTGCCTACTCTCTAAAAGGGTTCACGTAAAGTTTTGACAGACATGATCACTCTCTTAAATATCTATATAACATCTCTCTCTCTCTAGCTTACAAAGTCTCAAGTTTTCTCCAAGAAACTAATAAAGAAAGTGCTTGAATTTGTGAGTTTAAAGGCTTGTTCAATGCCAATTCTCATTTCTTCTTATAAATGCCGCAAGCATCCATGGATGGCTAGGAAATATAGAACTAGGACAATGATACTTCTATTGTATAAGCCTTAGTTACAAAAGAAGAAGAAGATGTTGAAAGTGGTGTTAAAAAAGGCTAGGGTTTCGAAGCTTCAAAAAGACTCAAGGATTTTGTTCTACAAATAGGGTTTGCATAATCTAACTCAATCTTTTATTGGTCTCTGTCAAGGATAATTTTATGTAGATTCATAATATTGTGGTTGCGTAATCTCACTCTGCCTTAACAAGTCATCTTCATCATACACATCATTCTCTATCTCAAAATCTTCTTCCTCACTAACATACTCATTACTAACCTCCTCACCCCTATCATCTATATCAATGTAGTCAAAATATTTTACTCCCCCCCCCCCCCCCCTCGCAACCTATATTTTTTCCCCAAATAGTTTGAAGAAACTCCCCCCATGATGCAATTGAAGTATGAAGAAATCATAATTATCACATGTGCAAATTCATAAGGCAAAGACACTAAACAACACAACACAAGGGAAGACAAAATCTTCTAAATAAGATTTTGGGTTATTTTTAGTTATTTAGAAGATTTTGTCTTCCCTTGTGTTGTGTTGTTTAGTGTCTTTGCCTTATGAATTTGCACATGTGATAATTATGATTTCTTCATACTTCAATTGCATCATGGGGGGAGTTTCTTCAAACTATTTCTGTCAAACTTCTTCATCATACAATTATTACACCAAGTTCAGAAGGTCGCAAGAACACATTTTTACCATTAACAAGAACAAAGTCCCCATTAAGCGACCACTGCTAGTCTGCAAAGACCGTTGCAAGTGAGTCCAGAACAAGTTTCACCGCTACCATAATGACATTATGTATACCAATGTTGAATGTAATTACTTGAAGAATGAGATCAAGAGGTTGACTAGAGAGGTCATTTTGAAGATATGTCAAAGAAGATGCAGGTAAGGTACACAACACAAGTGACCGAATTCTGCATGAGGACCAGTTTAAGCCCCCAAGGTTGAGGGTGATGTCAATACGATATATGAATGACCAAGATTCAAGAGAGAATCACAAAACATATGCTAGTGAAGCTAGGCATAGTCCACCCCTGAGCAATATAAGCTTGGAACAATGGTCACCCAAGAACTTAAAAGACGGGAATGACTCCATTATGTTCATTGAAAAGAATGCAAGTCGCGTCTACTTTCTACATAATGACATGCTAGTTCTAATGGTGCAACTCACCAATATGAGTCGACAAAGTATTGGTGTACAACGGTAGCTCAGTGGACATCCTGGCTAGCACTCGAGAACATGGGATTGAACTTGAGAAATTTAAACCCATGCCCCACCTTCTTATATGGGTTCACTGGTGACTCTATCAAACTTCTAGGAGTCATTGAATTGGCATTAACAATGTGGACTTTCATAGTTGTTTATTGTGCATATGCATTTAGTGTAGTGTTGGGAAGGTTGTCCTTGATGGAGTTAAAGGTGATCACTTTTATTTACCATAATACAATAATGTTCTCGATCCCAAAAGGAATGGCTAACTTGTGAGGAGAGCAGAAAGAAGAAAGAGAATGTTATAGTAGATGCAGTGGAGGATGTGGAAGAAATTGTCGTGGATCTCTACAACCCCCAACAAAAATCTAAAGGTGGGAAAAAACCTCAGTGAGGACTCCGAAGCAAATTTGTCTTCCTAAAGGAAAACCTAGATGTATTCGTTTGGAGCCATAGTTCCATGGTGAGAATTGAACCAACTATGATATGCCACAAGTTGAACAACAATCCCAATGCCAAAAGTTGTTTGAAAAAAAAGGTGAGCTTTAGACCTAGCAAAATAAACCACCTTGCCAGAAGAAGTAGAGAGGCTAAGCTAGAATAATTTTATATGAGAATCCAATCCTTGCTCATCTTCAAACAAAATGGGAAATTGAGGACCTACATAGATTCCACGAATCTCAGCAAGGCATGTCCCAAGGACAGCTTCCCTTTGCAACATTGACCAACTGGTGGACGCCACAGCATGACATAAGTTGTTGAGTTACATAGATGCCCACTCAGGGTATAATTGAATTCAAATGAACCCTGCTGACAAGTACTTCTTTTTAATAGCAAATCAAAAATTGTACTACTACAAAATGATGCAAGCCTTCTTCATAGATGGGGAGCATACTTCTTTCATATAAGAACGAATCTCCAAACAAAATTCTTTAGCCTGTTTATCAAACAAATGAGTGAATCAAAAGATCCATTTGGCATAAATAGGATTTCATGATCACTTTGGATTCTAATTAATCTAACTATGATCATCGATTGATATAATTAATGTTGTACCCTAAAAACAGGAGCTCAACTATCTAGCTCGGGGTACAGCTACCGTGAAATAAATAAAGGAGGCAAGACTTTGGAGATGTTTCGTTAACTCTGGACCAAACAGCTTGAGGTTGTGTCACTGAGTCAGGAATAGCCCATGATCTTCCAGACCGTTTGAGATGCAAATGATAGAGATCGAGGTACCCAACGTCCAGATCGCCTGTCCACCAAGCCTGAGCATTATCTAAGTCAAGCCATCATGTTCCAGTCATATCCATCTAGAGAATGGCATCTAGCTCGGGGTGGTTCAACTACGCACATGGAAGAATCCCTATGAAATCGGATGCTCGATATGCACCATAAATGTATGAAATCGTCATATTCATTTATTGATTGATGTAAATGACAATAGGCTTAATTAGGATATTTAAATGTCCATTAATTTGGGACGTTACCCAATATTGTATGTTACCATTTATAGTATGGTTACCCAGTATTGTCCATCATAATTACCTATAAATACAAGGGGAATGGAAAGTAGAAAGGATCGACATTCTGTATGCAAAAACTCTGCTGAAATTGTCATAGACAATTTTGTCTAAGGTTCCTAAACAAATAAATAATAGTGACTCGTGAACTAGGTGAATTTTAACCACTGAACCACATAAATTGTGTGTGTGTTTATATTTCTTTACATTCGGTTTACTATAAGTTTAATATCTCTATTTTGGATTTCTAAATCCCCTGTTGACGAAAAACCGTGTCAACAGATTGCTGCTTTCATTGAGATAACATATTAAACTTGAAAACTTGCACGATATGTAACCCAACAATCATCATGGTGGTTACTCATTCCATGTGAGACAATGAAATGGAGCAGCATGATGATCATTGAGGTTATTGTACCGCCATTCCCACCGAGGAAGGTACGTTCACACAATGTCGTCCTGGAAAACAACACGTGGACCAGGACTTTGGCATCACGTTCCCCGAACCTAAATCTTGGGAGACTGACCACCATTGAAATGGAGAACGCTCAGTTGAGAAACCCCTCCTCCAACTGATGAAATGTCGAAAGGAGGCAAAGTGTGTCCCATAGGTCACAGTCCCACAAGAATAATCAACCTAATGTAAGTTGTTCCGTTAGAATTGCAACATCGAGCTCTGTGCCTTCTGGATAGACTCCTAGGAACAACCCTCTTGCTAATAACTGCAGGAATGGATAAGCAGCCCACACTCACAGAAATGCCAGGCAGGGCGAGCTGAGACCACACTGAGAATGCCAAAGATCTATGTGAATCCACTAGCGCCTCATCCAGTCGCTCAGGTACCACGTAATAACTCTGTGTTTCAACCAACTCGGGAAATCAATGTAGATAATGGGCGAGCCAATTTGGTCCACCCAGATGGGACACAGATTGCTTCACCAATAAGGCATCCTCCCTCTCCTATTCGTCATCCAAAACCATCACGCCCACATAGGAATGCTTTAGGGCAAGGGAATGAAATGAGACATTCTATACCTGCAGAAGACACGTATGCCCCGAAATCTTGTGCTAATAACCCAGCTCCTCGACCCCAACGACGAGTAGTAAGCTTCGTGGATGGTAATTACTTGAGAGAGAACCAATGCGGGGGCAGGACCGGGAATACCCGTAACAAAAGAGACCTGTGAAATCAGTTAAATTTAGCTCAATTCTTGCGCTCTAATCAACAGTTTGACCTGCGTGGTCATCTAAATGAGCAAAGAGGACAGTTAGCTCACTATGATGATCTAAGCTATGCTTAGAGCATGGGAGATTATTCTATCATGCATGACAATGGGAATGTCCTGCCTAACATAGCTAAAGCTTGGAGGGACAATAACCAACCCAACATGCACAATAAGATGGGAGTTGGTAACCAGCTGACAAATAACCTAGAGACAAATGATCTAACCCTCCAACAGCTGGCCCTAATGGATGAGTAAATGAAGAGGCTCCTATCTGGGAAAAGTATAGATGATTGTGATTTTGATGAGGAGCTCGAGCCTTTTTCCTCTCATATCACAGTAACTTCGTATCCTGGTGGCTTCAGGATGAAAACTATGCCCACATATAATGGAACCACCAATCCGTCCAACCACATTGGGACCTGCAACACTCTGATGATTGCCCACAATGTGAACGTCAAACTTCTAAGTGTTCTATTCCCTGCTACATTGACCAGACCATCCAACCTATGGTTCAAAAAATATAAGAAGCACTCGATCACCTCCTTGAAAAAGATTTCCTCCAAGTTCAAGAGATAGTTCTAAGTTGCAAAAGAGGTTCGAGTATAGGTTGACTCATAGGACAACATTAAGCAACAACCTACCTCAATCGATTTACTAAGGCACCGGCCTAAGCTAGAGATGCTTACGATAGTGCCAAACTCTTGGCCATGTGAACAGGATCACTGTAGGAGGAGATCTATGGAAGGATCTCCAAAGGAAAGGAGTGAAAAGTGTAGATGAATTCTTGGCTTGAGCTCAAGAATGGGTAAATCTAGAAGAGGCAGAATCTGTTGTCACAGGAACCAGCCAGACCTTCATTTAGCTCATTGGAGTGGAGGCGGATGCTGCGGCTACAGCTCAGCCTGCCACCCAGAACAACCAGAGCTACAGCTCAGGGAATGGTGAGGGCAACCAGAGTGGGCCTAAGAAGAATAAGCTTGTGGAGAAATTTACTTTCATCTACATCGCCTATATCAATATAATAGATATGCGATAGCGTATCTATTTTGCTAATTATATTTTCCTTCCATGGAAGAAGCCATAACACAAATGATGGGCATCAGTTAAAGGATGAGATTGAGACTCTCATTTGGGCTGGACCATTAGCCCAATACGTTCAGAACAAGGTAGCTTCGCACTAACTGACATGGCAGAACCCTCAACCAGCTCTGAGTAACCAAATCAATCCAACATAAGCTCAACCATCTCATGGAAATCAAATCATTCCTCCCCATGTTGAAGGGAGGGACATAGTCACCATTTTTGGCGGACCTCTTTTTGCAAGAACGAGTAAAGAAGCCCAGAAGAGAAATATCTAGGAGCTGAAAACACATGATGGCACCAAGTTCATTTCGGAGAAAAGGTTATCTAAACAAAAATGATTGGATAAACAACTAATCATTTTTATGAAAGAACACATTATCCATGTCCAATTCCCTCATAATGATCCACTAGTGATAACTATTCAACTTGCTAACCGGAGGATGTGCAGAATACGGATTGACAACAGGAGCTCTGTTGATGTGCTATTCAGGTCCACCCATGAAAAAATGGGGGTATTTGTAGCTGATCTTAAGGTGTCCTCTATGACCCTCTACAGATTTTCAAGAGAGGAAATGGCAGCCATAGGAACAATCGAGCTCGTAGGAACATTGGGCGATGAGATGTGAGCTATTGCCAAGATGCTCGAGTTCATGGTAATTGATTGCCCGGCAGCCTAAAACTCCATTTTGAGGAGACCTGCGTTGATGTCGTTTGAAGCTATAACTTCAATTTCCACTAGGCCATGAAATTTACATCATCCTCGGGAATATGTACCGTGAAAGGAGACCAACTCACTGCCAGGGAATATTATAGCATTGTCATGAAGGGAAAATCACAACCTCGATAGCAAGCCATGGTAATAATGGAAGAAAATGAGGAACCTCAGGCAATGGTAATTTCCAGAGAGGTGGAAGAGCCTCAGGAAGCTAGAAATGAGGTCGCCCAACCTGAAGAAATTGATCGGATATTAGGCAAAGATAGATATGAGCTATAGGCTTTAAAGAAGCTAGAGGGAATCGTTCTCGACCTAGAAGTACCTACGATGGTAGTAAAGGTCGGGAAAAATCTCAAAACTGAAATAAAGAAGGAATTAGTCATGTTTCTAAGGAAAAACTTGACATCTTGCATGTTCAGATGAGGATATGGTGGGAATCAGCTCAAGTGCATTGATGCATACCTTAAACCTGGACAAAAACATGCATGCGAAGGTACAGAAACATAGGCTATTGGGGAAAGAGCGAGGAAAAGCTCTAGAGGAAGAGGTTACTCGCTTATTAAAATGCAAGTCCATTAGGGAGGATAATATCCATGATTTTGATCCCCTAGCCAAAAAAAACATGGAGGACCTGAATAGATTTCTCCAACCTCAACAAAGCCTGTCCTAAAGACTATTTTTGACTACCTAGTATAGATTAGCTAGTTGACGCCACAGCAGGCCATGACATTGTGTCCTTTATGGACACATATTCTTGATATAACTAGATTGCGATGCACCCTGTGGACCAAGAGCACACCAGATTCATGACCGAACATAACATATACTGCTACAAGGTCATGCAATTTGGGCTAAAGAATGTTGGTGCAATATATCAAAGGTTGTTCAATAAGATTTCTGTCAACCTGATCGGGAAGAACATGGAGGTGCATGTCGATGACATGCTCGTCATGTCAAAGACTGCCAAAAACCATGTATCTGATCTGGAAGAATGTTTTGGTGTGCTGAGAAAGTACGACATGAAGCTGAATCCCTAGAAATGTACCTTTGGGGTTTGGTCAGGGAAATAGTCAGTTTGAATGGACAAAAGAATGCGGACAAGAATTTCAGGATCTGAAGACTCATCTGGCTGAGCCCCCTGTGTTATCAAAACCAGTTGCTGGGGAATGTTTGTATACTTAGCCGTAACATAAAATGCAGTAAGCGCTATGTTGGTTCGAGAAGAAAATTGAATGCATAAACTAGTGTATTATGTGAGTAAGAGGCTTCAGGGAGCTGAATCCATATATCCTCTAATTAAAAAACTCGCATCATGTTTGATTCTGGCCTCAAAAAATCTTAGGCCGTATTTCCAGTCCCACACCTTACACGTCTTAACCAATCAACCTTTAAGGCAGGTCTTGCAAAAGCCTGAGACATTGACACATTTGTTAACGTGAACCATCAAAAGCTAAGGAAATGGAGCTGGAATAATCCTAATCTCAGTCTAAGGACATCGCTTCCATATGGCTCTCAAATTCTTTGTCGATGCTTCCAACAACGAAGCAGAGTATGAGGCATTATTGGTTGGAGTTCGGGTAGCGAAGGAGCTAAAAACAAGAACAATTCAATGATTTAGTGATGATCATCTCGTGGTTAATCGTGTACTAGGAGAATACCAAGCTCGAGGAATCAAAATGGAAGCTTATCTAGATAAGGTTAAAGGTTAACTATCAGAATTTGAGTTTTATTCCATCAAACAGGTCCCCCACGAGTAGAATATGAACCCAGCTGCTTTAGCCTGACTCGCCACAACTAAAGAAGAAGACACATTAAATGTGGTCCCTATTTAGTTCTTGGATAAACCAAGCATTAATGAAGAGCCAGTGGAGGTCGGAGTGATTTGTGAAGAACCGACCTGGATGACTCCCATAGTTGAATAACTCATGACTGGAAAGCTGCCACAATATCGAAAGAATGGGCAAACATTATTGTATCAGGTCCCGTGGTATGTTATGGTCGAGGGGATTCTTTACATGCGAGGTCATTCTTTGCCCCTCCTAAGTTGCATTTTGCCCAAGGAAGCGCATGCTATCCTCCAGGAAGTCCACGAAGGATTTTGTGGGGACCATGCTGGCGTGATAAACTTGGCTCTAAAGGTATTAATGAAAGGTTATTTTTGGCCCACGCTGAAAAAAGAACTCTGCCTTATATGTCCTAAAGTGTGGCCAATGCCAATGTTTTGCCACCATTTCCCGAGCTGCACTCATGGAGCTAACTATAATTTCCTTGCCTTGGCCATCCACTGACTAGGGATTGACCTAATCGGATCATTGCCTACTGGAAAAGGAGGAGTTTGCTAAGCAGTTGTCGCAATCGACTATTTTACTAAGTGGGTTGAGGCCGAGCCCCTGGCAACTATAACCTCGAAGAGATTACTAGATTTTTTCGTGAAAAGTGTAATATATTGTTTTGGACTCCCAAAGAAGATTGTGTCTAATAATGGAACTCAATTTGACAGCAACCTATTCACGTCTTTTTGCGAGAAGTACGACATAATAAAAAGTTTCTCATCATTGTCATATCCTCAAGAAAATGGGCAAGTCGAGGCAGTAAACAAAACCCTAAAAGTGAGTTTAAAGAAGTGACTAGAAGATTCTAAAGGGTTGTGGCCTGAATAACCCCGCAAGTGCTCTGGGCCTATTGGACATCACATCGCACCTCCACTTAACATAAGCTATTCTCTCTAACTTTTGAAAGCAAAGTTGTGCTCCGAGTTGAGGCTCCAGTGACATCACATAGGCGAAGGAGCTTCAACCAAGATCAGAATCATGACCTGCTTACTGCATACCTGGACCTAATTTAAGAGTGAAAAGGGGAGAATCTCAGTTGCAGCTTTCCAAGTATCAGCAAATAGTAACTCATTATTTCAATTCAAAGGTCAAAGAACGAAGACTTTAGTTGTGGGATTTGGTGCTCCTAAGGGTGTTTCTAGCTAACAAAGACCCTAAAGATGGTGTACTGGGACTGAACTTGGAAGGAACATATAAGATCGTGGAGATCTTAAGGGAAGGAACCTTCAATACTAGCTCGGCTAAGTGGAGAATTGGCTCCACGAACATGGAACTCTACATCTCAAGAAGTATTATCAGTCATAGGACGTCTTTGTTAGATTTAATGTGTTTTGTATTTTGTAAGTCTTATTTATAAAAATTATTTCATTTTGTTCGAATTTTAATAATAAAGGGTAGCTACATATTTTAAATGTGGTACTACCTTTTTCATTTTATTCTTGTAATTTAGCATGAGTTTATTATGTACAAGCGATCTAGAATATTTAGAACTTCTGATCGCTTGGAGGGCATATAACCTATGAATAGTCTTTGAAACATTCGGCAAATTTAGACTAAAATTTTCACAACTTAGAATTTGGAAACTTGATTACTCAGCGGCTTCTTAAAGCTCAATTTTTCAAAGAAATTTTGAATACAAACTAAGTTTAGAAAATTCAAAGCATAACAAACAAAATCCTAGAATATAACTAGGTACAAAAATCATGGAACTAAACTAGGTCCAAGGCCTGATCCCTAACAGGTATACGTGACTAGGCTATCAAACTCATCAAAATAACTAGGTGATCGACCAAAAATTAAATAGGCGAGCCACCAGGAAAAATATCTCGATCTAAAATTACCCTCTTCAACTATTTGGATGTACAAGGACTTTGAAGGTTCATAAACATAAATACTAGATAGAAAATGGGGGTGAACAAAATAGATTAGATATAACAAGTTGAAACATTTTTACCAATATGTAAATTATATTGTGGATAAAAATAACCTCGAGGTAAAGCCCAAAGGAAATTGTCTCGGGCTAAAATATCCAAAGATAAAGGGCTCAAAGCACCCAAACAATGAAAATAAAAATAATAATAAAAGAGGGCCCATGTCATCCCCAAGCTCCGGTAACTTACTCTTTAGATGACACCTCTTCTTCCCTGCCTTATGTTGCAGCCCCTGAAGTCTTCACTTTCTCCACAAGCTTTTTTGTTAATCGGTCCTGGAACATGGCAAGGTAGCGCCCCCAAAGTTCCAAGTCCAGGAATGAGAAACCCCCTTCCTAATTGTACGCCTGGCACGGATAGAAAATTTCTTCCATAGAGCTCTCCACTTCAGCATCATCCTCCTTGGCCTTGGCTTCGACATCCGCAAGCATCTGCTTGAGACTGTTGACTTTCGGAAGCTTCTGCTTAAGATCGTCGGCCTTGATCTGAAGCTGGTCTCGCCGCTAGATTACATCTAAGACTTACGCTTCTACAATTTTCTTATTCTCCTGGGAGGTCTTTAGGGCACTGTTGGCCTCGTCCATGGTGGCCTTCATGGGGTTGGCCTCCTACAAGGTGACATTTGTCTCCCCTAAGGCTAACCTAGCTTCGTCCACCTTAGCTCGGATCTGATCAATACAATGGATTTGAGCCATGGAAGACTGCAACCAATGATTTAAGAGGAGTTAGTTTTTGAAAACATGGAATTAAAGAAGGAGGATAAGGATAAGACTAACGGACAATGTCATCCCCAATGCAGAGTCGAGGATGGTTGTCGGGGGTCACTAATCTATGGCCCGCAGTTCTTTGGTGCTTACCAAGTTCGCATGCTTCGTCAAATGGTTCATGTGAATGCCAAAAATTGACCAAAGACATAGTCAATTCTCAAGAGAAAAAGTGAGGGTTACCCTCATTAGCCTCGAGAAAACCAAGCAACCCGAAGTCTTGCCCCACACGAGACCCATGTCTCATGGGAGGCCTTAGCAAAGGTTCCCAAAAAGACCCAAGTGCCTCGCTATGCGAGGCTGCCCACCATGTGCGCGCGTCTGCCAAGGACCCAAGTGCCTCGCTACGCGAGGCTGCCCACCATTCGCGCGCGTCTGCCAAGGACCTAAGTGCCTCGCTATGCGAGGCTTCCCATCGTGTGCGCGCGCCTGCCGAGACCCCTAGGGCCTCGCTATGCGAGGCTGCCCATCGTGTGCGCGCACCTGTCGAGACTCCTGGGGCCTCGCTATGCGAGGTTGCCCACCGTGCACATGCAGCCGTCCCATGCCATCAGCCGCCTAGGCTCCGGGGGTCTCGCCTTGTGAGACCCATCCCCGAGCCTCGTGAGTGCCCAATACATGCATGGGTACTTGCCTAGGGACCGAAGGTCTCGCCTTGGGAGACCCATCCCCTAGCCTCGTACATGCCTATTTCAAGGTCTCATACATGGAAATAGGGTCAGGATGAAAGAAGTATGGTTCGACACTTACTAAAATATGAAGAAACCTAGAGAAGGTATTTAAGTAAGCGGGACCACTAGACATGAGATGAATGTACATGCACGGGATGTACAACCCTGAAAAGGGCAAAGGCATGACTCTGACATCTGTGTCCTACAAGTAGTGGAGGTACGGATTTGTACAGAGAGTGGAAGCACTACATGCATACCTCTGACTATGTACCAGGCCGACACCATAACCTTCTGCTCCACCACAACCTGTGCCACTACCCTGACAATGTACCTATGCACAATCTTGTCCCCTGGGACCACAATGTATGAGGAGCCATTAGAGCTCCAGTATAAATAGATCATCATCCCTCTAGAAAAGGGGTTGGAAAACTGATTGTATTCTAAGGCTTTTGAATAAGATACAATTTCGACTCCATGGCAGTTTTACATATTTACTCTCTCAAGTTTTCTCCATCTTCTTCTGAGATACCTTTGGCAATATAGTCTTAGTTTTCTAACCTTATATCGTTGACGAGATTTCACCGTCAACAGTTCACGATCTCCTAAAACGAACCACGTAGAGGTTTTGGATATTTCCCCACCTAGATGGGAGGACCTGGGATCATGGTAGTTGGGGTTGCGGCTTGGACGACCTACATTACATGTGAAGGATCATGAGTAGTTGGGAGGAACATTTGGGGTTGTCCCCTTGATTTTGGCTAGATTCTTGGCTTCTTGAAATTAGGGTCGGTGCTAAAGTTGTCCTTGAGGCTCATATCTTCTTCTGCAAGGACGAACATAAAAGTTAGAACAGAGTTTTATAATTCGAACTATGAAAGCAACAAATAGTAATAGAACAAGAACCCTACCCTCCGAACTAGAGGAACAAACTACTACGATTAGTTCTGTATTATGAACTGGGCTAGATACAACCTTTAACTCTTGGATTATTGGGGGTGGGGAAGATTCTAACATTACTACTTCATGGGATCTACTAGGTTCGGACTCCTCGTCTAGACTAGGGTCATACTCGGCCTACCTAATACCTATGGTAAAGGAAGCATGATTTAAGGAACGTCATGACAGGACTCTTAAAAAATGGTGGACCTAAAATGTAAAGTGTTATCTACTACTACGATATATTTGGGATAGACAAAATCATGGCGTATGACCACTTGGTCGACGCACTGATGTAAATTCACATTCAGGTCTAGGTCATCAAGATGTGGGCTCACAAGTTGCCTCAGATTGAATTGGACTAGTTTAAAATGTGCAACAAATCGATTTATTTCTCTATCTTGATTACCTTGGCCAGAGGTGTCGACTGCTACCCTCGATTTTGCACAACCTTGGTCGAAATTTTTCCCACCTTCAGTGATCTTTCTTTTACACACTAACGATGCGACCTCCTCTTCTTCCTGAACCTCCTCAGCAATTGGAGGTAGTCCCTTTGGGAGGATATCGAGGTTTGATGGCCAGTGTCTGATCTTCTTTGATAAGCTTACAGGCCACCATGGTAGCATCATTCATCACAGCCCTGAACTCCTTCTCCTTAGCAGGAGTGTTGGCCAGAGTTTGGTATTGACCCCCAATGGTCTCAGACCTATCCATTCTCTTGTAAATAGCTACAGAAGATAACAACTCGATCAGAATAAGCAAAACTTAACAAAAGCGAAAATAGCTCGATCAGATGAAGAATTGAAGAGCAGAGATACTTACAAGCTCAGTTGAAATAACGATATTTGTTGTTCTGTAATCCGTTTGATATAAAGAAATTGTCTTTAAAGTCATTTAGATGGTTGTGGAGGTCGATGATGCTGACAGATTTCGGAAACCAGATGAGGTAGTAGAAACTGTCACCTCAAGTTTTAATGTCTGGATTGGCTTTTAGAAAAAAAATACAAAATGTCCTCTATAGTGGGGACCTCTCACTCATTCTTGAGGAATAAATACTTTAACCCCGCAAGGAGGCGATAGAAATTTGGCGGAAGCTGTAAAGGGGTGAGCTTCACGTAATTCAGGAAGCTCGCGAATTACTGATCCACTAGGAGGAAGGCACCTGCCTTCACGTGTTCATAACTCCAGGCCCCGAAGTCGCCCCTCAACAGGGTGCACCTTCGCTCACCTTCTAATGGAGGTCAAGCATAAAAGTTGGGATTCATCTCAATCCACTGACATAGCATAATTTTATTCACTTTCGGTTGAGAAGTAATTCAAGACATGATCCTCTTGGCCTCAAAGAAACTCTCAAGTCCTACCTAGATGTCCTTCTCCACCATTGGACCAAAGTGGGGAATAGGGTCTCAGGGGCGACCGACTTATTCTTCCCTTGAGAAGAGGAGCTTGTCACCATTTTTCTCCTTTGAGGGACCATGACAAAGATTTTAGTTTTCCTAATTACAAAATGACCCATTAGAAGCGACCTGGGAATGTAACCTCATTCTAATAATGAAAGAAATGGTGACCTAAAATTCTAAGGCTTTATTACTTGACCTAATGCATCTATGAGTCAAGTCTAGGCTTAATACCCTGATGCGTGGGGCCACACACGTCTCTAGTTCATGCACCCGAATCTCGGGAAGGTGCTGAAATTTTGGGATTCGTGTGTCACACATGGTGGTTTCAAAAAGCAATTTAATGCAAAACAACTCCAATACCATAACCCTTAAGCTACCCAGAACTGAACCTAAAACCCTTGAGTCTTCAAACCCAGAAAATAATCTATTTTTTGTGCATTATTTCTAATCATTTCTAGTGTTACTATTTTTGGCCTAGTAGAAACCTAAACTAAGCTCGTACAAAACCAAAGTAAGGCAAAAGCACTGGAAATTTTTTAAATAATTATTGAAAAATGAGAAAATTAAATTTAAACAAGGGATGAGCATACTTACATATTGGTTTTTTGATCGACAAGTGAAGAAAGACCAGAAAATGCCTAAATAATCCAAGCGTGAGGGTTTGAGAATATCTGGGAAACAAATGATTTCAAAGAGTTTGAATATTTTTAGAAGAAGAAAGATAAAAGGAAAATTTTGAATGCAAAAGTGGCTAGGCACATATTTTTCCCTTCTATTTATATGTAAGCTTCAGGGACAAATCTAAGCCACACAATTAAAGTAAACATAGATTTGAAGATCAAAATTTAATAAACCAAACGACGACAAAAGTTGACAAGACAATTGTCACGGTACTTGAAACTCGAGCAAACGCCTATGACAAATAGGCACGTGTCCCATACTTGAGTGAGTGGGTGGGCATGTTTTCTCGTAACAGAAGACAAAAAGCCCCTACTGTGTGTGGTAGAAGTGACGTCAAGCACAAGCACAGGCTTGGGGGGAAAATGGTGTACCCTAAAAACACGAGCACAACTATCTACCGCGGGGTACAGCTGGCGCAAAATAAATAAATGAAGCAAGACTTTGGAGATGTTTCCTTAACTCCAGATCAAACAGCTCAAGGCTGTGTCACATTGTCCGAAACAGCCCAGGATTTTCCAGACCGTTAGAGATGAAAATGACAGTGATAAAGGTACCCAGTGTCCAAATTGCCTCCATCAAGCCGAAGAATTATCTAAGTCATGCCATCCTGCTCCAGTCATATCCAGCTCAAGAATAGCATCTAGCTTGGGGTGGTTTAACGATGCATATGATAGAATCCTTATGGACTTGAATGCCCCATATGTGCAATAAAGGGACGCAATCGTTATATACATTTATTGATTGATGTAAAAGGCAATAGGCTTTATTAGGATACGTAAATGTCCATTAATTTAGGAAGTTACCAAATATTGTACGTTACCATATATAGTATTGTAACCCAATATTGTCCATCATAATTCCCAATAAATACTTGGGGAATGAACAGTATAAGGGATCGACATTCTGTATTCAAAAACTCTTATGAAATTGTCATAATTTTGTTTGTCTATGGTTCCTAAACAAATCAATAATAGTGACTAGTGGACTTGGTGGATTCTAACCACTGAACCACGTAAATTGTGTGTGTTTTTATATTTCTATACATTCAGTTTACTGTAAGTTTAATCTCTCTAATTCGGATTACTAAATCTCCTGTTGAAGAAAAACGGCATCAACAATTACAACTACTATTATATAAAACATCTCCAATAAGATGTCTCTCTAAATTATTGATTCAGATCACGATCACATGTATTAATAATGCTAGTGGATCATACTAGCAATTATTGCTTTAACATTTCATACTTTAATATGTTACGGACTTTTCATTTACTATGCATAGTCTTAATTCTATTGTAATTACATAAGATTATAATTACACTAATAAATATGGAATCTTATGATATTTATATTCATGTTTTCAATAATAACATATCACAAACAATTATATAGAAAAATGTTGCATTATTTAATTTCATAAAAATTGTTCAATAACATATGCTTTTAGGGTACTATGCCCAACAAAGGGAGCGTTCAAGCCATCTAAAAACAAGTAGAATAATTTAGGATGGTTTGAGATTAAGAGATAAATATTGTCTAGGTATTCCAAACAATTTGGGTTCTGAAATCAAGAGGGGGAGTTTGAGAATTTGTGTCAAGAGTATATTTTAATGAAGGTAGGTATCAATAGTTGTATAGAGAAATAACATTTATATTACCTACATATTTTTATACGACACTCAAGAGAGGTTATGAAGATAAATAAAATTCTAGGTTCTTGAGAATGTTAAATTATGTTCGACATATATTTATTAATAAATAAAATAGTATTAGAGTGAAATCATAACTCTAACATTGTCATTATATTGAATTTCTATTTTAACTGTAATATTTTTAATTTGTAATCTTCTGGTTTATTTTTTATTTACCAAAAAACTAGCATGATGATGTGGCAAGGGCATGAGACACGTGGCAACTAATTAATGGTATAGCATATCAAGGTTCTAGTCCATACTCGACCAGGCCCCAGAGAGAATAATACTATGATTGAAGATGTATTAGTCTATCCCTTCATCAATTGATATTGCTCCATGGTATGAGAACTGTGTTGGTCGATGGTTCCGAGCATAGTTCCAGAATGCGATGTTTTAGGAATATTTATATGTAACAATATTAGTTATTTATTTATTATCTAATTAAAGTTTGTTACACAATTTAAGGAAGGCCTATGGCCCATGATGTACGTTCAAAAGCCTATAAATACAAGGCTTAGTGAATCATTATTTTCTATGGACAAAATTATGTAGAGAGAGACTATTAAGCTTTTATACTCAAATTTGTACTATCCCAAGTGACTCAAACTCGGTTGATTCCAAATCATCTGATCGGGAGTTTGGGAATTTCAATATTAATAAAAGCTCAAGTGGATGTAGGTTATTACCAAAGGTTGGGGCCGAACCACTATAAAACTTTAAGTGTCATTTACTATTCTTGAGTTTAATTCTTATTTACGTTGTTTATTTGACTATGTGTTGTTGGATAAATCCACAGTCAACATTTTGATGCTTTCATGGACAATTTAACTCAAGAAGATCATTCAACTGAAAATATATGGCCAAATCGAGGAGGACTCAGGGTCAGCAGACGGGTCAGGCGTCTCAAGACCCCTTGAATCGACCTCCTTCTGTTGGAGTTACTGAAGAAGAGCCGCACGCAGAATTAGAGGAAGAGAGTAAGGAGCTAGATGCAGAGACCCTACAAGCAGCAATGGGAATGCTGCAGGAAGAGTTGGCTACTATAAAAGCCAACCAGGAAAACGTTGTTGAGACAACAATCATGCAACAAGTGGAAATTGATCGACAACAATGAGAATTAAATGACATAATTGCATAAATGGACCGCCTTCAGAGGGATGCTATTGTTGCCTTGAAGGTTGCCATATGGATAGCACAGGGGTTTCGACCTGCACCAAACCCACTGCAGTCTGAGCAACCTCCTAATCTGCACCTCCAAAAAATCCACCTCAACCAGAACATCCTCGACCTGCCCAGACAGAAAGATAGTCGCAAAATTCTTGTAGACCTAACAAGCAGCGTCAGCCTCCTTATTCTTCTCGAGCCAGTGAACAAAACCCTAGACAAAATAGGGATGAACTGCATCCCCAAAGTCTAAGACGCTTAATGATAGATGAATAGGTCATTCCTAAAAGGAGGCCAAGAAATTTTCCTTCATGGAAGAGGAGACAACCAAACATAATAATGCCCTTGGACTTAGCGACCAATGCTGGCCCCATGGGCCACCTCCTGTTTATTGACATGGTTTAGGTGAAAGAGAACATGATAACTTTTATAGTTGGTCACATACCCATCGATCACAATTTAGGGATGGACATGACCACAATGAAGGTGATTCTGAGTACTATCAGAATCAAATAATAAATGCTGGTCGGCTTGATAAGCAGAGGGAAGGACAACAAGATCCTCCACGCATGAATAACCAACCAGCTAGCCAAAATGCAAGGGGGCAACGACTGGTCAGAAACAAAACCTAAGATATCTAGTATGACTGAAGGAAGGGCACCCCTTTTATAAATAGGATCATCGTAGCAGAAGTCCTGAGCGAATTCAAAATGCATGTTCTGCCTAGTTACACTGGAAAATAATATCCTATGTCTCATGTGCATATATTCAAGATACAAATGACATTCGAAAGGTGTCTGAAGATGGTCAATGCAGGATATTCCCTTCTACCTTAACTGATGTTGCCCAAGAATGGTACTTCAAGTTCCAACCAGCCACAATAACCTCTTGAGAGATGTTTGTCAAGCAGTTCTATGGACAGTTTTATGCTGCTCGAATAAACCCAATAGAGGCTAACTAGCTGGTCAACATATGAGAAAAGGATGACGAGCCTTTAAAAGAGTATATCCAGAGATTTATGTGAATAGTTGCTCATGCAAAATATGTTGGTGATAAAGGAAAAATGATGGCAATAATGGCAGGAGTGAAAAGACAGTCTCCTATGTGGACCAGCTTGCTAAAAGTGGAGTAATAACAACTCAAGAGTCCCTTGACCGAGTA
Source organism: Humulus lupulus (assembly GCF_963169125.1). Lineage (NCBI taxonomy): Eukaryota > Viridiplantae > Streptophyta > Magnoliopsida > Rosales > Cannabaceae > Humulus > Humulus lupulus. The sequence goes on from NC_084795.1 coordinate 211,754,843, forward strand.
GAAAAATATATAAAGCTGGAGGAAGCCATAGCTAATAAGTGAAAGGTAAAAGGGGTTATAGCTAATAAAAAGGAAGAACTAACCAAGGCTGCTAGTAACACGAGCAAGCCTATTAGCAATGGGAAAAATGGTGGGAAGAATGGAGGAAAAAGATCAAACAATAACTCCACCACTTAAGAAAGCAAGAGATCCAAGCCTACTAATTATGAGCTGAGATTTATAAATTATACAACATTTATAGAAATTTGAGCAGATGTTTACCAAGCTAGTTACACTAGTGTCCCACATAAACGAGCAACCCCAATCTGAAAAGATATTTCAGAAAGGAACAACAACAAGTTTTGTTGTTTTCATAACGACTATGGTCATGATACAAATAAATGCAACCAACCGAAAGATGAAGTTGAGTTTATAACTCGACAATTACATTTGAGGCGTTATGTACGAGCAGTGGTTGATCCCCAATAAGCAACTACAGGAGGTAACAAGCAGCCACAAGCATGACAATGCTCACCTCAACTACAGCATGCCCTGGTCGCGGGCACCCTGCTCACTATATACAGTGGACCATACTTGGTTGGCGATAGTGGTAAGGAAAGAGAGAGATACGCCATGAACATCACATCGAAATGCTAATAGTCGAGGAACGAATCCTAAAAATTCTTGAAGAGAAGGTGACTTGATAACCTTTTATGTGCTTGATTGTCAACATGTTTAGTTCCCAAATGTCGATCCCCTAGTCGTGGATGTCCAAATCGCCAAAATTATGGTTTATATAGGAAGCTTAGTTAATATTCTGTACAAGTCCTCATTGGAGAGGATGAAGTTATCGACTAAGGATTTAGAGCCATGAAGCTAAAAAAATATATGGTTTACTAGAGAAGGGCTTGCACCAGTAGGCTCTATTAGATTTCCAGTCACTACAGGAATAACTCCTGCACATTGGAGCATTTTCGCAACATTAATAATGGTTGATTGTCCCTTAGCCTATAATTTTGTGGTAGGAAGACCCATACCAGTCTTCCTAAAGGAAGTTATATCAGTATGGCATCTCGCCATAAAATTTCCCATGGACTCTGGATTAGGTTGTGTATTTTAGAATAAAAAAGAAGCTAGGGAATTCTACAACTCCTCGATTACAAAAGCAAACTAAAGAGGTGATACTACTAGCATCATACACACGAACAGCCTAGAAAAAGGAAAATTATATGTGCTTTGCAATAGTGAGAACCAAAAAGCTTAATCAGGTGATCAAATCACCAAATAGGGTGTTGCACAAAGCGAGGAAGAAGAGATAGATCCTTGCTTTTGGGATTATGTCAAAGAGATTGGACCAATAGAAGAGCTCGTGAGGTTTGTTTAGATGAGGAAAAGCCTACCAGGGTGGTAAAGGTCGGTAAACAGAAAGAAAAAAGTACGCAAAAAAGAATTGGTGGAGTTCTTACAAAGAAACTAGGATGTGTTCTCCTGGTCGCATAAGGACATGGTCGGGATCATCCCAGCTGTAATAAGTCATTATCTTAACATAGATAAGAAATTCAGACCAGTCCAACAAAAAAAAAGGCTACTCGTTAAAGACAGATCAAAAGCTTTAAAAGAAGAGGTTGAGAGACTGATGGAAAATGGGTTCATTCGGGTAGCGTTTTATCCATTATGGGTCTCCAATCGAGTACTTCTCCCCAAACTTAACGGTTAATGGAGGTCATGTGTAGATTTCACAAACCTAAATAAAGCCTGCCCAAAAGGATGTTTCTTGTGGCCAAAGATAGACAAGTTGGTCGATGCAACAGCAGGGCATGAAACACTGTCTTTCATGGACACATACTCTTGGTACAACCATATCAGTATGTACCCCCAAATGAAGAACACACTAGTTTTGGAACAGATACATGGTTATACTTCTATAGAGTTATGCCCTTTGACTTAAAAATTGTTGGCGCCTCTTATCAGCGACTGGTCAACAAGATGTTTAAGGACCAGATAGGCTATAATATGGAGTTTTATGTTGACGATATGGTAGTTATATCTAGAAAAGCTGGTGGGCATGTCAAGGACCTAGAAGAATGCTTTCATGTGTTTAAAAAATACCAAATGAAGCTAAATCCTCATAAGTGTTTTTTTGGAGTTGGATCCAAAAAATTCCTTGGGTTCATAGTTAATGCGTGAGGAGTTGAAGAAAATCCAGAAAATATCAATATGAAGTCACTTGCTAGAATCAAAGATGTTCAAAGTCTGATAGGATGAGTAGCCGCCCTTAGCAAGTTTAATGCCCCGAATTTCCTAATAAGGGTTAGGACCTTGATTAGGAGGCCGGGAGGGCCATAATTGATTTATTATGATAAATAAAATGATCATATGCGTGTTAATGTGAATTATATTATTATATGATGATAAATGCATGCATATGGGGGTATTTATAATGATAAGGGCATTTTGGTAATTTGGCCTATTGAGGGCATATTTGTAAATTTGGTGCATATTGTAATTTGTGAATGAGATTTTATTATTACGGAGATATATTCGAGCTCTTCGACATGAGACGATCCTAGATTATGAGTTAGCAGTTTTGTCATAACGGGGTCAATTTTGCGGTAATAGAAATGTTTATTTGATGATAAATTGGGAGTATTTGAGATCAGGATGGAATTCTAGAAGTTTTGACTATAATGTCCCCGGGGGTGTTTTCGGGACCCTGAGCCTTAGGATTTATTTGAGGTTACTTAAGCTTGAAGTAGCTTGTCAGATAAGAACGTACGTTAGAAAATCTCTCTCTCCCTTCCCAACAGCCTATTTTACCGTTCGAAGCTTTCTTAAAGGAATTTCGAGTTCTAGGAGCCAGAATCAAGCGAGGGTCGAGGCATAGTGATCCTAGGAAAGATTAGAAGCTTCTTAACCGAAGGATTTAACGAAAAACAACCCAATCAAAGGTAATCTAAGTTTGAAGTTTTGAGTTTCTAAAGTTTTTAAGCTTAGAATTGGACTGTGTGAATTGTTGAGTTTTTGATTGGTTTGAACCTTGGGTTTTGAGGGTTTTGGAGTATTGGGAAGCTTGGGAACTTTGATTTGATGATTGGGGAGTGTTTAGGTATGATTTCGCAGGCTTTGGAGTGTTAAAATCGAGTTTGGGAATGGCCCAGGGTTAGGGGTCGCGACCCTGTTCTTGGGGTGCCGCGGCCCTTGCATGAAGAAGCAGGTGGAGGAAGTGAACCTGCTGGGCGCCGCGGCCCTTGGCTCAAAAAATTCTTGGGGCCATGGCGCAAGGTGCTAGGGCCGCAGCCCTTGCCCTGTTTTCACCCCATTTGCTCGTTTTGACCCCGGGAACTTAGCTATAGGGCTCGGGAGTGTTGCTACTACTTGGATTAGTTTGGGTTATGTCCCGGAGGCTAGATTTTGGTTTGGTAACCTAAGTTGATCATTTTATTGATGGTATCCCATATTTGGTTATGACTAGGTGACCGCTAAGGGGCTTAAAGGTTGATCGTTCTCAAGGGTCGTTCTTATATTTGTTCTAGCTCGAATCTGAGGTAAGAAAACTGCACCCTGTGTATATGTGACATGCATGGCTATTCTTGATGCTTGTTGGTTGATTACTAAGTATGACATGCATGGATATTATTGGTGCATGTTGGATTGTTGAATATAATGCATATGACGCACAAGAAATATGTGAGTAGGACATGCTTTACACATTGAGTATGTTGTTCAGAGCTTGAGCCTCAGTGTTCGTGCATAGTCCTAATTGTATGAGTACTTGTTAGGTAAGCATGCTGAATACCTTGTTATGGAATTGGATATGTGATACATGTTTGGGGGCATGGCTTACTTGTGTGTGGCACTGACTTATTAGTCAGAATCGGCAATGGTGTTAGATCCATCTGTGAGACTGTGATTTATTAGTCAAGTTCACAATGAGTTGAACACTGGTCGTGTTTTACTGACCTAAGAGTCAAAAATGGCATAGCGTTGTGAACGCCGAGCCAAACGAAGATTAGATCTAATCGATATTAGCATTGAATGACTCATATGGGGTATTAATGCTGGACCGACCGGAAGGTCAATAAAAATTATAAGCGCTTGGCTAGTCTGAGACTAGTTATTCAGAGCCAGGGCATATGGCCCCGGTGACTATTTGTCCCATGGCTAGGGAACGTTGTTCCATAGTTATGACTCTAGAGTTAGGAGGAAGGTTATGTTGGTGACTAATCACCATGCACCTATCCTGCTAAATCTAGTGAGATGCTCACTTATTTGTTTAGCCCTGGTGATCCTATCATCACATGGCTAAAGGGTGCTGTCCCCATATTTATGACTTTTGTGATAGTCACCTATTTGTTTGGACTGTTGGTCCTGAATAAGTAATACAATCACTGTTGATATTATATCATGTTATATTGTGTTTTCTTGTTGGGCTTCGGCTCACGGGTGCTATGTGGTGCAGGTAAAGGCAAAAGAAAGTTGGACCATCCTTGAGTTGGAGAGCTTAGGTGATGAGGTGTACATATGCAGCTGCTCGTCCACCACGGCCGAGGTTGAGAAGGAACTAGGGTTAAACCCTGTTTTGTCGCATAGAACGGTCTGTTGTAAATATTTTCTTGTAATAGACTCTGAAATTATAATTTTGGGATCCCAACATATACATTAAACGTTCTAATGAAACGTTACGTCTTAACCAAAATTTTTAATCCCTAAACCGCTAATCATACTTAGTACACGATTTTGGCAAAATGACTCGATTAGTGAGTTTAGCACTATTTACAAGGTACACCGTAATGGTCCCTGGAGTTTAGGGCATTACAGCAGGTTTATTTCAAAGTTAACGGACAAGTGTGTCCAATTTTTTAACCTACCGAAAGGTTCTAAGAAGTTTGAATGGACGGAAGAATGTGAGAAGGCATTCCAAGCCATCAAGAAACACTGGTCTCAACCTCCCATTCTTTCCAAGCCTATTGAGGGTGAAACTTTGTACATCTATCTAGCAATTACTAAACATGCTGCTAGAGCAGTACTAATAAGGGAAGAGAACAAATTGCAACATCTGGTATACTGCATAAGCAAAAGTGTGAGAGGAGAAAAATCCTGATACCCGGCAATAGAGAAACTAGCATACTGCCTACTACTTGCCTGAAGAAAGCTCCGACCGTAATTCCAACCCCACCCAATTATGGTAATCACCGACCAGCCACTCAGGCAAGTTATGCAAAAACCTAAAGCAACTGGTCGACTACTAAAATGGGTTATAAAATTGAGTTAGTTCGATATTACTTATCAACCACGAGCATCAATGAAAGGACAAGCCATTGTAGACTTTGTTGATGAATACACCAGATTGCCACCTAACAAGCAGACCTCAAAAGTGGAACAATTAGGAGAGGTATCCTCTATTTGGAAACTGTTCATCGATGGTTCATCCAACTAATACAACTCCAGGGTTGGACTAATCCTAATCACTCCAGAAAACATCGCTTTCATTGTGCACAACGGTTTGGGTTTATTGCCTCTAATAACGAAGCTGAATATGAAGTGTTGCTCGCCAGTTTAAGATTAACAAAAGATGTCAATGCATGGTCACTAGAGATCTATAGTGATTCACAATTGGTGGTGAACCAAATTCTAGGAGACTACCAGAGTGAAGGCTTAAAAATGGTCTCCTACTTAAGCAAAGCTAAAGACTTATTGGCACAGATTACAAAGTATACTATCCAACAAGTACCCCATGACCAGAATAAAAATATAGATGCTTTGGCCAAGCTTGAAAGTGCAAAGGATGCAAACACATTAAATATAATACCAGTATAGTATCTAGAAGCCCCTAGTATACATGAAACCGACTCCACAATTGTTATTCAACTTGTCAATACATGGATGACCCCCATTATTATATATTTCGAACAAGGTCTCCTGCCAACTGATTGGAGCCAATCCAGGAAACTCATCAGGATGGGTACTAGATACATATTAATGGATGGTGTTTTATATCAAAGAGGGTACTCATTACAACTCTTGCGATGTATTTCTAAATAAATAGAACAAGAGCTATTTCAAGAAGTACACGAAGGGTTCTATGGTTATCACGTTGGGGGCATAGTCTATCTAAAATAATACTAAGACAAGGATACTTCTGGCAAACCATGAATGAGGATGCAATGGAGTACATCAGAAAGTGTGACAAGTGTCAAAGGTTCTCCAAAATCCCTTGAACAGCACCAAACATACTAAAACAGATGCAAAGTCCATGGCCATTCGCAGTTTGAGAAATGGACCTGAACAGTGATCTACCAACAGGGAAAGGAGGTGTTAATTATGTAGTTGTAGCTATTGATTATTTTACCAAGTGGATAGAAGCTAAGCCACTTGCAACCATCACATCTAAAAAGTTCCTTGACTTTGTGGTCAAGAACATTATTTGTCGTTACGGGCTACCTAAAAAGATAGTGTTAGATAATGGAACACAATTTGACAGTGCCTTGTTCACAGATTTTTGTACACGACATGGTACTACTGAAACCTTCTCCTCCGTCGCTCATCCACAAGCTAATGGGCAAGTTGAAGGGGTAAATAAGGCCCTGAAAGACACTCTCAAGAAAATACTTGAACAAGCTAAAGGGGCACGACCAGAAGAATTAATTGAACTACTTTGGTCGTATGTACTACCCAACAAACATCAACAGGACATACACCATCTTCCTTAGCTTATGGATATGAAGCCATGTTGTCAGTCAAACTGTACCCACCGTCACATCAGAGAATGACGTACGACCAATGTAATAACCACCAATTATTAGTAGAGTCCTTAGATCTGATCGAAGAACAACGAACGCACTCCAATTACAAGTTGCGACTCACCAATAGAAGGTTGCTCAATACTTTAACTCTAGAGTAGGAGAACAAAATTTTGTAGTAGATGATTTGGAACTTAGAAGAGTTTTCCTAAACACTCATGACTAGGCTGCTGGATTACTCGGACCAAACTGGGAAGGGCCTTATCAACTTGAAGAAATTGTTTGACGATGAACATACAAGATTGGTCAGTTAAATAGAGAATTAATTCCTCGATACTTGAAGAGTGAGCACCTACGCAAGTATTATCAATGAACACCACTTTTTAAAGGGTGGCTTGTAGTAGTTGTTTTTTCTCTACAAGTTTTGAATAAGGACCTGTTAATTTTAACTGGCTGCTTATAAGTGTAAGACTAATTTTTGGTCACTCGTATAGACATGATTAGTCCATTTTTACGAGATAATAAAAGGAACTGTGTGCAGTCAATTTATTCTTGCCAATTATTGTATTATTTAAGGTACCACAAAAGTATATAATAAATATGTAAACACAAGAACAAAATAAGTGAAAGCATACAAAAACACTTAGAATATTTTTGCAAATTTTTTTAATGATATAAAGTGTTATGCTAAGTTCGGTCATACGAGTAGGTATATTAATATGAAAATATTAATGGGATAAGGATAATATGTCTACATACCAAGCAACAACTCGAATGTAGGAAATCTATAAAAGGAATCTGCTTAAAAAAAGCAGTGTATTGTCTTAACGTTACTAACAGAATTTCCCGTACGTTGCAAAATAAAAGACCATCGAATTTGGTTGGAGGTTAGTTGGAGGTTCATCGAATTTGGTTGGAGGTGGCTTTGTCTTCAAGGTTGCCTTCAGCTTGGAGACCATCAGCAAGAGACACCTCCTCGAGGGGTGATGTGGGGTTGATTTCCTCGGAGAGTCGAGCAGGGCATTTATCAATCTCCGTCTATATCACATGTTATGGGAAATAGTTAAAATTTGCATCGTGTTTGTTCTTCCAAAACATGTAGAAATAGGTGAAGGTAGCTCCCTTGAACTGCTCCAGGTTTCTTGCATTCTCCTCCTTGAGGGTGGTAACCCTCTCCTTCAGGTCGTTTACTTTTGATTAGTGGTTGTTCTCCTCATTGTGACTTTTGAAAAGGTCTTTCTTGAGCCGAAGGGCCTCGTCATTGTTGGCTTTGGAAAGATCCTTGTATTTCTCCATTGAAGCCTATGTTGCCCTCAAGTCATCAGAGAGTTTCTTTTTCTCACTCTCGAATGACTCATTCTCCCCCAGCAGTTTCTTATTCACCTTGACTAGCCTTATGCCATCATCCAACAACTTCTTGTACTCCTCGACCAACCTTGCATTTTCATCAGAAATCCACTTCATTCCCCCCATGGACTCCTTGACTCGCTTCCACTCGTTGTTAAGAGTGACGAGGGACTACAAAAAAACAAATAACTTGCAGCGATGAATAAAATGTGCTTCAGAAATAACATTTTTTTTAGAAAGTGTAAAGACACTTACGCTAATAAATTCATTGAAGCTCTCACCAAGGACCTGGTCAACACCAAGACTGTGAAGGGTAGAAAAATCCTGCTAGCTCAGTCGATGTCGGGCAATCTTAGTGACATTGTCAAGGGTCTAATTGCAGACGTTATTGAGAAGCTCATGCACTACTAGCATACTCCCAAACTCGGAGGCTGAGCCTTGACGACAGTAGGCAGGAGAAGGAGTGGTCTCTTTCATTGTTTGGTGGCCTCTAGAACCCTTTGTATTTTTGGGGACCTCTGCTTGAGCCCTCAACTTCTTTCATTGTTGCTTATTTGGTACGAGCAACACCCCCGGAGGCATATAGATCAAAGTTCTCATACATATCTGCAAAATACAAATGAATTAATATGATTGATGTGGCAAACAACATTCACAAGTAAAAGAGAAAAGTTGTTAGCAAAAAATATATGAGCTACATGATTCCTTTGCTACACTACTTAGACTACTTCTACTACTAACTAAGGTGTCAACAATCTCAAAGAACTCTAAGTTACAACTACTGGTCGGAGAAATAAATCTACCATTTGTGTTGAACAAATTAGTTGGTATGGGAAGCAAATTAATTAAGTTATAAGAATAATAATTATCGTTTTCATCCTCCAAGGAGGAAGGATAATCCTGACCAGGCCTCTTTGGAATTTTTTGATTGCCTTTGCCATGGAAAAGAGGGTTAGCAGCTGGTCGTTGCTCCTCGTCAGGCTTCCCTATATATACACATGTAGCTTGGGATCTTCTAGACTGGGAGACAACCTGAGGCTGCTCGGAGGTTACCTGGTAAGCAATTTCCTCATTAGTGACGCTCTCTTTTGTCTAGTCTTTCCTAAGGTTGTGCCGTTCGAAAATACTGACATGTCTTAAATGAGTTACGGTAACCAGGTACTTGAATCGTTTCTCCTCATTCGTTAAGTTGTCCAGGATGTCAATTCATTCCATCATGGCCTTGGTGGGGCGTGGTTGATGCCATAGAACTAAAAAATAAGACTCTACACTAAGGATAATGTGAACAAGAATGTACTGACCACAGATGATAAAAGAATAAGGGAAAAAAATTTACCTCCCAAAGTGAAGGTCGAGTTATTGGCAGTCAAGTTTGTTGTAAGGAAGTACTCCCTCTAATACTTCCCTACATTGGACTTGTAGGTGGTGTCTGTCAAGAAAGTCCTGTGACTATCTTGATTGTATAAATGGAAGAAACCCGGGTTGTTTTGCTACGAGTGTGGAAGGGCGCGATCTCAAAGTAGTCAGCTACTCCTTGGAAATAATCATGAATAGGTAGGGTTGCACCTGCCTCAATGTTAAACCTCGACCAAGCACTGAAGGCACCTCCAAAGAGATTAACACGCTTTTTAAAGGTGGGTTTATACAAGGTAATCCTGGGAAGCCGATACTTCTTTGGGATACCAGCCGCCACTTTCTCTTAAAGTTGGCTGGCAGGAGCGATGTACTAAGAGAGTTGTTTTTTCTTCACACCAAGCTTGATGATAGCATTAGACAGGAGTACTTTAGGAGCATCCTTCTCAATTACTTTTGAGGCGTCTCAATTGGTCGCATGTCGAACGACCTGTGGGTCCTTCTTGTTTTGTCTGGCAAGTTGTTTTACCCTAGCCATGTTGTTCTGAGGTTTAGGAGATGATGACGGTGTGGTAGCTGCAGGAGGCGGAATATGAGAAATAAGAGGAGAAGTAGGTGGGTCGGTGTCTTCGTATAATAACATGAGCAGGTCTTCGTCTATTGGCCTCTCACCTCCCAAGTAGTCTTGCATGGATATCTGAGATAAAGAGGGGGAAGTGAGAATCTAGTGACCAATAGAATAGAAGGAGATGAAGAAAATTTGAACAGTTGCTCAAGGATAAACAACAACATTTATCTGACCAAAGGTAATCAAATACTCAACCAGCTCACTTTTCAGATTAAAAAGTCAAACGGAGAAGTTTTTCAGGAAAACTTTTCAGAGGGTGCTTGAGGCAGGAAAACCCCAGTTTTCCAAAAAGGTAAAATATCAAATTTTACACCAATTCTTGGGTCAAAACCTGTGATTCTATGTCTGTGAAGTTACCTATTATCTCTAGAGTTACCTAAAGACTACTCAACATACCAAAAAATATCCTTAATCCTCTACTAAATTGTCAATATCCCAAAGATCAACACACAGTGTTACAAGTTCTTATTTACAAATGATCACAATTAAAATGTGTGCTATTTGTGGAGAAAATTACAATTAATATAAGTGTGGAGTAGGAAAATGTACTTGGAATGAATATTGATAAAGAACGTGATAAAAAAGTGCATGAAAACCTTTGAATCAGTCACGGACCGAGGCTGTTTTCTATGAGAAAGTTTGTGTTCATGATGAGAGAGAAAAGTAGGATGAAAATGAAGGAGAAGACGACAGTTCCTTTATATAGTTGAGGAGAGAGGTGATGCCAACATGCCTTGTGTGTATGGGAAATCATACAAACCATCAGTTTCTCTTGGAAAAAATATGTAATCATGGTATTGGTTTTTGATCATGTGATTGACAGTGCAGATATATTTCAATGCAATAATAACAATTATTAAAGCATAAGAACGAATCACTCTAGGAACCATAACTAGAATTAGATCTTTCTCATGCCCATGAATCTGAATAATATATAAAATTACAAATACCTTATAGATGTAGAACACGTGTAGATCAAATAACGTCTTAGCCTCCTAACCCACCATCTTCCATACTATGGCTCACACAAAGAGAAAAATACAGGTGGATGTCTATGGTTTTTGGTAGGATACACAAGAACACACTTTTGAATCTCAACACATGATAGAGTGTTCTTCTCACAATTCAGAGAGAACAACATTTTCTATTTTTCACTCTTGGAAAAATATAACGTGAAATGCATCTGATGTCTCTCCTTAGTTTTTCTTGATGTTATATTCTATTAATATAACAATAGAAATAAGATCTACCCCTAATCACATTGGGCCTCCATTTGGACTGTGGTTGGCGCCAACTACACAACTTTGGAACCTATGTTATTTTATCTCTATAAAATATTATTTGTTGAGACATTATCATATTATTTAATGTAGAATACAATTATACCACAAATTAAATATGATTAAATTAATTTTACAAAATTATCAATGTAATTTTATTTTCCATGAAATATTATTTCATAAATAATATTTTGAATATTATTTCACAAATAATATTATTTTGTGAGATTAAAAATAATACTTTATCATTTTTAATTATTTCCTTTTAATACAAAAATGCCACATTTGTGTTATCGAGCTAGTACGGGGACAGTATGGACCCATAGTTCTAAATTCCAATAATTAAATTAATTTTACTAACTCTTAGTTCCATTAATTAATTTATTAACTATGAATTATTGCACTAGAAATTCAAAGTTGAACAATCAAAACTATAGTCCTATATTATGAGAAGCTATAACTATAAAATCACCCAATGATTTAGTTATTTCATGAGTTATGACCATCTGCTAGTTGATCATAATTAAAGATAGGTCTTAATATCTGTTAACCTCTCTAATTATGTCTTTATCAATTAGTTCCATCGATCCTCTAATGAACATTATTCTATAAATTTAATTATAGAATGAAATTTTAGTTCTTTAACAGAAATTGAGCGCTCTATGTTCAAGTCCCGAATTAACACTAAAAGGAACAACTAATCTGCTTTCATTTATGTAAGGAGCAGATTCCATATCAGTGAAGTATGTTCCCAGCCATTTGTAGTTCTATGACTCCAAGATATCATAAATTTGGTAGTAGAAATATTGAACCTTACCCGATATGTCAATAGTCATAAAAGCACAAATAGGAGTTCATTACTCACTACAGGAATTAGGTCAAGTCCCAAACGACCATCGATTGATGAATGTTAAACTTCTATATTTTAACGTAGATTATTAGAAGTTCTTTCTTTCATCGTCTCCCAATCCAATACAATCTATATTGTATACAGTACCTCTATGTCTTTGTGTCGCTACACTCAACAATCTGGATAAACTATTCCATCTTAAATAGAAGATAGACTGTACTCATAATCTTTATTAAATAAAGCTCCCACATTATTTAGCGATTAAAGACAATTTTTTTATTATTATCTTGAATCTGTATATCCTATTGGAATCAAATTATGTTTGTAATAAACTAGCATATAGTCTCTTGTTCTCCTAAGATACTTGTGAATGTGTTTTACTTCTTTCTAGTAATCGAATGCAGGATTTGACTGGTACCTAATAACTATACCCACAACGTAGCAAATGTCAGGTCTGGTATATAATATTGGATAGATTAAGCTTCCTACTATGGAGGCATAAGGTATCCGTCTCGTTTCCTCTTCCTCTTGGGGTGTCTTAGGACATTGGTTCTTGGAAAGGTGAACACCATGACGAGATGGGAGGTTTCCCTTCTCGAAGTTCTATATCACATACTTTGGAAGTATTTTATCTAAATAAGATGTTTGAGACAATGCCAACAACTTCTTCTTGCGGTCACAAATTAATCGTATCTCAAGAACATAGCTAGCCTCTCCCAAATGTTTCATTTAGAATTTGTTGGCTAGCCACTCTTACGTGAGAGAATTTATTCATAGCATTCCCAATGAGTAATATACCATCTTTGTATAAAACTCGAAAGACCACTTTGTCCTTGGGATTTGCTTGTATACACAAGGTTGATCGACATTTTGATCAAAACCATATGATTTAACAGCTTGGTCAAATCTTATATTCCATGATCTAGTCGCTTGCTTAAGTCTATAGAGGGACCTTTGCAGTTTGCAAACCTTTTTCCTGTTTCCTTGTTCTATCAAACCCTCTAGTTGTACATTAAATATACTTTCATCAAGGTGGAGTACATCGACTCCATCTTGAGTTTCACAGCTTGAAGCCATTGTTCCTTATCAGGATCATTCATCGCTTCACTAAAATTCAACGGGTCATCAACATTGTCATCAGATGTTACAACTTGTCCTTTTTCAAATTTCAGTGTAACGAATAAGTTGTCGAACAACTCCCCCGCTATGACAGACTACTGTAGTATCATGGTTTGGCATTGTGTTCTGTTCTGTTTCAATTACTAGTGTTGGTTGTGGTATGATTTTATCACCAAGTAACTACTTGAGTACAACCTTACTTCGAGATTTGAAGTCCCTCGTATAATCTTTTTCCATAAAAGTAGCATTTTTCGATAAAACTATTTTCTTTTATGTCGGACTATAGAAGTAACCTTCTCTAGTGCCTTTGGGGTATCTAACAAATAAACATACTTTAGATCTAGGTTCTAACTTCCTGGTCTTAGCTTTTAGTGCATGTGTTTTACATCCCCATATACACACATGCCTCAGACTAGGTTTGCGTCCTGTCCATATTTCTGAGGGTGTCTAAGCTACAGACTTAGATGTAACTAGGTTTAAGATGTATGCAGCTGTTTGTAAAGCATATCCCCAAAATGATAGGGGCAACGATGAGTAACTAAACATTGATCTCTTCATGTCCAGCAAAATCTTATTCCTCCTTTATGCAACACTATTTTGTTGTGGAGTACCTGGTACAGTGAGTTGTGAAACAATTTCATGCTCTATAAAGAAAACTTCTAATTCCTTGTCAAGGGATTCCCCGTCTTGATCTGATCGTAGCATTTTAAGGGTTTTGCCTAACTGATTTTCAGCTTCGGCTGAGAATTTTTGAACATTTGAAAAGTTTTATATTTCCTTTGAATTAGGTATACGTAACTGTATCTTGAGTAGTCTTTAATGAAGGTGAATAATACTCATAACCACCTTGAGCTTGTACATTTATTGGACTACAAATGTGAGGGTGAATTAACATGAGAGGTTCTTTGGCTCTAACACCTTTAGAGGAGAAAGCTCTTTTGGTCATTTTTCCTTCTAAACAAGATTCACAAACTTGTAGAGTTCTTAAATTTAACTCATTCAGAGGCCCATCCTTAAATAGTCTTTGAATCCTGTCTAAGTTAATATGACATAGTCTTAAGTTCCAAAGATACATATCATGTAGAGGTACTTTTTTTCAACTTGGCTTTGGTTGTTAAATTTTAACATTTCAGTATTGAGTAGTGAAGACATTTAAGATCTTATCACATATAGACATTCCTCTGGATTTCCGTGACAAACATGCAAACAATTTCTTGAAATAATAATAGAATTATTATTAAAAGAAATGTAATAGCATTGTTCTTAACATTTTGAAACAAAAAATAAATTCCTTTTGAAATAAGGAATAAAATAGATGTCTTTTAGAAATAAAAATTTATTTTTTGTAAAATATATTTTCGCTTCTCCCACTGCTCTGGCTTAAACAAAAGCCCTGGTCCCCACACTCAATGTGAACTACCCTTCTTGGAGATCTCTCCACGAGCTACGCATTTGCAAATAAGAAAAGACAAGATTAGTGGCTCCTGAATTAACTATCAAGGTAGAACAATTATTTTCCACTAAACAAGCCTAAGTGTCTAGTAAATCAGATTTACTTTCCTTCTTGTTGTTTAACTCCTCGATGTTCCTTTTATAGTTCCTCTTACAATGCCCATATGTACGATAATGGGAACAATTCTCATTGTAGTTGGAGTGGGCAAATTCTTTGCCCTTACCTTTCTTAATGCTAGGCTTATGAGTTGTGTGCCCGGTCATTGGCAATAGATTCTTGTTACTTTTCCACCTTTTAATACTACCATTTAATAATGGACATACGTGAGTTTCCTCCAGTGATTGTATTACTGTAATTAAACAAAAGAAGAATAATAAATACAACCATACACTTATACACCACAAATCATAGTATTCGTACAATAAAATAAAAATAAACATGATTCATGCTTACAAAAACCTATTCATATAAGTACAATGATGAGATAACCTGTTGGGAATTGTGCCCTTAAAGCAATTGTAGTGGACAATGGTTTCCATGAAATTAATGAACGAATTGAATTATTGTATATATGTAGCTTATGTACTATATTATTGTTAATTATATTAAGTAAATATCATAAAATTCCCAAGTTCATCTATGTGGTCTCAATCTCATATTGGTATGAGAGGATCGAGATTGATATAATGAACTTAAATAGTTCGCAGTAAAATAAAGTTATGGAATCTTTAGATTAATTATGGCTAGTAAGATCCACTAGTATTATGAATACATGTGACCTAGATCTAGATTACTAGTGTAGTAAGACACTTTAGTGGAGGTATTTTGAAAACACATCAGCTGATGATTATATACAAACTGATCTTAATCCTAAAGTTACTATGAACTCCTATATATGTCACTTGATACTTTGATTCATGCGTTATGTTTTGTCAGAATGATCAGGCTAAGAACTATTGTTTTGGGAACTCAATGATGTATATGGTTGGGGACATAGCTTAATAGATATGGAATCTATACCTTTTTCTAGATTGAGTGATGATTCCCTATTGTGTTGACTTTTGAAGCTGAAATGGTTATTGACATCAAATTCATAATCAGATTATGAATTAACATTCACTATTAAAGTCGATGGTACATTAGAAATCAAGAAATAATTAAAAGAGTAAATGGTAATTTTATTCCCACTTAATTATGAATCATCAGCTGGTGGGCTATTATCATGCAGTTTGGTGTAATCTTACCCTTCCTAAGCATAGATTCCTTCTTTGGCAGGTGTTCAATGCTCAGCTACTCACCAGGGACAACTTAATCCGGTTTCACATTCAGGTGACAAACCTGTTTTTTCCGGTCTGTGGGAGTCACTTTGAGAGTCACCCTCTCCTCTTCTTTGATTGCTGCCTCTCTAAGCAGATACTCAATATCATTTTTGACTGGCTTGGATTCATAGCTTGGCCTAGTGACTTCAGTAGCTGGGGTGTCTAGCTTGCTAGAGCTCGGCATGGAGCAATTGCTTCAATTATGAACTTGGTTGTGGCAGCTGTTATTTACAGCATATGGAGGAACAGAAATAGGTGTTTTTTTATGGTTATTTGTTGACAGCTGATCGCCTAGCTAAGGAAGTTATGAACATAGTTAAATATAGACTTTACTTAGTTAATAATAGGAAGATTTCAGTTCAAGAGCAGATTTTTATAAGGAAACTTCAATGTAATTAAGAGAGTGGATCTTCTGATTTTTTAGTTGGTTGTACAGAATGACTGTTCTTGAGTGCTTGGAACTTTAGTTGTAATGGCTGTTTTTTCAATGAAGTTCATTTTCTTCTTGATCAAAAAAAAAATTATGAATCATCAATAGAGGATTATTTTGTATGTAGTGATTATATCAATGGACCCTTTATGGTTATAATAAAGAACTCGGTAAATATATGTCTTTAATTCTAAAGAGTTCAGTCTCATATTTATAGTGGAATAATCATGTGATTAATAAATATGATTATTGAATCAAGGAGTTTTGGTTAATAATCTTTTATTTATTGGAGCTTGAAATTATTGGTCCATAGGTCCCCGGGGCAGCTCTATCAACACTAATCATGGTAGAGGTTGATACAAGGGTTAAACTGTGAATGGGCTATTTGAGAGAATATTTATTCTTCGGGATAAATATTCAATTATGTGATAATTGAAGTTGCACAATATATTATTGCGTTTGTGCAATTTTCGCAATTGTGTAGAAATAGAATAAATTGATTTTAACCAATTATTTTATTTAAGTGTCAATAAATAAATATGGAGAGTCAAAATTTGGTTTTGATTGTTATATTTATTTAATTAATAATAAGATAATAATGGAAATTGAAATTTTGAATTTTGAATTTTGAATTTTGAAATTTAAGTTGTTATCTTTTTATTAAAAAAATGATACCTTATTTGAATATCTAATTATTAATTAATTAAAATAAAAACACATGAAAAAATCAAAATTTTATTTTTCAGAGATAGGCCACACGCATAGGGCTTGGACTGCTCTATGTGTGTGGCACTTCTAATGTTATCAGAAGTTTGTTTTTTTTTTATTTTAATTAATTAATAAAACATTTTGCAATGGAATGTTAGACTTTGTCTTTTATTATTATTATTATTATTATTATTATTATTATTATTATTAAAAGATGATTGATTTTTCTTTATTATTATTATGGTAATAATGTCTATATATTCTATATGATAAAAAATAAAAACAACAAGTCATAACAAGTTTTTACAGAGAAGAAACTATCATCTTTTTCACAAAGAAATAACATTTTCTCTCTAGCCTATAATGAAAAGACTCATGTGTTGACTATACTTTTGATTCACAAAATTGATCCTTGTTCTCTATGTGTCCACCCACATCTTGAGGTGTAGAGAACGTCTTGGAAGATCTAGGTATGAGTACTTCAGCAAGGATAGGAAGATCGAAACATATACGAAAAGATTCAAGGATTCTTGATAGGCTACAAGAAGTAAATCGTTTTGTATTATTTTTCATATTCATATTATATATTGATTAACATATTTCATATTAAAAGATCCTCAAATAAAGTTGTTTATAAGAAAACAGTTTGTTGTATATCATTACTGCAACTTTCGTTGTGCACTAGGAACCGTTCCTAACATAACCAACACAAATAAGTGTCATTGATAAGATAGGTCAAATACTTTCAAGTTAAAACGGGACACTCTCAATTGTTATTATATAAAAATATCTGATATTTTTATAATAAACAATTACTGTTATTTTGGTCAAATATATATCTAGCTAGGGTAGATATATTTTTCATGAGTGTAACCTACTATTTTAGATTTCTTGATTTAACCCATGAATGTCGTAGATAGGATAGGACAAACATGGAATACATATGAAAACCCTATCGCAAAGAGGTCTACCTATTAAAATCCTAGCCAAAACACCTTCCGATAGGGAGGACGAAAGCAAAGTCGTCTCGAGGCCCTGACTAGAACCAACATTTTTCAACCAATATTAAAGATCGTAGGTTATAGTGCCTTATAACCTTCTCCCACTCACTATTTTAGAAATAAAAAGTTTCTATTAAACTATCTCATATTTTAATTACTAAGTGATTATTGCCAATGTTTAACTATTAAATCTAAATCGCTTATGTAAATCCAAATTTTAACTTATAAAATTCAAAGATTATCAAACTTAGAATATTACTAACAATTTCTAATTAATTCTAAACTATGTTTTTCCTAGGTATTAAACTCATTAGTAACCCTTAAACATATAAAAGTAATATAGACATGCTATTAATGTGACATTACCCAATTAACTACTTAAATTTAATTCACATTATTTGTGTCCATTTATGGTAGAATTAAACACTATACTACTTTTCTATCCTAAGAGACATGTTAATTATAAAATTAACATTCATACACAACATGTCATTTGAATGATGCAATTAGTGGGCATTCTTATTCTATATGGCATGTGAAGTGATTATATCAACATGTTACCAATCATACAATATAATTAAACATTAAGGTATTGACCAAGTTCTCTTTGTGAAACAAAATTACAAAAATACTCCAAGGCATTCCTTTGGTTTCAAAGCTTCTTGTAAACTCCATGGGTTTCGTCCTTTGTAGTGGGCCTTGGGAATTGTGTACTTAAACCCTAACCCTAGGTTCTAAATGAGATGAACTAATTTCTAAAATTAGGATTTTATAAAAAATTTGTAAACTTTTGTTATTAAAATAATAATTTCATAAATTATTAATTAATAACTATTGGAAAGTTGTTACCCTTTATTAAATAATAATTTCATAACTTATTAATTAATAATTAAAAGTTTCCAAAACTATTATCAAATTTTTTAGAAAAATAATTCATAATTGTTTTTATTTATAATGAATAGATTCTTAAACTATTATTATAATTATAATTATTGGGATTATAATTACTCAAATTATATTTGATTAATAATTAATTAGTTTCTATAAACTAAATTTTTGACTACATTTAAAAATAATTAATTATTTGTTAAAAAAAATCATTTCTCTAAATAAAAATAAATTATTAATCTCATTAGTTCTTAATCCAATATTTGATTTCAATAAATCAAATATTTTTCATTAAGAAATGAAAACTAATAATTTTGTTTCATAAATAATGTATTTGACTAATTTAATTGTCAAATGTTCCCAATAATAAAATTAAGAAAAATTAGCAATTCACTTTCTTAATTTTGAATTAAGACATTAAATGTCTTGTTTCCCAAAATTATCAATTAACAATTTAATTGGCAATAAAACAATTAATTCAACAATTTAATTAATATAGTTAAATTTTTAAATTTTAGTTTACTTAATTAATAAGATAATTAATTAATTAAAATTTGAATTTGGTAACTATCACTAACTTCCCACATATTAAGGAGGAGAATTTTCTTTTTATTTCTTAAACTAAAACATTTGGTCATTCAACTAACAACACAAATATTTAGGAAAAGTTACAATATTCACGGTAATGTTAAAAAAATATTGTTTTTTACGGTAAACTAAAATAATTACACATTTACCTTAAAATTTGTTCTTACTTCCCGTATAACACTTCTCTTCTCCTCAAAATTTATTTAACCAATCCTCAAACTAATATATTATTTATATCTAAATAGATGTCTATATGTATATATATATATAATACTGGCCATTTATAAACTGCAAAATATATATATATATATATATTTATGCATATATATATATATGATATCACACTATTCTTTTTCCATTATGTACACTTTTTTTTTCTTTTGTCTTTTTTTCGTCAGTAATTTTAGTTCATCTCCATATATTTTTTATGCTAATAATAATAATTAAATATAGGGTTTTCACTTTTCTTTTGCTCTCCATTAATATTACTTTTTATAATTAATTTTTTTATCCTATTTTTATTTAAATTGATATAAATGATCTTTCAATTTTATTATATATATATATTCATAAATTTTTGTAACATATATTAATGGTAGTAGGAAAGATAGTGATAAAAAATATTATATTGTTTTGAAAATCATAGCTAGTCAAATCTGAACATTCAATGTTAAACTAAAATCTTAATCTAGTCAAAGTTTAAGCTTTGTTGCAAAAATATATTTTAAAGTTAAAAAATTAGTTTTGTAAATTTTTGTAACAATCATGTTAAATAAATTTATAAATATTTATGTAAATGTTAGTTACAAAAATAAACTTCTTGATTGTGAAATTAGTTTTGCAAACTGTTGTTACAAAAATATAAAACTTGTTTACAAAAATTATTGTAATTCACTAACTGCATTGTAAAATCCTTTTTTGGCTAAACTTTAATTTAGACAAAATATTTTAAATGTTTAAAGAAAAATTAGTAGCATATTTCCATATTGATTTTCGGATTAATTAGCAATATTTTCAGCTGATTTTGTAATGTGAAAATATCTTTAAGTGTGAAAATATTTGTTGCCTTATTTATCACAAATAATCAATTTTTGGTAAAAATATATTGTGCAAATATCTTGAGATTATTTTCAGGGATTATGCGAGATTATGTCTATTATGGAATTAAGTTGGTGTCGAAAATGAACATGGTCAAAAGAAATGACCATGTTCGTTCTGCCAGATGAGACTGACTACGTTGTTGACTCATCAGTTTCCTTTTCCGTCGACACAGAATGCATCTGGCTGGCTTATTTCCTTAATCAAAGGAACTCGCAAATTGATTTCAAAGATACCAGAAAATGATGGCATTGGATGATTTTCCTGCCTATAAATACCTTGCCAAACCCTTTGGAATTTTCACCTCTTCCATTTTGAATATTTGTAAACATTACATTATTTTGAAGAGTGTTTTTATTTGTAGAGATTAAGTTTGTTCATCTTAATCTTTGTGAGAGTGTTGAGTGTACTTGTGGAGATCTATCTAGTCCATTGTAAACAGATAGTGTCTATTGTGAACGTGTTCATAAGGATCTTCGGGAGAGGATTCTATCTAAGTCTCACTTCGGGAGGAAGTGTGTACTCGCTATTCTTTGAAGGGAGTTCAAGAGAATCAGCGTTTCATCAAATCAGATTCGTAGAGAAGAGTACAACAAGATTGCGGAAATAGTTTAAGAGGAAGTCTTACATTGTTTAAGTCAATGCTTTTGTACACATTGTTTCTTTACTAATTGATTTATTCTCTAGGCGTGGCCCCAAGGAGTAGGTTATCCGAAAGGGTTTATGAACCTTGTAAAAATTTTGTGTGTTCTTTATTTTTGCACTGTCTATTTATTGTGTTCAGTTTCTGTCGTGACAAGTTCGGATTTTGTCCCGACAGAATTGCTATCTGTGTAATCAGTTAATTACCATTCCGCATTTTAATTAATTCATGGTTTAATTAATTTGGTAATTACTAAAAACAGAATTTCAATTGGTATCAGAGCGGGTCACTAAACTCTTAGTGCGATCTTGTATTCTTCCCGTTTGTTTTGTGCCTTGTGAAATGTCTTTCTTTGCAGAAGGTGGATCTATAACTCGTCCTCCTTTATTGAATGATTCCAACTATCCTTATTGGAAGGTTAGGATGAGAGCCTTTATTAAATCTCAAGAAGAAAAGGCGTGGAGATCAATCTTAACCAGTTGGACACCTCCATCTGAATCCGATGATATCACAAAGGTAAAATCTGAAATTAACTAGACCGATGCTGAAGATAAATTGTCCCGTTATAACAACAAAGCCTTGCATGCTATCTTTAATGGCGTTGGCGAAGGTTACATAAAATTAATATCTTCGTGTGAATCTGCCAAAGAAGCTTGGGAAATCCTTCAAACTCAATTTGAAGGAACTGCTGATGTAAAACGTTCTAGGCTTGTTATGTTAACTACTAGATTTGAAAATCATAGAATGACAGAGACTGAGTCTCTCACAAAATTCTATGAAAGACTGTCTGATATAGCTAATGAATATTTTTCCTTGGGAGAAAAATTGTAAAATAATGTGTTAGTTCGAAAAATTGTTAGAGTGCTTCCTGATAGGTTTCAAATAAAGCTCACAGCAATTGAAGAAGCAAAAGATCTCGACACAATGAAAGAAGAGGAATTGATGGGTTCATTGCGAACGTTTGAACTCAATCAACAAATTCGCCAAAAGGAAAATCCAAGTGCTCCCAAAGAAAAATCAGTTGCTCTCAAATCATCAAAAATAAAAGATTCAGATGAAAATGATGGTGAAGACTAAATGGCTCTACTGACCAAAAAATTTCAAAAATTCATGAAAAAGAGTGGTAACAAAAAATCCTCGTTCAAATCTTCCAAAGGTAATCAATTTTCTAGACCTTTTGACAATAACAATAAAAGAGGCGTGCAATGCAGGGAATGTGAAGGATTTGGTCATATTCAATCTGAATGTGCCAACACACTGAAGAAAAATAAAAAGGTAATGGCAGCTACTTGGAGTGATCAAGACTCTGAAAGTAGTGATGAGGAAGATACCTTGAATCTTGCTTTAACCTCTGTTGTTTCTGGATTAACATTGAATTTGTAGGATAATAAAAGGGTTGTTTGTCTGAACAACACAATTCAGGAAGATAATCCTGAATGTGAATCCAGTGAATCTGATCTAGATGAGGATTCCCTAAAAGAATCATATAAAGATATGTATGATCAATGGTTAATGGTTTGTTCTGATAATCGCTTAATGGCAAGCAATAATAAATTCTTACAAAAAAAGAATGATGATCTTGTAAACACTGTGAAGAATCTTGAAGAAAAAATTATTGCAAAAGATTGTGAAATTAAGAGATTATCAAATGAAATTAACCACGTGGTTAAAGGTGTTAAAATGCTTAATCCAAATTCCAAAATTTTGGATGATGTTATTGGTGTAGGACAAAAAGCTGGTAATTTTTCTGGATTAGGATCTGATGGTTTCAAATCAAAAGGAAAAACCATTTTTGTGAAATCTGGCACACATTCTGTTGCATCCGCTAACGTCTCTGCAGGTACATCTCAAACTGTTGATTCGACAAAAAGCAAATATGTTTCCACATCTGTTAAACAGACCAATTTTCTCAAAAGAACCATCCCAGATCGGTTCATTCCAATATGTCATTTTTGTGGAGTGAACGGGCACATCCGGCCCAAATGTTTTACTATGATGAATTTTTTTATAAACAATTATTTAAATCATTATAGTAAAACAAAACATATTGTCAGAAAACCTTCAAAAAGTGTTTGGGTTGAAAAAGCAAGAACAAATTGTCTTGCTGCTTTTACTTGTCATAAATCTCGTGCCTCTAACTCTTGGTATTTTGATAGTGGATGTTCTAGACATATGACAGGTGATGCAAATATACTCACCAATTTCAAATCTATGAAATGTGGTGCAGTAACCTTTGGTCATGGTATGTCAGGTAATATTATTGGAAAAGGCACTCTAAGTCTTGATGGATTACCAAAATTGAGAAATGTTTTAC
The DNA here is from genome assembly GCF_963169125.1 of Humulus lupulus. Classification (NCBI taxonomy): domain Eukaryota; kingdom Viridiplantae; phylum Streptophyta; class Magnoliopsida; order Rosales; family Cannabaceae; genus Humulus; species Humulus lupulus. The sequence continues at coordinate 211,778,581 of NC_084795.1, forward strand.
TTTTTGAAGGACTTAAGGCTAATTTAATTAGTATAAGTCAGATTTGTGATCAAGGCTTCACAGTAAATTTTTCTCGTGATGATTGCAATGTTGTTGATCAAAATGGCGTGAGTGTATTGAAAGGATATTGATCCATTGATAATTGCTATACTCTTTCTCCAACTCTCACATGTCACTCGGCTATAAGTAATACCACTGATTTATGACATGAGAAACTGGGTCATATAAATTTCAAAAGTTTAAAAAAGATTGCAAGTGCAGGGTTAGTTCGTGGGTTACCCAAATTGGGTAGAGAATCTGCAAGTAAATGTGAACCTTGTCAGTTAGGGAAAAAATTAAAAAACTCCCACACAACTGTCACGGGAATCAATACTTCAAAAGTTCTTGAACTTTTGCACATGGATCTCATGGGTCCCATTCATGTTGAAAGTATTAATGGAAAAAGGTATATCTTTGTGTGTGTTGATGATTTTTCTCGTTTTACTTAGGTTGACTTCTTAAGGGAAAAATCAGACATGTTTGATGCCTTCAAAAATCTATACATTAAATTAAGAGTTGAAAAAGATTGCAATATAGGTAAGATTGTGAGAATTAGAAGTGATCATGGTAAAGAATTTGAGAATACGGTTTATGATGATTTCTGTAAATCTCTAGGGATTTCCCATGATTTCTCAGCTCCCAAGACTCCTGAACAAAATGGGGTTGTTGAGAGAAAAAATAGAACCTAGCAGGAGATGGCCAGAGTAATGCTAAACAGTCAGAAACTCTCCAAACGATTGTGGGCAGAAGCAATATTCACTGCTTGCTATACAATCAATCGAGTATTTCTTAGGCCAGGTACTTTCAAAACACCCTACAAAATTTGGAAAGGTAAAAAGCCCAATGTAAGTTATGTTCATGTTTTTGGATGCATATCCTATATTCTTAGAGATCGTGAGAATATTGGTAAATTTGATTCAAAAAGTGATATAGGAGCGTTTCTTGGATATTCTATGAATAGTAGAGTTTGTCGTGTTTATAACATGAGAACTCAAACTGTTATGGAATCATCCAATGTTGTTGTCGATGATTTAAAAGATTTTTCTGAATATTCCAATGAAGAAGAAATTGATAGGTTTATTGCCGAAACCTCTCAGACAGAATCTCCTGCATTGAAAATAGGTGATGTTGTGACCTCTCATATCGAATCTGTTGCAACAAAAGCTGAATCTGTTCCAGCATCATCTGGTCGATCAACAAAGGAAGGGCAAGAAATCATCACAGATTCAATACAGAGAGAACCCTCTGCCAGAATAAAAAAGAATCATCCTTCAGATCTCATTCTTGGTGATATTGAAGAAAGCATGGTAACAAGAAAAAGGTATGTGAATTTGGTTCAATTCGTTTGCTTTACATCCAGCTTTGAACCAAAACACATGAAAGAAGTCTTGAATGATGAGTCATGGATAAAAGCAATGCAAGAAGAATTGGAACAATTCACAAGAAATGAGGTATGGACTCTTGTTCCAAGACCAAATCATACAAATGTTATTGGTACCAAATGGATCTTCAAAAATAAAACCGATGAATTTGGTACAATAATAAGAAATAAAGCTAGGCTAGTTGCTCAGGGGTATACTCAAATTTAAGGAGTTGATTTCGATGAAACTTGTGCCCCTGTCGCAAGACTTGAGTCAATAAGATTGCTATTGGTTGTTGCATGTATTGTTGGATTCAAATTATTTCAAATGGATGTTAAATCTGCATTTTTAAATGGAATTTTGAATGAAGAAGCATTTGTTGAACAACCAAAAGGATTTGAAGATCCACATAATCCTAATCATGTTTTTCAACTTAAAAAGGCTCTCTATGGTCTAAAACAAGCTCCTAGAGCTTGTTATGAAAGATTGACTCAATTCCTTGTTTTGAATGGGTACAAAAGAGGAGGAGTAGATAAAACTCTTTTCATCAAAAATGTTGATTCTGATATTGTTATTGCTCAAATCTATGTTGATGATATTGTTTTTGGCTCTACTTCTAACACTTTAGTGCAGGAATTTGTCAAACAAATGACAGATGAGTTTGAAATGAGCATGGTAGGTGAGTTAACCTATTTCCTAGGTCTACAAGTCAAACAGTCAGAAGATGGAACCTTCATTTCTCAAAGTAAGTATGCAAAAAATCTGGTCAAGAAATTTGGGATGGAGACTGCTAAACACGCCAAAACACCCATGGGAACCATAGTCAAACTAACCAAGGATGAAAATGGTGTTAAAGTAGATCCAACTTTGTACAGAAGCATGATTGGAAGTCTTCTGTATCTCACAGCCAGCCGTCCTAATATAAGCTACAGTGTGGGGGTATGTGCTCGATATCAAGGGGATCCTATGGAATCACATGTGATAGATGTAAAGTGAATCATTCGTTATGTAAATGGTACTCAAGATTATGGAATTTGGTACTTAAAGGAAACAAACTCTAACCTTGTTTGTTTTAGTGATGTTGATTGGGCAGGCAATGCAGATGACCGAAAAAGTACAAGTGATGGATGTTTTTTTCTGGGAAACAATCTGGTTTCTTGGCATAGCAAGAAACAAAATTCAATCTCCCTGTCAACTGCTGAGGCCGAGTACATAGCTGCAGGAAGCTGTTGTATGCAATTATTATGGATGAAACAAATGATGACAGATTATGGGTTTGATCTTAAAACCTTGACTATTTTCTGTGATAACACTAGTGCTATTAATATCTCAAAAAATCATGTTCAACACTCTCGCACTAAAAACATTGACATTCGTCATCATTTTATTAGGGAACTCGTTGAAAATAAAACTTTGATCTTAGAATATATTTAGACTGACAAACAGATTGCATATATTTTTACAAAAGCCCTTGATATACAGTCAGGTTTGATTCCCTCAGGAAATCCTTGAGGGTTTGTTCCAATTAATTTGTTTTGTGTTGTACCTTATCCATGTGCTTGAAAAAGTTGTGTGATGTCTTCTTGTCCTTGATCACTGAAAAAGTCTCAATCATTATGTCAAAATATATTTTTACTTCAGGTTAGAAATTATAGTTAATATATTTCATGCTAATTTTTTTTTAATAAAACTCAAAACAAATAGTCCCTCCAATTAATATTACTTCAAATCAATCTGTGTTTTTGTGTATGAGCATTTGATCCTTGAAAAGTATTTCAAGCTCCATCTTAGAATAAAGCTACCTACACTGTTGTATAAATTGCTAACTTTGAGTAAGTTGGAACTATGTAACTAACAATTATGTAGAAGATACTCTACCGCTATTAAATACAGCCTTCAGTGTAGTGTGAAAGCGTCTAATTTGGGTACTCATTGAGAAAAAGGCTAAAAAATTGCCACATAGGGCAATGTCCCTGAAAAAGGCTAAAATTTCCATACAGGGCAATAATCTCTGCTTTCACAATCACACACAAATGCTTAAAACATACTGTTGGACAAAATTTGTAAGTCTCATACACACTGATTGATTTGAGTAAAATATTTTTTGTGACAGGAGTAATTGTTTTGTGATATTTTATTTTGAAAAATAAAAGCATGATTTATATTAAATATACTTTCTAACCTTATAGTAAAAATTTGTTTTGAAATAATGATTGTTTCTTTTTCCACATGCAAGGGCACGAAGACTTTGAGCACTAATAAAAAATGGGATATTTTTTCTTTGGTACATTCGGTTATATTACTTAATATAAAAAAAATAATATATATATTTCTTTTTGAGGGAAATCGAATCTGAGTGTGTCAAAAAGGGTATGTTGTATCATGTTTGTTTTTGTCTTTATCTTATATTTTATTAAGATCAAAAGTTTCATTTTTTGGCTTGTTTCCCAATTTTGTGTCGTGCACTATTGTTGGCAGTTATTATTGAGATATTTAGTATGTACTTTCCAAAAGTGTTTATTCCATTTAATTTTCAAATAAAGGAATAAAAGATCAAATCCCTATCTTTCCCTTTCTTTATATTCGGATATCCTTGGGCCCAATATCTCAACCGTCTCCATCCTTCAATTTTTTCTGGTTCCTTATTTTTCCCTTGACAGTTTTCTCTCATTCTCGTGCAACCATGGTGAGAACCAGAGGAAGTGGCTCTCGGTCTGTCAAGGCAGTGGCTGGTTCGTTGACTGCATCTCCATCCTTCACCAAGAAAAAGGCTCAGAAGAGTACCTTGCCTCATCCCAACCTCATTGACGGTTCCATCACCACGAGCAAAGCCGTGGTCATTCCGGACCTTGAAGCCACCAAAGTTCCGTCTGGACCTCCTTCATTGGTGACTTCGCTCGCCTCTGTCCCTGGGTCTTCCAAAAGGGGCCGAGCTTCTCCATCAGATGATGTCTCTGATCATGACCGTGATACTGCCAAACCCCATTCTGATTCCTCAAAGTCACCTGATGTGCTTGCACCCAAGAAGAAAAGCAAAGGATGGTTCCAGGTCTCATCTTCTCGAAAATCTCCAAGTTCCAAAGGGCCTAATCCTTCTGATTCCACGCCAAAGGCTTTGTCTCTCGTGGGTTCCACTCCACGTTCCAAGTTTCGGTCGAAGGTAAAGAAAATTCCTCCTCCTTGTTCTTCTTCTGAATCTGACCCTTCTTCAGATTGTGTTCCCTCTGATGAAGATCCCCTTGAAGAAGATCCCTCTCTTGAAGAAAATGTTGACTCAGAAGAAGAATCTGACCCATCAAAGGACCCTCCTATTTCTCCAAAGGGCAAGAAATCTGTGAAAATTCTTGAGATTCGCACCACGTCTCTTATGGGTCCCAAAGTCTCTCCAGGTTCTTCCTTTAAGGCTCACTCTTTGAATTTTTGTTTCAATGAAAATGAGAAAAATATGAAGCATTATGTGCATCGTGATTTTATCTGTGAGAAATTTTTTTCTTTTTCTGCCCATAGAGTGTTTGGGGTCATTAAAAATATTGAGGATCGGGGGTGGTTAGGTTCTTTAACCGGGTTGGATGGTTTTGTTCCTCGAGTTGTTCAAGAATTCTATGCTAATCTCAATGATGATCTGTTTGATAGAAAGTCTTTTATGTTTGGTCAAGTTTATGTTCGGGGGCATTGGTATTTGTTTAGTGTTGCTGAAATTGCCAAGGTTCTCAATTTGCCCCCTACTGTTGACAATGTTGCTGTGGATTTCAACAAAGATACGGTGCTATCGGAGTTGGTGGGACAGAATATGGTTTGGGAACCTCACTCAGTACTCAAAGTGACCGACCTTACTCATTACTATGCCGTGCTTCACAAATTTTCCACCAACAACTGGATTCCCACCACTCATACCTCCACAATTACTTTTGACACGGCTTTCTTTCTGTACAAAGTCAGAACTGGTCTCCAAGTTGATCTTGCCACTCTCATTTTTGACCAGGTCACTGCCTTAGGAAATGCCAAAAAGAAAGGCCAATATTTGGTGTTTCCTCATTTGATCTACAAGTTACTTGATTCTCAAAAGTCTCTTCGATTGGAATATGAAATCTTGACTCCTCCCACTGCTGGTGCAGACTACAAACTCAAGAAGGAACCATCATCCGTTAAGGCAACTAAAGGGATTGCTCTCAAGGCTGGCGATGCTGATTCTGTTGCTACTGAACTCGCTGGTGTCAAGGCCACTCTGGAATCTATTCAAACAGAAGTGTTCAGTCTCAAGAGTTGTCTCTCGTCCATGATGTCTCACTTTGCAGCGGGTCCTTCCAAATGAGTCCATTTGGTTTTATTTTGTTTTGCTTTTTTCGTTTTCAATAAATTGTAAAAGAACGTTGTTTTAGTGTCTTTTTGTTTTTGTTACTCCTTTGGCTTATTGCTAGACAACAAGGGGGAGTAAACGGTTCATTTTGATCAGTTTATCTTGTTTTATGCTTTTGATCTTTGTTACATTTGAGATGCTTTTCGTAGGGGGAGTCATGCTATAATTTTTTGATCCTTGTTACATTTGAGATGATTTTCGCAGGGGGAGTAATCTATTGCTATTTGCTCTAACCTGTTTTGTCTTTGCAGGATCTTTCAAAATGAACACTTAAAATATTCTTGTCTATCAAGTTGCCAAAGGGTAAGATTGTAAAATCTTTTTTTTCCTAAACTTTAATTTAGACAAAATATTTTAAATATTTAAAGAAAAATTAGTAGCATATCTCCATATCGATTTTCGGATTAATTAGCAATATTTTCAGCTAATTTTGTAATGTGAAAATATCTTTAAGTGTGAAAATATTTGTTGCATTATTTATCACAAATAATCAATTTTTGTTAAAAATATATTGTGCAAATATCTTGAGATTATTTTCAGGGATTATGTCTATTCTGGAATTAAGTTGGTATCGAAAATGAACATGGTCAAAAGAAATGACCATGTTCGTTCTGTCAAATGAGACTGACTACATTGCTGATTCATCAGTTTCATTTTTCGTCGACACAGAATACATCTGGCTGGCTGATTTCCTTAATCAAAGGAATTTGCAAATTGATTTCAAAGATACCAGAAAATGATGGCCTTGGACGATTTCCCTGCCTATAAATACCTTGCCAAAGCCTTTGGAATTTTCACCTCTTTCATTTTGAATATTTGTAACCATTATGTTATTTTGAAGAGTGTGTTTATTTGTAGAGATTAAGTTTGTTCACCTTAATCTTTGTTAGAGTGCTGAGTGTACTTGTGGATATCTATCTAGTCCATTGTAAACAGATAGTGTCTATTATGAACGTGTTCATAAGGATCTTCGGGAGAGGATTCTATCTAAGTCTCACTTCGGGATGAAGTGTGCACTCGCTATTCTTTGAAGGGAGTTCAAGAGAATCAGCGTTTCATCAAATCAGATTCGTAGAGAAGAGTACAACAAGATTGCGGAAATAGTTTAAGAGGAAGTCTTACATTGTTTAAGTCAATGCTTTTGTACACATTGTTTCTTTACTAATTGATTTATTCTCTAGGCGTGGCCCCAAGGAGTAGGTTATCCGAAAGGGTTTCTGAATCTTGTAAAAATTCGGTGTGTTCTTTATTTTTGTACTTTCTATTTATTGTGTTAAGTTTCTGTCGCGACAAGTTCGGATTCTGTCCCGACAGAACTGCTTTCTGTGTAATCAGTTAATTACCATTCCACATTTTAATTAATTTGGTAATTACTAAAAACGGAATTTCATGCATTTATATATATATATATATATATATAATAAAGTGTTTTATAAATAATGAATATCTTAAATTTATATTTTTAAGTTGTATAATATAAATTTGATGGTTCCTGTAATTTTTTGGTACAATATTGTAACATATGGAAAAATATAATATTTTAAAGTAAATTTTGGTTACAATTTCTTAACTATAAATTATTTTTGTAAATGTTAGTTACAAAAATATCTTTCCTAGTTATGAATCTAATTTTGTAAACTATTGTTACAAAAATAAAAAATTAGTTACGAATTTGTTCGTAAGTTTTATGTACAAAAAACTACAATTCTAAAACTGATTTTTGTAAATAGTATTTACAAACATGTAACAGATATTTACAATTTTGTAACTGATATTTACAAGTTTGTAAACGTTGATCACAAAAAATTATATTTTATCACTTTTATTTACGATTTAAAAGTCACTCCGTATTTACGCTTTACCCACTCCATGTTTCTATCAAAAAAATCCGTATTTTTGTAATCCACCGTATTTTTTATATTTTTTTTAACTTTTAGTGCATTTTTGTAGATTTCCCAAATATAATATTATAATATTTATTTATTTAAAATAAATAATTAATCTTATTAATTAAATCATCAAAACAAACTTCCTTTGATGTGTGCACTGATGACAATGATGTTTAATACACTTAATGCGCATATATGGTTGATCAGATCAAGTTGATAAATTGATCATATCAAATTGATCAATATGTAACATCATAAAATACCAAAGCACCAAAACTGGTTAATTAACAAGTCATGCGTGATTTATATGCTCTTTTATGATCAAATCATTATGAAGCAAACATGATCTTTAATTAATGAATTCATACAACCAGCCGTTTGGTTCTTTGAATACCACTTGATTCAATACATTGATGAACAATTGATCAATATATGTACATCACTGATTGCACACCATGGTAGACGATCAAATCGATTGAATGAATCTCTTGATAAACAATTGTAATCACAATTTAAGCACTACGGCAATTATAAAAACATTAAACAATTTTATCAGTTTTCATCATTCAATCTTATTTGAATAACACCTCATTCTAAAAACATAACTCAAAATCTGAAAAACTATAAATTTAAGAGAAATTATAGTAAATGGCTTAAAATAAAGGCATCAAGAAGCTAATATCCTCATTTTTTAAATTGTAGATAAATAACCCTTTTATATTGTTGACTACCTAAAGTGCAATTTTTTATAATTTATTTTTTTATTTAGGACTGTATGACTTTAATATAGTGGTATATGTATATTAGTTTTGTTTAATTAGTTTTTATTTTAAAGTTATATTGATTTTTTAAGTTTTTTATAGGTTGTTAGTATATTATTTTCCAATTAGTGTATATGTTTTTTGTGATATTTAGTTTCTATTTTATTATACATAGTGGTAGTATATAATTGTGTATCATGGTATATATATTTTAATGGTAGTATATAATTTTGTTAGCATAGTATATACATTTTTTAGTAATAATTTTGTATGTTTTGATGGTATATTATTTTTCAACTCAGTATTTATACTTTGTGGTATGGTATATTATTCGACAATCCATAAAAAACGAAAAAAAAAATCAAAATAACTTTAAAATAAAAACTAATATACATATACTATAATATTAAAATATTTAGTAATATGTGATATTAATGAGATGATTGGGCTATTTTACTACAAAATTAAAAACATGGACATTTATTTACTTTTACACATCATTAAGGGTCATTTTGCACCATGCCCCTAAATTTAAAGAATTACAAAGAACATATATCTAATAAAAAAAACAAGGGTGTACATTGAATCTAATTCAAAAATTAAGAACAAAACAAAAAACAAAGATAATCATATAGTTAACGACCAATCATTTTCATCACATCCATTAAACATATTCAAAATATATAAGAAATAAGAACAACCCTTAAGCCCACTCATAAAATATGTGCTCTACGTGTTCATACATTCAAAATAAAACACATATGAGATTCTTGACACATGATCTCAACCATGGCTCTGGTACCAATTGATGGTATTTGATCATGTGATTGATAGTGCACCGAAGCATAAGATAATATTTCAATGCAATAAATAACAATTATTAAAGTATAAGAACGAATCACTCTAGGAACCATAACTAGAATGAGAAATTTCTCATGCACATGAATCTGAATTTTATAGAAAATTACAAATACCTTATAGATGCAGAACACATGTATATCAAATAGCGTCTTAGCCTTCTAACCCGCCATCTTCCATACTATGGCTCGCACAAAGAGAATGAGATAGATGAATGTCTATGCTATTTGATATGATACACAAGAACACACTTGGAATCTCAACACATGAGAGGGTGTTCTTCTCACAATTCAGAGAGAACAATGTTCTCCATTTTTCTCTCTTGGCAAAATATAACCTGAAATGCATCTGATGTCTCTCCATAGTTTTTTTTGATGTTATATTCTAATACTATAACAATAGAAATAAGACCTAGCCCTAATCACATTGGGCCTATGCATGGGCCACAATCCATTTTCACTGTGGTTGGTGCCAACTACAGAGCTTTGGCCCATGTGGTATTTTATCTCTACAAAATTATATTTGTTGGACATTTATCATATTATTTTATATAGTATACAATTATACCACAAAATTAAATATGAAATATTATTTCATAAATAATATCTTGAATATTATTTCACAAATAATAATACTTTGTGAGATTAAAAATAATAATTTATTATTTTTAATTATTTCCTTTTAATATCAAAATCCTACCTTTTTGTTATCAAGCTAGTACAAGGACGGTATGGACCCATAGTTCGAAACTCCAATAATTAAATTAATTTCACTAACTCTTAGTTCCATTAATTAATTTATAAACAATGAATTATTCCACTAGAAATTCATAGTTGAACTCTTAAAACTATATTCTCATATTATTAGAAGCTATAACTATAAGGTCGTTCATTGATTTAGTCATTGCATTAGTTATGACCCTCTGCTAGTTGTTCATAATTAAAGATATGTCTTAATGTCTATTAACCTCTCTAATTATGTCTTTATCAATTAGTTCCATTGATCCTCTAATGAACATTATTCGATAAATTTAATTATAGAATGAAATTTCAGTTCTTTACAGAAATTGAGCGCTCTATGTAAAAGTCCCGAATCAACACTAAAAGGAACAACTAATCTGCTTTCATTTAAGTAAGGAGCAGATTCCATATATGTGAAGTATGTTCCCAGCCACTTGTAGTTCTATGACTCCAAGATATCAGAAATTTAGTTGTAGAAATATTGAACCTTACCCGATAAGTCAAAAGTCATAAAAGCACAAATAGGAGTGCATTACTCACTTCAGGATTTAGATCAAGTCTCAAACGACCATCGATTGATGAATGTTGAACTTCTATATTTTAACGTAGATTATTAGAAGTTCTTTCTTTCATCGTCTCCCAATCCAATACAATCTATATTGTATATGGTACCTCTTTCTCTTTGTGTCACTACACTTTATAATCTAGATAAATTGTTCTATCATAAACAGAAGATAGATCGTACTCATAATCTTTATTAAATAAAGCTCCCAGTTTATTTAGCTATTACGAACAATTTTTATATTATTATCCTTAATTAAATCGTCTTGCATATATATATATCATTATACATATACTTAATTCATGATCACATCAATAATATTGGATCTTCATGATAAATGGCATGTATAATTAAATACAAATATGAGTGCAAAATATTAAGGTTAATCAAATAACAGTAATCGTTCATACAGATATTCACTTTAAGGGGACAAATCCCAATAATTTTCCACTTGCCCTAAAGCAGATGAGACATGTCTCGTAATCTCAAATCTAAGAAATGACTATCAAAACTCGTATCAGGCAGCGTCTTTGTAAAGGGGTCAAAGTGGTTGTTTGTTGATTCAATCGTCTGAATGATTACATCCCTTCTTTTTACTATCTCTCTTATGAGGTGGTACTTAGGCACTATTTTCTTGGCTCTCTTATGACTTTTGTGTTCTCTTGAGTTGGAAACTGCTCTGTTGTTGTCACAATAGAGTACAATTGGTTTATCCATGTCTTGAACAATTTCCAGATCACCCAAACATTTCCTAAGCTGTACAGCCACCTTTGCTACTTCGCTTTCAACAACATATTCTGCTTTCATGGTGAAGTCAACGATGCAAGCTTTTTTTATGCTCCTTGTTATAATTGCTCCACCCCCAATTGTGAAAACAGATCCAGGCGTAGATTTCCTAGAATCTTTGTTAGATTGGAAGTCAGAATCTGTATAGCCTATTGGAATCAAATTCTCTCCGTAATATACTAGCATATAGTCTCTCATTCTTCTAAGATACTTGAGAATGTGTTTCACTTCTGTCTAGTGACCGAATCCTAGATTTGACTGGTACCTAATAACTATACCCACAACTTAGGAAATGTCAGGTCTGGTATATAACATTGCATACATTGAGCTTCCTACTATGGAGGCTTAAGGTACCTGCCCCATTTCCTCTTCCTCTTGGGGTTTCTTAGGACATTGGTTCTTGGAGAGGTGAACACCATGTCGAGATGGGAGGTTTCCCTTCTTGGAGTTTTTCATCGCATACTACGCAAGTATTTTATCTATATAAGATGCTTGAGACAGTGCCAACAACTTCTTCTTGAGGTCACGAATTAATCATGTCCCAAGAACATAGCTTGCCTCTCCTAAATGTTTCATTTGGAATTGGTTGGCTAGCCACACTCTTACGCGAGATAATTTATTAACATCATTCCCAATGAGTAATATATCATCTTTGTATAAAACTAGAAAGACCACTTTGCCCCTGTGGATTTGCTACAATACACAAGGTTGATCGACATTTTGATCAAAACCATAGGATTTAACAGCTTGGTAAAATCTTATATTCCATGATCTAGTCGCTTTTTAAGTCAATAAATGGACCTTTGCAATTTGCAAATATTTTGGTCTTGCCTTGTTCTATAAAGCCATCTGGTTGTACCATAAAGATACTCTCATCAAGGTGAAGTACATCGACTCCATCTTGAGTTTCATAGCTTCAAGCCATTTCTCCTTATCGGGATCATTCATTGCTTGACTAAAAGTCAATGGGTCATCAAATTGTCATCAGATGTATTTCAACTTCTGCTTCTGTGAATTCAAGTGTAACGAACAAGTTGTCAAACAACTCTCCCACTACGACCGTCTACTGTAGTATCCTTGTTTAGTATTGTGTTCTATTTTATTCCAACTTCTAAAGTTGGTTGTGGTGTGATTTTATCACTAGGTAACTCCTCAAGTACAACCATACTTTGATGTTTGAAGTCCCTCATATAGTCTTCCAAAAAAGTAGCATTTGTCGATACAAATATTTTCTTTTATGTTGGACTATAGAAGTAACCTTCTCTAGTGCTTTTGTGGTATCCAATAAATAAACATACTTTAGATCTAGGTTCCAACTTCCCAGTCTTAGCTTTTAGCGGATGTGGTGTACGTCCCCAAAAACGCATATGCCACATTCTAGGTTTGTGAACTGTCCATATTACTGAGGGTGTCTTGGCTACAGAGTTTGATGTAACTAAGTTTAAGATGTATGCAGCTGTTTGTAAAGCATATCCCAAAATTATAGGGGCAAAGATCAGTAATTGAACATTGATCTCATCATGTCTAGCAACATCCTATTCCTCCTTTCTACAACACAATTTTGTTGGGGAGTACCTTGTGCAATAAGTTGTGAAACAATTCCATTCTCTATCAAGAAATCTTATATTTCCTTGTTAAGGAATTCCCTGCCTCGATTTTATCGTAGCATTTTAAGGGTTTTCCTAACTAATTTTCAGCTTTGGCTCGGAATTTTTTGAATTTTTCAAAAGTTTCTACTTTCCTTTGAACCAGGTATACGTAATCATATCATGAGTAATCATCAATGAATGTGACATAATACTCATAACACCCTCAAGTATGTACATTCATTGGACCGCAAATACCCTGGTGAATTAACTCAAGAAGTTCTTTGGTTCTAACACCATTAAAGGAGAAATGTTTTTTTGGTCATTTTTCCTTCTAAACAAGATTTGCAAACTAAAAGAGTTCTGACGTTTAATTCATTTAGAGGCCTTTTCTTAACTAGTCTTTCAATCCTATCTAAGTTAATATGACCTAGTCTTAAGTGCCGAAGATATGTATCATCTTGAGGTACTTTATGTCATTTTGTATTTGGTTGTTCGGATTTGAACATTTGAGTATTGAGTAGTGAAGACATTTCAGATCTTATCACATATAGACATTCCTCTAGATTTCCATGACAAACATGTGAACCATTTCTTGAAATAATAACAGAATTATTACTAAAAGAAATAGAATAGCATTGTTCTAAACATTTTGGAATAGAAATTAAATTACTTTTGAAAGCAGGAATAATATTGATGTCTTTCTGAAATAAAATTTTAATTTCTGTAATATAAATTTTCACTTCTCCCATTGGTCTGGCTGAAAGAAATGCCCATGTCCCCACTGTCAGTGTGAACCCCCCTTCTTGGAGATCTCGGCAAGAACTAAACATTTGCAAATAAGAACAGACATGATTAGTGGCTCCTAAATCAACAAGTCCAGGTATAATAATTATTATTCACTAAACAAGCCTAACTGCCTAGTAAATCAGATTTACTTTTCTTCTTGTTCTTTAACTCCTCAAGGTCCCTTTTAAAGTTCCTCTTACAGTACCCATCTGTATGATAATTTGAACAATACCCATTGCAGTTAGTGTGGGAAACTTCTTTGCCCTTGCCTTTGTTAATGCTAGGCTTCTGAGTTGTGTGCTCGATTATTGGCAATAGATTCTTGTTACTTTTCCACCTTTTAATATTACCAGTTAATTTGCTATTTGCAATAATGGACATATGTGAGTTTCCTCCAGTCATTGTATTACTGTAATTAAACAAAAGAAAGATAATAAATACAACCATACACTCATACATCATAAATCATAGTATTCATACAATGAAATAAAAATAAAAATGAGGCATTTTTACAAAAACCTATTCATATAAGTACAACAATGAGATAACCAACACAAGTAAGTGTCGTCGATAGGATATGTCAAATACTTGCTAGTTAAAACGAGACATTCTTAATTGTTATTATATCAAAATATCTGATATCTTTATAATAAACAATTACTGTTATTTTGGTCAAAAATATATCCAGCTAGGGTAGATATATTTTTCATGATTGTAACCTACTATTTCAGGTTTCTTGACATAACCCATGAGTGTCGTCGATAGGATAGGTCAAACATGGAATACATCTTAGACCCTATCGGAAAGAGGTCTACCTGTTAAAATCCTACTCAAAAGACATTTCAATAGGGAGGAGGAAAGCAAAGTCGTCTCGAGGCCCTAACTAGAAACGTTTTTCAACCAATAGTGAAGACCGTAGGTTATAGTGTCTTATAACCTTCTCCCACTCACTATTTTAGAAATAAAACGTTTTCTATTAAATTATCTCATATTTTAATTACTAAGTGATTCTTGCCAATGTTTAACTATTAAATCTAAATCACTTATGTAAATCCAATTTTTTACTCTTAAAATTAAAAAATTACCAAACTTAGAATAATTACTAACAATTACTAATTAATTCTAAACTATGTTTTTCCAAGGTATTAAACTGATTAATAACCCTAAAACATATTAAGGTAATCTAGACATGCTATTAATGTGACATTACCCAATTTAACTACTTATATCTAATTCACATTTTTTTTTTCAATTTATCGTTGAAAAAAGAACTATACTACTTTTCTTTCTTAGGAGACATGTTAACTATAAAATTAACATTCATATATAGCATGCCATTTTAATGATGCAATGAGTTGGCATTCCTCTTCTATATTGCATGTAAAGTGATCATATCAACATGTTACCAATCATAAAATATAACTAAACATTAGGGTATTGACCGGGTTCTCTTTGTTAAACGAAATTACAAAAACACACCAAAGCATTCCTTGGGCTTCAAAGCTTCTTGTAATCTCCATGGACTTCGTCCTTTGTTGTGGGTCTTTGGAATTGTACACTCAAAATCTAACCCTAGGTTCTAAATGAGATGACCTAATTTCCAAATTCGGATTTTATCAAAAGTTTGTAAACTTTTGTTATTAAAATAATATTTTCATAAATTATTAATTAATAACTAATGGAAAGTGATTACTATTTATTAAATAATAATTTCATAAATTATTAATTAATAACTAATAGTTTCCATAACAATTATCAAATTTTTCGGATAAATAATTCATAATTATTTTTATTTATAATAAGTAGTTTCTTGATTAGTATGCCCGGAGGGCATAATATGATTTATATGTGGAATTAATTGAACATATGTATGATTATGTGGCATATGTGAATTATATGACGATATAAATATATATACGCATGTTTATGTGTATTAAATATGCATGTGGACCTGTTCTTGTTAATGATGACATATTTATAATTTTGGCCTGTTAAAGGTATAAATGTAATAATATGTGTAATGTTATCGACACCACATTATCATGGGGATATTTTGCAATATTTGCCTCGAGGCGATCCTAGTGAGCGGATTAGCAGAAAGGTCACAATGAGGTCAAATACCCAGCTCGGGGTGAGCCTAGCGGTATTTTGGGAAACCTAGTGCGTAGCCAGGATTTATCGGGTGATGGGTAGTTAATAAATGATTATTTTGGTATGTCGGGATCAATTGGAAATTTATAAGTGCCATTTGAGTACTAGTGGGAAATGTGGCAAATGACGGAATCGCCCTTGGGGGTGTTAAAGAACAAGTTTTTTTATCTAGGGGCACTTTGGTCCTTTTGGTGCCAAGGGATAACTTAGGAAGCCTTCAGGAAGTAACAAAAAACACAAAAGACACACTTAGTTCACTCTTAACTCACATTTTCTCTTTCTCTCTCTCTCTCTCTTGTATCTTTTTTTTTTCTCTTGAGCCTTGCGAAGGTTTTGAAATTTTGGAGAATTAGTTGGGAAAATTGAAGAGGGTGCAGGCTAGGATTACTTGAGGTTTAGTTTAGAGGTCGAAGTCACTATTACAGTAAGGTTTATAACTTGTTTTTGCTGTGAATATTCTAATTTTCTTAGGCTTTGTTTGGGTTTTAATGCTAGCTTAGGTTGATGAGTTAAGATAAGATTTGTGGTTGGTTATATGGGTAATTTTAATGCCTATGTTGTGCTGTTGTGAGTTCTAGACTCAATTTTTGGGTTTAGTTATGTTTAGGGTGAATTCTGATTGGTTTGACTCAGGGAAAATACAGGGAGAACGTTAAAATTTATGATTTCGTGGGGTCGTATCGTAGTATTGTTCTTGGACCCTACGGCCCACATGAACTCAGAGGCCTAGGGGGGTTTGCTGAACCACCTTAGTTTCGCGACGTTGGGTAGATTGCATCGCAATACATGTCCAGGAAATAGACTTAGGTTGCTCTCTAATTTATAGAGGGTCGCGACGCCTCTGGGGAGCGTCATGGCTCATATAGGGAACTTTGTCTAGTTAGGATTTTTAGGATTGGGAACTCAAATCTAAAGGCTTGAGAATGTTTCTACTACCCAGTTTAGTAGAATTCGAGGACCCAAAGGCTAGAAATTTACCTTGAAGCTCTTAAATAGTCTAAATGATTAATAGTTATCCATTATTGTGTTGTGACTAGGTTATACCGCTTAGGCTCGAGAATAGGAATCGTGCTTGAGATCGCCATACCTATTTGCTCCGAACTCGAGGTAAGAAAACTGCACCCTGGTTATGAGTGGGGCTTGGCCCCCTATAAATGGATATGGCTATGGACATAAATGTGATTATTCATTTATGCATGCTTGTATATGCTGCATATGATTGTAGTGCAATCTATACGTTTGATTATATTTAATCTGAAAGTCCGACGTAAGGGAGTCGGGGCCAACAGTAAATGTGTGGAACGCGGCCTAGCCTAAGCGATCCATGGTCGGCCATAAGAGCAGAGGACTTGGCCAGCGTTGGGACTGAATGTCACCTAAATATACAGAAGTGTCGTTGCCATCTGTTTAATTTATTGATTGTTAACATGGATCATATGGTTGTTTGAGCAGATTATTACTGCTAAGTTTATTGTTTGTATTATGATGCTTATTGAATTTGTTGTTTTAAGTTTTCTTTCTGAGCTTTGGCTCACGGGTGCTATGTGATGTAATTAAGGGAAAGGGAAAGCTGGACCAACCATGAGTTGGAGAGCTTTAGGGGTGGCAAGTACATTGGCAGCTGCTCGACCGCCACAACCGAGGAATCAACAAGGACTAGAGCCAAACTTAATTTTGCTGCTTAGGCCGGCTTACGTTGTAATTATTTTCGAAGAGTTGTAAATGCCTTGTAAACACTTATTCTTTTTGGGATCCCATGTACAGACTCAAACTTTTTAATGAAAACAACCAATCTACGTTCAAAATCTTTAAACCCTAATCCACTAATTGTCCGTAGTTACATGTTTATATCCAAATGATTTGATTAAAAAATCTAGCAATATTTATAATACACATTGTAATGGTCTTGCCTTAGTTTATTGGGGTATAGAAAATTAATCCTTGAACCCCTGAGCACTATTGTAAATATTTTGCCATTTAAACTTATGCATCTTGCACTACTTTATTGCCATGATTGCACTATTATTATCGAAATGACACTTTGTAAATAGGCAACTTTGACTTTTAATTCAACTCAACGTAGCGTAACTCACGAGAGTCCCAAGTCATTGACTTAGGTCTGGTGCTCGAGTTTTGAAGACTCGAGTCTTTATCGACTTCTCTTAGTACTTAAACAATCTTTGGGCAGTTAGGGATTCTATGTATGCTTGCGGTCACCAAGAGTAACTTTAACCCGAGGTTAAGTGATACACTTCACGCGACCATACATCCTCGAGTTCCAACAACTCAGGATGGGGCCAACCTATGGTACTTAGAGCTTGAGCATCTTCCTGCCAGTGTCTAAACGCATGAGCATTTAGTGTTTCTTCTTAGGCTTATGGTCCTAAGAGTAACTTTGATGCAGTGTCAAGTGAGGGCACTTGGCTATCCTACGCCTTCAAGTTTCAACAACTCAGGCTATTAGGAGGACTGTTGCATTGTAGGGTTTTTCCTTAGTGCTCAACACTTAGAAAATTTAGTGTTGTCTTCCAGGCTTGATGTCCTTGAAAGTAACTTTAATGTCATCTTGTATCCTCGAGTGCCAATTGGTTAGGCCCCTAAGAGGTCATTCGCACTAAGCTACCTGCCCCCTGTGTACGTGGTCACCGTTGGGTCAGTTCGGGCCTTTTGATTTGCCCCCCGAGTGCACAACTCAAGTCCTAATCATGTGGAATTCATGAACTTATCATCCTAGGTAAAGGTAATTGAGTTCCACGCCCTTAGACTAGGTTTTTCACAATACTCAAGTTTTAGCACTCGAGGTCTAGCTCTGAGTTACAATGACTCATGCTTCCGTTCACATCTCGAGATAATAGGACTAGGTCATTACTCCTCGGGAATGGTGTCCTCAAGAGTCAATCTCAGTCCGTACTTGCACTACTTGGGATTTTTTTTACTACTAGGGTCGATTCTTGACTCCGAGTGCAAGTGACTCGGGCCCTTATTTGCATGTAATGTCCTCCTAATATAGGACCGTTATACTGTGTACTTTAAATAGTGTCAGACTTGCTAATCAAGTCATTTGGTTATAAATGTGTAACTAGGGTTAACGTCAAGGGTTAGGGTGAAATTTTTTGTTCAAAGGAACTGTTGACTTTTCATTCAAACGTTTCATACATACATGGGATCCCAAAATATTACAAACAACTGTTTAAAAGGGTGTATATACATCAAAAGTTACAACCAGCTAACCTAAACTGCAAAATAAGGGATACAACCCTAGTTCCTCTAAGATACCCTCGACGGTTGTGGACAAGCAGCCGCAGATGTACAAGCCGCCACCGAAGCTCTCCAACTAATGGCTGGTCAAGCCTTCCTTTCCCATTACCTACACCACATAGAACCCGTGAGACAAGGCTTAGCAAGAAAAATTAAACATGTGCATGAATAGTAAATACAGGTTCTAAATACATATATAGCATGCCCAACAATAATAAGCTACTCATGCATGCATACAATTACAAATGATTGAACATTGGATCATTATGGGGTCCGTTGCCTTGAATAGTTGACCATAGAGTCAACCTCGGGCCATATTCCCCAGCTAAGTGAGCATAGATTCACCTAGGGCTTTCGCCGTTAGCTCTAAGTAACTAGCCATAGAGCTAGACCAGCATACTTAGTGCTTTAATTTTTCAACGACCATAAGGTTGGCCAACGTAATAGTACGTTTCTAATTGGGCCTAAGCCTTTCGACCAGCGCCCAGTACACTATTGCTACCCTTGACTAATAAGTCAAGCCCAAAGTCAGATATTCAGATATAGATATAGATAAGCCCACTTTAGACAATACAAGTATGCATAGATATTATGTAATGACCCAAAATCACTAATAAGGCTTAAGGACCTTGATTAGTGTGCCCGGAGGTCATAATTGGTTTATATGTCATTT
Source organism: Humulus lupulus (assembly GCF_963169125.1). Lineage (NCBI taxonomy): Eukaryota > Viridiplantae > Streptophyta > Magnoliopsida > Rosales > Cannabaceae > Humulus > Humulus lupulus. Next base: position 211,798,391 of record NC_084795.1, read on the forward strand.
GAATTATTAAATGCATGATTATGTGATAAGCATGCTTATATGATTATATGTATATGTGAGATGCATGAGTATGAGTATTAGTATGCATGTAGGCCCTCTTTAGATTATAAGGGCATATTCGTAATTTTGGCCCGTTGAGGGCATAAATGTGATTATTTGTGATAAATTGTTAAGACAACATTATTATGTGGATGTATTTGTAGCATAAGGCTCGAGGAGATCCTAGTGAGCGGTTTAGCGAAATAGTCACGGTGGTGATTTATACCTGGCTCGGGGGAGCCTGGGGGTATTTCTGGGAATTCGGGGAATATATTGGAGACTATTTGACATTGGGGAAAATAATTGGTGATTAATTAGATGATGGGATTTAAGTGGTAAATGTTAGGGACACCCGAGGAATTAGCGGGAATTGGGAGCAAATGACCAAAATGCCCTTAGAGTGATTCAAAGGTTTGGATTTAAATGGGAGGGTAAAAGAAACTTTTGCCTATTAGGAGATATGCTTGTTATATCTGATGTTTTTAGAGTATAAGGGAAAGTGGTAGAAACTGAAGGAAAGAAAAGGAAAGGAAGAAAACAGAGCACCAAACCTATCCCTCTCTCGATCATGAATTGTTATCCCTCTCTTGAGGATTTCTGAAGCTAAGAACTCAAAGGAAGTCTAGACTTGGTTGGAGTGTTGATCCTTGGAGAAGCTAAGGGATTCAGCTGGAGTTAACTACCAATTAAGGTAAGGTTTAAAGGTTTTGTTTGAATTTTCTGGGTTTGTGAGGTTGAATTCTGATTTTGGATTTTGGATGGAAATTAAGGAATTGAGCTTGGGGATTTAAGGAACTAAAGGCTGGAAGGGCATAGAAGGAAACCTAAGGTTCAATTCTCTCAGCTGAGGTAACAATTTATAGTCTTGACCATTTGAGTTTCTTGGTTTTCTGGTTTTTCTGATGAAGTTCTTGAGCTTCAAGTTCAATTTTGTTTTCTGTGTTTGATGCTGCTTATGGCCAAGTTTTGATGTTGTTAGGTCATGTTGGTTGAGATATAGTGGATGGTAGGCTCAATTTGGAGTTTAGTTGAGGTTTGGAGTGGGTTTACGGAGCTTTGGCTCGGGGAAGTTCGAAGGAAAAACCCAGAAGTTTTGCATGTGTTGGCCGTAGCGCTAGGTAGGGGGCGCTACAGCGCTAGGCCACATTTTCTTGGGGGCTTGAGTCTCTGACTCTAGCGCTGTAGCGCCCACCATGTAGTGCTACCCTGCCTCCAGAAATGGGTTTTGGGTATTTTTTTAGGGTTTTTGCTTGGGGGCACGGGGGTCGATTCCACCAATCCGTTTGGTGGAATTGGGCTTCCCGAAGGCTTGGGAATGGTTTTGAAGTTGGGTTTTGTACTTGAATGTTAATGAAGGTTCTATTTTAAGGTTGTGACTAGGTGTACGCTAGGGCTCGGACAGAATCGTGGTCGAGGGTAATCTCAATTAGCCGAAGCACTCGGAATCAAAGGTAAGGAAACTGCACCCGGTAATATGATTATGTTGGGACTATGAGTTCCCTATACTTGTATGTGATGTCATATGTTGGTATTATGCCATGGGGACATGAGATAAATGACCTAAGAGTGTCGGAATTAATATTTGTGCACAGGACGCGGCTCGGCCACTAGTAGCTGAGGTTAAGTATATAAACACTGAGCTCGGCCTATGCGAGCCGGAGTCATTTGGACAATCAGAGGGTGCAGCCCAAGGCCGTTGACCCTGGATATTGTGTGATATGTTTATTGTTATTATTTTGATTATTATGGCATGTTTATTATCTGGATGATTGATTATTGGTTGCAGATTGATATCATTGATTATGTGAACAATGTGACCTACTGAGTATCTGATTGATTATTTGTGAATTATCTAACTGTTGATTATCGTTTATGCTCTGTATTATGGTTTTCTTGCTGAGCCTTGGCTCACGGGTGCTACGTGGTGCAGGTAAAGGCAAGGGCAAAGTGGACCAGTGCTGAGTTGGAGAGCTCTGGGGTAGAATGTACATAGTCAGCTGATCGGTCGTCACGGCCGAGGAATGGTACAGGGACAATAGAACCTAAAGTGCCTATTTTGCCATTAGAGCGGCTTATGGTTGTACATAAAGTTTGAAATTTTGTAAACTATCCTTTAAAACCTATTTTGCGATCCCATGTATTAAATGTTTATTTTAATGAGAAATTTCTTGTTTATGACCAAAACCATTTAACCCTAACCTAATTACGACTTAAGGGTCACGTTTTCAATTGTACAACTTGATTAGCAAGTTTTGCACTTTTATAATCACATAGTGTAACGACCTTGGTTATCCAGGGTGTTACAACTTGGTATCAGAGCGTCCTAGGTTTAAGGGTTCCTGAAGACTTGTTGGACATGTACATTCGCTGCTAAAGACAAGCTCGACTCAGGGTTCGGTAATTATGTATACATGTTTATATGCTTAAATGATTGGAAAGAAATATGATTGTTGATATCTGTTTGATTAATAGGGAGCATGAGATACTGATTGGGTCTGGCGCTTAACTGCTGTGTGATGATATTGAGGCATGCTTAGTAGCATTGATGTGCATGTTGTTGAATATTTGGATAAACTATTATACCTTAATTGCTTGTGATTGGTTGTGTTTCCGATGGTGATGCATTGAAAGATTGTTACCCTGTCATCATAGTCTAAATGCCGAGTCATTGATTGCAGATTAACTTGGATAGTTATGCATCCAAGACAATCTACACGACTAGTTGGCACCAGTTCTGAGACTAGAGATGATGACCAAGGCTAGAATCCTCTGCCAGTCCCTGAGAACTGGCAGCAGATTATGGAAGATATGCAAGCCTGGCTTCATAGCCAAGATGAGCAGATCTGACATCTGAGACAACAGGCTCCATCAGTGAGTGCTGCATCCATTGTGCCACCTGCAGTGGCACCGGTTATACAGCTAGTGGAGGTTGGAAATAGATGGGAGTCGTTGTATGAGCAGTTCAGGAGGCAGCATCCTCTAACTTTTGAGGGAGGACCAGATCCACTAAAGGCCGAGCAGTGGATGAGTACGATTACCGCTATCTTGGACTTCATGAGGGTAGAGGGTCATGACAGGGTGGCCTGTGCCACATATATGCTGAAAGAGGATGCCCACATTTGGTGGGAAGTGGCATCACAGACCAGGGATCTTACTACTCTGGGTTTGGATGGATTCAAGGATTTATTCAGCCAGAAATATTATAATGTTGCCATCAGGGCAGCAAAGGTGAATGAATTTGTGGGGTTGGTTCAGGGAAACATGACAGTTATAGAATATGCCCTGAAATTCGATAGACTCACGAAGTTTGCACCAGATCTTGTACCTATAGATGCAGCTAGGCGGGACATATTTATCAGAGGGCTTAATGCTATGATAGCCTGAGATGTGAGGATTACAATAGTACCTGGGAGGAAAAATTATGCCCAGGGTGTTGAGAAGGCTCTTAACGTTGAGGAAGCATAGAACAAGATCTAGAGGGAGAGTGCTGCAAGGTGAGAGAGCCGCAGAGCGGTGCCTTCATATTATGGGTCTGGAAGGGGCAGAGGCCCCAGTGATCTGAAGAGAAAGACCCCTGATACTTTGACCGCTCCTGGTTCTGATAGGAGAGGTTGGGATACTCAGGGTGACCATCAAGGAGGCGGTGATACATGGAGGAGCTACCCCGAGTGCACCAGGTGTAGAAGATGCCATTCAGGCGAATGTCAAGCTAAGCCCTATTATGTGTGTGGGGTGGTGGGACACCTCAAGAAGGACTTCCCAACTGTGAAGAAAGGGGACGCAGGGAAGGTGGACAGCTTGACTCCAGCTCGAGTGTTCACCTTGACTCAGGTAGAGGCCGAGGCTTGTCCCTCAGTAGTGACAGGTCATCTTTCTAGTGTTGTCTCTCCTTTTACTTTATTGATTGAATATGTTGCTACACATTCATTTGTTTCTAGTAAGGTGATTGATAGACTGTGTAGACCTAGTGAGTACTATACTGTGGGGTTTGGGACAATATTGCGTACAGGGGAACTAGTAGTTTCTAGGAGGTGGATAGAGCACTGCCAGTGATGGTTGATTGTAGGGAGTTATCGGTAGACCTGATTGAGTTGGGTATGGAGGACTTTGACATGATTTTGGGCATGGATTGGTTGGTTAGATACGGAGCTACTATTGATTGTAGGAAGAAGATGGTGACCTTTGAACCGGAGGGCGAGGATCCCTTTGTTTTCGTGGGTGTAGTATATGTACCCCGCGTACCCATGATATCAGCATTGAGGGCTAGGGACCTATTATAAGGGGATGTATAGGTTTCCTAGCTAGTGTTGTGGATACTACTAGGGTGTTGCCAGCAGCGTCGGAGGAGACCAGATTGGTTTGTGAGTTCTTGGATGTATTCCCTGAGGATTTACCAGGGCTGCCGCCGCATAGGGAGATTCAGTTTGTTATTTAGTTAGTGCCAGGGACAGAGCCAGTGTCGAGGGCACCATATAGAATGGAACCGGCAGAATTGAAGGAATTAAAGATACAGTTACATGAGCTTCTGGATTTGGGGTTCATCAGACCTAGTTTTTTGCCATGGGGTGCTCCGGTTATGTTTGTGAAGAAGAAGGACGGGACTTTGAGGATGTGTATAGACTACAGAGAGTTTAACATGTTGACCATCAAGAATAAGTATCCTCTACCAAGGATTGACCACTTGTTCGATCAGCTGCAGGGAAAGACGGTATTCTTGAAGATTGATCTTCGATTTGGTTATCACCAGCTGAGGATCAAGGACGAGGATATACCAAAGACGGCCTTCCGAACGAGGTGTAATGCCCCGAATTCTCTGATGTGGTTTAGTGGCGGTTTAGTAGGCCGGGAGGGCCATAACTGTTTAATTATGCCATTAAATGAATATATGCATGTTTATGTGAATTATATTATAATATGATGTTATATGCATGCATGTGGGTCTACATTTGAAATAATTATGATGTTTTGGTAATTTGGCCCATTGAGGGTAAATTTGTGTATTTGGGTGCATAATGTGATTTTTGAATGAGATTCCATTATTATGGAGATATATTCGAGCTATTCGGCATGAGACGGTCCTATTTAGTGGATTAGCGGTTTTGTCATAACGGGGTCAATTATCGGGTAGTAAGAATGTTTATTTGATGATAAATTGGGAATTATTGAGATCAGGGTGAAATTCTGGAAGTTTTGACTATAATGTCCCCAGGGGTGTTTTTGGGACCCCGAGCACTAGGTTTTATTTGAGGTTACTTAAGCTTGAAGTAGCTTGTCAGATAGAACGTACGTTAGAAAACCTCTCGTTCTCCTTCGTTAGTTCATTTTTTCCACCCGAAGCATTTTCGAAGAAATCTCGAGTTCTAGGAGTCGGAATCGAGCGAGGATCAAGGCATAGCGATCCTAGGAAAGATTAGAAGCTTCTTAATCGAAGGATTTGATGAGAAACAACCTAATTGAAGGTAATCTAAGTTTAAAGTTTTGAGTTTTTAGAGTTTCTAAGCTTTGAATTGGGCTTTGTAAATTGTTGAGTTTTCAGTTCGTTTGAACCTTGGGTTTTGAGGGTTTTGAAGCATTGGGAAGCTTGGGAACTTTTATTTGATGATTTGGAAGTGTTTAGGCATGATTTTGAGAGGCTTGGGATGTTGAAAAACATGTTTAAAGATGGTTCTGGGTTGGGGGCCGCGACCTTGTTCTTGGGCGTTACGGCCCTAGCTCAAAGAAGAAGGTGGTGCTGAAGAGGCCTAAGGGCGGCGGTGCTTGGGGAAGGGTCGCAGCGCTTGTTTGAGGTGAGTTGTTTCTGTTTTGGGAAGGGCTGCGGCGCTTGGGGAAGCACCACGACACTTGAGGGCCATCTTGGCCAAAAGTGTGTTTTTGACATAGGGATTCAAACCTTAGGCCTCGGGATTAATCCTACTACCCGGTTTAGTGGGATTCGATGTCCCAGAGGCTAGGTTTTGGCCTGAGAATATTTTATTATTCATTTTATTGATGATATCCCATATTTGGTTATGATTAGGTGACCGCTAAAGGACTAAAAGCTAAACCGTTCTCAAGGGTCGTCCTTTTATTCATTCTAGCTCGAATCAGAGGTAAGAAAACTACACCCCATATGTGACATGCATGGTTACTCTTGATCCATGTTGATTGTGTAAATGTGGACATGAATTGATTATTGAATGTTTAGCAAATCTTGCTCACTTGTGCATGGTTTTGACTCATTAGTCAGATTTGGCAAAGGTGTCAGTATCAACTGTGAAGCTGTGACTCATTAGTCAGGTTCGGCAGTGGTACTGGGCACTGTTCACATAGTGCTGACTCATTAGTCAGGACGGATTTGGCGTGTTCTATGCAAGCTAAAAAAGATTAGATCTAATCGATATCTGCATTGGATGACTCAAAGAGCATTAATGCCGGACCGACCTCAAGTTCGATGAATATTATAAGCGCTTGTGTGACTTACCCATCAGTCACTCATCTGTTAAGTTAGAGACTTACTTATCAGTCTCTCGTCTATTTAAGGCTAGTGGCTTACCTAGCACCCACTCTTCTGTTTAAATCAGTGACTTGCTTGTCAGTCACTCAGTATGGTTTTCTAGAACCTCAAGTGATATTCTCTCATCTGTTTAAGAGCTATAAGCTCCGTGTGATTATAATGATAATACTTCGATATTGACTATATACAATGTTGTGTTTTCTTGTTGGGCTTTGGCTCATGGGTGCTATGTGGTGCAGGTAAAGGGAAAGAAAAGCTCACCCAGCCTTGAGTGGAGAGCTTAGGTGGTGATGTGTACATATGCGGCCGCTTGACCACCACGGCCAAGGAGTTCTCAGAGGAACTAGGGGGTTTAACCTATTTTTGCCTCTTAGGTCGGCGGGTTTGATATTTTGAAATAGTAATGACCTTTTTGAGTTGTAAATAACTTGTAAATGTTCTTCTGGGCCCATGAATAGTTTCATGTATTCAATAAAATATATCATTTCCTTTTTATTGATTTTCCACCTAAACCTGTTAATGACACTTAGAACATGTTTTTAACTGTTTACCGAGTTTTTCGGAAACGAATACAAACAAAATAATAAAAAGATAAGAATTGTAGAAGTGCAAAAATATAAATAGACAAATAGGTTTTTTACATGGTTCAGGCGTTAACGAGCCCTAGTCCACGAGTCGATGTTATTATACTTGTAGAGAATTACAGTAAAATGGCTGGTGTACAAGAAACTCACAGTGTTTCTATCGAGTTCTCTAGAAGAAGACGAAGCTAGAGAGATTTTAGCAGAGTTCTTGCTATGTAATGTGTTCTTCCTCCCTCCCTATTGCAAAATGAGGAGGTCTTTATAGCTAGAGTTTTGGATTAGGGTTTTACTCTGCCCCCATGAGTCTTAATTACATCAGCCATAAATAGGGGATACAATTACTGTAGTCGCCTGGCTACCAGGCTCTATGTGGGTATATTTACATGAAAGTATGGGGAATGCACAAAGGCAGCCGTCTTTTCCAGGCTGTCAGCGGAACAGTAGGCGAAATGGTACTTTTAGGCGTGCTGGGATGTGTGCGGCCTCGACCTGTCGGGCGTGTCAGGCGGGATCCTGTGTCAGGTGGATATCATTCCAACTATGCCTCCTCCATGACTCGACTGCTTGGTCTTTTTCCGTGCGAGGCACGGAACTGTATCCGCGAAGGTAACCTGAAGAGCTTCTCCTGGAAGGACCTTCCCCGAAGGATATCCCTTCGGGAGTCCGGGAGAATTGATGAGCTTCCGCGTCGCGGTTGCTTGAAAGAGTATGCTGGACACTAAACGGGAGAGGCGAAGCCTTTCTGTCCATCTGCGAGCTCTGGTCACCTTTCATGAAAGACTTTGATAATTCTGCTTCCCCGAGGCTATCCATCTAAACGCTATCCGGAAATCTGGATAACATTTACCCCCCAAGGTCACGGGGCTTGAGAGGTCCGGGAGCTTGTACAGTCCTCTGGGTGTTCTGGTCTCTAGATTAGGCGAGGGGTCACCTCCTGTGTTCCTGGAAGAGTTCCTTTTTCCCGCCTGAGTGTCAGTACAACAAAAAAAAAAAAAAGGAAATTTCTTCTGTTTGAACTCAAGTACTCAAGTGTGGCAAGGGCCACGCGTCATGCAGGGAATGGCTCTATGACCAAGACGTGTGCGTGAGGCGACTGGCTGAGTGTGCGTGCGTCAGGTGTCTGAGTAGTCTTAAATGGGCCCGAGATGGTATAATGATGGGAAATAAATACTTTATTCCCATCCGAGGAGTCTTAAATGGGACCGGCACTTCATCCCCAACCGTTGGATTTGATGCATGCGGTATGGGAAGATCGGGACCGTCCATTTGTGGAATTCGAAACGATTTCGTTCCTGCTATAAAAACGAGGGAACAGACCTTTCTTCCTCTTTACGCTTTCAAATTCTCGAGTCTTTCAGATTCTCAGATTCCCAAATCTTCGAACTCTCAAGCTTCCTTTCCTTCGAATTCGCCACTTCTTTTGGTAAGGAATCCATAAACTTTTCTTTCGATTTGGCAGTAGGTTTGATCGCCGAAGTTCTAAGTTTGAATCGTTGCTTGTCTTTGCAGCCTTTACTTAACGTGTTCGTGCGGTGCAGTGACCCGATTACCCCCTCAATCTTCAACTACTCGAATACCAGTAAGTATTTTTACTTTGCTTTTTCCTTCTAAACCTCAGATTGTTGGTAGTTGTTAGGGTTGAGTTTTCTGCCGGTGTCATCCTTATGCATGCGTGAATAGGGCTTTGATAGGCATGCGACTGATGTGAGTCAATAAGTCATTTCTTTGCATGCTTCGACGATTTGCTTTTGGAAAGTTGTTTCTCGTCTGCTTGTGCTGTTCTGGTTTGTTATTTTAGGGCATAAGCGTGAACGCCTTTAGGGTGTCTTCCCCTGGGAAGACACTTCTCTCGGCGGGCTTAGGCTCGAAGTTTGAATCTGGTTCCTTGCTGTCCTCCGGGTGGCATGGTGCCAGCCCCTTGGCAAGCTCGGTGGGAGCCTCTCCAAGCAGTTTTCGGGGAGGGTCTCCCCGACGCCTTTAATACCATTAGGGTATGGCAAGGGTGCTGACTGCTTGGAGTGCTTTCTTCTTTGTTTCTTTTGCTCAGTGACGAACACCTCAAAGGAACAAGTCATCGCTGCGGTAGAGGCTGAATCTGCCCAGGAGCAAGGTTCCCCTGTTGCCGGCGCGAAGGGGAAAGCAAAAACTAAGGTGGCCTCGGCTAGCTCACCGACTATCAACAACTCCATCTGGGAGATGGACCAGAAGCCGAACCTGCTCAGGAACTACGGCATGCTGGAGCTGTATTCCTCAGAGGCAGGCCTGAAGAACATCCCAGGCCTGATGTGGCACCGCCTGTCGGTGCTGGGTGAGTCTGCCAGCCAGAGTCACGAGGGTTTTGGTGCCTGGAGCTGGGCACACATAGTGTGTGGGGCACACTTGCCCCTAAGAAGTTATTTTGCCAACTTCTGCATGAAGGCGGGGATTTCCCCCTTCCAGTTGATTCCCCCCAGCTACAAGCTTCTAGCGGGGTGGTACATCTTTTGCAAATCCAGGACCCTGGAGGCCCCTACCCCGGAGGAGGTGCTATACTTCTATGGGCTGAAGTCTCAGCCCATGAGAGGTCATGCAGACAAGGTGGGGTTTTATAGGCTGGAGAGGTATCCGGACGTGATGTGCCCCACATGTCATACCGCGAGGGTTCCAGATCTCCGGGAGTACTGGTTCCTGACGACTGGCTTCCCATTGAAGAGGGTGCCAGCTCTATCTTTGGACTTCAAAGTCCCTGGTAAGTGCTCCTTCCTCTCTTTTTTAACTTTGTTTCTTTAAGTTTGGTTTGCCTTCCGGGAGGATCTCTGACACTCGTGTTTGGATTTTGCAGAAGCCGTCCCGCGGACACCTTGTTGTGCGGAGATGATAAGGAGGTCAAACTTCTACGAGGGGCTCTCGGAGGAAGAGCTGAAGGTGGAAGGACTTGTGACCACCGAATCTTTGAGGGAGTATGGGCTACTTGCCTCTTTCCAAAATATTGAGCCAGTGAGTGGCAGGGGGCAAAGTCAGGTGTCAGCTGACATCCGGGAGCAGATTGCCCTGAAGCTGTCCAAGGTGATCTGCCAGGCGGCTCAGGACGAGAATAATTTATCTCCCAGTTGGGCGGAGAGGTTCCCCGACCCCTAGCCGGAGGAAGAAGAGATCGAGGCTCGCCACGCCGCAGCTTACCCCAATGAAGGGACTCCGGGAGCTGGTACCTCCGGGAGAGGTAAGACTAGTTTTCGATTGATCCACACCCCCAGCCTGTCTGAGGTTTCCCGGACTTCTCAGGTGGGGTTCGATCCCCGCTTCCTTAGGCTAGATCCGCGTAGGATACCCTTTGACAGATATTGCGATAGGGTAGATGAGCTCCTCGGGTGTTTGAGTGATGGTAGTCTGCCAGAAGGTGTCACCATGGTTGACCCTTCTTCCCTCAGCATGTCATTCCCAGACTTCAAGGAGTACGGGAGCTTCCTGGAGCAGGAAGCGGTGTTTTGTTTTGCTCGGGGAAGGCCATCCACGTTTCTCGTGCATGGTCGTCCCTTTCAAACTTTTCCCTTTTTTTGTTTCTTTTTCCCTGCCGGGGGACTTGTTTGTGCTTTTATGTTGTTGCTTGTTTTGTTTTCTGCTTATCTTTTTTCACATTGCTTGCTGGTTGGTTAACCTTGCTTCGTACATTTCTTGCAGAACATCCTGAAGCAAAGATGTTGGGGAGAGCTACCTCACTTATCAAGAAGGCTGCCACCAGCCAAGACCCGTCCAAGGGGAAAAGACGAAAGGCCGGAGCTGGTAGGGGAGGTAAAGCTGCCACACCCAAGAAGACAAGTGGCGAGGCGCAAGGGTCTCCGGTGGTGGAGAGGTCAATCGTGCCCGTGGTGGAGAAGCCTCCTGTCAAGGGGCCTTCCGAGAACATGGTGGTCTCGAGTAGTAGCAGCGATGGGGAAGGTCTTGTGTTCCCTGCGAAGAGGGCCGGGGTGAGCAAGCGCTACGGAGGAGAGGCTGAGGGCGACAAGAAGAAACGCCTTAGACACTCTTCTCCCGGAGGTGATGGAGACCTCCGGGCTGCGCGCAGTCCCCACCAGACTACCCCCACCCAGCAGCAAACACAACTCCAACAGCAAAAGCAACAGCAACAACAACAACAACCACAAAGACAATCAACACCGCCACAGCAGCAGCAAAAGCAACAGCAACATCAGCAGCAACAACAAACCGGGGCGGTAGTGTCTTCGCTACCGTCCCTAATACCCCGTCTACTTCCTCCTCCAGTCCAAAGGGAGTCCACCCTTTCGGGGTCTCCTTCTTCTTCTTCTTCTCTTCCACTTTCTCAACAAACAAGCCTTCCTCAGCCTGGCCTGAAGTTCCACTTCCCTCAGAAACCAACTCGTTTCCCCGCTGCCCTCCTGGAGGGTGTAAGACGGGCTGATAATTTTTTGAAGAGGCGGTTGGAGGCCGAGAAGGCTGTTACTCAGGGAAGGGCAGACAACCTGTCTGCTGTGAAGAGAGCTGAGCTGGCCGAGGGGGTGAGATCCCTTCACCCGACTGGAGCAGTTTTGGATGGCCCAGCCTTGGAGAAGAGGCTGGTGCCTAGGCTCGGACGTGCATTGGCGCCGTTCGGAGCGGAGATGATGGAGGACATGGCCCTGAGCTTGTGCGAGCTCAATTCTGAGAAATGGGCCATCAGTAGCAGTAAGGACCCGTTGTTGCTGACACATGCCGTAAAGCAGCAACTTTCTGGGGTTAGCTGTCGGTTGTTGTGTTCTGGGATCAATTGTCTTAATACATTTGGTTCTGCTTAACTCATTCTGTTGTCTTTCCTCGCAGGCCTCTCTCATCGCGGAACGCTCGTTCCGGGAGGTGGGTGCAGTTCTGGTTCAGCTGGAGGAGAGCCAGGTGGCTCGCCAGGCCTTGGAGGCGGAGAAGCAGAAACTGACCCAACAGGTCAAGAGCATAAAGGGGGAGGCTGTGGAGAAGATTAACTAGGCCCGGCGCACGGCTGAAGAAGAGGCGGACAAGAAATATCTTGCCAAATATCAAGAGTACCGGGCCAGCGCGGAGAATGAGTTCAAGCAGCGGTCGAATGACTTGAAGGCCAAGAACTCCAAGCTCCAGGAAGAGCTGTCCCAGGCCAGGGGGGAGAAGGACACCCTGGATGCCCGCTTGCAATCGAAAAACAATCTTCTCCTTAAGCAGAACGAGGAATACGCCATTCTTCATAATAAGCTGTACGAGGAGGAGCGAGATCACAAGAGGAGCAAGGATCTCGCGTCTATGCAGGAGTTGGGGCTCGCTGAGAAGGATAAACAGATTGGAGCCTTGCAATTCACTATCAGGGGGCATGTGACCGAGAAGCAATCCTTGCTGGATCAAAATAAGGTGCAGCGCAAGGAGATTGATTCCCTTAAGGGAGAGCGGGATGCATCCAAGGCCGAGCTGGAAAAACTGAGGGCTCAATTGGCTGTCGCGGAGGCAAAGCTGGCGACCTCTGAGGCGGAGCGCTTGAAGGAAAGGGAAGATGCTGAGGTGGTGCTGAATAGAACGATTAATCTATCCCACGTGGTCCTCATGCACCAACTTTGGAAAATAAACCCGGAGGTAGTAGGCTACCTGGGAGAGGACGCCACCGCCATGAGGGAAAAGATACAGGCGTGGGATCAAAGCCCAGAGGTGTACGTCCAGACTTATAACATCGACGAGCCTGCTGGAGTCCCTGAGGCAGAAGATCCCAAAGAGGCGGGGACCTCTGAACTTGCCATTGATGACGTTCCATCTTCTAATGAGCTGACTCCGCCAGCCCCAGTTGAAACCGCTGTCTCCGAGACCCCGGTCGTGGAAGCCGCTGCCACCCCCAGTGCTTGAAGGGGTCTTATTCTTTGTGTAATAATAATTTTTTTTCTTTATTTTCTTTTGGGGCGAAGCTCCCTGTACTCTTTTTTTTTTTATTGCGGGAACATTACAGATGTCCGGTCCGCAGGGCCTTCATTGTCATAATTGTAGACTTCTTCTTTCCTTTCCTGCTGAGTTCCTTGTTTAATTTTGTGCTTAGGGTAGAGACTTTTATACGATAGAAACTGTTGTAGGGGCGCATGAGGTTTAGGTTCCAACGGCCAGAACCTATGCATTTCTACCTTGAAGCTCCAACGGCTTATGTCTTTTCCCACGTAGTTTCTAGGTTACGGAGGGTTCTTGGTTCCAACAGCCAGACTCCCTCTTTCATCGTACTCAGCTTTCCTAAGGTAAATAGCCAATCCCGGGACTTGTAGTTATACCGTTCGCTGGGATGGCTAAGGTGACCCGTTGCATCTTCCCATCGTGATCTTTACAAAGCTTGCGAGGCCAACACTTAATACGATTCCGCGGGATGGTGCCGGAACGGGAGTTCTTTTGGTGGGCGTTGCTAGACTTAGGGCTAGATCTTTGCGAAGCAAAACTAACTGTCGTTGCGGACCTCACGGTGGCCGACTTCAGGGACTTGGCATGAAGCCTTGCGAGGCAAAGTTCGTTGCGGTCGAGGAAATCGTCACGCCTACCATGTGCGATCCTGGAGCAGGGGCTTTGCGAAGCAAGGCCTGCTGTAATTGGGGGATCGATTATATTTGCTCCCAGAGCTGAAGCTTGCGAAGCGAAGTTTGCAGTGGTCGAGGAGCTTGCCATGCATTTTTCTGTGAGACCCGGAGCTAAAGCCTGCGAAGCAAAGCTTACAGCGGTCGCGGATCTTGCCATCTTTCGCCTTGCGGGACCCGGAGCTGGAGCTTGCGAAGCAAAGCTCTCAGCGGTCGCGGATCTTGCCATGCATTACTTTATGAGACCCGGAGCTGAAGCTTGCGAAGCAAAGCTTTCAGCGGACGCGTAGTATTCTGCGAAGGACTTGTCAGGAAGTTGGGGGTGTTTCGGCGTGGCTCTCTGAATGTGCCCCAACCTCCAGTCCTGTTCATCGCTGGGCTACACAGGAGATAATTTTCATGATGCATAATGGCAGATATTTTCATGGAAATTTTCATATAACCACATAATGCACACATGACACGTAATGCAAATATGTTCATGGCAACAAATCAACCTAAGCTTAATCAATTTTAAAAATTTCAAACACAATGCTAGCACATAAGTGGTGTTCTCTTTATGTTTTGTTCAAGGGGCGTATGGCTATGCCTTAGCCATGTATACCCCCCCAAGTGAGTGTGGGGTCCGGACGTCTCCGGACCGCGTGGTCACTTGTTAAAACGCAGCTTGGAACAAAGGGATAAAAAATGCAGTAAAAGCGGAGTGAAACTCTCCGTGTTTTTTTAAATTAGCCTGTTAGGCATGTGTTTTACAGCTGAGAGGACTATCTCCATATTTTACATTTTTGCTACGTCCACCAAGGACTTTCGACTAGATAGTCCAGGGCTTACTGATAGTAACGGCGGAGGTGCTCCGCGTTCCAGGCGCGCGGGACTTTAGATCCGTCGAGTCTCTTTAAGTGATACGTCCCATGGCCCACTTTTTCTTGGACTTCATAAGGGCCTTCCCAGTTGGGTCCGAGGACTCCCACTCCCGGATCCTGCGTTGCAGGAAATACTCTCCGTAGGACAAGGTCCCCAACTTCGAATGTACGGCTCTTGACCCTTGAGTTGAAGTGTCGGGCTATCTTGCCTTGGTACATTTTGAGTTGGACCTGTGACTGCTCCCGGAGCTCTTCGATTATGTCCAGGGACTCCTGGAGAAAGGCGTGGTTCCGGGTAGGGTCGTAGGTGTCCTGCCTGTGAGAGGTGATCATAGTTTCTACTGGGATGACGGCCTCGCAACCGAAGGTCATGGAGTAAGGTTTGTGCCCTGTCGAAGTTCTCTCTGTTGTGCGATAGGCCCAAAGTACTCGCGGGAGCTCTTCCGGCCAGTGAGCCTTGCATGCTTGGAGTTTTTTCTTCAACGTGGTCTTTAAAATTTTGTTCACTGCCTCCACTTGCCCATTAGCTTGAGGTCTGGCGACTGCGGAAAAGCTTTTGATGATTCCATGCGAAGCACAGAAGTTCGTGAAATGTTCACTATCAAATTGCTTCCCGTTGTCGGACACAATTTTACGTGGAAGCCCGAAACGACACACTATATTCTTGATGACAAAGTCCAGTGCTTTCTTAGACGTGACCGTGTTCATAGGTTCAGCTTCAGCCCATTTGGTGAAGTAGTCTACCGCGACTATGGCATACTTCACTCCACCCTTTCCAGTTGGAAGGGAACCTACTAGGTCAATGCCCCAAACGGCGAACGGCCAGGGGCTGGTCATTAAGGTAATTTCTGTAGGCGGCGCTCGCGGAACCTTGGCGTACCTCTGGCACTGCTCACATTTTCTGGCATAATCCACACAATCCTTCTTCATGGTGGGCCAGAAGTATCCTTGACGAAGGATCTTTTTGGAGAGGCTCAGCCCGGAGGTATGGTTGCCACAGAAGCCTCCGTGAATCTCATGGATGATGGTGATGATTTCGGTTCCGGCAACACACCTAAGGAAGGGTATGGACAACCCCCTGCGGTAAAGCTTTCCATCCATAACCACGTATCGGGGAGCTTGATATTGGAGCTTTCTTGCGTCAGCTTTATCAGTGGGGAGCTCTCCGGTGGTGAGAAATCTGAGGATGGGTCCTATCCAGGAATGGGAATGGTCGATGATGGCATTTACCCTCTGTGTCTCAGTACTAGGTGCTTCTAAGTGCCCTATGGGCACTAGGCCATATTGTTCAATCTCCGGGTCTGTCGCAAGCTTGGCCAGTGTGTCCGCGAGTGAATTCTGGTCCCGGGGGACCTGGCGGATTTGTTTACCGAGTTTTTCGGAAACGAATACATACAAAATAATAAAATGATAAGAACTGTAGAAGTGCAGAAATATAAATAGACAAATAGGTTTTTTACGTGGTTCAGGCGTTAACGAGCCCTAGTCCACGAGTCGATGTTATTATACTTGTAGAGAATTACAGTAAAATGGCTGGTGTACAAGAAACTCACAAACTCACAGTGTTTCCCTCGAGTTCTCTAGAAGAAGACGAAGCTAGAGAGATTTTGGCAGAGTTCTTGCTATGTAATGTGTTCTTCCTCCCTCCCTATTGCAAAATGAGGAGGTCTTTATAGCTAGAGTTTTGGATTAGGGTTTTACTCTGCCCCCATGAGTCTTAATTACATCAGCCATAAATAAGGGATACAATTACCGTAGTCGCCTGGCTACCAGGCTCTATGTGGGTATATTTACATGAAAGTATGGGGAATGCACAAAGGCAGCTGTCTTTTCCAGGCTGTCAGCGGAACAATAGGCGAAATGGTACTTTTAGGCATGCTGGGATGTGTGCGGCCTCGACCTGTCGGGCATGTCAGGCGGGATCCTGTGTCAGGTGGATATCATTCCAATTATGCCTCCTCCATGACTCGACCGCTTGGTCTTTTTCTGTGCGAGGCACGGAACTGTATCCGCGAAGGTAACCTGAAGAGCTTCTCCTGGAAGGACCTTCCCCGAAGGATATCCCTTCGGGAGTCCGGGAGAATTGACGAGCTTCCGCGTCGCGGTTGCTTGAAAGAGTATGCTGGACACTAAACGGGAGAGGCGAAGCCTTTCTGTCCATCTGCGAGCTCTGGTCACCTTTCGTGAAAGACTTTGATAATTCTGCTTCCCCGAGGCTATCCATCTAAACGCTATCCGAAAATATGGATAACATTAACCAAAGGACTCGGGTAGTGGGTCAAATTTCTGGTTCACCGTTCACCGTAACTGTTTTGGGGTAACCAGGGCGTTACATGAGGTATGGGAACTATGAGTTCCTGGTCATGTTGTTTGGTTTGACCAATGCCCCAGCAGCCTTCATGGACTTAATGAACAGGGTGTTCAAGGACTTCTTGGATTAGTTTGTCATTGTCTTCATCGGCGACATTTTAGTGTACTCCAGTTTAGAGGCAAGGCACGATCTACATCTTCGATAAGTCTTATAGAGGTTAAGAGAGCACCAGTTGTACGCCAAATATAAGAAGTGTGAGTTCTGGCTACCAGAAGGGACATTCCTTGGACATATAGTTGGTGAAGATGGGATTAAGGTGGATCCATCTAAGGTGAAGGCAGTGAAAGATTGGCCGAGGCCAAGAAACGACTTGGAGGTTCGGAGCTTCCTTGGGTTAGCAGGTTACTATAGATGGTTTATGGAAGGGTTTTCAAAGATTGCTACACCAATGACAGAATTGACACGGAAGAATTTGAAGTTCGTTTGGTCAGACAAGTGTGAGAACAGTTTTCAAGAATTGAAGCGGCGACTTATTACTGCACCTGTGCTAAGTCTTCCTTTAGAGGAAGGGAAGTTTTTGGTTTATTGCAATGCGTCGAGGTTGGGTTTAGGTTGTCTGTTGGTGCAGAATGAGAAGGTTATAGCTTATGCATCATGACAGCTAAAGGAGTATGAGTAGCGGTATCCTACCCATGATTTGGAGTTGGCAGCGGTGGTATTTGCACTGAAGATTTGGCAGCATTATCTATACGGGGAGAAATGTGAGATTTACACCGATCATAAGAGTTTGAAGTACTTCTTTATGCAAGAAGACCTGAACATAAGGAAGAGGCATTGGCTGGAGTTGGTAAGGGACTATGATTGCAATATTCTTTACCACCCAGTGAAAGCCAATGTGGTGGCGGATGCATTGAGCATGAGGGGCTCGGGGCAGTTATTTAGTTCCACTCAGATTTCGAGGAAATTGGCTGATGAGATGTCTAGAGCGAGGATAGAGTTGGTGGTGGGTCGGTTGTCCAAAATTACTCTAAAGTCGACCCTATTATAGCAGATTGAGGAAGGTCAGCTAGTGGATGCTCAATTACAAGAGGTTAGAGAGAATGTCTTAGCGGGGGCAGCTAAGGACTATTCTATTTCTGAGGTTGGTTACTACGGTATCAGGGTCGGATTTGTGTTTTGACTGATGTGGGAATTAGACGTGAGATATTGGATGAATCGCATACTACGCTGTACTGACTTCATCCAAGTACCATGAAGATGTATTAGGATATATGGACGTTGTATTGGTGGCCCGGGATGAAGAAGGATGTGGTGGAGTACGTGGCCAGATGTTTAACCTGTCAGCAGGTGAAAGCTGAGCATCAGCGACCAGCAAGATTTCTTCAACCTCTGGGTATTTTCGAGTGGAAATTGGAGGATATTACGATGGACTTTGTGGGAGGTTTACCCAGGACAGTAGGGCTTCATGACTCAGTGTGGGTGATAGTGGACAGATACACCAAGTCAGCTTACTTTCTTCCAGTGAAGACGACTTATACGGTGGATTAGTATGCAGAGTTGTATGTGAAGGAGATCGTACATCTTCATGGGGTTCCTAATTCTATAGTGTCAGACCGGGATCCTATCTTTACCTCCAAATTTTGGGGTAGTTTGCAGAAGGCTATGGGGACTCAGTTGAAGTTCCACACGGCCTTTCATACTCAGACTGATGGACAGTCTAAGAGGACGATTAAGGTGTTGGAGGATATGCTTAGGGCATGCGCGATCAATTTTGAGGGATCTTGGAGTAAGTACCTCCCATTGACTGAATTTTTGTACAACAATAGTTGTCAATCAACGATTGGAGTGGCTCCATATGAGATGTTATATGGGAGGAGATGTAGATCATCCATTCATTGGGACGAGATGGGTGAGAGGAAGTATTTGGGACAGACATTGTTCAGAAGACAAATGAAGCTATTGAGAAGATCCAAGCTAGAATGCTTGCTTCGTAAAGAAGACAAAAAAGCTACGTTGATCCTAAGCGTAGGGACGTGGAGTTCCCGGTTGGGGACCACATGTTTCTACAAGTTTCACCACTGCGAGGGGTGAGGAGGTTTGGGAAGAAGGGCAAGTTGAGCCCTAGATTATTCGGACCTTTTGAGATCCTAGAAAGGATCAGACAGGTGGCTTACAAGTTAACTTTGCCACCGTCGTTGTCGGGAGTTCATGACGTATTTCATGTTTCTATGCTCTGGAAGTACGTCTCAGATACGACACATGTATTATAGTATGAAGACTTGGAATTGCAGACAAATTTTTCCTATGAGGAGCGACCGATTCATATTTTGGATTGGAAGGATAAGGTTCTATGGAACAAGACAATTCCTCTGGTTAAAGTGTTATGGAGGAATAGTAGGGTCGAAGAGGTGACCTGGGAGCTTGAGTCAGTGATGCGGGAATTCTCAGTAGGAGGGGTTAGTTGTAACGACCCAAAATCACTAATAAGGCTTAAGGGCCTTGATTAGTGTGCCAGAAGGGCATAATTGGTTTATGTGTCATTTAAATTATTTAAATGCATGATTATGTGATAAGCATGCTTATATGATTCTAAGGATATATGAGATACATGATTATGAGTATTAGTATGCATGTAGGCCCTATTTAGATTATAAGGGAATATTCGTAATTTTGGCTCGTTGAGGGCATAAATGTGATTATTTGTGATAAATTGTTAAGACCACATTATTATGTGGATGTATTTGCAGCATAAGGCTCGAGGCGATCCTAGTGAGCGGTTTAGCGAAATAGTCACGGTGTTGATTTATACCCGGCTCGGGGGAGCCTGGGGGTATTTCTGGGAATTTGGGAAATATATTGGAGACTATTTGACATTGGGGAAAACAATTGGTGATTAATTAGATGATGGGATATAAGTGGTAAGCGTTAAGGACACTCGAGGAATTAGCGGGAATTGGGAGCAAATGACCAAAATGCCCTTAGAGTGATTAAAAGGCTTGGATTGAAATGGGAGGGTAAAAGAGTCTTTTGCCTATTAGGAGATATGCTTGTTATATCTAATGTTTATAAAATATAAAGGAAAGTGATAGAAACTGAAGGAAAGAAAAACAAAGGAAGAAAACAGAGCACATAACCTATCCCTCTCTCTCTCTCTCTCTCACGAATTGTTATCTCTCTCTCCCTCTCTTGAGGATTTCCAAAGCTAAGAACTCAGAGGAAGTCTAGACTTGGTTGGGGTGTTGATCCTTGGAGAAGCTAAGGGATTCAACTGGAGTTAACTACCAATTAAGGTAAGGTTTAAAGGTTTTGTTTGAATTTTCTAGGTTTGTGAGGTTGAATTCTGATTTTGGATTTTGGATGGAAATTAAGGACTTAAGCTTGGGGATTTAAGGAACTAAAGGCTGGAAGGGCATAGAAGGCAACCTAGGGTCGAATTCTCTCAGCTGAGGTAACAATTTGTAGTCTTGACCATTTGAGTTGCTGGGTTTTCTGATGAAGTTCTTGAGCTTCGAGCTCAATTTTGTTTTCTGTGTCTGATGATGGTTGTGGCCAAGTTTTGATGTTGATAGGTCATGTTGGTTGAGATATAGTGGATGGTAGGCTCAATTTGGAGTTTAGTTGAGGTAACAGAAGTTTTGCATGTGTTGGCTGTAGTGCTAGGTAGGGGGCGCTACAGTGCTAGGCCACATTTTCTGGGGGGGCTTGAGTCTCTGACTCTATCGCTGTAGCGCCCACCATGTAGCGCTGCCCTGCCTCCAGAAATGGGTTTTGGGTATTTTTCTTAGGGTTTTTTCTTGGGTGCACGAGGTTCGATTCCACCACTCCGTTTGGTGGAATTGGGCTTCCCGAGGGCTTGGGATTGGTTCCGAAGTTGGGTTTTTGGATTGAATGTTAATGAGGGTTCTATTTTATGGTTGTTACTAGGTGTACGCTAGGGCTCGGATGGAATCGTGCATGAGGGTAATCTCAATTAACCGAAGCGCTCAGAATCAAAGGCAAGGAAACTGCACCCGATTATGTGATTTTGTTGGGACTAAGAGTTCCCTATACTTGTATGTGATGTCATATGATGGTATTATGCCATGGTGACATAAGATAAATGGCCTAAGAGTCCCGGAATTAATATTTGCTCACAGGACGCGACTCGGTCACTGGTAGTTGAGGTTAAGTATATAATCACTGAGCTCGGCCTGATCGAGTTGGAGTTAGTGGGACAATCAAAGGGTGCGGCCTAAGGCCGCCTTCCTTGGATATTGTGTGATATGTTTATTGTTATTAATCTGATGATTATGGCATGTTTATTATTTGGATGATTGATTATTGGTTGCAGATTGATATCATTGATTATGTGAACAATGTGACCTACTGAGTATTTGATTGATTATTTGTGAATTATCTGACTGTTGATTATCGTTTATGCTCTGTATTATGGTTTTCTTGTTGGGCCTTGGCTCACGGGTGCTACGTGGTGCAGGTAAAGGCAAGGGAAAAATGGACCAGTCCTGATTTGGAGAGCTCTGGGGCATAATGTACATAGTCAGCTGATCGGCCGCCACGGCCGATGAATGGTACAGGGACATGAGAACCTAAAGTGCCTATTTTTCCATTAGAGTGGCTTGTGGTTGTACATAACCTTAGAAATTTTGTAAACTGTCCTTTAAAACCTATTTTGGGATCCCATGTATTAAACGCTTATTTTAATGAAAAATTTCCTGTTTATGACCAAAACCTTTTAACCCTAACATAATTACGACTTTAGGATCACGTTTTCAACTGTACAACTTGATTAGCAAGTTTTCCACTTTTATAATCACATAGTGTAACGACCTTGGTTATCCAAGGTGTTACATATTAATCATATAATACCATCAATTAAATGCAAACATTGTAATAGCCATGTTCCTTAATAGGGTCGAGCCCCAGCTACACAAACCATGCGAACAATCATATAACACTTAGCCATAAACAGAATATTCATGTTTGTTTAGTCAACAAGAGCAAACATATCTTAGTCACGTTCATGCACAGGGGCCCGAGCCCTGTTCAAAGTTATAATCAACAACTGGGCCAAGCCCTAATTACATATATCACGTATTGGGTGCAATTTTCTTACCTCAAGTCCGAGTATAGCGTAATAATAAGAATGACCCTTGAGCACGATCTCGATTCCAAGCCCTTAACGGTAACCTAGTCACAACCATAACACAGGATCCCGTCAATAACGAGCAAATAAAGGCTTCTGGACTTAGTCCAAGGCTCTGGGACGTCAAATTCCATTAAATCGGGTAGTAGAATAGATCTTGAGCCCTTAGGTTTGAGTTCCCGTTACTCAAGACCTTCGGTGGCAAAAATATCCCAGGCGGGTTGCGACTTGCCCCTAAGGGTTGCGACACGCCT
This sequence comes from Humulus lupulus, assembly GCF_963169125.1. Taxonomy (NCBI): domain Eukaryota; kingdom Viridiplantae; phylum Streptophyta; class Magnoliopsida; order Rosales; family Cannabaceae; genus Humulus; species Humulus lupulus. The sequence continues at coordinate 211,820,611 of NC_084795.1, forward strand.
CCTAGCTCAGAGGCCCTTTCTACCTAGAACTAGGACACGGGCCACGACTTGCCCTAGAGGGTCACGAGACGCCTCCAAAGCAGAAGCCCCCCACTTGGCCCTAGGTTCTATTGGGTTGCAGCGCCCCAAGAACAAAGCCACAATCGACCCTACGAACCCAGAATTCCTTTGTTTTCTCCATCCAAAACTTACCAAAATATTGCCAAATGATTACTAGAAATATAATTCAATCCCCGTAACAAATTCAACATAACTCCAGCAATAAAACCCAACCGAAAACTTGATTAAAAACCCATCAAAACTCACAATTCAACACTTGAGCTACAAAGCTCAAGAACACCTCAAGAATACTAAGAAACTGTTATCCAGATTTCCGGATAGCGTTTAGATGGATATCCTCGGGGAAGCAAAATTACCAATGTCTTTCACGGTAGGTGACCAGAGCTCGCGGATGGACAGAAAGGCTTCGCCTCTCCCGTTTAATGTCCGGATTACTCTTTCAAGCAAACACGACACGGAAACTCGTCAACTCTCCCGGACTCCCGAAGGGGTATCCTTCGGGGAAGCTCTTCAAGTGGTCTTCGCGGAAACAGTTCCGTGCCTCGCACGGAACAAGACCAAGCGGTCGAGTCATGGAGGAGGCATATTTGGAATGATATCCACCTGACACAGGATCCCGCCTGACACGCCCGACAGGTCAAAGCCGCACACATCCCAGCACGCCTAAGGGTACCTTTTCGCCTACTGTTCCGCTGACAACTTGGAAAAGACGGCTGACTTTGTGTATTCCCCATACTTTCACGTAAATATACCCACATAGAGCCTGGTAGCCAGGTGACTACGGTAATTGTATCCCTTATTTATGGCTGGTGTAATTAAGACTCATGTGAGTAGAGAAAAACCCTAATCCAGAACCCTAGCTATAAATACCCCCTCATTTTACGATAGAGGGGGGGACGAACAAAATTACATAGCAAGAACTCTGCTAAACTCTCTCTAGCTTCATCTTCTTCAAGAGAACCCGAGAGAAACACTGTGAGTGTGTGAAGTTCTTGTACACCAGCCATCTTACTGTAATCCTTTACAAGTATAATAACATCGACTCGTGGACTAGGGCTTGTTAACGCCTGAACCACGTAAAAACACTGTTTGTTCAGTTGCATTTCAGCACTTCTACAATTCTTATCTTTTTATTATTCTGTTTGTATTCGTTTCCGAAAATCTCGGTAAACAGAAATCATAGCAAAATTCAAGTAAAACAAGGGTTAGAGCTTTACCTCAGCTATTATTTAAGTCCTCCTAGTTGTAGCTAGTCAAATTTAGAGCCAAGCCTTCAATTTCCCAAGCTTCAGCCAATAATTTCCTTAGTTCCTCAAGCAATTCACTTAGAAAATAAAAGAGAATGAGGGAGAGAGGTAGAGAGTCGGTTGGGTGAGCTGATAAGAGTGTTTGTGTTTTATTTCCTTAAGGCTTAAGTAACTTAAGCTAATTATGAGGCTTGGGGTACCGAAAACGTCTCTGAAGGCAATATGGTCAAAGTCCCCGGTATCCCCTCCTATTGTCACTAACTCCAATTATATCCTCAAATATCTATTCTCATTACCCGATAACTCGACAACGTACTAGTTACCAAAAATACCCCTTGACTTGCCTCAAGTCGAGTATTGGGTCCTGTTGTGACTTTCCCAGTAACTTGCTTCCTAGGATCATAGCAACCCAAGTAAACCCACATAATAATGTGGTCTCTTGCATATATCACATATATGCACATATATATACAGTTATGCCCATAACAAGCCAAAGTACGAAAATTGCCCTTCTAATAAGAAACGGGCCCACATGCATATTTATTGCTCCAAAACATTCATATTTAGTCAAATTATCATATAACTCACATAATTACAACCAAATACAACTCATATAAGCATATAATTCCATAAATTGCCATCCTTGCCTCCTAATCAAGGCCTTAAGCCTTATTACGTAATTTGGGATGTTACAACTATCCCCTCCTTACAGAAATTTCGTCCTCAAAATTTTTCCAGAACAGCTCAGGATACAGATTCTGTATATCTGCCTTCAGCTCCCAAGTCACTTCCTCAACCTTGTTGTTCCTCCATAATACCCTTAGCTAAAGGTATAGTCTTGTTCCTCATGACCTTTTCATTCCTATCTAAAATCTGCACTGGCTACTCCTCATAGGACAAATCTGTCTCCAGTTCTAGATCCTCGTTACTCAATACACGAGTCCCATCTAATACATACTTCCTCATCATAAAAATATGAAATACGTTGCGCACACTAGACAGTGCAGGGGGTAAGACCAACTTATAGGCCACCTGACCGATCCTCTCCAGGATCTCAAATGGTCCAACAATCCTAGAGCTTAGCTCGTCCTTCTTCCCAAATCTCTTCACCCCTCTCAGTGGTGAAACCCTAAGAAATACATAGTCTCGCACTTGGACCTCCATGTTTCTCCCCTTTGGGTCTGAATAACACTTCTGTGTGCTCTGAGACGCTACAATCCGAGCTATGATCTTTTCAATAGCCTCAGTGGTCCTCTGAACTGCCTGATGACCCAAATATTTTCTCTCACCCATCTCATCCCAGTGAGTGGGTGATATGCACTTCCTACCACACAACATCTCATAAGGTGCCACTCCAATAGTCGACTAGTGGGTGTTATTATAGGAAAACTCTATCAGAGGCAAATATTTACTCCATGACCCCTCGAAGTCCAATACACATGCTCACAGTATGTCCTCCAATATCTTGATAGTCCTCTCGGACTGACCATCAGTCTGAGGATGGTAAGTTGTAATGAACTTCAGTTGTGTACCCATCACCCTCTGTAAACTTCCCCAAAACATGGAAGTAAAGATAGGGTCCCTATTAGACACGATAGACCTCGAATTCCCATGAAGGCAAACTATCTCTCTCACATAGAGATCTGCATATTGGTTCACCGTGTAATTTGTCCTCACTGGAAGAAAGTGAGACAATTTTGTGTATCGATCCACAATGACCCAGACTGAATCGTGCTGGCCCACTGTCCTTGGAAATCCTACCATGAAATCCATAGTGATGTCCTCCCACTTCCACTCTGGGATATCTAGACGCTACAACAGCCCCGTTGGTCTCTAATGTTCTGCCTTGATCTGTTGACAGATCAGACACCTTGGCACATACTTAGTCACGTCCCTCTTCATCCCAGGCGGCCAATATAAAACTTTCAGATCCTGGTACATCTTCGTGGTGCCTGGATGTAGAGAATAAGGAGTAGTATGAGATTCACCCAGAATCTCCCGTCTGATCCCAGTGTACGTCGGAACACAAATCTGATCTTTATATCTCAATAAGCCCATGCTCGACACTGTGTAGTCCTTAGCTACTCTAGCTAGGATGTCCCCTCTAATCTTTTCCAACTGTGGGTCACTTAACTGCTTCTCCCTAATCCTCTCCAAAAGAGTAGACTGCAGAGTGATGTTGGCTAACTTGCCCACCACTAGCTCAATTCTAGCTCTAGTCATATCTTCAAACAACTCCCTGGATATTTGTATGGCACTATACAACTGTCCCAGACCCTTCCTGCTTAAGGCATCCCCTACTATGTTGGCTTTCCCAGGGTGATAGAGGATCTCACAAGCATAATCCTTTACCATCTCTAACTAATGTCTATGCCTCATGTTGAAATCCTTCTAGGCGAAAAAGTACTTTAAACTCTTGTGGTCAGTGTACATCTCACACTTCTCACCATATAAGTAGTGTCGCCACACCTTTTTTTTTTTTTGAGGAAAAGAAGAACTTTATATTCAACAATCACAAAACAAATACAATGCCAGCATTAGCTAACAGCTACAACAAACAGCAAGAAGGAAAAGTTACAGGGAATTTATACGGCCAATTACATCTCTTTCTCTTTTCTTCGCCTTGGTACAATTAATTCCCTTAACTCTAGCTTTGATAGCTAATTTTATAGATGAACTAACTACCATCACTGAGCTACAACACAAATCAAACACACACCTATTTCTATTACACCAAACTGAGTAAAATACTGCTGAAAGTATAGCATTCCACACCAGATACAACAGGTCTGAACAGACATTGGAGCTCCAAATCTTCCAGGCTTCAATGGTCAGAGGCCAGCCCCTAAAACCAGACCAGGAGCTAACTTCTTGCTGAATTTTCTTAGTGAAAGTGCAGTAAAAAAAGAGGTGTTGATGGGACTCAGAAACACTATCACAGACTGGGCAGAGATAGGAGGCCAGATCCATAAATTTCCCCAGATTATCTCGAGTAAGAAGGTGTTCATTGATTACTTGCCAGGAAATAAATCTGTGTTTCGGGACACATAAGCGATGCCATATAGCAGATGCATATTGAACCTCACTAGCTGTTATAAGAGAAAGATAAAAAGTTTTCGCTTTGAATTTACCTCTTAATCCCGAAGAGCTAACAACAGAAGAATCGATTACATTCCTCAGCTTCAATAATTTCCGAAAGTACCAGCTAGTGTCACGTATTAAGGGAACAGACCAGAAACTTTGGCCTTTAAGGTAGATCGAGTCTATCCATTTGACCCATAAGCAATCCTTTTTGCTCGATATAGCCCAAATATACTTGGCCATCAACGCAATATTCCACTTCCTGCCCTCAAAGAAGCCAACTCCTCCATACTTTTTGGGAAGACAGACTTGCTCCCAAGAAGTGAGGTGAAGTTTGCTACGGTTCCCTTTCAACCCCCAAAGAAAATCTCTGCATCTTTTATCTATGACAGCAACAACTTTCTGAGGAAGGATGAAGATATTCATCTAGAAATTCCTAATTCCAAGAAGGACTGAATGAATGAGTTGGGCTCGGCCTGCAAAAGAAAGGTTCCTGCTAGCCCAGGAATGGAGGTTCCGCTGAATTTTTTCAATGATTTCCCCACAGTCTGCAGCTCTCCACTTAGTTGGTCTAAGGTGAATTCCAAGATACTTAAGCGGAAAAGAGCCTTCTTCCATTTGAGTAATCTCCAATAGTTGAGATTTACAATCGTCTTTCAAGCCTCCAAAGTAAATATGAGACTTAGTGTTGTTGATTGAGAGGCCTGTTGTAGCACAAAAGCTATCAATAGCAGCCTGTATGAGTCTCATTGATTTCACATTACCCTTGAAAAAAATAACTAAATCGTTTGCAAAACAGAGATTGACAAGATTTACATGCTTACATAAGGGATGGAAACCAAAACCTTTTTGTTTAGAAGTCTGAAGTAAAAGCCGAGTCAGATACTCCATAATCAAAACAAACAAAAGAGGAGATACCGGATCTCCTTGTCTAAGACCCTTTTCCCCTCTAAAGGTGCCATGAAGCCGACCATTGAGCATCAATGTATAAGAGGTTCCCTTTAAATAGACCAACACCCAATGTATGAACCTCGAAGGGAAACAAAGACCCTTGAGCAAGTTAGCCACAAACTGCCAATCAACTGTATCGTAAGCTTTACTGAGGTCGATCTTCATGATACATCTAGCTGAGATGTTTTTCCTCGTATAACCCTTGAGCAAGTCCTGAAAAATAAGTATATTATGAGCCAGGAGATGATTTTTTATGAATGCCCCTTGATTACTGTGGATCAAGAATGGAAGAACTTCAGACAAACGAGAACACAGCATTTTAGAAATGCATTTATAGAGCGTATTACAGCAAGCAATAGGTCTATAATCAGCTGCTGTTTTAGGGGAACCAGTCTTCGGAATGAGGGAGATAACAGTCTCATTAAGATCGCTGGGAAGAACACCATCACGAAAAAAATTTAACACTGCCATACTTATGTCATTTCCTATCTCATTCCAAAGGCCTTTGAAAAAACCTGCACCAAACCCATCCGGACCTGGGCTCTTATTGGAGTGAATGCCAAAAAGAGCTTCTTTTACATCATTCTTAGAGAAAGGCCTGATCAAATTTACCTGCTGCGGAACAGAAAGTTTTTCACCAAAACTCAGACTATTGGTATCAATCTTCTTAATGGTCGAACTCTTCTTCCCCATGAAGTTCCTAAAATGATTAAAGTAATGCTCTACCACCTTATCATAATCATCAATCACCTCCTCATTTACCACAAATGAAGTAATTCTATTCTCAGCCCTTTTCTTTTTCATGATTGCATGAAAGTAATGGGAGTTTTCATCATTGAATTGCAACCAAGTTATCTTATTGGTTTGTTGGAGGAAACTAACATACCTCTTCCTTGCTTGAATAACTTCTTAAAGCTTAATCTGTTCAGTTAACTGGTGCATTGTATTGAGAGGGTCATTAGATAAGGCACCTTCAGCCAAATTGAAGCTTTCCTTAGCTACCTGATAGCTGTGAGGAATATCACCCACTTCCTTTTTGTTGAACTTCTTTAACATGTGTTTCACCCTGTAAAGCTTCAGAATAATACCGGCAAGGCCTGCTTTAGAGGTAGCTTTGTTCCAACTATCAAGAACAACATCTTTAAACTTACTATGCAACATCCAGCAGTCAAAAAACCTAAAAGGCTTAATACCAATATCCCATATAACTTGGTTCTTAATTACACAGTAACTATGATCTGAAATACTGTCCCATTTACAAATTCCTTCTGTATTAGGGAAGAGATCCAGCCATTTCTCATTAGTAAAGACCCTATCCAATTTTGAGTATATTCGGTCCCCTATTTCATGCTTATTAGACCAGGTGTAAGAGGAACCAGCACAGCGAAATTCATCTAATTGGCCTAAAGACAGCCAATTTTGAGCATCATAAACCTCCTTTGCAGTTATGGGTCTACCTCCATTCCTGTCTTGATAGCTAAACATAGCATTGAAATCTCCTAAAAAAATCCAAGGAGGATTCAGATATCCTAACCCAGCAAGCTTATCCCACAAATTTTTTCTATCCAAAAGAGAGTTAGAGCCATACACAGCAGTTAGAAAGAACTCTGTAACATACCCAGAAACTCTGATTTTACAATGCACAAACTGAGTATCTTCACCAAGAATCTGAACTTGCACAAACTTAGATTGCCAAATAAGCAATATTCTGTATGATATCACACTACTCGAGTAATAATCCCAGTTGGGAAAACTATTACTAATTATTACAGCTTTTTTCTCATGGCGGACTTTGGTCTCAAAGAGTGCCTCAAATCCAATATTATTCAATCGACACAAGTCTCGAATATCTCTCTGTTTATTACCTTTATTCATACCCCGAACATTCCAACTAAGGATGTTGCACTTCTCCATATTGACTAGAGTTAGTAATGGTAGCCAAATTCCCATCCCCTGGCTCTTGGAGCGCTGCATATCCATTTCGAATTACTGTTTTAGAAGGCTGGACAGTATTGGTCTTGGTTCCTCTCCTTCTTGGCGTTATCCACTCGCCTCCCGTACCAGTGTTCTTTGCCAACCCTTTGTTACCAGCAGTAACTTGCTTTGCAACTTTACCTACATTAGCATTAGCTGACTTGTTTATAACAGCAGCTGTATCACACAAATTTAAGGCATCCTGAGAAGTAGCAAAGGTTACAGTCACAACAGCTGCTTCACTTGAGGCTTCCTGAGAAGTAGTTGCCTGCTTGTTTTCAACATAAGTCTCAACAATGTTCTTTTCAGCAATCATCTCTGATTTCTATTATCCGGATTGAACTTTTTGACCCAAATGTACCCCTTATCCTTCGAACAGTTCACCATAGTATGTCCCAAACAGTCGCATGTTTTGCATTTAGAGGGAAGCCATTCATATTCCACCAATTGTTCAACTAGTTGATCTCTTTCATTAACAAACGAGATAGTCTTAGGAGGGGTCTCAGAGATTTCCATGTCAACCAGAATTCTCGCAAATTTGACCATCGATATATCACGAGTAACTTGATCAATCATAATGGGTTTGCCTATAGTAATAACTAGTGCACTTAGACTCTTACGACCCCAATATTGAAACCCCAAGTCGTTTAATCGAACCCAAACCGGAACCGATTTCACCATCTGCACTATGTCCATATCAGGTGTCCAGGGACGGAGAACAACTAGTTTCTTGTCGAAGTGAATAACACTAGTTTCCAGGACAAGATCCCTAGTAGCAACATCACGAAAGCTCACCAAGGTAAACCCTGAATTCATGCGAACTATCCTGTCAATACCAAGGTTACCCCATATTCTTTTCACAAATCCTTCGAATACTCTAAAGGGGGGATTAGCACCCAAAACTACACATACAATCGATGTGCGCCAAAAGGAAGCTTCAACCTCAATTTCATCAATGTCTAGTTTAGCAATTATTTGATCCCCAACCTTCATAGGCTCTATGAAGTCCAAGCTAGTAACCGGAGTTTTCACCTGATTGGCTTTAAATTTGCTCCACACGTCTTTAGCTGAGTTCTGGTAATCTGTTTTCTCCACCTCCTCGGCCCAATTCGCTGCTTTGGACGGACCTGCTGTGCCCTCTGTATCCACTGGCAAAAGATGTTCAGCATACGAATCAGCTTCCAGCATTTCACACGGGTCATGGTATTCCTCAACACTGTTCTCCAGTACAACATGTTCTTGAATTGAAGGGAGATCTGGTTTCAACTGACTGCAGCCCGTAGAAACGGCCACCACCGCCGGCTTCGGCACCTCCTTTTTCTTCCGACCCATGGGGAAAGAGAAGAAAGCTCATGTCGCCTTTAGTTGTCGTGATGCATAGGCAATCATCTTCCCTGTCTGCATAAGGGCACAACCTATACCTTGCCCCGGGGTGTCATAGTACACTACAAACTTGTCATGATCTGTAGGAAGACTCAAAACTGGTGTGGTGATCAAACTCTTCTTCAGTCTCTAGAAGTTGTCTTCACACTTGTGTGACCATATGAACCTCTGATTCTTGCATGTCAACTTTGTCAGCGGTGACGCAATCTTGGAAAACCCCTCCATAAAGCATCTGTAATAACCTGCCAATCCCAAGAAACTTATGATCTTTGAAGCATTCTTCGGCTTGGCCAATCTCTGACTACCTCAATCTTCACCGGATCCACCATAATCCCAACCTTACCAACTATGTGACCTAAGAAAGTCACCTGTGGCAACCAAAACTCACACTTCTTGAATTTCACATACAGTCTGTGCTCTCTCAGCCTCTGTAGTACAAATTTATGATGTTGCTCGTGCTGTGTCTCTGACTGAGAGTATACCAATATATCGTCGATAAAGACGATCACGAATCGATCCAGGTAATCTTTGAACATCTTGTTCATCTGATCCATAAATGCTACTAGGGCAGTAGTCAATCCAAATGACATCTCCAAAAACTCATAATGCATGTACCTGGTACGAAAAGCTGTCTTCGGTATAACCTCCTCCTTGATCGTCAGCTGGTGATAACCAGATCGAAGATCTATCTTAGAGAATACCATCCCACCCTGTAACTGATTAAACAAATCGTCAATCCTTGGAAGAGGAAATATGTTCTTGATAGTCAACTTGTTCAGTTCTCTATAATCGATACACATCCTTAGAGAACCATCTTTCTTCTCCACGAAGAGAACTAGTGCACCCGTTGGCGAGTAACTGGGCCTAATAAAATGCAAGTCTAGTAACTCATGTAGTTGAACCTTTAGTTCCTTCAACTCAGCTGGAGCCACCCTATAAGTTTCCCTAGACACTCACTCTATCTCTGGCGCCAATTCGATCACAAACTATTTCTCCCTGTGTAGGGGTAACCTTGGCAAATCCTCCGAAAACACATCCAGAAACTCACAAACCAATCTGGTTTGTCCTGGTCCCACTGGCACGACCTGAGTGGTATACACCACACTAGCTAAGAACCCTATGAATCCCCCTTGCAATAGGTCTCTAGCTCTAAGTATAGAAATCATAGGTATACGAGGTCCATGAACATTGCCAACGAATATAAAGGGGTCCTCACCTCAGGCTCAAAGGTTACCATCTTCTTCTTGTAGACTATCGTTGCGCCATACTTCTCTAGCTAGTCCATACCCAGAATTATGTCAAAGTCAATCATAACTAACTCAACCAAATCAACGGACAACTCCCTGCCATCCACTGTAACTGGTAGTGATCTAACCCATCTCCTAGAAATCACTAACTCCCCATTAGGCAGCAAGTACCAAGCTCTATAGGATAAAAGTCACATGGTCTACACAATCCATCTATAACTCTACTAGCAACAAAAGAGTGCGTAGCACCCGAATCAATCAAAACAGTATAGAGGGTTCCAGCGCTAGAAAGTTGACATGTAACCACTAAGGGACTAGCCTTGGCCTCTGCCTGGGTCAAGGTGAACACCCGAACTGGCGTCAGGTTTTCCACCTTCTTGGGCTCTTCCTTTCTAGCTCTCGAACAGTTCTTCTTCATGTGCCCTACAGTACCACAGACAAAGCAGGCCTTTGCCTGACATTCCCCAATATGGTGCCTCCTGCACTGAGTAAATTCTGGGAATGCTTTCCAGGACTCACCGCCACCCTAGCGGCCTATCTGTATGCCCGGTGGCCTCCGATCTGTCCCTGGAGCTGAAACTGTATCTGGAGTCTTTATCTTTTGGTCACTGGGGCCTCTGCACCTACCAAAGCTTGTAAATGGAGGTCATGGCCTCCTAGAATCCCTTCTGGCCACATTCTCACGCCAGATCTTGTTCTCTACCCTCTCAACTATAAGCTCCCTCCCATAGCATGTGCATAGGTGGTCAATCCTGGAAAAGTGGTAATACGAACATCCCGGGCTATCATAGGTTGTAGACCTGGAGAAACCTCTCTCTTCTGGTCCCATAAGTGGGCTCCAGATCCCCAACAAACTTAGCCAATCTATTAAACTTCAAGGCATAATTAGTCACTGTCATGTTACCCTGAAGTAACTTGCTGAACTTTTCAGCCTTCACAGCTTTAACTACGTCATTTTAGTACTTCTCATTGAACTCTAAACTCTTCCCATTCCATAATGTTTACTACTCTGGTTTGGGATTCCATCTCCTGCCATATTCGAGCATCCTCCCGAAACATGTATGTGTTGCAGGCCACTCTCTCATTACCACCTACGCTCATAAAATCCAAGATAGTGGTTATCATAGTCATCCATTTCTCAGCCTTCAGTGGGTCTTAGTTGCCCTAAAAAATTAGAGGGTGATATTTCCTGAACCTCTCATACAGGGTTTCCCATCTATGTTCCCCTTCCTAGGGCTGTATTGCCGATGGTACCTCTGGCTGAGACACTGCTGGTATTGCGGGTTGTGGATTCCCTGGTGCAACATGTTGCCATCTTAAGAGGCGAATCTTATCTTCCTGCCTCTCTAACCTTGCTGGCATATCAACAAGCAACTGTTGCCAGTTCTCTTGGCATGCCAATACATAATATACTCAAACATGGTGCTAATAAGTACTTCTTGATATTCATCAGCAATTAACAATGCTAATAACCATTTATGGCATCATAAGCAATTAACGATGCAAATAAGCATGTTCAAACAATTATACATGCATAACAATGCTAATAAGCATGTTCTTTAATTCCTGCCATTATTAATAGTACTAATAAGCATTTCCTGGCCTATATGCAAATAACGATGCTAATGAGCGCGTTCTGACCTACATGTCCAGATAATAACGCTAATAAGCGGTTCCTTTGCATTCACAAGAAATAACGATGCTAATAAACATGGTATTTATCAATCATGCAACACTCAAGGGCCAGTCCCTATCAGATTATCTCATATTCCCTAAATAGGTATTTATCATTCATGCAACACTCAAGGGCCAGTCCCTATCAGATTATCTCATATTTAAGCAATAAAACACATAACCACATAAATAGTTACCGAACCCTGAGTCGAGCTTGTCTTTAGTGGTGAGTGTACATGCATGGCCAATCTTTAGGAACCGTGAAGCCTTGGTAGCTCTGATACCAAGTTATAATGTCCTCCTAATCAAGGATCGTTACACTATGTACTTTAAATAGTGTTAGACTTGCTAATCAAGTCATTTGGTTATAAACGTGTAGCTAGGGTTAACGTCAAGGGTTAGGGTTAAAAATTTTGGTCAAAGGAACTGTTGACTTTTAGTTCAAAAGTTTCATACATACATATGATCCCAAAATATTACAAACAATTGTTTCAAATGGTGTATATACATCGAAAGTTACAACCAGCCGACCTCAGCAGAAAAATAAAGGATACAACCCTAGTTCCTCTAAGATACCCTCAGTCGTGGTGGACGAGCAGCTGTAGTTGTACACGCCGCCACTGAAGCTCTCCAACTCATGGATGGTCAAACATTGATTTCCCCTTACCTGCACCACATAGCACCCATAAGCCAAGGCTCAGCAAGAACACTTAAACATGTGCATGAACAGTAAATACAGGGTCTAAATACATATCTAGCATGCCCAATAGTAATAACCTATTCATGCATGCATACAATTACAAATAAATGATCATTGGATCATTCTGGGGCCCACTGCCCTGAATAGTTGACCATAGAGTTAATCCCGAGCCCTATGCCCTAGCTATGTGAGCATAGAGTCACCTGGGCTTTTTCCCTTAGCTCTGAGTAACTAGCCATAGAGCTAGCCTAACCTACCTAGCGCTTTAATTTTTCAACGACCATAGGGTCGACCAACATAATAGTATGTTCCTAATTGGGCCTAAGCCTTTCGACCAGCGTACAACACGCTATTACCACCCGTGACTAATAAGTCAAGCCCTCAGTCAGGTTTTCAGATACAAATACAGATAAGCACACTTCGACAATACAAGTATGTATACATATTAATCATATAATACCATCTATTAAATGCAAACATAGTAATAACCATGTTCCTTAACAGGACCGGGCCCTAGCTCCGCAAACCATGCGAACAATCATACAACACTTAGCCAAAAATAGAATGTTCAAGTATGTTTAATCAACAAGTGCAAACATAACTCAAACATGTTCATTCAAAGGGGCCTGAGCCCTATTCATATTTATAATCAATAACCAGGCCAAGCCCTAATCACATATATAACGTATTGGGTACAATTTTCTCATCTCAGGTCTGAATATAGCGTAATAAAAAGGATGACCCTCGAGCACGATCATGGTTTTGTAATGACCCAACTATTTCTAAGACATTGGACCATTAAAACTACTAGACATAGCTACTACTTTTGGATAAAACATACATAAGAAATAATCATAACTTTATTAAAACTCTAATATAAATATTGTGCATATTACAAAATAAGATGTAAAATATGGTATGGGTACCCATTGTTTGATAAAACATAAAACAAATTTTTAAATACTAGTTGCGGAATTACATCAAGAATATAATTTAAAAGACTAAAAATAAATAACGCCGTCCTCGATCGACACGCAGTGCACTCAGTCCATTCATCCTTAACACACAAGCCAAGCTACGAAGAATCCTTCTGCCTCTATAATCACTTTCTTGCATCACACTAAAAATAAAGGAGTGAGCCTAATGCCCAGCAAGGAAAATCTACTAACGACATATATCATAAATTAAATGCATAAGACTATATCATAACCACATACTATAAAACATATATCACAACTCTAACCCATGATCATGGTAAATCTTGGGGTTTGCTATCTAAGCAACTATAAGCCCCAAGCAACATAAAAACATTGGGGTTTGCTAGCTAAGCAACTATAAGCCTCAAGCGACATAAAAGTATTGAGGTTTGCTAGCTAAGCAACTATAAGCCCCAAGGACAACAAGACATATTCATAAATATCATAAAATAACCATATTATATCATAACACATCATAACATAAACATATTATAACATAACATATCATAACATATAAGCATATAAAATCTATCCTATTTTCCTTACCAAAAGCCAGGAAATTTAAAAACAAGAACAAGATTTAGAAACTCCTATAAACAACCAGTAGAAAAGGGAGAGAATCTTTAAGAATAAAGATGAATATGGGAACTAAACCATCAAGAAGAAACTTACCAAGAAAGACCTTAAGTTTCAAGAACTTAAATACCTAATTAAGAATCAATAACAAGAGTTGGGATCTGAATAAAAGAAACTAAAGAATTATATAGAACTGAACTTAAAGAATAGGAATACCTTGAATGACCTTATGAATTGGTCTAAACCTCAATACCAAAATCACACTATTTCTCACTATTTTTAGAATAATAAAGCTTTAACCCAAAACCCAAGTTTATCTCTCTATAGTAACACTAGCACATTGGAGGCTATGATAAAATGCTTGAAGAATGATGAAAATGGCTGAGCACTAGGTCCTATTTATAGAGTTCAAGGATTGAAACTAACCCCTTTTAATTTGAATAAATAAATGATTATAAAATGAAAAAGATTTGAATTTTCGTTCCACTGACGTCCAGAACTCGGTCAAAATCGTTCAAAGGCAGGTCTAAGTGGTTAAGGGTATTTTTAAAAAATTTAAAAATAAAACTTCCAAAACTATACCCATGGAGCCGATATATCGCCCACCCTAGGCGATATATAGCCTCCCCCAGTATTCCCGAGGCTTATTCGATCATTCGTGCAAAGTCGACATGTTTTTCGTATCTTCTGTTGGGCAATATATCGGCCCTTATGTTGTGATATATCAACATACGTAGATATATTAAACACGTATTTGCAATTTTTCAGCATAATTTGAATTGAAGAAACAGCTTTGACTGAGTCATAATACGATCCTAACAGCTGCTGGAAGGTTCTAGAGCTTCTAGATCTTTCTTTTATTAAAACTACTCATCAAAATACTTAATTTCCTTAATAATCATGATTATGACAAGTGTCATGCTCTTAATGGTTCTATCTAAACCTTATGTTATAATAGATACTATCTCTATGACCAGCAATATTAATCAAACCTATTGTTATAATTAATATTCTTAAACTATAGGTTAAACTTTTAAAATCCATAACTGTTGCTATGAGTTTCCAACTAAGTCCCGACTTGAACAAAAATCCACGGTAGCTAACATACTACTAACTAATACTAACTACTACTACTACTACTACTACTACTACTACTACTACTACTACTACTACTACTACTACTACTACTACTACTACTACTACTACTACTACTACTGCTGCTGCTGCTGCTGCTGCTCCGCTGCTGCTGCGCCGCTGCTGCCGCTGCTACTGCTACTGCTATCAAACTAGGCTAAGCAAACATTCTGGGACTCTACAGGTTCTGAGCCCTTATTAGTAAACTAGTCATACCCATAATATAGGATCCCATCAATAACGAGCAAATAAAGGCTTCCGAACCGAGTCCTAGCCTCTGGGACGTCGAATTCCACTAAATCAGGTAGTAGAATTGATCCCAAGCCCTTAGGTTTGAGTTCCCATTACTCAATACCTAAGGTGGCAAAAATAGCCCAGGCAGGCTGGGACTTTTCCCTAAGAGCCGCAGTGCATCTCCCAAGTCAGAGGCCCTTCTTGCCTTGAATCAAGACATGGGCTGCAAACTTTCCCAAGAGGTTCGCAGCGCACCCCCAAAGTAGAAGCCCTCCACCTGGCCCTAGGATCACTTAGGTCGCGGCGCCCTAAGAACAGGGCCGCGACCTGACCCTACGAACCCTCAATTCCTCTATTTTTCTCCAGGAAAAACCTAACAAAATCTTCCCAAATAGTTACTTGAACTATAATTCAATCCCCACAACAGATTCAACATAACTCCAGCAACAAAACCCAACCTAAAACTTGATTAAAAGCCCATTAAAACTCACAATTCAACACTTGACCTACAAAGCTCAAGAACACCTCAAGAACACTAAGAAACCATAATAGAAGTCAACTAAAACAGGGGTTAGAGCTTTACTTAAGCTATGATTTAAGTCCACCTAGTTGTAGCTAATCTAATTATAGAGCCAAACCTTCAATTTGCCAAGCTTCAACCAATAATTTCCTTAGTTCCTTAAGGAATTCACTTAAAAAATGAAAGAGAATTAGGGAGAGGGAGAGAGAGAGAATGAGTCGGTTGGGTGAGTTGATAAGAGTGTTTTTTGTGTTTTTGTTAAGTTTCCTTAAGGCTTAAGTAACTTAAGTTAATCCTGAGGCTCGGGGTACCAAATCTTCCCCGAAGGCAAAATGGTATATTTCCCCGGTATCCTATCCTATTGTCACTGACTCCAAGTATATTCTCAAATATCTATTTTTGTTACCCGATATCCCGTTAACATACTAGTTACCCAAAATACCCCTTGACTCGCTCCGAGTCGGGTATTGAGTCCTGTTTTGACTTTCTCACTAACTTGCTCCCTAGGATCATCTCATGCCGAGTAAAGAAAATAAACCCACATAATAATGCGGTTGCTCACATATATGCACATATATACAATGGCCAAATTACAAAAATTTTCCTTCTAATAAGAAACAGGCCCACATGCATATTTAATACACGTAAACATTAATATCTAGTCATACTATCATAAAACTCACATAATTACACTCAAATATAACTCATATAAGAATAATATTCCATAAATTTCCATCTTGCCCTCCTAATCAAGGCCCTGAGCCTTATTAGTTAATTTGGGACGTTACATCGCATCTTGGGATCGAGGAACTTGGTTATTGCTCCTCAGGCGCAATGCTGTGGGAGGTGACCTAAGTCCATTACGCAGGACTGAGTATAGAGGAATCGATCTTCCATTTGCATCTTGAGATCAAGGGACTTTGTTAAGGCTCCTCGGGCACAATTTTCGTGTTGGGTGACCTAAGTCCGTTCTCGCACGGCTAGGATTATTAAGGCAACTTAAGCCCGTGCCCGAGTACGAATGATTCAGGCTTCTGTTCACATCTCGAGGATTGGGATTTGGTTATTACTCCTCGAGCACGCGTTGTCCTCCGGAGAATATGTTAAATCCAATCTCGCATTACTTGGATCTCTTCAACACAAGGTTTCTCCCAACCCACTTAGCTATGGGATCTCATGACATTAGGGGCACTTCTCTCATTGAGTAGCTTACTTCCCAGATCATGGACTTCTCGATGCTATTTTTGCTTGCAGCTTATTGGGGACTTGGTAATTCCTCGTCGGGCCAAGTGTCCACGTGAGGTAACCCAAGTCCATGCCTCAGGACCGAGTACAGAGGACTCGGTCTTCCATTTGCATCTCAAGATCAAGGGACTTGGTCAGTTCTCCTCGAGCGCAATGTTCGTGGGAGGTGACCTAAGTTCTCAAGCTACTAGGATTCTTAGTGTTCAGTCTCTAGATGCTAAGCCTATTCAGCTATGAACAAGATTAGTTTCTTATAGGTCGCGAACTCAAGACTTCTTAGTCTCCTCAGATTTTCTATTCTCGGGGTATTGACACTAGGCCTACTCTGCTTTAAATAATCTTAGTCTCTTAGGGCATCCTCCTCAAGGCCCGGTACTCTACGAGGCTGCCCTAACTCCATGCCCCCAATTGATTAGGGACTAGTCTGCGTTAGCTTATCTAGGCGAGCAAGAAATTTCTCTACAAGTAGTACATATAGAAAAGGAAACTAACAAATATACCCAAAATCTCTCAAAAATATTTACCATGTTTTGTCTACACAGTTTTCATTAACCGTGCTTGGAGGCTACAAGGAGATTACAAAATTTTAATAAATTTACTACTCATATCACTGCTAATACCGACAAAGATGCTCGGCAATCCAGGCGTGGGGTATCAATTTCCCATTCAGCCAGGCTAATTTGTATGTCCCTGGACACACAATGCTCTCAACTTTGTATGGGCCATCCTAGTTAGGTCTCAGCACTCCCGCATCGGGGTCTTGCGTGGCTAAGAAAACTCTTTGCAACACCAGATCTCTAATCCCAAACTTTCTATCCTTCACTTTAGAGTTGAAATATCTTGCTACTTTCTACTAGTAGGACGCTACTCGAAGCTGAAAAGCTTCACGGAGCTCCTCCATAAGGTCCAGGGACTCTCGGAGTAAAGCGTGGTTTGTGGTCGGATCATATGCTTCTCGTCAGTGCATGGAGATTGTTGCCTCAACTGGGTGCGTGGACTCATACCCATAGGCCATAGAGAATGGTGAGGGGCCAGTAGAGGTCCTAACAGTGAGATTGGTAACTCCACAATGCCCTAGGTAGCTCATCGAGCCAAGCGCCTTTCGCCTGTTCAAGCCTTTTCTTCAAGGTGGCTTTGAGCATATTGTTGACTGCTTCCACCTGGTCGTTTCTCTATGTGTGGACCACAAAGGAAATTCTCTTCATAACTCTATGCCATTGACAAAAGTCCATGAACACTTCGCTATCAAACTGCAGGCCATTGTCAGAGAATATCTTCCTCGGGAGCTCATAGCGGCAAGCGATGTTCTTGATGAGGAAGTCCAGTGCCTTCTTGCACTTCTTCCTTCAGATTCTTCTCCCTGGGCTTGATAGCCCTGTCTTCTTGAACCTGTGGGTCCAACTCGTTGGTTTCATCAACCCAAACAGCCTGCACCTTCACCTCCACGGGAAGAGGTTGTTCAAAGGACACCACCTCAACTACCATTACTGGTTGTTTTAGGGACATATTGTAGCATTTCCTCGCCTCTTTTTGGTCTCCTCAGACTATTCCAACCCCCTACTTCGCGGGGAACTTCATGCACATGTGTCAAATGGAGGTGACTGCCCCCGAACTCCACTAAGGCCAGACCCCCCAAGATGGCCTTATAAATCAAGGAGCAATCCACCACCATGAAGGCGCAGTACTTAAAGACCTGACGAGGCACTTCTCCAAATGTCACGGGATCTTTCTTCTAGCCCATCGGTATGAGACCTTCCCCCAAGAACCCATATAGAGTTGAGGTGCACGGGGACAGGTCGCTTGTGATTAACCCGATCTTTTCGTAGGCTGACTTGAATAGTATTTTCACTGAACTCCCGTTGTCCACCAGGATCTGAGCAACCATCTTATTGGAAACTTGGCTCTCGATCACCAAAGGATTGTATATTGGAAAGTGCACTCTCCAAGCATCATCCTCGGAGAACATGATGACTTGGTCGATCATGTTGTGGAGAAATAGCAAGGTAGAGGAGGCAACTTGGGAGCTTGAGTCTAACATGTGGGATCGGCATCATGAACAATTCAGGTAAATTTCAAGGATGAAATTTCTGTAAGGAGGGGATAGTTGTAACATCCCAAATTTTCTAATAAGGCGTAGTGCCCTGATTAGGGTGTCAGGAGGGCAATAATAGATTTAATCATATTTTTACGTGATTAATTATGATATATGTGCATTAGTACTTCATTACTTGAGTTATGAAATAATATGACTAGATATGCATGTTTAGGTGAATTAAATATGCATGTTGGTCCGTCCTTGTTAATAAGGGCATCTTTGTAATTTTGACATGTTGAGGGTATATGTGTGCGTGTGTGTTATGTTGTGATAAATCTAAGATCACAATATTACGGAGATATATTTCAGATGTGTGGTTCGAGGCGGTCATAGGGAGCAGATTAGCAGAATAGTTACAACGGGGTTAGACACCCGGCTCGGGGTAAGCCTAAGGGTATTTTGAGAACCTAGCACGTATTCAAGATTTACCGGGTAACGGGTAGCTATTTAGTGATTATTTGGGAATGTCGGGATTAATTGGGGATTTATAGGACTACTGTAGGAATTAGCGAGAATGTGGCAAATGACGAGATTGCCCTTGGAGGCATTAAGTGGCTAAGGTGTAACCGAGGGATATTTTGGTCATTTTAAAGCTAAAGATAAACTTTGGTAGGCTCTAGACATCACCTGGACACTTAGGAAAAAAGGAGAAGAAAAAGGAAAGCACTGATTTCTCATCCCTCACTCTCTCCCTTACATGTTTCTCACTCTCTCTCTCTCTCCCTTAGGTTGTTGTTTATTTCTTTTTGAATTTCTGGTGAAGAAAAGGCATGGGAATTGAAGGGGATTTAAGGCTAGAGGTGGTTAACATCAGCTGAGGGTCAGATTCGTTGTTGAGCTAAGGTTATCTCTGTGTTTCTTTTGGTAAATTTCTACTGAGATTGAAGTTTAACTAAGTCTTAAGCTTATGTTGAGTTTGATTTGAATTCGGGGATTTGGCTATCTTTTTAAGATGATTGTATTGCTTTAAGTGAGGTAAAGTTATTGAAGGACTTAAATTTGGGCTTAGAGCATGTTTGGACTGATTTTTGGGGAGTTTAGAAATATGAAAACTAGAAAAAAAAACTAGGTTTGCAAGCTCGAGCCCCGGCTTTGTTCTTCAGGCATCGCGGCTCGCATGTACCCAGAATGCCTTAATTTCTCTGAAACCGTCCAAACGTCGCGGCGTAGGTTGAGGCATGCTGCGGCCCGCGTCCCCTAGAAGAGAGCCTTAGGGCTCTCTGTCTTGTAGTGCCCCACGGCCTTAGGGGCTAGGCCACAACTTAAATTAGGGGAAATGGCCAAAACAGGGTTTTAAGCTCGGGAACTCAAATGTAAAGGCTCAGGAAGAATTCTACTACCCAGTTTAGAAGAATTTGAGTTCCCGGAGGCTAGAATATTATTCCTAAGTTTTTAATTGGTTGACGGTGTGATGGATGTTAATTATTATTGCCTTGTGACAAGGTTTTACCACTAAGGCTCAGATTTAGGGAATTGTGCTCGGGATCGGACTATACGGTCTGCTCAGGAAACAGGTAAGAAAACTGTTGTGCCTGTAGAGTAGAGCATGGTACGATTATTTGTGTTAAATGTTATGTGTGAATATTTATAATTGTTATGCCATGTTTTTATGATTATGACTGATTGTCAAACATCAGGATCGGCGAAGGCTGGGATCAGCAAAGGTCGAGATCGGCGAAGGCTGGGATTGACAAAACCTGGGATCGACAAAGGTCGGGATCGGCGAAGGCCAGGAATGACAACAAGCACACTGAATGCAGACCACCATGGCATGGCCATCTAGGGTGTTGTACTCACCCGTTCAGTGAAGACCGTGAGCCGGCTGCCTGGTAAAGCACCTTGGTCGGCATTGCCCGCTATGTGAATACTCTGTGTTATTTGTTTAAAAGGTATGCATTTACTGGACTGAACTGTTATATGCTATGTGTGTGGATTTTTCTTGTTGGGCCTTAACTCACGGGTGCTCTATGGTTAAGGTAAGGGCAAGGGAAAGGCCGACCAAGCTTGAGTTGGAGGGCATGGAGCGATGCATACAAGTTTGGCCTACCTGGCCGCCTCCGCTGGGGTTGTTTTGAGGAACATGCTATAAACATTTGATTTTTTCGCTCAGGTCGACTATAAAGTAACTTTTGAGTTTTAAATACATTTTAAATAATATTTTGGGATCCCAATGTAACACTTTTATAATTTTAATGAATGTCCATCCTTTTATTTTTAATTTTTATTAAATTAGTATTTAATTTAAATTAATTACACTTTTTAGTCTAATACCTCGATTAGCGAGCTAATGGCACATTTTATAATCACATGGTAATGACTCTAGGGTAGTAGGCCGTTACAGGTGGTACCTCCATTTGCAGGATTTGGTAGGGGTGGAGGCCCTAGTGACCAGAAGAGGAAGACCCCTGACACTTCAACAGTTTCAGGCCCTGATAGGAGGGCTCGGGGCATTCAGGTTGGCATTCAGGACAGCAATGAGATTCGGAGGACTTATCTAAAATGCGCCTGATGTGGGAGATGCCATCTGGAAGTTTTCAAGTGAGGGCATGCTTTTTATGTGGAGTAGTTGGGCACCTCAGAAAGGATTGCCCAAGATCGAAGAAGGAAGAACCAAGGAAGGTGGACAGGTTGACTCCAACTCATGTGTTCTCCTTTATCCAGTCAGAGGCTTAGGCTAGTCCTTCACTAGTGACAAGTCATATTT
Source organism: Humulus lupulus (assembly GCF_963169125.1). Lineage (NCBI taxonomy): Eukaryota > Viridiplantae > Streptophyta > Magnoliopsida > Rosales > Cannabaceae > Humulus > Humulus lupulus. The sequence goes on from NC_084795.1 coordinate 211,842,413, forward strand.
CTAGTGCTGGTTCTTCTTACTCTGTGTTGATTGATTCTGATGCTACTCATTCTTTTGTATCTAGTAGAGTGATAGAGAGATTGTGCAGACCATGTGACTTATATGGTATGGGGTTTGGGACTTTGTTTCCTACTGGAGAATTGGTAGTCTCTAGAACATGGGTTAGATCATTACTAGAAGACGTTGGTAGTAGAGAGTTGTTAGTAGACCTAATTTAGCTAGCTATGGAGGATTTTAATATTATTCTGGGCATGGATTGGTTAGCCAGGTATGGGGAAAACATAGATTGTAAGAGGAAGATGATGACCTTTTAGCTCGAGGGAGAGGGCCCATTTGTTTTTGTAGGTAGTTTGGTAGTACCACTAACGTTTTACCCGTTGGACCTGAAAAAACTGGATTGTTTTGTGAGTTCTTAGATGTGTTCCCAAAGGACCTACCTAGGTTACCACCGCACTGGGGATTGAATTTGTTATTCAGTTGACATTGGGGATGGAACCTATGTCCAGGGAAACGTATAGAATATCCTCAGCAGAACTGAAAGAATTGAGGGTACATTTACAATAGTGACTTGATTTGGGGTTTATCAGACCTAGCTTCTCATCGTGGGGTGCGACACTCTTGTTTATGAACAAGAAGGATGGGTCGCTAACGATGTGTATTGATTATAGAGAACTGAATAAGTTGACCATCAAGAACAAGTATCCGCTGCTAAGAATTGATGACTTGTTTGATCAGCTACAGAGCAAGACATTATTTTCGAAGATTCTTCTTTGATCTGGTTACCACTAGTAGAGGATCATGGAGAAGGATATTTTGAAGATAGATTTTCGTATGAGTATGGGAATTATGAGTTCTTAGTCATGTCATTTGGACTGACTAATGCCCTAGCAAATTTTATGTTCATCGGTCACATTGTCAGTAAAGACGGGATGAAGGTGGATCTGGCCAAGATTGAGGCAGTCAGAGATTGGTCAAGGCCATGGAGCGCTTCAGAGATCAAAAGTTTTGTAAGATTGGTAGGGTATTACCAGCGCTTCGTAGACGGGTTCTCAAAGATTTCTACACCACTGATAGATTTAACATGCAAGAATTTTATGTTTATTTGGTTAGATAGATGTGAGAACATCTTTCAATAATTGAAGCGATGATTGATCACTACTCCAGTTTGAGTCTTCCATGAAATAAAGTGAAGTTTGTGTTGTGCTACGATGCGTCTAGACAAAAGTTAGGTTGTGTTCTTATGCAGGTTAGGAAGGTGATTGCCTTTGCATCATGACAGTTGAAAGAATATGAACAGCGATATCGTACTCATGATTTAAAGTTAGCAGCAGTGGTATTTGCACTAAAGGTATGGTGACACTATCTATATGGAGAGAAGTGTGATATTTACACCGATCACAAGGGTTTTAAGTACTTCTTTACTCAGAAGGACCTGAATATGGGACAAAGACGTTGGCTAGAGTTGGTAAAGGATTATGATTGTGAAATCCTCTACCATCCAGGGAAAGCCAATGTGGTGGCAGACGACTTCAGTCGAAGAGGTCCGAGATAGTTATTTAGTTTGAAGCAAATAACGAGAAAGTTGGTAGAGGATATGACTAGAGCAGGGATAGAGTTGGTGGTGGGCTAGTTAGCCAACATCACTCTGCAATCTTCTCTTTTGGAAAGAATAAGGGAAGGTCAGATGAGTGATCCCCAATTGATGAAGAACAGAGTGGGCGTCCTAACTAGAGTTGCAAAGGACTATACTGTTTCAAAGATGGCTCTACTGAGATACAGAGATCAAATTTGAGTTCCATTGGACGCTGGTATCAGACGGAAGATTCTGGATGAATCTCATACTACATCGTATTCGCTGCATCCAGCCACCACATAGATGTATCAGGATTTAAAATCTTTGTATTGGTGGCCTAGGATGAAGAAAGATGTGACTGAGTACGTGGCTAAGTGCCTGACGTGTCAGCAAGTGAAATTTGAACACCAGAGACTAGCAGGGCAATTACAGCCTTTGGGTATCCCTGAGTAGAAATAGGAGGACTTCACCATGGACTTAGTAGTTGGGTTATCTTAGGACAGTGAGTCAGCATGACTCGATATGGGTGATCGTCGATCGATATACCAAGTCCGCTCACTTTTTGCCTGTGAGAACGAATTATACAGTGGATCAGTATGCTGAGTTGTATGTGAAAGAGATTGTACGTATGTATGGGGCTCCAAAGTCTATTGTCTTAGATCATGACCCCACTTTTACTTCCAAGTTTTGGGGAAGTCTGCAGAAGGCTATGGGTACACAATTGGATTTTAATACTGCCTATCATCCTCGGACAGATGGATAATCTAAGACGACGATTCACATATTGGAAGACATGCTTTGGGCGTGTGTATTAGACTTTGAAGGTACCTTGAGTAAGTACTTACCTTTGATTGAATTTTCCTATAACAACAACTATCAATCAATGATTGGAGTGGCTCCATATACGGTGTTGTATGGTAGGAAATGTAGATCCCCCTCATTCATTGGGATGAAATGGGTGAGAGGAAATATCTGGGACCTGAAGCAGTTCAGAGGACCAATGAGGCTATTGAGAATATTAGAGCTCAGATGCTCGCCTCATAGAATAGACATAAGAGCTACGTTGATCCTAAGCATAGAGATATAGAGTTCCAAGTTTGGGACAATGTATTTCTTCGAGTTTTTCCTTTGAAAGGAGTAAGGCGATTTGGGAAGAATGGAAAGTTGAGCCCTAGGTTTGTGGGACCTTTTGAGATCTTAGAGAGGATTGGACAGGTAGCCTATAGGTTGGCTTTACCCCTGTCGTTGTCAAGGGTTCATAATGTATTCCATATTTCATGATTCAAAAGTATGTGTTAGATGCACCTCATGTATTGAGTTATGAGGATTTGGAGCTAAAGACATATTTATCCTATGAGGAGCGGCCAGTACAGTCCTGGATAGAAAAGACAAAATCTTGAGAAACAAGACTATTCCTCTAGTTAATGTACTATGGAAGAACAACAATGTCAAGGAAGTGACCTGGGAGTTAGAGTCAGACATGCGAGATCAGCATCCCGAGCTATTCATATAAATTTTGAGGACGAAATTTTTATTAGGAGGGGATAGTTGTAACGTCCCAAAATTCCTAATAAGTCTTAGTGCCTTGATTAGTAGGCTGGGAGGGTCTAATTGAATTTATTTGTGGTTTTGTTGAATATTTAAGTGATATTTGTGATTTTATCGAATGTTATATGTGAATATATGAATTATATGAGTTGTATTATGATATGATTGCCTATGCATATTTAAGTGTATTAAATGTGCTTAAAGGCGCGCTTTTGTTAAAAATGGGTATTTTCATAATTTTAACACGTTGAGGGTATAAACGTAATTATATGTTTGATACCACATTATTATATAGATATATTTGAGATATTTGGAACAAGTCAGTCCTTTTTAGCAAGTTAGCAGAGAAGTCACAACTGCAACACCCTGGTTACCCCAGAACCGTTACGATGAACAGTGAACCGGAAATTTGACCCACTACCCAAGTCCTTTGGTTAAAAACGTGTTCTAAGTGTTATTAAAGGCTAAGGTGAAAAACCAACAAAAAGGAAAGGATATGTTTTATCTAATACATAAAACTGTTCATGGGCCCACAAGAACATGTACAAGTTATTTACAACTCAAAAAGGTCATTACTGTTTCAAAATTTACAAACCTGCCGACCTAAGCGGCAAAAATAAGGTAAACCCCCTAGTTCCTCTGAGAACGCCTTGGCCGTGGTGGTCAAGCGGTCGCATATGTACACATCACCACCTAAGCTCTCCACTCAAGGGTGGGTGAGCTTTTCTTTCCCTTTACCTGCACCACATAGCACCCATGAGCCAAAGCCCAGCAAGAAAACACAGTATTGAATATACATATTATCAAATGATTATTATTATAATCACACAGAGCTTATAGATCTTAAACAGATGAGTGAATATCACTTGAGGTTCTAGAAAACCATACTGAGCGACTGACAAGCAAGTCACTAATTTCAACAGAAGAGTGGCTGCCAGGTAAGCCACTAGGTGAGTGACTGATGGGTAAGTCGCACAAGCGCTTATAGTATTCATCGAACTTGAGGTCGGTCTGTCATTAATGCTCTTCTAAGTCATTTAATGCAGATGTCGATTAGATCTAATCTTTATTGGCTTGCATTGAACATGCTAAGGCCATCCTGACTTATAAGTCAGCAATGTGTGACCAATGCCTAGTACCACAGCCGATCCTGACTAATGAGTCACAGCTTCTCAGTTGATACTGGCACCTTTGCCAAATCTGACTAATTAGTCAGTACCATCCACAAGTGAGCAAGATTTTCCATGCATTCAATAATCAATCTGTGTCCACATTTACACAATCAACATGCCTCAAGAATAACCACGCATGCCACATTTAGGGTGCAGTTTTCTTACCTCTGATTCGAGCTAGAATGAATAGAAGAACGACCCTTGAGAACGATCTAGCTTTTAGTACTTTACCGGTCACCTAGTCATAACCAAATATGGGACACCATCAATAAAATGATAATCAAGGGTTCCCAAACCAAGATCTAGCCTCTAGGACATCAATCCCCACTAATCCGGGTAGTAGGAACGATCCCGAGGCCTAAAACCATGTTCCTGGGGCCAAAACACTCAAATGGGCTCAACCCTGCTCAAGGGCTGTGGCCCTGGAACCTTGGGCCGCGGCCCCCAGCCACCACTAAAGCAAGGGCCGCGGTGCCCAGCAAGCACAAATTCTCCCACCTGCTTCTTCGAGGTAGGGCCGCGGCGCCCAACCTAGAACACGGCCAAACTCATTTTCCAACATTTCAAGGCCTCCAAAATCATGCCTAAACATTACCAAATCATCAAATCAAAGTTCCCAAGCTTCCCAATGCTCCAAAACCATCAAAACCCAAGGTTCAATCAAACCAAAAACTCAACAATTCACAAAGTCCAATCCATACTTAGAAACTCTAAAAAATCAAAACTTTAAACTTAGATTACCTTTGATTGGGTTGTTTCTCGTCAAATCCTTCGGTCAAGAAGCTTCTAATCTTTCTTAGGATCGCTATGCCTCAATCCTCGCTTGATTCCGACTCCTAGAACTCAAGATATCTTCGAAAACGATTCGAACGGTGAAAATGAACTAACGGGGAAGAACGAGAGGTTTTCTAACGTACATTCTATCTGACAAGCTACTTCAAGCTTAAGTAACGTCAAATAAAACCTAGTGCTCGGGGTCCCAAAAACCTCCCCGGGGACATTATAGTCAAAACTTCCAAAATTTCACCCTGATCTCAATAACTCCCAATTTATCATCAAATAAACATTCTTACTACCCAATAATTGACCCCGTTATGACAAAACCGCTAATCCATTAAATAGGATCGTCTCATGCCGAATAGCTCGAATATATCTCCATAATAATGGGATCTCATTCACAAATCACAATATGCACCCAAATACACAAATTTGCCATCAATGGGCCAAATTATCAAAACATCATAATATTCAAATGTGGACCCACATGCATGCATATAACATCATATTATAATATAATTCACATAAACATGCATATATTCATTTAATGGCATAATTAAATAGTTATGGCCCTCCCGGCCTACTAATCCAGCCACTAAACTGCATTAGGGATTCGGGGCATTACAGCTATCCCCTCCTTAATGAAATTTCGTCCTCAAAATTTACCTGAACAGCTCGGGATACTAACTCTTCATATCTGACTCCAGCTCCCAGGTCACTTCCTCAACCCTTCTGTTCCTCCACAAGTCCTTAACCAAAGGTATCGTCTTATTCCTGAGGACCTTATCTTTCCTGTCAAGTATCTGAATTGGCTGCTCCTCAAAGGAGAGATCTGGCTCAAGCTCCAGATCCTCATAACTCAAAATATGGCTCACATCAGATACATACCTCTGAAGAGCTGAAACATGAAATACATTATGCACGGCCGACAATGCCAGAGGCAAGGCCAATCTGTAAGCCACCTGACCAATTCTCCAGGATCTCAAATGGGCCTACAAATCTAGGGCTTTGCTTGCCCTTATTCCCAAACCTTCTCACCCTTTTCCATGGCGAGACTCTAAGGAAGACATAGTCTCCCACTTGGAACTCCACGTTCCTGCGCTTGGGATCTGCATAGCTCTTCTATCTACTCTGAGAAGCGAGCATCCGAGCTCTAATCTTCTCAATAGCCTCACTGGTCCTCTGAACTGCCTCAGGACCCAAGTATCTCCTTTCATCTGTCTCATCCCAATGAATGGGAGATATGCACTTCCTACCATACAGCATCTCATAAGGTGCAACTCCAATGGTAGACTGATAACTGTTGTTGTAGGAGAACAATATCAAAGGTACAGACTTGCTCCAAGATCCACCAAAGTCCAGCACACATGCTCTCAGCATGTCTTCCAATATCTGGATCGTCCTCTCAGATTGCCCATCTGTCTGAGGATGAAAAGCAGTAATGAACTTCAACTGTGTCCCCATGGCTTTCTGCAAACTCCCTCAAAACTTGGAAGTAAAAGTAGGGTCCCGATCTGACATAATCGACCTAGGTTCTCCATGGAGGTGCACGATCTCTCTCACATAGAGATCTGCATACTAGTCAACTGTATAAGTAGTCCTCACTGGCAGAAAGTGAGCTGACTTGGTGTAGCGATCCACTATCACTCAAATAGAATCATGTTGACCAACAGTCCTAGGCAAGCCCACCACGAAATCCATCGTGATGTCTTCCCATTTCCACTCTAGGATATCCAGAGGCTACAATAACCCTGCCGGCCTCTGATGCTCAGCCTTGACCTATTGACATGTCAAGCACTTAGGCACATACTCTACTACATCTCTCTTCATCCCCGGCCACCAATACAACGATCTCACATCCTGATACATCTTCGTGGTGCCTGGATGCAAAGAGTAAGGTGTAGTATGAGATTCATCCAAAATCTCTCATCTCAAGGCAGTGTCTAACAGAACACATATCCGCCCTTTATACCTCAATAAGCCTATCTCAGACACTGTATAATCTCTGGATGCTCCAGCCAGAACATCCTCTCTGATCTTGATCAGCTGTGGATCACTCAACTGACCCTCTTTGATTCTCTCCAACAGTGTAGACTGTAGCGTAATATTAGCCAACTGTCCCACTAGCAACTCTATACCAGCTCTGGTCATATCATCAGCTAGCTCCCTGGCTATCAACCTCATACCATGAATCTGTTTCGGACCCTTCCTGCTTAAAGCATCAACTACCACGTTGGCTTTTCCTGGATGATATAGAATCTCACAATCATAATCTTTTACTAATTCCAGCCAACGCCTTTGCCTCATATTCAAGACTTTCTGGGTGAAGAAGTACTTCTGGTTCTTGTGGTCTGTATAGATCTCACACTTCTCTCCATAGAGATAATGCCTCCATATCTTTAAAGCAAAAACCATAGCCGCCAACTCTAAATCATGAGTGGGATATCTCTTTTCATACTCCTTCAACTGACGAGAAGCATAAGCAATTACCTTCTCTGATTGCATCAAAACACAGCCCAAACCCTGATGAGAAGCATCGCAGTAAATCAAAAACTTCTCCTGATCTGTCAGAAGACTCAGAATTGGAGCTGTAATCAATCTCTACTTCAGTTCCTGGAAGCTGTTCTCACTTTATCTGACCACACAAATTTCTGGCTCTTGCGTGTCAGCTCAGTCAATGCAGTAGCAATCTTTGAGAACCCTTCCACGAACCGCCTATAATAACCGACCAATCCAAGGAAACTTCTAACCTCAGAAGCATTCTTTGGCCTTGGCCAATCTCTGACCGCTTCGATCTTTGCTGGATCTACCTTAATTCCCTCCTTACTGACAATATGCCCAAGAAAGGATGCCTGAGATAACTAGAACTCACATTTCTTAAACTTGGCAAACAATATGTGTTCCCTCAGTTTCTGCAAAACCAATCTCAGATGTTGTTCATGCTCTGACTCAGACTGAGAATATACCAGAATATCATCGATGAAGACGATCACAAACTGTTCTAGATAATCCTTGAACACTCTGTTCATCAGATCCATAAAAGTAGTAGGGGCATTAGTCAATCCAAAAGACATAACTAGGAACTCATAATGCCCATACCTGGTACGAAAAGCAGTCTTTGGTATATCTCCTTCCTTGACCCTCAACTGATGATAACTAGAACGAAGGTCGATCTTTGAGAATACATTCTTACCTTGCAACTGATCAAACAGATCGTCTATCCTTGGCAAAGGATACTTGTTCTTAATTGTCAGCTTATTCAGTTCTCTGTAATCAATACACATCCTCAGAGAACCATCCTTCTTCTTCAAAAACAGAATCGGTGCACCCCAAGTTGAAAAACTAGGTATGATAAAACCCAAATCTAACAACTCTTGCAACTGTACCTTTAATTCTTTCAGCTCGGCTGGGGCCATTCTGTAAGGCGCTCTAGACACTGGCTCCATCCCTGGTGCCAGTTCTATAACGAACTCAATTTTTCTGTGCGATGTCAACCCTGGCAAATCTTCTGGAAACACATCCAGAAACTCACAAACATGTCTAGCATCTTCTGGTCTCACTGGCACGACCTGGGTGGTATCAACCACACTGGCTAAGAATCCAATGCAACCTCTTTGTAATAAATCCCTAGCCCTCAACACAAAAATCATAGGGATACAGGGTCCATACACAGCACCAACAAACACAAAAGGATCCTCACCTTCAGGCTCAAAGGTGACCATCTTCCTTCTGCAATCAATGGTTGCCCCATACTTTGCCAACCATTCCATACCCAATATCATATCAAAGTCAGTCATATCCAACTCTATCAAATCCACTGATAACTCTCTGCCGTCTACTGTCACTGGCAAAGATGGGACCCATCTCCTGGATACCACTAACTCTCCAGTGGGTAACAAAGTACCAAACCCCACAACATATAAATCACAAGGTCTACACATTCCATTAACAATATTACTAGTAACAAAAGAATGTGTAGCACCAGAATCAATCAACACATTATAAGGGGTTCCAGCACTAAGAAGCTGACCTGTAACAACTGAGGGAGAAGCCTCAGCATCTGCTTGAGTCAACATGAACACTCGAGTTGGGGCCGAGCTATCCACCTTTCTGGGTTCTTCTTTTCTTACTTAAGGGAAATCTTTCTTAAAATGACCCACTGCTCCACACAAGTAGCAGGCCTTTGCCCTACACTCTCCCAAATGACGCCTCTTGCATCTAGGGCATTCAGGACGAGTCTTCCAGGCTTCACTACCCCCTGGATGACCCATTGTAATACCATGGGCTGCCTATCAAGACCTAGAACTGAGAAGGTGTCAGGAACCTTCCTCTTCTGATCACTGGGGCCTGCACCCCTACTTGAACCCACAAATGGAGGACATGTCCTCCTGAAATCCTTTCTGGCTGCACTGTCACGCCAGATCTTGTTCTCTACACTCTCAGCTGTGAGTGCCTTCTCAACCACCTGTGCATAGGTAGTAACCCCAACCACAGTGGTGATACGTACATCACAGGCTAATCTGGGTTGTAGCCCTTGAAGGAATCTCTCTCTTCTGGTCCCATCAGTGGGCACCAGCTCCATGGCAAATTTCGCCAAACGATCAAACTTTAAGGCATACTCAGTGACTGACAAACTTCCCTGAAGTAGCCTAATGAATTCCTCAGCTTTAGCTGCCCTGATAGCATCATTATAATACTTCTCATTAAATAGAGTTTGAAATTCTTCCCAACTCAGGGCATTAACATTCTTGGTCTAGGTAATCACCTCTCACCGAATCTGGGCATCCTCCCGAAACATATAAGTGGCACAGGCCACCCTCTCATTACTAGTTACCCTCATAAAATCAAGGATAGTGGTAATCATACTCATCCATTGTTCTGCCTTGGCAGGATCTGCACTGCCCTAAAAAACAGGAGGTTGTTGCTTCTTGAACCTTTCATAAAGAGGTTCCCATTTATTTTCTACCTCAGGCAGCTGTTCTGCTGCTGGCACCGACACAGGAGGTGCCTCTGATACACTAGCCACTGCAGGCGCTTGCTACTGTCTCAGAAGACGAAGCTCCTCTCCCTGTTTCAACAATGTTGCTTGCAAGTCATTAAAAAATTGCTGCCAGTTTGTAGGAGCTGACTGTGGAATCTGTGACTTGTCATTCTCTTGACCCTAGCTGTTATTATTATTCTGGCCCTAATCACTTTGGCCAGCTGAAGTATCTGTCTGCCCTATATTCATTCTTATCTGTTATACCTTGCTGAAACATTGATCAATACGGCCAGTCAGGTAGTAATAAATAAACCTCTCGCCGCCTCATGGTCCAAGAATAAGCAGACAATTATCATATTCCACAGTCATACAATTATTCAGGCAGATACATGTTTATAGCATTTAGCACTCAGTATGTATCACATAATAATTCATAATCAACAATACTGATGAGTATGTTCCAGCAATTTCAATACTAATTAGCACACAGTTGCTAAGGATATAATATTTCAGGGCACAGGTTTAACATGGTGTCTCATGCATACAGGTAAAGCATATATACTATATTTATGCAATTATACATATAACTACATAAATAATTACCAAACCATGAGTCGAGCTTAACTTCGGTGATGTGTGTACATGCCCAGCCAGTCTACAGGAACCTTAACCTTGGCATGCTCTGATACCAAGTTGTAACGCCCTGGTTACCCCAGAATCATTATGGTGAACAAGAAATGTGACCCGCTACCCGAGTCCTTTGGATAAAAACGTGTTCTAAGTGTTATTAACAGGCTAAGGTGAAAAACCAACAAAAAGGAAAGGATATGTTTTTATCTAATACATAAAACTGTTCATGGGCCCACAAGAACATTTACAACTCAAAAAGGTCATTACTATTTCAAAATTTACAAACCCACCGGCCTAAGCGGCAAAAATAGGGTAAACCCCCTAGTTCCTCTGAGAACTCCTTGGCCATGGTGGTCAAGCGGCAGCATAAGTACACATCACCACCTAAGCTCTCCACTCAAGCGTGGGTGAGCTTTTCTTTCCCTTTACCTGCACCACATAGCACCCATGAGCCAAAGCCCAGCAAGAAAACACAGTATTGAATATAAACATTATCAAATGATTATCATTATACTCACACAGAGCTTATAGCTCTTAAACAGATGAGTGAATATCACTTGAGGTTCTAGAAAACCATTATGAGTGACTGACAAGCAAGTCACTAATTTAAACAGAAGAGTGGTTGCTGGGTAAGCCACTAGCCTTAAACAGATGAAAGACTGATAGGTAAGTCTCTAACTTAACAAGTGAGTGACTGATGGGTAAGTCACACAAGCGCTTATAGTATTCATTGAACTTGAGGTCGGTCCGGCATTAACACTCTTTTGAGTCATTTAATGCAGATGTTGATTAGATCTAATCTTTATTGGCTTGCGTTGAACATGCTAAGGTCGTCCTGATTTATAAGTCAGCACTGTGTGACCAGTACCCAGTACCACTGCCGAACCTGACTAATGAGTCACAGCTTCTCAATTGATACTGGCACCTTTGCCAAATCTGATTAATTAGTCAGTACCATGCACAAGTGAGCAAAATTTTCTATGCATTCAATAATCAATCCGTGTCCACATTTACACAATCAACATGCCTCAAGAATAACCACGCATGTCACATATGGGGTGCAATTTTCTTACCTCTTATTCGAGCTAGAATGAATAGAAGAATGACCCTTGAGAAAAATCTAGCTTTTAGTCCTTTAACGGTTACCTAGTCATAACCAAATATGGGACACCATCAATAAAATAATAATCAAGGGTTCCCAAACCAAGATCTAGCCTCCGGGACATCAATCCCGACTAATCCAAGTAGTAGGAACGATCCCGAGGCCTAAAACCATGTTCCTGGGGCCAAAACACTCAAATGGGCTCAACCCTGCTCAAGGGCTACGGCCCTGGCACCTTGGGTCGTGGCCCCTAGCCACCACTGAAGCAAGTTCCGCGGTGCCCAGCAAGCACAAATTCTCCCACCTGCTTCTTCGAGCTAGGGCCGCGGCACCCCAAGAACAGGGCCGCGACGCCCAACCTAGAACATGCCCAAACTCATTTTCCAACATCCCAAGGCCTCCAAAATCATGCCTAAACATTACAAAATCATCAAATCAAAGTTCCCAAGCTTCCCAATGCTCCAAAACCATCAAAACCCAAGGTTCAATCAAACCAAAAACTCAACAATTCACAAAGTCCAATCCAAAGCTTAGAAACTCTAGAAACTCAAAACTTTAAACTTAGATTACCTTCGATTGGGTTGTTTCTCGTCTAATCCTTCGGTCAAGAAGCTTCTAATCTTTCCTAGGATCGCTATGCCTCGATCCTCGCTTGATTTTGACTCCTAGAACTCAAGATATCTTCGAAAAACGCTTCGAACGGTGAAAATGAACTAACGGGGAAGAATGAGAGGTTTTCTAACGTACGTTCTATTTGACAAGCTACTTCAAGCTTAAGTAACCTCAAATAAAACCTAGTGCTCGGGGTCCCAAAAACCTCCCCGGGGACATTATAGTCAAAACTTCCAAAATTTCATCCTGATCTCAATAACTCCCAATTTATCATCAAATAAACATTCTTACTACCCAATAATTGACCCCGTTATGACAAAACCGCTAATCCATTAAAAAGGACCGTCTCATGCCGAATAGCTCGAATATATCTCCATAATAATGGGATCTCATTCACTAATCACAATATGCACCTAAATACACAAATTTGCCCTCAATGGGCCAAATTATCAAAACATCATAATATTCAAATGTGGACCCACATGCATGCATATAACATCATATTATAATATAATTCACATAAACATGCATATATTCATTTAATGGCATAATTAAATAGTTATGGCCCTCCCGGCCTACTAATCCAGCCACTAGACTGCATTAGGGATTCGGGGCATTACAAAAACGAGGATAAATACCCGGCTCGGGGTGAGCCTAACGGTATTTTAGTAATTTGGTGAGTTACTGGGAGATATTGGAATATGGATTATATTTGAGAAAGATATTGGTATTTGGAGGATTAGTGGAATTAATTGGGAATTTCAAGTGCAAGTTGACTTTAGTGGGAGTTTAAAGCAAATGACATTTTTGCCCTTGTGGGCTTTTGTAGGGGACTTATGGGGCAGGGGCATTTTGGTCTTTTTGGGACCCTTAAGTAGGAAATAAACTAAGTGTTGAGCATTATGCTATATCTAAGGACCTTTTTCTTTGAAGTCTTGATCTTAGAATAAACCTTTGGTGAGATTTGAGGTTTACCCTTGAAGATTAGAAGCTGCCAAGCTAGAGAATTCAACTGGGGATTCGTTTTCTAAGAGGTAAAATTATGGTCTTGAAACACTTTGAGTTTTCTTTCGGTGTTCTTGGAAAATCTTTAGACTTTGAGTTTGATGTGTTTCAAAGGTTTTTGGTTGTTGTTAGTTGAGTATCTGAGTTTCTAGTATCGTTTGGTGGTCGAAATTGGGTGGTATGTGTAACGACCCAACTATTCTAGATTTTGGACCATTAATAACTACTATAGATAGACACTAACCTTAAGAAAACATACATATGAAATAAACATAACTTTATTAAAAACTGTAAAGCAAAGGTTAAATACATAAAAATTCGGTTAGGATATGGGATCTCGATGTTTTGAAAATAAAATATAACGTAACTTAAATCTTAAATAAACTGGTTACAAAATTAAGTGCGGAATACATAGAAATCATAATTAAAAGACTTAAACAACTTCATCCTTGAATCGTTCGCGCAGTCCACCGAATCCATTCCTCCTCAATACATAATCCCAAGTCGCAAAGAATCATCCCCCCGCCATAACTATTTTCCTGCACATATAAAACATAAAGGAATGAGCCTAATGCCCAACAAGGAAAATCTACTACAAGCATGAAACATAATCATACACACAAACTATGAACATATATCATATACTATAACACATATATCATAATTCTAACCCATGTACATGGTAACTATTGAGGTTTGCTAGCTAAGCAACTATAAGCCTCAAACTACAATGAGGTTTGCTAGTTAAGCAACTATAAGCCTAAAAAACATAAAAGTGTTGGGGTTTGCTATATAGCAACTATAAGCCCCAAAACATAAAAGTGATAGGGTTTGCTATATAACAACTATAAGCCCCGAAACATGCATATATCATAACACATAAAATCATACTATAACACTTTTATATAAACATAGCACATATCACATAAGAACTATCTTATTTTCCTTACCAAAATACCGGGATGATGAGAACAAGGTCGGGATTTTGGAACACTCCTAAAAACCATTAATAGAGAGGTGAGTATTCTAAAAGAAAAGAGATGAAAAGAATGAACAAAACCATCAGGAAGATACTCACCAATAAGAACCTCAAGTTCAAAGAACTTAGATGCCTAACCAAGAATAAAGATTACTGAGTTAGAATTTGAGTAGAGAAAAACTATAAGAACTAATGAAACAGTACAGAAAGGAACTAAGAATAGAAATACCTTTGAAATTGCTATACCCCAACTACACCTCGAAATCGAAATACACACTATGAACCTTACTTCCCAAGTGTTTAATAAGCTTATAATGATAAAGATTATAACCCTAACCCAAGTGTTTAACACTCTAAAGTAAAACTAGCAGCTTGTTGGCTCTGAACTCAGCTTGAAGAATGAAGAAATGGCTAGGTACTAGGTCCTATTTATAGAGTTCAAGAATGAAAAGATCTTCATTTAGATTGAATAAAACAATGGCTTTTTAATTGAAAAACATTTGAATAATCGTTCAGCAGAGGCTGAAGACTCGGTCAAAAAGATTCTGGACTTATCAAGAGGTTAAGGATTAAAATGAGCTCGATTTCAAAATCATTTGAAAATGCAGCCCTAGAGCCGATATATCGCCTACCATAGGCGATATATCTCTTGGGCTCATATTCCTGAGGCTCGTCGAGGTGGTCGTGCGAAGTTACGTATTTTTTGTATCCCCGTATGGCGATATATCGCCCCCTAGAGCTGCGATATATCGGCATACGCTGAAATATTATACACATAATGACACTTTTTTAGCCTAATTTGAATTGAGTAAACAGCCTTGACTAAGTCCTTTAACGATTTCAAAGCTGCTGGCAGACTCTAGGATTTTCAAATATTATTCTTAATAAACTATTCCTCAAAAATACATAATTTCTCATTAAACATACACATGACAAGTGTTAATATCTTATTGGGTCTATCTAAACCTTATAGTATAATAAATATCATCTTCATAATCAGTCATATTAATCAAACTTTAGGTTATAATTAATATTCTTAAATTATAGGTTAAACCTATAAACTCTATAAGTGTTGCTACAAGTTTCCAACTAAGTCCTGGCTTGAACCAAAATCCACAGTAATAAACCTACTATAACTACTACTAGCTATTACTATTACTACTATCTAACTAGGTAAGTAAAGTTATTGGACTCTACAGTATGCTATTTTGGGAAGGGTTTGAGTCAGTTTGCAATTTCTGACATCGCAAGCTTTCTGGGTTTTCACAATAGTGCTGCGGTGCTTGGTAGGAGTGTCGCGACACGCTTGATTGTGTTCGAGGGTGGGTTTTCCTCGGACCACCTTGGCTCGTGGCCCTTAGTGGGCAGTACAGCGGCGAAAAATGCCTGGGAATTCAGGTGGGCCTCTCGGCCTAGTGTGAGGTCGCAACGCTAAATGGGGATTTTGAAATAAGTTGAGTTTGGATTTTAGGAAACCCAATCAATGGGCTCATGAACGATTTTGCGTCCTGGTTTAGATGAATCTGAGGTCCCGAGGGCTAGGGCTTGGTCATGAAGCTCTCCGTCGGTTTAGTTCTTGATGGATGTTCCTTAATGTGTTGTGACTAGGGGTGTCTACTAGGTCGGGAGGAAAGGATCGTGCTTGGGGTTGCCTTGCTTTATTCCTTAGAACTCGAGGTAAGAAAATTGCACCTGTGTTGAGATTAGAGCTTGAGCCCTGGTTATTGAACGTGGTTATAACAACGCTTGGAATGTTTGTTTAAACAAAAATGAATGTATTATGCATAGTTGTGTTATGTGTGAAATGCATATCCATTTGTATCTGGTTAGAAAGCTCGACTTATAAGTCGTGGTCGGCATTAGCATGTAGAATGAAGGTCGTTGTGGCTGAGCCAATCTGAAAGTGCGATATGCGCTAGTACGGCTCTATATCCGCTTAAAAGAAAGGAGGGCGGTATGCGCTCGTGTGGCTCTGTCGCATAGATGGACTGAATGTCTGCTTGAGTTGGGTTATAAATGTTAAGCATGCCAATTATGATTTATATATCGTTGACTATCTGTTATATGTGTTTGAGTTATCTTGCCGAGCCTTAGCTCACGGGTGCTACATGGAGTAGGTAAGGGCAAAGAGAAGTTGGACCAGGCATGAGTGAGAATGCTTCGGGGGCGATGTGTACATATGCAGCCTGCTCGATCACCACGGTCGAGACTTCTTTTGAGGATCTAGAACTATGGTTCATTTTTCCGCTTAAGATGGCTATTTTGTGTTGTGTTTATCCTATTTTTGTTTATGAACTCTTTTCTGGGATCACATGTATATACTGAACTCTTTTAATGAAAACTAATAGTCTTTTGGCCAAAAAAATTTAGTACCTAACTTATTTATTAACTTTAGTGACACGTTTAAGTCTAAATGACTTACTTATCGAGTTTAGCACTATTTTAAACACACAGTGTAACAGTCCTATAGTAATAGGGTGTTATAGTAGTTAACTATACAGTACAATTATTGCATCAAATATGTAAAATAATGATTAATTAGCATACATGGATGATGTTTTATATGGACATAATTACGCATTTGATAAAAAGCTATGCATTTAAATTTTATTAGTAGTTGTATCCTATCTCAATAATTGAGATTATTGACCACGTTCTGTAATTAACTATACAATATCCTTGTTTTATATATAATTACAGTATGATATCATTTTACGGACTGAAAAACTAAAATAAAGTAAGTTCGTGTCGTCTGTCGTGGGATATATATAGTATATTCACGCAGAGATAACACTCACTAATCAGTCCCCACTTACTAATTAGGGCCAGCCTCGTCAAAACAGAAATTAAATTAACAAGATATTTCACTATTGAAGCATTTTGGTTCGTACACCCACAAAAGATATGTACATATAATGCATGCATATTTTGTTAGTATTTATTTAGCGATTTACGTACCCTTTGTATATTCTTCAATATACTTTGAAGTTCGATATTTCTACAATGGGGAGAAAATATTATTACATATGTTTATATTAGGCACTGAGAAAAATAACATATAATGATGAGAAAATATGGTTGCAAATTAAACAAGTGCTGGTACCTGCAAATTGCTCTTGATAGATGGTCAACATCTTTGAGTTCATAAGCTTTAGTACTCTTCTTGGCGTTGCCTCTGTATACACATAATTTACCATGCATCACAAATGGTGAAGAATATATATAGAATAAGGTATGCACCACAAATGGTGAAGAATATATATATATATATAGAATAAGGTATGCACCGGTGCATATTTTTTGTGTTTTCTGGCTCGTGAATATTTTTTGGGACAATTATTTTATGATTGAGTATATTGTAGTTATTTAGAGCATCCTATTAATTTTTAGAAAATTTTGAATAATTTACAGTGCCGAAAAATAGGTTCAAACATGTTGTTTCCACGCGCATAAAAAAAATTAGCCAAGCGTGCAACAATCTGTTTGAACCTAATTTTCAGCAGTGTAAATTTTTCGAAATTTCTTGAAAATTTGCAGTATGCTCTAAATAACTACAATAAACACTGTCATAAATTTTTTGCAGTATGCTTAAAACTGTTCACGAGCCAGAGACAAATACTTTACCACCCCGAGTACCTTTAGGATAGCCAACAAACACATAAACGTGAGCGGGACACCCCTAGATTCTATAATGACACAAAATAGGTTCACGACCATTCCATAGTTCTAAGGGTGTTTTGGAGATAGCTTTAGACGGCACGACATTTGAAATGTCACACACGGTCTGTATGGCATGTCCCCAAAAAGAGATCGGAAGAGTTAAATAACTAATCATGGACTAAAACGTTTCCATTAACATGCGATTCCAACACTCCGCAACACCATTTTGTTGTGGAGTACCTGGGGCAGTACGCTGATATAATATCTCAAGTTCAGCCAAATCATGTTGGAACTGCATATCCATATATTCTCCACTCTTATCAGAACGCAAGATCTTTAAGGTTTTACCTAATTAGTTTTGAGCCATTGCAAGGAATTTTTTAAACTTCTAAAATGTTTCATATTTCTCATGCATTAGGTGAAGACAAGAGTATCTTGAGTAGTCGTCAATGAAAGTGATGAAATACTCATAACCACCCCTTGCTTAAACATTTAGCGGTCCTCAGACATTTGAATGAACAAGCCCTAGTGGTTCTATGGTCCTTTCTCCTTTTGCAAATAATTGATGCTTGATCATTTTACCCTCGAGACAAGATTCGCAGACAGGTAGGTCACCCATTTTGAGTTCTCTCAAAGGCCCACCCTTTGTTAGTCTTTTGATCCTATTATAGTTAATATGACCAAGTCAGAGATGCCAAAGATACGTCAGTTATCGTTATCGATCTTTTGTCATTTGGCGGTCCTGGATCTAGCTACCTTAAATAACTCGTTATTAAAAGCGAAGGGTTTGGTAGGTCGTAAATGGTATAGCCAATTTTCCATACATCCAACACACAATTCACATCCATTCAATGAAATTGATATATTAAAACTTATGGAAGTTACAGCAAAATGTTGTTGATGTAATAAATAAACAGAAATTAAATTCTTACTAAAGTTTGGAATAAAATCAACATTATTTAAAACTGAATATTTATTTCTAAAATTTAGATAAGCTTGTCCTCTTGCTTCAACATTCACGAACGCTCCATTTCGGACTCTAAGCTTCAACTTGCCTTGCTTTACTTGTGTCCAATTACTAAGTAGCTGTAAAGAAGTGCATACATGGTTAGTGGATCCAGAATCTATAATCCATACATAATTATCATCTTCCGAAATGCATGCACCCAAGACAAAATATCGACAATTACCTTGGGTTACTCTAGCCTTGAGAGTTGGGAAATTGTTTTTCCAATGCCCAGTCTCTTTTCAGTGGAAACATGCTCCTTTGGCTTTCTTAGCAGTGGGTTTTGCCCCAGCAGGTTTTACAGCACCTCGGTTGGTTTTGCAGTAATTGTTGCCTTCCCATTCTTGTTCTTTCTCTTATTCCTTTTGTCTCTCTTCGAGGATGAAGCTAAGTTAGCTTCTCCAGAAGCGACCTCAGTAGCAGTAGCTGACTTTTTTTCATGTCCCTTACTTGGCCCACCATTGAGACCTTCAAACATTTGAAGCTCGTTCATGAGTTGAGTTATTCCGTACTTCATTTTGTTTAGTAATTAGTTGGTGGTGAATGGAAGAAAACTAGGAGCAAGACAATTTAGAATAAGCCCCAATTGAGTTTCCTCATCTATGGTGGCTCCGTACAATTCTGCCTCTTGAAAGTAGTTCGTTATCTTGATGAAGTGATCACGAACATGCATTCCAGGCGCCATCCTGGGATTAGCGTACTTCTTCGTTGCTTCAAAACGAGCTTGTCCAGATTTGTGTCCGAAAATTTCCTGATGTTGCTCCATGATTTCATAGGCAGTTTTGACATCCTCTAGCTTTGTCCTTAGCCTGTTCAACATGCTAGCTAGCATGTATTTCTTTGCTTTATTGTTGGCAGCGAGCCAACGCTCGTACTTCTCCCTTGATTCTTTCGAAGATAAATCACCAGGGACGACAGGACAAACTTCAGTCATAACAAACTTGGAATTGTCGTTGATCAACACAACGTTAATGTTTGACTTCCATTTGGGAAAGTTCTCTCCAATGAGAAGTTCCTTGGAGAGAATGGAGATAATGGGATTCAACATAGAGCTACAATTATCAATAAGTAGAAATCAATGTGTTGTTTAACAAACATTTAATCACATAAACATTCAGAAATAGCTCTAATATATAGAATATGCATAGATATGTAAAATACTAAAAAAATACATATCTACTATTTCTAAGGTATTTTAACTAGCCGTGAATACATGTGTCCCGATAGACGAGAATCACAAATTCACTTGGTTAAATAGAGAAAACATCTCAATTAATAATAGTCTAAAACTATTATTAATAACCTTCTTATTCGATCAAAGTCATGAAATCCAATTATTTCGAACTTTATGAGCTAGACTCACTGTTTCGATTATTATCGGCTTATTTCTCATAGTCAGCGTAGGGATGAGTCTATAAGAGTTTGATCTATAACTATCTATCCTAAGAAATTTAACCTTATTAAAAGTCAAGTGAACACCATTTGTAGGGAGACGTAATCAAAGCTTCATAAGGCCCCACTAAACTCTAACATTGTTAAATTAACGATGGAAATCGAATTTCAAAAATTAAAGCTCATTATTTTATTTAGTATTTTCCTTGTGAAACTTATACAACTAGGTTTTTTAAATTATTTAAAATAATTAATAAACCATAATATACATTTCTTTTAATTCTAAAATATACATTTAAATCCACTTTAAATATTTAGAATTAATGTGTTACTAATCAATTAATTTAGGTTCAACTAGAATTAACTTAATACAATCAAGTCCAGCTTAGATAAATGGGTCTCAACAATTTAGGCTTGCAAGGAGGAGGGTTGGGTCCAGTATGTCATTCCCATTACAAGGCCCCCTAACTTCCATACATAACGCAAAAGACAGGAATTTAAACATTCGTTTTATTGATCGTTATTCAGTTGATTAGGTCCAATCTAGTAATGCAAAGTAAATGGGCATTCACAAGTGAAACTACCTACAAGAGAGGAATTTAAATTTTACATGTTCAATTGGGCCCAAATAAAACACATCAAGATCATGACTCGTTTTATTTGACATTATTCTCATTATCTAAAATAATGGGCCATCACTATAAGTCCATCATCTAAGCACAAATTTACAAAAATGACAATTATAATGATGCATGACATGTTAATTAATTGGATGGGTCTAGCATACAATCTATATGGCATGTTACTAATTTATGCATGTACACATTTATTACCAAAATAAATTAATAGCTAAAAAAATAATTAATCAATCAATTTCATGAAATCAGTCAATTAATTAATCAGAATTAATTTTAATTCAATCAATTTTCCAAATATTAATCAAATTAAAATTAATTCAATTGTTCCCATTTGAAGAAAAAAAGTATATATTTATTCTCCTTTTAGAAAAAAAAATATCAAACATATATTTACTTGCACAAAAATATACTATTTATTAAGGAATTAAAGATACAATTCCAAAATAATTTTTTTTCAATCAACCACAATATATAAAAATATGTTAACTAATCTATATATATATATCATAGTATCTCAAAAAAAAATTCCAAAATAACGTGCAGCCACTTTCCTCCTCTTTTTTAATACGTTATTGTTGACCCTTGATTTGGCCAACGACACGGAGTCAAATATACGACGAAAGATAAAACGACAAGTAAAAAAGATAATCTAATGGAAGAGAATAAAACACCAAGGATTTATAGTGGTTCGACCCCAAAAGATGGTAATGACCTACGTCCACTTAGTGCTATTATTATGATTGAATCTCAAAGCAGTGATCAAAGAACTAGGGTTCTTGAGTTTCACAAACCTTAGAAGAAATACAATAAAATGATGGATAATTGCACTATAGCTCTCTCTTTTTCTCTATCTTAGCAAAAAGATTCAAGGATAAAAAGTCCCTTCCTTGAGCTATTTCTTGCATATTTATAGGCTCAAGGAGGGTTACAAGGGCCAATGGGCCATATCTTTCCTTAATAACGGTGTATCAAGGTCATAATGAGGAAATATTCAATGTATTAATTATAAGATTACAGTTTAAGAAGGAAACAAATCAAGTTATATGACCAGCCTGGTCGTATCTAAATGTTTAGCCCCGACGAAGCGATGTGCTTCTGGTCGATAGTCGAGCAGTACTTTAGCCACGTGTCAACCACATGTGAGAAATCTCTGCCGCGTCATCAGCAGCCGTTTTTAGGGTAAACATTTGCCCTCCAAGTTTATTTATTTCGACCAGCAATAAGTAAACTTAGGAAACTGACTCTTCGAATACCCCACAAAATCTGTCCGAGCCGCCCATGCTTTCTCGAAAAAGGGTGATCAATCATGTCCAATCAAGTCTTTTCAGTTTCCCAATAACTTGTCTGACGGTCATTACACTTCCCTATGTTTGGAAAAGTTACCCTTTATGATTACCTTAGTAACCGCTCCTCGGCTAATATAAATAACCTTTTAGAATCAGTTTTTTACTTTTTACGCTTTAACTTTATCCTCAAGAAAACTGAAGAACCGGGAGCTATATTTCCAGAAACCCAGAAACTCAAACGGATCACGAAGCTCCTGCCCAGCTGAATCAACTTAGCACCTCAGAACTTTACTCTATCTTTCATACAAGTACGTTTCTTCAAACCTTTCAGTTGTTGATACGCCATGCAACACTTGTTTATCTCTATTTCTGATTTCCGAGTTCTTGGAGATTTTTTACTGATCTTGACCAAAACTATTTTGGGGAAATTGGGAATGTCAACCGATGCTTGAAAGGGTGATGAAACAACGTCTTGTAGGAGTTAAGAGCCAGTTTGGTAGTCGAGATTGTAGATTTGGGGCGTAAAATCGAAGTAAAATTTTGATTTTTAGGCTAGTTGAAAAACTAGGTTTTTCCCGCCCCTTCGGAGTTGAAAAAGCTTTTTTCCCGAAAAACTTTTTACTTCCGCTTTTCAATCTATTTTTCAAACTTCTCGTATAGAACGTAGTGTTTTTGCTAGAATGTTGCTGGCCGTATAAATGCTTAACTTTTATACGCGAGCAACGTTATTCTAACTTGCATCACAGTTTTTTAGGCTTTACGTTCTCACCTCCCCCTTTCTCTGTTCGCAGCTTTTCATGCAAGATCCGTGGGGAGGTGAAAGGCCTATAGACGATGACTTACTTGCCCAATTACTTGAAGATGAGGAGCATCTGTCGCTGCTGATACCAGAAATTCATTTTTCTCAAACCCCACCCAATAGACCTCAGTCAAACCTTCCATCCATGGGTAGAGTAAAATCCACTGCCCAGAAAAAGAAATCTTCAAACCCTTCAAATCTGCCTGCTCCTCACGTTGGAATTCCCTCGACCTGTGGTCGGGAAAGAAATATCCCTGACCCTAACATTCAAACTCACGCTCAGCCTCGAAACATTGTTCAACCAGATGTTGAATGGTACGTTGCCCCTGTCAGCCGGGTAACGATCAGGATGATCGCTAATTATATTAAAAAATACAGACTTCCTGGGGTGACACTAGTTCAACCCACTCAAGACCAACAGGTGAACTTGCCTGGAGGTGCCTTCAGCGCCTGGTCGAGGTACCACATCGAGGCAGGAGCGACCCTGCCTCTTCAACCTTTTTTCCAGGGGGTGGCCAATTACTTCAAGGTCGCCCCTTTTCAAATAACTCACAATGGATATAGAATGTTTGCTTCACTCTATATCCTCTATAGCCATAAGAAATGGCCCATCCCCACACCATATGAGGTCAACTATCTGTTCGACCTAAAATATAACCCCAACCAAGAAAACACGGGGTTTTTCCACTTTTGTCACCAAGAAACAGGTCGCACTTTCCTGACTGACACCACTTATATCTCGAATGTGGGGAGGTATCGTCTGGATTATTTCCTGACGACTGACATGGTCGCGAACAACTTGGCCTTCACACAAGGAGGTAAAGTCTTTGTACCACTGGTCGTTTATCTTTCTTCAATTTTTGCTGCATTTCCCTTAGAAATTTAGTGCGTTTTAGGCCCTTGGTTGCGACCAGACCCTACTCCAGACATGGAGATGCGATCAGCCCTCCTGGCCAGCATGACTGACATAGAGAAAAGTGTTAAACAGCTAGTCACAAAGGCCAATCTGAGACTGGTCGGCCTTTTGGCCCCTCATCAGGATGTGAGGGAGTCAACAGCGGGGAGTGCCACTGGTGGAGAGGTTCCCGAGCAGCACCCATACTTGTCACAACCCCCTCCGAGGAGGGCCACTGGAGTGACAATCAGGGAACCCTCCACCACCCCGTGGGCTGCTGCTCCCCCCGCCCCATTGGGCAAGGGAAAAAAGAAAGCCACCGAACCTCTCGAGCCCCTCGATGAATCTTTGGATGAGAACGGTACTGATCTCTCGCTCTTAGATAGTTTGCCAATTCCCTGTCACTTATTTGATGGGGACGGCAATTTTAAGCACGCTCCCAATTTAGATTCAGACTTCTTCATGCCAGAGAGTGAGTGTAACACTAGTAGAGTATATAATGTAGCGACCAGTAATGATAGCTCGGGTATTTCACTTACAATTTTCTTTGTTTCTTTTCCTGTCATAACTTACTCAATCGTTTATACTATCTCACTGTTCGTGTATTTGATTTTCTTACACACATGGACTCCAAGAATGTGTTCGACATATACAGTGCCCCCGAGGCTGCCGAAGCTCCCTCGAGCAAGAGGCATCCCGGGGAAAGCAGTAAAGTGCCTCAGGCCAAGAAAACCCGTACTGCAGGCCCTCCGGCAGACGGTCCCTCAGCAAATGTAACACCACCTTCTTTTCCTCTCGAGCAGCAAACTCCCCCTGCTCCTATTGGGTCGACACCTTCTCCACCGATCCCAACCGACCAAACTCAGCAGGCTACTCTTGCTTCCACGGGGGGTGACATATCGAGTCGCACCTTGAGATCGGTCAAAGACAGGGTGGCCAAAATTTTGAAGCACGAACATTGACGAGAGGCGATGTGTAACACCCTGGATAGCCAAGACCGTTACACTGTGTGCTTATAAAAGTGCTAGACTTGCTAATCAAGTCATTTAGTTAAAAACCGTGTTACTGAAACAATAATGGAACTAGGGTTAAAAAAATTTGGTCTTAAAAGTCACATTTCTTATAAATAAAAACTCTTGTTTACACGGGATCCCAAAAATATTAAGATTAAAACCATTTACAAAAGATTCAAGAACTAAATACAGTATTAGCCATATTAAGGCAAAACAGACAATTAGGCAATCTCTGTCCTGATCCACTCCTCGGCCATGGCGACCGAACAGCTGACTATGTACATTCAGCCCCGCAGCTCTCCATCTCAGGACTGGTCTAACTTGCCTTTGCCTTTACCTGCACCACGTAGCACCCATGAGCCAAGGCCCAGCAAGAAAACACAATAACAGAGCATAAGCAATCAACAGACAATCCAATATCTCGTATTGCATAACATATTCTCAACCATATAAACATTCAGAATAATCAAGTATTCAGCATACTAAACAAATCAACTCATATCATACACCAAATCACAAATGATAACTAGGGTTAGCGCCCTCAGGCCGCACCCTCCGTTATCTCACTGACTCCGGCCCGCTTAAACCGAGCTCAGTGAATATTAAGCTGTCCTCGGCTACCAGTGGCAAAGCCGCGCCCTGTGCGCAAATATTGTATACGGCACCCTTAGGCCACTATCACATGTCCCATGGCATGATACCATCATTGACATTATACAAATATTGGGAGCTCTTAGTCCCATCACAAACATATAACCGGGTGCAGTTTTCTTACCTTTAGATTCACTAGCTTTATTCACTTGATTCCTTGAGCACGATCCCTCTCGAGCCCTAGTGCTCACCTAACCACAACCATAGATCAAAGTCATCACCACACCTTAAGTCCAAAACCTAGCCTCGGGACTGTAATGCCCCGAATTCTCCGATATGTTTAACGGCGTGAATAGTAGGCCGGGAGGGCCATACTTGCTTAATTATGTTATTAATTGATAAAATGCATGTATATGTTGATTATATTATAATATGATGTGAAATGCATGCATGTGAGTCCATATTTCTAATTACAGGGGTGTGATGATAATTTGGCCCGTTGAAGGTAATTTGTGTATTTGGGTGCATGATGTGATTTGTGAATGAGATTCCATTATTATGGAGATATATTCGAGCTATTCGGCATGAGACGGTTATTTTTAGTGGATTAGCGGTTTTGTCATAACGGGGTCAATTTTGGGGTAATAGAAATGTTCATTTGATGATAAATTGGGAATATTTAAGATCAGGGTGAAATTCTGGAGGTTTTGACTATAATGTCTCCGGGGGTGTTTTCGGGACCCCGAGCATTAGGTTTTATTTGAGGTTACTTAAGCTTGAAGTAGCTTACCAGATAGAACATACGATAGAAAACCTCTCGTTACCCTTCGTTAGTTCATTTTCGCCACCCGGAGCATATTTGACGAAATCTTGAGTTCTAGGAGTCGGAATCAAGTGAGGATCGAGGCATAGCGATCCTAGGAAAGATTAGAATCTTCTTAACCGAAGTATTCGACAGAAAACAACCCAATTGAAGGTAATCGAAGTTTAAGTTTTGAGTTTTTCCGAGTTTCTAAGCTTTGAATTGATTTTGTGAATTGTTGAGTTTTCGATTCGTTTGAACCTTGGGTTTTGAGGGTTTTGATGCATGGGGAAGCTTGGGAACTTTGTTTTGATGATTGGGGAATGTTTAGGTATGATTTAGAAGGTTTTGAAGTGTTAAAAACGCGGTTGGGAATGGCCCAGGGTGAAGGGCCGCAGCCCTGTTCTTGGGGCGCCGCGACCCTGCCTTGAAGAAGCAGGTGGGGAACTTGTGCTCGCTGGGCGCTGCGGCCCTTGATGGAGGGCGCCGCGGCCCTTGCCTCAGAGAACCCTGGGGGCCATGGCCCAAGGTGCTAGGGCCGCAGCCCTTGCCCTGTTTTCGCCCCGTTTGCTCGTTTTGACCCCGGAAACCTAGTTTTAGGCCTCGGGAGTGTCCTTACTACTTGGATTAGTTTGGATTGATCTCTTGGAGGCTAGATAATGGTTTGAGAACCCTTGATTATCATGATTATTGATGGTATCCTATATGTGTTATGATTAGGTAACCGCTAAAGGACTAAAAGCTAAACCGTTCTCAAGGGTCGTTCTTTTGTTCACTCTAGCTCGAATCAAAGGTAAGAAAACTGCGCCCCAAGTGTGATATGCATGGATATTCATGAGGCATGTTGGTTGTGTAAATATGGACATGGATTGAATATAGAATGCTTAGCATATGTTGCTCACTTGTGCATGGTACTGACTCATTAGTCAGATTTGGCAAAGGTGCTAGTATCAACTGTGAGGCTGTGACTTATTAGTCAGGTTCGGCAGTGGTACTGGGCACTGATCACATTGCGCTGACTCATTAGTCAGGACGTTCTTAGCATGTTAACGCAAGCCAACAAAGATTAGATCTAATCAACTATCAGCATTGAATGACTCAAAGAGCATTAATGCCAGACCGACCCCGATGGTCGATGAATGAAATAAGTGCTTGGAGGCTAGTGGCTTACCTAGCAGCCACTCTCCCACTTGAAACAGTGACATGCTTGTCAGTCACTCAGTATGGTTTGCCAGAACCTGTTGAAGGCTAGTGGCTTACCTAGCAGCCACTCTTCCATTTGATTTAGTGGCTTGCTTGCCAGTCACTCAGTATGGTTTATCAGGACCCCATGTGATGCTCACTCATTTGTTTGAAAGCTTTATGCTCAGTGTGATTATAATGATAATCATTTGATAACGTTCATGTAAAGTGTTATGTTTTCTTGCTGGGCTTTGGCTCATGGGTGCTATGTGGTGCAGGTAAAGGGAAAGAAAAGCTCACCTAGCCTTGAGTGGAGAGTTGATGTGGTGATGTGTACATATGCGGCCACTTGACCACCACGGCCAAGGAGTTCTCAGAGGAACTAGGGGGTTTACCCTATTTTTGCCGCTTAGGTCGGCGGGATTGTAAATTTAAAACTGTAATGACCACTTTGTACTGAGAACAACTTGTAACTGTTTTGATTAGCTCTGCAGAGCAGCTTGTAATGAAAATCTCCATTTCCTTTTTATTAGTTTTATACCTTAACCTATTAATTACACTTAGAGCACGTTTTTGACCAAAGGACTCGGGTAGCGAGTCAAATTTCCGGTCCACCGTTCACCGTAACTGTTCTGGGGTAACCAGGGCGTTACAGGGACCAATCCCGAGCCCTCGGGAAGTCCTAATTCCACCAAACAGGGTGGTGGAATCGAACCCGGAACCCTTGGTCCAAAACACTTGAAAATAACCCTAAAATCCCTTTCTGAACACAGGGTAGCACTGCAACGCTCATTGGAGGGCCCTACAACGCTACAAACCAAACCAAAATGCCCTCAACAAGCTTGGCCTAGCGCTACAGCACCCAATGGCTAGCACTGTAGAGCTAGTCACAGACTGCCAACACCACATTTTCCCTTCCTGCGATTTCCTCGAGCCAAACTTAACCAAAACTTCTCCAAACCTTCACCAAACTCAAAATCAAGCTCACTAACATGTCTAACTCATCCCAAGCATCATAACCACATAAAATCTAACCACATGCACCTCTAATCCCAAAATTCACCATAGTCACTCCTAGACTTCAAAACTCAGCAGAACACAGTCAAAACTTCAAAGGTTAAAGTTCAGAATTTATACCTTTGATGGAAATTCGACCTTAAGTTGCCTCTAAACCTCCTTAGCTTTCTCTTCCTCAATCCTTGGCTCCAATTTCCCTAGAATTCCCCATCAATTCAGCTTAGATACCTTAGTTAAAAATCAAAACCAGAACTGAAGAAACTTCAGAGTCTTACCTCAACCAAAAGGCCTATCCTTGCTAAACCCTTGACAAATCTTCAAGCTTAGCTCAGAATTCTTGTTGCTCAGCCTAAACTAGCTCCCCTCTGAGGTTTCCTCTAAGAAAACACAAAGAAATGGTGAAGGAGATCACCAGCCGACCCTTAGAAAAACAACTTTGTTTTCCTCCCTTTCTTTTTCTTTCTTTTCTTTCTTTCCTCAGCCTTCTACCTTTTTCTACAATTCCCACTAAGTATAAAGCCTCAGCATACTTATCTCTTGCAAGCCAAATGACCATAATGTCCTCCCCTTTAATTCTAAATCCTTTAATCCACTTAGGGCATTTTAGTCATTTTACCCAGTTCCCACTAATTCCTCGAGTGTCTCTAACATTTTCCGCTTACTTCCCGATACTTAATTAATCACCAATTATATTCCTCATTATCAAAATTAACCTCAATATATTCTCTAAATTCCCATTTACACCCCCAGGCTCGCCCCGAGCCGGGTATAAATCCCTGCCGTGACTTTTTCGCTAATCTGCTCACTAGGATCGTTTCGAATCACAGATCATAGATATATCCACATAATAATGTGGTCTCAACAATTATCGCATATATATATATACAGTTATGCCCGCAACGGGCTAAAATTACGATTATGCCCTTCTAACCTAATCAGGGCCTACATGCATACTAATACACATAGTCATGCATCTCAGATATTCAAATAGCCATACAACATGCTTTAAATCATAATCATGCATTTTACTCATTTAAATCACACATAATCCCCATTATGCCCTCCAGGCACACTAATCAAAGCCCTTAAGCCTTGTTGGCGAATTTGGGTCGTTACAACTATCCCCTCCTAATGAGAATTTCGTCCTCGAAATTTACCTGAATAACTCGGGATACTGATCCCGCATCGCTGTCTCAAGCTCCCAGGTCAACTCCTCGACCTTACTATTCCGCCACAACACTTTAACCAGAGGAATCGTCTTCTTCCGCAATACTCTATCTTTCCGATCCAATATCTGAACCGGTTGCTCTTCATAAGCCAAATCTATCAGTAACTCCAAGTCTTCATACCTTAACACATAAGTCACATCTGAGACGTACTTCCAGAACATAGAAACATGGAATACATCATGAACTCCAGACAACGATGGTGGCAAGGCTAATCTGTAGGCCACATGACCAATCCTTTCCAGGATCTCAACTGGTCCAATGAATCTAGGGCTTAGCTTGCCCTTCTTTCCAAGCCTCCTCACCCCTCGCAGAGGTGAAACTCGAAGGAACATGTGGTCCCCAACTTGGAACTCAACGTCCCTACGCTTAGGATCAGCGTAGCTTTTCTGTCTGCTTTGAGAGGCAAGCATCCTAGCTCGAATCTTCTCTATAGCTTCGTTTGTTCTCTGAACCATATCTGGCCCTAAATACTTCCTCTCACCCATCTCATCCCAATGAATGGGTGATCTACACTTCCTCCTGTACAATATCTCGTAGGGAGCCACTCCAATAGTTTACTGATAACTGTTGTTATACGAAAATCCAATCAACGGAAGATACTTACTCCATGAACCCTCAAAGTCAATTACACACGCTCTGAGCATATCTTCCAACACCTGAATTGTCCTCTCAGACTGTCCACCAGTCTGAGGATGAAAGGCTGTACTAAACTTCAACTGAGACCCTAAAGCTTTCTACAAACCACCCCAAAACTTGGAAGTGAAGATAAGATCCTGGTCTGACACTATAGATTTCGGAACCCCATGGAGACGTACGATCTTTCTCACATACAACTCTGCATACTGATCCACAGTATATGTCGATCTCAATGGAAGAAAATGGGCTGACTTGGTGTACCTGTCTACTATCACCCACACCGAGTCATGAAGCCCCACTGTCCTGGGTAAACCTCCCACAAAATCCATAGTAATGTCCTCCCATTTCCACTCAGGAATACCCAAAGGCTGAAGCAACCCTGCTGGTCGCTGGTGCTTAGCTTTCACCTGCTGATAGGTTAAGCATCTAGCAACGTACTCCACCACACCCTTCTTCATCCTGGGCCACCAATACAACATCCGTAAATCTTGGTACATCTTTGTGGTACCCGGATGAAGCGAGTACGACGTCGTATGAGACTCATCCAGTATCTCTCGTCTGATCCCCTCATCAGCTGGAACACATATTCGTCCCTGATACTGAAGTAACCCAACCTCAGAAATAAAATAATACTTAGCTACTCCCGCTAAGACATCCTCCCTAATCCTCTGTAACTGAGCATCTGCCAACTGTCCTTCTCTGATTCGCTCTGGCAGGGTCGACTGCAGAGTAATATTGGCCAACTGGCCTACCACCAACTCTATCCCCGCTCTGACCATCTCATCAGCTAACTCCCTTGAGATCTGGGTTGAACTATATAACTGACCTGGACCTCTCCCGTCAATGCATCTGCCACCACATTGGCTTTCCCTGGATGGTTAAGAATGTCATAGTCATAGTCCTTTACCAACTCAAGCCAATGCCTCTGCCTCATGTTCAAATCCTTTTGTGTAAAGAAATACTTTAGACTCTTATGGTCAGTATATACCTCGCACTTCTCCCCATACAAATAATGCCGCCAAATCTTCAGTGCGAATACCACCGCTGCTAACTCCAAATCATGGGTAGGATATCGCTGCTCGTACTCCTTCAGTTGCCGTGATGCATATGCTATAACTTTCTCATTCTGCATCAACACACAGCCTAAACCCAACCTCGATGCATCGTAGTAACAAACTTCCCTTCCCCCGAAGGAAGACTTAACACAGGCACTGTAATCAATCGTCGCTTTACCTCTTGAAAACTGTCTTCGCACCTGTCTGGCCAGATAAACTTTAGATTCTTCCGTGTCAATTCTGTCATCGGTGTTGCTATCTTCAAGAAGCCCTTTACAAACTGTCTGTAGTAACCTGCCAAACCAAGGAAACTCCGCACCTCCGAGGCATTCCTCGACCTCGGCCAATCTCTAACTTCCTCTACCTTAGATGGATCCACCTTAATCCCATCTGCACCCACGATATGTCCAAGGAATGTCACTTCTGGTAACCAAAATTCACACTTCTTAAACTTGGCGTACAACTGATGTCCCTCGACCTCTGAAGAACCTGTCGAAGATGAAGCTCGTGCTCTATCTCTGAACTGGAATACACCAAGATGTCGTCCATGAAGACAATAACAAATTGATCCAGAAAATCCTTAAACACCCTGTTCATCAAATCCATAAAGGCTGCTGGGGCGTTGGTCAAACCAAACGACATGAACAGAAACTCATAGTTCTCATACTGCGTTCGGAAGGCCGTCTTAGGTATGTCCTCTTCCTTGATCCTCAGCTGGTGATAACCATATCGAAGATCAATCTTTGAGAACACCGTCTTACCCTGCAGCTGGTCGAACAAGTCATCAATCCTTGGTTGGGGATACTTATTCTTTATAGTCAACTTGTTCAATTCCCGATAGTCTATGCACATTCTCAAGGTCCCGTCCTTCTTCTTCACCAACAAAACTGGAGCACCCCATGGCGAGTAACTAGGCCTGATAAACCCCAAATCTAGAAGCTCCTGCAACTGTATCTTCAATTCTTTCAGTTCCGCCGGTGCCATCCTATATGGTGCCCTCGACACTGGCGTTGTCCCTGGTGCCAACTCAATAACAAACTGAATCTCTCTACGCAGCGGCAACCTTGGCAAATCCACGGGAAACACATCTAAGAACTCGCAAACCAATCTGGTCTCCTCCAGTCCTACCGGTGAAACTCTGGTGGTATTCACCACACTAGCCAGAAAGCCTATACCTCCACCTTGTAACAAGTCTCTGGCTCTCAACGCCGATATCCTGGGCATGCGGGGTCCATGCACCGCTCCCACAAAAACAAAGGGATCCTCGCCCTCTGGCTCAAAAATCACCATCTTTTTCCTACAGTCAATTGTAGCTCCATATCTAACCAACCAATCCATACCTAAGATCATATCAAAATCCTCCATACCCAACTCAATCAAATCTACTGACAACTCCCTACCATCAACTATCACTTGTAGTGCTCTAATCCACCTCCTAGATACTACCAGTTCCCCTGTAGGCAGAATAGTCCCAAACCCTGAAACACAATACTCACTAGGTCTACACAGTCTATCAATCACCTTACTAGAAACAAATGAGTGTGTAGCACCAGAGTCAATCAATACATTAAAAGGAGTGCTAGCACTAGAAAGGTGACATGTCACTACCGAGGGACTAGCCTCGGCCTCCGCCTGCGTCAGGGTGAACACTCGAGCTGGAGTTAAGTTGTCCACCTTCCCTGTATCTCCCTTCTTCACTGTCGGGCAATCTTTCCTGAGGTGTCCCACCACCCTACACACATAACAGGCCTTAGCCCGGCACTCGCCTGGATGGCGTCTCTTGCACCTCGTGCACTCAGGATAAGTCCTCCATGTATCACCGCCTCCCTGACAGCCTCCCTGAGTACCCCGACCTCTCCTATCAGGACCAGGAGCGATCGAAGCATCAGGAGTCTTCCTCTTTAAATCACTGGGGCCTCCGCCCCTACCAGAACCAGAATATGGAGGCACCGCCCTGCGGCCCTCCCGCCTCACTGCACTCTCTCTCCAAATCTTGTTTTCCGCTTCCTCAGTGGTAAGAGCCTTCTCCAAAGCCTGGCATAAGTTGTCCCTCCAAGAACTGTGGTAATTCTCACATCTCGGGCTATCATAGCATTCAGCCCTCTGATAAATCTGTCCTGCCTAGCTGCATCAGTAGGCACAAGATCTAGTGCAAATTTCGCAAGCCTGTCAAACATTAGGGCATACTCTGTAACTGACATACTGCCCTGAACCAGCCCCATGAACTCATTTATCTTCGCTACCCTGATGGCAACATTATAATACTTCTGACTGAACAAGTCCTTAAATCCTTCCCAAGTCAAAGCAGTAACATCCCTAGTCTGTGATGCCACCTCCCACCAGATTTGGGCATCCTCCCTCAGCATATAAGTGGCACAGGCCACTCTGTCATGTCCTTCTACCCTCATGAAATCAAGAATGGTAGTAATCATGGTCATCCACTACTCAGCCTTCAGTGGATTTGGTCCTCCCTCAAAGATCGAGGGTTGTTGCTTCCTGAACCGCTCATACAACGGTTCCCACTTATTCCCAACCTCAACTGGCTGCACAACAGGTACCACAGCAGGTGGCACAATAGGAGCAACACTCCCAGACGGAGCCTGCTGCCGTAGAATTCAGTTCTGTTAATCTTGGTTCTGTAGCCGAGCTTGCATGTCCGCCATCAACTGCTGCCAGTTCTCAGGGACTGGCGGAGGGGTCTGGCCCTGATCATCATCTCTAGCCCCAGACCTGCCAGCTAGTCGCGTGGATTTTCTTGGACACATAATTATCCAAGTAAATCTGCAATCAATGACTCGGCAATCAGGCTATGATGACAGGGTAATAATCCTTTCATGATCCATCACTGGAACTCCAATCATTCACAAGCAATCAAAATATAGCAATTTATCCAGATATTCATCCACATGCATAGCAGGGCTAATAAGCACGCCTCAATAGCATCATGCAATAGTCAAGGGCCAGGCCCTATCAGTATCTCATGCTCCTTATTCATCAAACAGACATCAACAGTCATATCTCATTAAAATCATTTAAACACATAATCATGTACACACAATTACCAAACCCTGAGTCGAGATTGTCTCTCACGGCAAATGTACATGTCCAGCCAGTCTTTAGGAACCCATAAACCTAGGACGCTCTGATACCAAGTTGTAATGCCCTAGATAGCCAAGATCGTTACACTGTGTGCTTATAAAAGTGCTAGACTTGCTAATCAAGTCATTTAGTTAAAAATCGTGTTACTGAAACAATAATGGAACTAGGGTAAAAGATTTTGGTCTTAAAAGTCACATTTCTTATAAATAGAAATTCTTATTTACACGGGATCCCAAAAATATTAAGATTAAAACCATTTACAAAAGATTCAAGAACTAAATACACTATTAGCCATATTAAGGCAAAACAGACAACTAGGCTATCTCTGTCCTGATCCACTCCTTGGCCATGGCGACCGAGCAGCTCTCCATCTCAAGACTGGTCTAACTTGCCTTTGTCTTTACCTGCACCACGTAGCACCCGTGAGCCAAGGCCCAACAAGAAAACACAATAACAGAGCATACGCAATCAACAGACAATCCAATATCTCGTATTGCATAACATATTCTCAACCATATAAACATTCAGAATAATCAAGTATTCAGCATACTAAACAAATCAACTCATATCATACACCAAATTACAAGTGATAACAAGGGTTAGCGCCCTCAGGCCGCACCCTCCGTTATCCCACTGACTCCGGCCCGCTTAAACCGATCTCAGTGAATATAAAGCTGTCCTCGGCTACCAGTGGCCAAGCCGCGCCCTGTGCGCAAATATTGTATACGACACCCTTCGGCCGCAATCACATGTCCCATGGCATGATACCATCATTGACATTATACAAATATTGGGAGCTCTTATTCCCA
Organism: Humulus lupulus; assembly: GCF_963169125.1. Classification (NCBI taxonomy): domain Eukaryota; kingdom Viridiplantae; phylum Streptophyta; class Magnoliopsida; order Rosales; family Cannabaceae; genus Humulus; species Humulus lupulus. The sequence goes on from NC_084795.1 coordinate 211,877,901, forward strand.
TCACCAACATATAACCGGGTGCAGTTTTCTTACCTTTAGATTCGCTAGCTTTATTCACTTGATTCCTTGAGCACGATCCCTCTCGAGCCCTAGCGCTAACCTAATCACAACCATAGATCAAAGTCATCACCACACCTTAAGTCCAAAATCTAGCCTCAGGATCAATCCCAAGCCCTCGGGAAGTCCTAATTCCACCAAACAGGGTGGTGGAATCGAACCCCGAACCTTTGGTAAAAAACCCTTGAAAATAACCCTAAAATCCCTTTCTAAACACAGGATAGCACTACAACGCTCATTGGATGGCGCTATAGCGCTACAAACAGAACCAAAATTCCCTCAGCAAGCTTGGCCTAGCGCTACAGTGCCCAATGGCTAGCGTTGCAGCGCTAGTCACAGACTGCCAACACTACATTTTCCCTTCCTGCGATTTCCCCGAGCCAAACTTAACCAAAACTTCTCCAGACCTTCACCAAACTCAAAATCAAGCTCACTAACGTGTCTAACTCATTCTAACATCATAACCACATAAAATCTAACCACATGCACCTCTAATCCCAAAATTCACCATAGTCACTCCTAGACTTCAAAACTCAGCAGAACACAGTCAAAACATCAAAGGTTAATGTTCAGAATTTAAACCATTGATGGAAATTCGACCTTAAGTTGCCTCTAGACCTCCTTAGCTTGCTCTTCCTCAATCCTTGGCTCCAATTTCCCTAGAATTCCCCATCAATTCAGCTTAGATACCTTAGTTAAAAATCAAAACCATTACTGAAGAAACTTCAGAGTCTTACCTCAACCAAATGGCCTATCCTTGCTAAACCCTTGCCAAATCTTCAAGCTTAGCTCAGAATTCTTGTTGCTCAACCTAAACTAGCTCCCCTCTGAGTTTTCCTCCAAGAAAACACAAAGAAATGGTGAAGGAGATCACCAGTCGACCCTTAGAAAAACAACTTTGTTTTCCTCCCTTTCTTTTTCTTTCTTTTCTTTCTTTCCTCATCCTTCTACCTTTTTCTACAATTCCCACTAAGTATAAAGCCTCAGCATACTTATCTCTTGCAAGCCAAATGACCATAATGCCCTCCCCTTTAATTCTAAATCCTTTAGTCCACTTAGGGCATTTTAGTCATTTTACCCAGTTCCTGCTAATTCCTCGAGTGTCTCTAACATTTTCTGCTTACTTCCCAATACCTAATTAATCACCAATTATATTTCTCATTATCAAAATTAACCTTAATATATTCTCTAAATTCCCATTTACACCCCCAGGCTCGCCCCGAGCCGGGTATAAATCCTCGCCGTGACTTTTTCGCTAATCTGCTCACTAGGATCGTTTCGAATCACAGATCACAGATATATCCACATAATAATGTGGTCTCAACAATTATCGCATATATATACAGTTATGCCCTCAACGGGCCAAAATTACGATTATGCCCTTCCAACCTAATTAGGGCCTACATGCATACTAAGACACATAGTCATGCATCTCAGATATTCAAATAGCCATACAACATGCTTTAAATCATAATCATGCATTTTACTCATTTAAATCACACATAATCCCCATTATGCCCTCCAGGCACACTAATCAAAGCCCTTAAGCCTTATTAGCGAATTTGGGTCGTTACACGATGGCTTCGACGGAGACGATGGACGTCGACCAGATCTTAACCCGCGCATTGAATGAGTTCTCCAGTGTAAGTTATCTTTTTTTTTTTGTAGAGACAGCCCATTTTATATTCTATAGTTAGTTTAACCTTTGCTCTGATCGCAGGCAATGCTAACCCTTACTGCCGGTCGGCTCCGCTCGGTGCCGTCACCGAGTAGTCCAGGACTTTGGAGCAACGGCACATTGAAGAACTCAAAGCTGCCGAAGAAAAATATGCTGAGCAGCTTGAGGCAGTGCTTGGGGAGACAAACTGGCTGAGGAGTTAAGGGAGAAGTAGAATGCTCTAGACAAGGTCGTCGAGCAAAGGGACAATTTCAAGGAGTCTAACCGCGTCAACTATTGCGAGGCCAAAAAGCTCGAGCAAGACTTGATTACGAGTAGACAAGAGACTACAACCTTGGAGGGCCGGATCAAGAAGCTTGAACAAGCCAACACCAACAATTTGAAAAGTACAAGAATGCCACGATTAAGTGTTTCTATGACTTCTGGAAACACAACCAAGAGGCTGACTTCAGCTACCTTCCCGATCGGACAAGGCATGCTGAGATAGCCCGATGTGCTGCTAGATTGGCAGAAGAAGAGAGAGAAAGGGTACTTGCCTCGCCCGAAATCTCCTTGGCTACTGGCGTGGACGGGGGGGAGAATGAAGTTACAAATGTCGTCGACCAGGGCACCCATCAAGATCCTCTACCCTCATAGTCTACTATTTTTCTCTTTAATTTTTCAAGTACACGGCCTACACGTCGTGATGTAAAGACACTTATTTTCCAGTTGACTATTTATTGCTGCATGGGCAGCTTTTACTTTTAATTGAACAATTACATCCGAGCAACGATTGCTCGCGGTGTAAAAAGATACATTTTGATATTATAATATATTTGCATCTTATTATAACATTTTTTCGCATGACCGAACTTAGCATAGTACTTTGGTTTGATTTAACAAAATACAAAATTTGGAAAAATACTCTAAGCACCCTAGCATGCTTTCACTTATTTTGCTCATGTGTTTACATACCTTTCGATATGATTTGCTTACTAGATACCTTATATGCCCCCCAAGTGATCGAGGAGCTTTAGGTCCTTGGTCGCTTGCCTTGACCAAAACCTGTTTGAACAATACTGCTCGTAGCAAAATAATTAAAATTGTAATACAGCAAAACAACACACGTAATGAGCAAATACTTGTATAAAATACAATAATTGGCAACAATGACTGGCTGTGCACAGTCCCTTATATTTCTCGTAATAAATGGAAAAAATGTGTCTGTACGAGTGATAAAAAAGATCTTACACTTATAAGCAATTTGTCACATAAAATGACCAACCCTTTTTCATAACTTGTAAAAAGTAAAATTAATATAAGCCAATCCTTTAAGAAGGATTGTTCATTGATAGTACTTGCGCAGGTGTTCTCCATTCCAATAGCGAGGAACGAGATCTCCATTTAAGCGAGCAAGTTTATAGGTGCCTGGGTAAAGGACTTCTTCAATCTGGTATGGCCCTTCCCAATTAGGTTTGAGTACTCCAGCAGCTTAGTCGCGGGTGTTTAGGAAAACTCTTCGAAGTACTAGATCTCCTACATTGAATTCCCTTTCTCGCACTTTAGAATTGAAATACCGAGCGACTTTTTGCTGTTACGCAACTACTCGGAGTTGGGATTGCTCACGCTTCTCATCGATCAAGTCTAGGGATTCCATCAGTAGTTGGTTGTTCGAGCCTTGATCGTACGTTATTCTGCGATGCGAAGGCGGATCTAACTCAACATACAACATAGCCTCATATCCATAAGCTAAAGAAAATGGAGTATGGCCTGGTGCTGTTCGATGGGAAGTTCTGTGCGACCAAAGGACTTCAGGCAATTGTTCTGGCCACGCCCCCTTAGCTTCTTCTAGTCTTTTCTTCAGTGTATCCTTTAGCGTTTTGTTGACTGCTTCGACTTGTCCATTTGCTTGGGGATGAGCAACTGAAGAAAAGCTCTTGATAATGCCATGCCATGCCATCCGCAAAAATCTGTGAATAAATCACTATCGAACTGGGTGTCGTTATCCGAGACGATTTTCCTTGGCAATCCATAGCGACAAACGATGTTTTTGATCACGAAATCCAGAACCTTTTTGGTCTTTATGGTTGCAAGCAGCTCGGCTTTGGCCCATTTAGTGAAGTAGTCAACGGAAACCACAACATACTTGACATCGCCTTTCCCTGTGGGCAAAGATCTGATTAGATCTATGCCCCAAACTACAAACGGCCACAGACTTTGCATCTGTTTAAGCTCATTGGGGGCTGCTCATGGGATTTTGGAGAACCTCTAGCACTTGTTGCACCCCCGCACAAACTCCATCGAGTCTTCATTCATCGTGGGCTAGAAGTATCCTTGCCTCAGGATCTTTTTTGACAAGCTTTTCCCCCCAGCGTGGTCTCCACAAAAGCCTTCGTGTACCTCTTTCATTAATTCTTTGCCCTTTTCTTTTGGAATACATATGAGGAGTGGTATTGAAAATCCCCTTCGGTACAAGATTCCATCGACCAGGATATACCTAGCAGCTTGCCGCTGAAGGGTCCTATCTTTGTTTCTGTCTGTTGGTAACACGCCCTGCGTCAAATACTCTATATACGGTGCCATCCATGTATCCACCATCTGGATTACCATAGTGGTCTGCTCTACTTGGATGCTTGGCATAGACAGTCGCTCAATCGGTACTATATTCAGAGTATCAGTGTCCTTTGCACTTGCTAATTTAGCAAAAGCATTAGCATTGGAATTCTGGTCACGAGGTACTTACTGGAGGGTGTATTTGTCGAACTGAGCCAATAAATCTTTTGTTTTGTTTAAATAGGCAACCATCTTTAAACCTCGTGCCTGGTATTCTCCCATGAATTGATTCACCACCAGCTGAGAATCACTGTAGATGTGAAGCACCTTTATATTCATGTCCTTGGCTAACTGCAATCCAGCGAGTAATGCTTCATACTCGGCCTCGTTGTTAGAAGCAGTGAAGTCAAACCTGATTGCGCAGTGAAATCGATGCCCTTCCGGCGTTATCAATATCACTCCTACTCCAGCGTGGCACTCGTTAGAAGAACCATCTGTAAATAATTTCCACGAGGGAGCTTGGTTTTAACACTCAGGCTCATTAGGCTCTTCAATCTGCTCGTTATCTGTAAGTTTAGTGAACTCTGCAATGAAGTCAACCAGGGCTTGCCCTTTTATCTCTACTCGCGGCAAGTAAGATATATCGAACTGCCCAAGTTCGACTGCCCATTTTAACAATCTACCCGCAGCCTCTGGTTTTTACAAGACTTGTCGTAGAGGCTGGTTGGTCAAAACTGTGATTGGGTGAGCTTGAAAGTAAGGTTGCAGCTTCCTGGAGGCCAAAATTAGGCAATAAGCTAGCTTCTCGATGGGCGGGTACCACTATTCTGCTCCAATTAGCCTTTTCCTTACATAGTAAACAACCTTCTGCACCCCTTCTTCCTGCCTTACTAAAACAACACTAACATCATACTCTGTGATCGCCAGGTAGATGAACAAAGTTTCCATATTGACCGGCTTTGACAGGATAGGTGGTTGCGCCATGGAACGCACTTATCTGTTGAGTTCTAAATGAATCTACTAAGAGCGACAATTCTTCCGTTTAAACTTTGAACATCATTAATCTTCACTGGCGATTTCATATCGATCAGGGCTTTAATTTTCTCGGGATTGGCTTCAATTCCTCTCAAGTTAACTATAAATCCCAAGAACTTCCCCTGAACCTACTCCGAAGGAGCATTTAAGGGGATTCAACTTCATCTGATATTTGTTAAAGACGTTGAAGCATTCCTACAAATCCTTTATATGCCCTTTTTCCTTCTTCGACTTGACCAGCATGTTGTCGACATAGACCTCAATGTTTGTGTCGATCAGCTCTTTAAACATGTGGTTGACTAGTCGCTGGTAAGTTGCACTAGCGTTTTTCAAACCGAAAGGCATTACTTTGAAACATTAAAGCCTTGTATCAGACCGAAAGCTAGTGTGATCCTCATTAGGGGGATGCATACTAATCTAATAGTACCTGGAGTATGCATCCATGAATGAGAGAATCTCATGTCCTGCAGTGGCATCGACCAGCTGGTCGATTCTTGGGAGTGGGAAACAATCTTTGGGGCAGGCTTTATTAAGATCTGTGAAATCCACGCACGTGCGCCACTTGCCATTCGGCTTGGGAACTAGCACGGGATTAGAGACCCACGATGGATAAAATGCCACCCTGATGAACCCATTCCCCTTCAGCTTTTCAACTTCTTCTTTTAAGGCCTTTGATCTATCTTTGTCAAGCAGCCTTTTTTTTTTGTTGCACCGGTGGAAAACTCTTGTCGATGTTAAGGACATGGCTGATGACTGCAGGGTCTATTCCAACCATTTCTTTGTGCAACCAGGCAAACACTTCCTGGTTCCTCCTTAAAAATTCCACTAGTGCATGTTTTGTCGTTGTCTCTAAGTTTTTACCGACTTTCACAACCCTGGTCGGATTTTCTTCATCGAGTTGGACCTCTTCAAGGTCCTCGATAGGTCTAATTTCCTCGTCAAAATCCCCAAAGCGAGGATCCAAATCTCTATCCTCACTTTGGGCAACGGCCTATTTGGTGACATTATCACCCGAGTGGGCCTGAGCATCAGTTGCCACTTGCAACTCTTTTCCGGGAACATTTCTCGATACACCCTTCTTCGCCTTGGTGATTGAGGTGTGGTAGCACTCCCTTGCTTCCCGCTGATTCCCCAAGATGCATCCTACCCCTACGTCTGTCGGGTATTTAATGGCAAGGTGCCATATTGAAGTGACAGCCCGTAGGTTGACCAAAATTGGTCTCCAAGTTACAGCATTATATGCTAAAGGGCAATCAACTACTATGAAAGTAGTGAGTAATGTCCTATTAGCAAGTGCAGTACCTGCTGTAACTGGAAGCCTAATCAACCCTGTTGGGGAGAGCCCTTCACCGGAAAAACAATAAATGGTTTGGTTGCATGGCTCCAGGTCTTTGACAGACAGCTTCGTTCTTTCCAGCGAAGACTTGTACAGGATGTTGACCGAACTTCCTGTGTCGACCAACACCCTCTTTACCATCATGTTGGCAATTTTTACGTCTACGACCAGCGGATCGGAGTATGGGAATCGCACGTGTTGGGCATCATCTTCAGAGAAGGTTATCAATTCCTCCTCTGTTCGAGCCTTTTTTGGTGCTCGATCCTCCACACTCATCATCTCGATGTCCTGGTCGTGGCGTAGGGTTCAAGCGTATCGTTCTCTTGCCCTCCCACTGTCTCCTGCAAGATGTGGGCCTCTACAGATGGTGAGTAAAGTGCCTACCACAGGAGCTGGCTGTAGAGGTGGCGAGCGTTGGCGTGCAGGCACCTGCTCGTTGCCACCATGAGCCTCTCGCTAAGACCCTCCTGCGGCTCGCACATATCTTCTTAAATGTCCCTGCCTGATCAGGAACTCAATCTCGTCTTTCAACTAGTTGCATTCATTGGTGTCGTGCCCATAGTCCTTGTGAAAATGACAAAACCTTGTCGTATCTACCTTGGAGATATCTATCCTTATAGTTGCGGGTCGTTTGTAAGGCACGCTTGAGCTGGTCGCCTGGTAGACTTCAGCTCCGTTTTCGACAAGGGTCGTGTAGTTGGTGAATCTCGGCTCGTATCGATTGCCTTTGGGGCGTTTACTCTCAAAAGCTGAGGATTCATTGTTCACCCATTTTCCACTGTTCCTACCATTGCCATTCATGTTGCCCTTGTCGTTGCCATTGGGCTTTTCCGACCCGTTGGCGGCTTTGGCGGGTTCTTCCTTGGGCCCCTTGTCTTTTGTGGGCGATTTCCCTTCGTTGGCAATCGCGTCTTCGAGCTTGATGTATCGATCAGCCCGATCCAAAAACTCTTGGGTACTTCTTACCCCATTCTTTCTGAGGCTACTTCAGAGGGTGAATGGTGCCTAACCCCAGCAGTTAGAGCCATCATCTTACCCTCATCGCCCACTGTCTGGGCTCCAGCCACTGCTCGCTTGAAGCATTGGGCATATTCTTTCAAGGGCTCTCCCTCTTTCTGGCATATTTCGACCAGGAGGTTGGCCTCTGTGGGGTGTACGCGACCCACGTAGAACTGTCCGTAAAATTCCTTTACGAACATCTCCCAAGATACTATACTGGCAGGAGGGAATTTAAAAAACCACTCCTGGGCGGTGTCAGACAGTGTCACATGGAAGATCCGGCAGTGGGCATCTTCCGACACTTTCTGTATATCCATTTGTATCTCAAACTTATTAACGTGAGATACTGGGTCTCCGTACCCGTCAAAGTCCGACAATGTAAGCATCTTGAACTTACTGGGGGATTCGACCGCAGTAATCCTCTATACAAAGGGGGTTCCCCTCCTCTTATCGTACTCAATATGGGACGTTCGTCCCCCGACAAGTTATTGTACCACCTGGTTCAGGGCATCAATCTGAGCCTGAACAGTTTCTAGGACTGCTGGCGCCACCGGTGTCGGGGGAGCGTACTCGTCGTGCCTCTCACGTTGGTCGTTAAGTACATCCCTTAGATCATCATCTCTATGTCTCTGCTTGTTAGCTCCTAGCTGACTAAAGACGTTCAGCTGCCTGGGTTGCCCCCAGAATTGTGCCTACCTAGCCTATTTTCTCTAGGTGGGGGCTTCTGTAATGCCCCAAATTTCCTATTAAGGTTTAGGACCTTGATTAGGAGGCCGAGAGGGCCACAATTTCTATATTGTGTTATTAAATGATAATATGCATGTTTAGGTGTATTAAATATGCATGTGAACCCATTTCTGAGTAATTGGGTAATTTTCATATTTTGTCCATTTCGGGCATATTTGGCATATATGTGATATATGTGTGGTGCTTTATTATTATTTGGTTATGCCAGGGTTACCCAGCACAAGACAATCTTAGGAGGTAAGCTGGTGGGAAAGTCACAACGGGATTTATTCTTGACTTGGAGTAAGTCAAGGGGTATTTAGAGCATTACTGGGTTATTGGGTAATGAGAATTAATATTTGGTGATAAATTGGGAGTTAGTAAGATCAGGGGGAAATTCTGGAGGTTTTGACTATTTTGTCCCCAGGGGGTGTTTACGGGACCCTGAGTGTTAGGATACGGTTGAAGCTACTTAAGCTTGAAGTAACCTTTTAAAAGAATAAAAGAACGTTCTGTACATTCTCTCTCCCTCTAAGTTCCATTTTCGTCTCCCGATCGCATTTTTGAAGGTAACTTGAGTTATAGGACTCAGATTCAAGCAAGGATCGAGGCATAGTGATCCTAGGAAAGATTAGAAGCTTATTAGCTGGAGGATTTAGTTGGAAACAACTCAATTGGAGGTAATCAAAGATATAAGTTTTAAGTTTTTAAAGGTTTTTAAGCGTGAATTGGATTTTGTGTTTTGATGTGTTTTTGGGTGATTTGAGACTTGGGTTTTATGGATTTTGGATCATGGGGATGTTTGGGAACTTTGATTTTGGGATTTGGAGATGTTTGGATAGGTTTTTGAAAGGCTTTAAAAGCGGAAAAACGAGGAAAAGTGGCTGGTGCGAGGTTGGGCCGCGGCCCTATTCTTGGGCGCCGCGGCCCTAGCTTGATGAAGGTGGAGGAGGCTCTGCCAGGGGGGTGTGCCGTGGCATGGTCCTTGTAGGGTCGCGGCCCTTAAGGTAAAAAAAATGCCAGAAATGTGTTTTTGTGATGGGAACATAACTCTAAGGGCCTGGGATCGATCCTACTACCTAGTTGAGTGGGATTCAATGTCTCGGAGGCTTGGGTTGGGTTTGGAAGTATTTATTTACTCATTTTGATGAGGTTTTATATTATGGTTGTGACTAGGTTATCACTAGAAACTTGGAATCAGGGTCGTGCTTGTGGCTCATTTATTGGTAACTTGTGCTTGGACCAAAGGTAAGAAAACTGCACCCTGGGTATATGTGACATGCATGGTTATTATTGAGGCATGTCAAGTGATTAAATGTGATACATGTAATGCACGAGAAACATGTGATTAGGACATGCTTTATATACTGAGTATGTTTATCCATGATCCTAGTTGTGCTAGTAATTATTGAGTAAGCATGTTGAATGCCTTTATATACTGGTCGTGTTTTACTGACCTAAGAGTCAGAAATGGCATAGCGTCATGAACGCGGGGCTAAATGAAGATTAGATCTAATCGATATCAGCGTTGAATGACTCATATGGGGTATTAATGCTGGGTCGACCTGAAGGTCGATGAAAATTATAAGCGCTTGCCTAGTCTAAGACTAGTTACTAGAGCCAGGGCCAAAGGCCTAGATGACAGTTTGTCACATGGCTAGGAGGGTATGGGACCTCCGAGATGGACTTATTAGTCATCTAAACGAGATGGACTTATTAGTCATCTAATCGAGATGGACTTATCAGTTATCTGACCGAGATGGACTTATCAGTCATCTATCTTTTATTCAGGGCTATCAACCCGGTATGGTTACCGAAACCACCAGTGTTAAATCACTTATCTGATTGAGATTGACTTGATAGTCATCCACTCAGGAGGGCAGGATTTCTATCCTGGATACCCATCATTACGTGGATTTGTTGCCTGCTTTACTAGGGCTATATCTGCTAGGAATGAGCCTTATGATTTGATGACATGTTATTACTTTTCATGAGCATATTGAGTTTTCTTGCTGGGCTTCGGCTCACGGTGTTATGTGGTGCAGGTAAAGGCAAAAGAAAGCTGGACCATCCTTGAGCTGTAGTGCTTAGGTGGCGATGTGTACATATGCAGCTGCTCGACCACCACGGCCGAGGTTTGAGGGGGAACTAGGGTTTAACCCTGTTTTGCCGCTTAGATCGGCCTGTTGTAAATATTTTCTTTTAATAGACTCTGAAATTATATTTTGGGATCCCAATGTATGTAGTAAACATTCTAATGAAACATTATATCATAACCAAAATTTTAAATCCCTAAACCGCTAATCATACTTAGATACACGATTTTGGCCAAATGATTCGATTAGCGAGTTTAGCATTGTTTACAAGGCACACCGTAACGGTCCCTGGAGTTGGGGCATTACAACTTGGTATCAGAGCGAGCCAAGGTTTATGGTTCCTGAAGACAAGCTGGGCATGTACACTCGTCACTAAAGATAGCTTCACTCAGGGAATGGTAACTATTTCTGTAGTTATATGCTTAACTGCTTAAATAGAATGTAAATGCTTTACCTGCACATTGTATTAGGGAGCATGAGATTTTGATAGAGCCTAGCTCTTGACTATATGATTATATGCTCCGTGATTATGTATATGATTGTGATCATATGATTACCTGCTCCATGAATATATAACTGTAATATTTGCATGCTGGAGTTGGAGGCATGGTGTGAATGTTGGAAGAGCAGGGATTATGATTGATGTATGAATGCCATGGGCATGTTTTAGCACCGCAAGTGATTTGTGAATGTGGTGTGGTAAGATCTATCCCGTGGGGGAAAGCTCTCGATATGCTTATCGTATTTAATGGGTCAAGTTATTGACTGCAGATTCAATCAGCGGGTTTATAGCCAAGGCAGATAATGAGGCCTGGGGATAGACAACTCGATTCCAACTCGAGTGTTTATTCCGGGGCAGTCAGAGACTGAGACTAGTTCCTCAGGGGTGGCAGGTCAGTTTTTTAGTTCTGATTTCTTTGTTATGCTGATTGATTTTGGTGCCATGTTGTTCCTTTATTTGTTGCATATAGAGAGGTATAGAGTTGCTACGCAGATCACATGGTTATGTTGTGATGGGAAGATGGTACTGTATCGGTAATCCAAGGGATGAGTTGAATTGCGATGAAAAAGGACTTATCAGTGATTTTGATAAAGCTGGTTATGACTGGCTTTGGTTTGATCCAGGGTATGGATTGGCTATATAGTTATGGGGCAATTCTAAATGGTAAGAAAAGTATAGTAACTCTTGGGCTTAAGAGTGGGAAGTCTTGTGACAGTTGGCACTGTGCATAGATTTGGTATGCTTAGGATATCTGTAGTGAGAGCTAGAGTTTTGTTGTAGGGAGGTGCATGGAACTCTTAGCTAGTGTGGTGGATACCACTTAGATCATGCCAGTGAGATCAGGGCAGACTGGATTAGTCTGTGAGTTCTGAATGTGTTTCCAGGTAGTTTACCAGAGTTTCTTTTAAATGAAAGGAGACTAGAATGGTGATTGGATCAGTGCCAGGGATGGAATTAGATGTAAGCATTGTTTTGAATAGCTCAGCGGGGTTGTAAGAATTAAAGGTTCAGTTATTGAGTAAGATGGAATTCTCTAAGGTGAATCTTGGATCTGGTTAGGACCAGTTAGAGATTAGAGAGGAAGTTATATAAAAGGTTGTGTTGGTATCAGATAAGAGCACTGAGAGTGCTGAATATGTCTTGAGAATTGGTATAGTGCCAAGTGTTTATGAATCAGATGAATAGAGCATTCAAAGGTTTATTTGAATGGGATTTGTGATCATCTTGGATGATGGTATTATGGTGTTTTCTCAGCAAAAATTTTCCAAGGTTAAGGAACGCCTTAGGGGCAGGAGTGTCCTTGGGTGGTAAGGATATTATAGGTGCCTTGGGAAAGAGTTCTGAGTCTTCTTGTAGATCAGAACCGGTTAGTGGGTTGTTATGACATCTCAGTGACAGAGCAAAGTACTTGCCTAAGCAATATGTTGGTTAAAGGATCTGACCAGAATTAGAGTAGAGTTTCTGGTGGGCCAGGTGGCCAGTGTTATGTTTAAGATTATAATTTTGGAAAGGATAACAAGGAAAGATGACTAAGTGAACTACAGATAAGAAAGATTGAATGGGAAGCCTTAGTTGGATTAGCTAAGAGTTGTGTAGTATTAGATATGAATTTATTATGGTATAAGGGTCAGATTTGGAATCCGATGGACATTGAGATTAATTGGGAGATTCTGGATGAATCTCATGCTATTCTTTTATTCGCCTCATTCAGACATCATGGAAAGGTAACATGATATGAAAGCTTTATAGTGATGGCCTGAGATGGAGAGGGATGTGATGGAATGCGTGGTAAAGTTTTTAGCCTGATAGCAGGTCAGACCAAAGTGTCAAGAATCGGTGAGGCCATTATAGCCATTGAGTATTTCATAATGAAAATAATAAAACATCGCGATGGGTTTCGCAGTGGGATTGCCCAGGTTAGTGGGTCAGTGTGTATTGGTTTGGGTCATTATGGACCAGTATTTGAAGTGAGTTCACTTCTGTCAGTAAGGATAAGTAAATAGTACAGCTGATCAGTATACAGATCTCCTTGTGAGAGAGATAGAGTGCCTTCATATACTCAAGGTCTATGTTATCAGATGAAGACTCTATTGTGACTTCTAGGTTTGGAAGGGTTAAGAAGGCGATGAGTATAGAAGGAATTAAGTACATTTTATTACTCTCAGACTGATGGTAAATCAGAGAGATGGTTATCCAATTATTATTTGAGGAACATCTTATAAGATGAATGAGTTAATATATATATATATATCTGGATCCTGAGGTGGTTCAGGGGACTATTGAGATTCTCAGAGATTGAAGTTTGGATGCTCACTTCTCAGAATAAAATGGAAAAGTTTCCTAAATTGAAAAGTAGGAATGTGGAATTGCAGGTGGAAGAATGTATCTTCTTAAAAGTATCACCATGGAAAGGGGTGAGGAGTTAGGGCAAGCTAAGCCCTAGATTATCTTGGCAGTTGAGTCCTGGATAGGACTGGTCAGGTTGACTTGATTCGATTTTGTTTATGGCACTGTTAGTTGTGAATAGTGTATTTTGTATTTACATGATGTGGACATGGGTTGAAAGAAACTCATGAACTGAGTTATGAGAATCTGGAAACTAAAGCTAAGTTATCCTATAAGGAATAGCCAGTTCAGATATGAGACTGAAGGAATAAGGTTCTAAGGAACAAAGTTTACCTTGAGTTAAGGTATGTTACAAAAACGGTGAGGTCGAAGGAATGACCTGGGAAAATTGGAATCAATTGTGCAGAATTCTTATTCCGGGCTGTTCAGATAAATTTCGAGGACGAAATTTCTGTAAGGAGGGGATAGTTGTAATGCCCCAAATTTCCTAATAAGGTTTAGGACCTTGATTAGGAGGTCGAGAGGGCCACAATTGCTATATTGTGTTATTAAATGATAATATGCATGTTTAGGTGTATTAAATATGCATGTGAACCCATTTATGAGTAATTGGGTGATTTTCATATTTTGGCCATTTCAGGCATATTTGGCATATATGTGATATGTGTGTGGTGCTTTATTATTATTTGGTTATGCCAAGGTTACCCAGCACAAGATGATCTTAGGAGGTAAGCTAGTGGGAAAGTCACAACGGGATTTATTCTTGACTTGGAGTAAGTTAAGGGGTATTTAGAGCATTACTGGGTTATTGGGTAATGAGAATTAATATTTGGTGATAAATTGGGAGTTAGTAAGATCAGGGGGAAATTCTGGAGGTTTTGACTATTTTTTCCCTGGGGGGTGTTTTCAGGACCCTGAGTGTTAGGATATGGTTGAGGCTACTTAAGCTTGAAGTAACCTTTTCAAAGAATAAAAGAACGTTCTGTACGCTCTCTCTCCCTCTAAGTTCCATTTTCGTCTCCCGATCGCATTTTTTAAGGTAACTTGAGTTCTAGGACTCGGATTCAAGCAAGGATCGAGGCATAGTGATCCTAGGAAAGATTAGAAGCTTATTAGCCGGAGGATTTAGTTGGAAACAACTCAATTGGAGGTAATCAAAGATTTAAGTTTTAAGTTTTTAAAAGTTTTTAAGCTTGAATTGGATATTGTGTTTTGATGTGTTTTTGGGTGATTTGAGACTTGGGTTTTATGGGTTTTGGATCATGGGGATGTTTGGGAACTTTGATTTTGGGATTTGGAGATGTTTGGATAGGTTTTTGGAAGGTTTTAAAAGTGGAAAAACGAGGAAAAGTGGCTGGTGCGAGGTTGGGCCGCGGCCCTGTTCTTGGGCGTCGCAGCCCTAGCTTGATGAAGGTGGAGGAGGCTCTGCCAGGGGGGCGGGCTGCGACATGGTCCTTGTAGGGTCGCAGCCCTTAAGGTAAAAAAATGCCAGAAATGTGTTTTTGTGATGGGAACTTAACTCTAAGGGCCTGGGATCGATCCTACTACCTAATTGAGTGGGATTCTATGTCTTGGAGGCTTGGGTTGGGTTTGGAAGTATTTATTTACTCATTTTGATGAGGTTTTATATTATGGCTGTGACTAGGTTATCACTAGAAACTTGGAATCAGGGTCGTGATTGTGGCTCGTTTATTGGTAACCTGTGCTTGGACCAAAGGTAAGAAAACTGCACCCTGGGTATATGTGACATGCATGGTTATTCCTGATGCATGCTGGATAGTTAAATGTGGCATGCATGGTTATTATTGAGGCATGTCAAGTGATTAAATGTGATACATGTAATGCACGAGAAACATGTGATTAGGACATGCTTTATATACTGAGTATGATATTGTTCAGAGCTTGAGCCTCTATGTTTATGCATGATCCTAGTTGTGCTAGTAATTATTGAGTAAGCATGTTGAATGCCTTTATTTGTATATTTGACATATGATATATGTTTGGTGGCATGGCTTACTTGTGTATGGCACTGACTTATTAGTCAGAATCGGCAACGGTGTCAGATCCATCTGTGAAGCTGTGATTTACTAGTCAAGTTCACAACGGGTTGAACACTGGTCGTGTTTTACTGACATAAGAGTCAGAAATGGCATAGCGTCATGAACACGGGGCCAAATGAAGATTAGATCTAATCGATATCAGCGTTGAATGACTCATATGGGGTATTAATGCTAGGCCGACCTGAAGGTCGATGAAAATTATAAGCGCTTGCCTAGTCTAAGACTAGTTACTATAGCCAAGGCCAAAGGCCTAGGTGACAGTTTGTCACATGGCTAGGAGGGTATGGGACCTCTGAGATGGACTTATTAGTCATCTAAATGAGATGGACTTATTAGTCATCTAATCGAGATGGAATTATCAGTCATCTTACCGAGATGGACTTATCAGTCATCTGACCGAGATGGACTTATCAGTCATCTGACCGAGATGGACTTATCAGTCATCTGACTGAGATGGACTTATCAGTTATCTGACCGAGATGGACTTATCAGTCATCTATCTTTTATTCAGGGCTATCAGCCCGGTATGGTTACCGGAACCACCAGTGTTAAATCACTCATCTAATTGAGATTGACTTGATAGTCATCCACTCAGGAGGACAGGATTTCTATCCTAGAAAACCGTCATTACGTGGATTTGTTGCCTGCTTTACTAGGGCTATATCTGCTAGGCGTGTGCCTTATGATTTGATGACATGTTATTACTATTCATGAGCATATTGAGTTTTCTTGCTGGGCTTCGGCTCACAGGTGCTATTTGGTGCAAGTAAAGGCCAATGAAAGCTGGACCATCCTTGAGCTGGAGAGCTTAGGTGGCGATGTGTACATATGCAGCTACTCGACCACCACGGCCGAGGTTTGAGGGGGAACTAGGGTTTAACCCTGTTTTGCCGCTTAGATCGGCTTGTTGTAAATATTTTCTTGTAATAGACTCTGAAATTATATTTTGGGATCCCAATGTATATAGTAAACGTTCTAATGAAACGTTATATCATAACCAAATTTTAAATCCCTAAACCGCTAATCATACTTAGATACACAATTTTGCCCAAATGACTCGATTAGCAAGTTTAGCACTATTTACAAGGCACACCGTAACGGTCCCTAGAGTTGGGGCGTTACAACTTCTGCCTCCCCATCTTTCTTCATTTCTCTGGCCAGCATTTCTTCTACCGGAATCAACTTCATTATAGTCATGGCCATCTCTGAATTGTGGCTGACTACGGCGTGACCGACTGTTCACGCTATTTCCTCCTCGGGCTGGTATTTCCCGAGCGTCAGGGGGAAGCCTTCGCTGGTCGTTGGGTCCCCATGCATTATTATACCGTGGGGGGCCCCTGACCGCAGTGCCTGACTCGGTGTTCCTCTAGTTGGCAAAAGGACGCTGCCCTCTGCTCGGTAGATTTGACTCTTCATCCCCTAGACATCTAGGGCTACGAGGCGGCTGCCCTGCCCTATTCTGCCTCGGGAGCTGGGGATTGCCTCGACCAACCTGAGATGGAGGTTGTTGCTCAGGATCCCTAGGTGGGACATCATCCTGAGATGCAGGCGGCTGCTCTGGCCTTTGAGGTCTTTTTGGCTGCAGCAGAGGGCTTGGATGGGAACCTTTTTGATGTGGTTCATTCGGTGGCTAATCTGGCTAGGAGGTTGGTGCAGCCTGACTCCTAGCTAGTTGAATGGTTGCTTCAAGGGACGCCATGGCATCCCTCTGCCGACGATCCATTTCCGCATGCCATTCAATCAGCTCTTGGCGCTGGTGTTCTATTTCCCTTTCCTGCAACGCCATTGTCTCTGCATCATTCTCCTAATTGGTCCTCAGATTAGCCAACTCATCGTGCAACACTCCTAGCGTTGCCATCAGTGTTTCAGAATCTAATTCCTCCTCATCAAACTCCAAATGTGGTTCATTCTCTGCCACATTTCGGGGAGGAGGTTGGGATGGTGCAGCACCAGCAGCCTGTCAAGTCTTCTTGGATGTTTTCGCCATTAGATTTTTTCACAGATTTTTGTCAAACTCTCAATGAAAGCACCAGAATGTTGACCCTTGATTTGGCCAACGACATGGAGTCAAATATACGACAAAAGATAAAACGCCAAGTAAGAAAGATAATCTAATGGAAGAGAAGAAAATACCAAGGATTTATAGTGGTTCAACCCCAAAAGCTGGTAATGACCTACGTCCACTTAGGACTATTATTAAGATTGAATCTCAAAGCAGTGATCAAAGAACTAGGGTTCTTTAGTTTCACAAACCTTAGAAGAAATACAATAAAATGATGGATAATTGCACTAGGTCTCTCTTTTTCTCTATCTTAGCAAAAAGATTCAAGGATCAAAAGTCCCTTCCTTGAGCTATTTCATGCATATTTATAGGCTCAAGGAGGGTTACATGGGCCAACGGGCCATATCTTTCCTTAATATCCGCGTATCAAGGTCATAATGAGGAAATAATCAATATATTAATTATAAGATTACAGTTTAAGAAGGAAACAAATCAAGTTATACGACCAGCATGGTCGTATTTAAATGTTAAGCCCTGACGAAGCGATGTGCTTCTGGTCGATAGTCAAGCAGTACTTTAGCCACGTGTCAACCACGTGTGAAAAATTCCTGCCACGTCATCAGCATCCGTTTTTAGGGTAAACAGTTATATGTATAAATATATATTGATTCGATAGGAAAAAAAACTTGCCAAAAAGTGTGGCAGCTAGGTAAAACTAAGAGAATTCCTAGAGAAAAGAGAATTCCTAGAGAGAAAACTAAGAGAGATGGGCAGCTAGGTATAGAATATTAGTAGTGAATTTTTACCTTGTCAAATTCATCTGACCTAATGCATTCTATAACACTAGTATATATAGGAAATTAGCTAGGACATTAAATAAGTTTTAGTTTTCCATTTTAATTTAATTATTTAATAATTCGAATTAATTAAATACTTGTCAAAATTAACCAATTACAATTTTGACCTTTATTTAATTCATTTTATTAATATTAATACCAATTTATCAATATTAACAAAATTGTGCCAGTTGGTTATAATACTCTCTTTTTGAGACTTTGCAATAAAATCCTCAAAGTTTCTTCTATTTCTTTTCTCACAAAATATCAATAAATAATTTAACATTATTTATTTCCATTGAACTAGTCAATATGATATTTTTATAATTAATTATTCAAGACTACTAGGTTCATTTTGATAGGATATGACATGGGACCATGGATCCATGAACTCAAGCTCCAATAAGTTACTGTAAGTTTATTTATAACAAATAATCTCACTACCTTATTAATTCCTCATACTCCACTATAAACTCAGAATTGCACTCTTGAATTCAAAGAATGCTTTTACACAAAATATAAATCTGTTATCCATTGTTATAACCATAACCATCATTCAGTCCTATATAGATGATCTACTAATGAGACGGGTGAAAATTACCTTTTTACCCCCATTGGTATTTTATCCTTAACCCCCACAAAGTTCCTTGTAAATGATATTTTCGTAAATTTAATTACAGAAATGAGTACTGTATCATTTAACACTAGAGTCAGGCTATAAGGAAATCATCGTTTCACTTCATAAACAGAAGCTATAGATTTCATATCTATGATAAATGCTCCCACTCAATCATACTACCAAATCTCCAATATATAAGTATGAGATAGTACGTAGGGTAAGCTGGTAAAGAACAAATCAAAAGACTTGAACAATACAATTCATAGAATATTAATAACTCAGATGTATTATTGAATTGACCTATGGTCAACGTTGTGATATGATTAAATTAGATAATAACGATACTTACTTATCTTGTAAATAATCAATATCGGTCCAGTCCAATGTAACAAAATACATATGATCTTATCTACTTGGTCAATGTCCTGGATATGACATCACACCAGATGTATAAGTAGATCTTATCATAGATTACCCAATCAGTAAAAATCTATTGTACTTATTTAATATTAGCACAAAATGCTTTTGAACATATAATTACAATTATAATCTATTGTGACTGAGTCACTATAATTGTAACTATACATATGTTCGGGATGTTATAAACGTTTGTATTACTAATAATTAATCATGTAATAAAAAATGTAAACAACACAATTTGATTGAACAAAATAATTTTTACTACTTTATTGACATAAAACTAAATGGTTTATGTATTGCTATATTGGTGTATTGATATATGAGTTGTGACTTATTTTTGGGTAGTGATATCTAAAAATGTTCGGCCATGCTCTATATTTACAACTGAGGTATTCTCAATTATGAACATGGAGTTTGTGGGGTTGTGTTCCAGGTGTTATCGAGGGTTCATGGGATTGGGTTGTGATAAACAAGTTTTAGACTCATTTATCTATGTTTTCAGATAAAGTATTAGGTATTCTGTTTTGTTTTGTTCTATTTTACGCTTGTTTTTTTATGTTTTCAGGTGTAGAAGGGCTTAGGTGTGGAAACATGGTGGAAAAACTCACAAAAGGACAAAAATTGGTGGAAAACAGTGTTTTGGAACACTTTCTGCGACTGCAGGAATATGATTCTGTGGCTGCAATTCCAGAAAAGTTAGGCATTTCCAGGGTATTCCTGCGACTGCAGGAATGACATCTTGCCACCGTAGGATATGTTCAGAAATGTGAAAACGCATATTTTAAATGAAGGGTGTTTTGGCCATTTTATGTTTAGGAGAAACGCTAATCAAGTTTAAATCACGATTTTGGAGAGGAAAAGAGGCACTTTTTACAGACATAGATTGGGAGAAGAGGATTAGGATCACTTTGGAGAAGAGCTTGGATCGACATAGAGTTCTTTTCTTTTCTTTTTATCTTTACTTTATGTTAATTTCTTGTTTATGGATTTTTTAATGATGAACATGAACTAATTTTATTTTCTAGGATTTTAATGTAATCACTTGGATCTTTGTTATTTTCTATGAGGATTTCATGATTCTTTCTTCACTTTTATTCTAAATTATTTGATCTGTTCTTAAGGCTTGTGAATGCTTGATCACTATTTGCATGATTTATGATTTTAATTCAAAATCTGAAAAAGTTAGAATTGATTATGCTATGACTGAATAATCACAATTTTCATATTGGATGAAAATACCTATATGAATTGTGTAGTTTTAGGATTATTGTGTTCAATGCCTTTTATGTGTTGGAATTTATCACAGGAATGTAGAAAATTCACATGTAAATTGAGTTCTTTGTTTCTTGAAAAAGAGTAAGAATCATTTTTGTTAATCCACTATTAGTTTAAGAAGAAGAATTGTGAAGTCTAATTAGCGAAATAATAAAGTGAAAAGTTGATGAAATTAAAATTCCTAGTTCTTTATTCTTGAAGTTTTTACAATTATTTGGTTTCTTTCATAGTGTTATTTTATGTTTATTACTTTTGTTATTTTAATATTTTTGAAACCAATTTATTGTTGACCAAATAGAAATAGAAAATTAATTTGTTGGTAATTAGTAAATCAATCTCTGTGGGAACGATCTTTATTTATCATTGTATTACTTGAGTCGATTACGTATACTTGCGTATCAATTTTACACAACAAGTTTTTGGCGCCGTTGCTGGGGATTGATTTTTATTAATATCAATACAATTAATTTTTATTCTAATTCGGTTTTTCTGTGTTAATTGTCTCTAACTGTTTTGTTTGAGAATATGAATTTCAGGTGCCAATTGGTATATGCGACGTAGAGGGACTGACAATCTTTTGCCCATTAATACTGAAATTGAGAGGACTTGTAGACATAATAGAAAGCAGAAACGGTTAGCAGAGATGGCCCAACATCAAGGCAAATGGTTGAATGGGGACGCTACTGAGCCAGCAGTTCGCACACTCAAAGACTATGTACTCCCCGCTATTACTGGAGTACAATCATGCATCCAACCGCTGGCAGTTGCAGCCAATAATTTTGAAATTAAGCCGGCAATTTTGCAAATGGTCCAGTCTACTGTCCAGTTTTGTGGACTCCCTACTGAGGATCCCAATACACACATAGCCAATTTCCTGGAGCTATGTGGAACTTTTGAATATAATGGGGTCACCGACGATGCTATTAGACTGAGATTGTTCTTGTTATACCCAAAAATTGGAGAATGCATCCTAGGAGGCTAAGGAGAATGCATCTAGGAGAGTGCCTCCTAGGAGGGCTAAGAGGGTGGTCCTAGGAGACCCCAAGGAGGGTGTGGTCCTAGGAGACCCCAAGGGTGTGTAGGAGGTAAGCCTCCCAAGGTTTTCTAAGTATTGGCTCGAACGTGCCCAAGGTAAATAGCTAAGGAGGAGGAGTCTCATGCAAGAGAATGGAGACTTAGACTTTCATAAGGAAAGTCTATACAATGTTCGATCGGACATGTTTGGGAGATGCTAAAGGAGGTTGCCTCAATGTTGTCCAAGGTGGGGTTCCCTCAATGTTGTCCAAGGTGGGGTTCCCTCAATGTTGTCCAAGGTGAGGTTCCCTCAATGTTGTCCAAGGTGAGGTTGCCTCAATGTTGTCCAAGGTGAGGTTGCCTCAATGTCGTTCAAGGTGAGGTGCCAAGGAAGTTGCCTCGGACCACCTTGGTCCGAGGAGAAGCCAAGGAGATTGGTTCAAGGAGGAACATGGCATGCTAGAGGAGAGTACATGTTCGAGGAGAACCATGCACGTTCAACCCACCCAAAGCATGTCCTACCACCATGCATATCCTACCACCATGCATGTTTAACCAGCACTTGCATGGGTAGTGAGTAGGAGGTGGACCAACTAGCTAGAGGAGACTAAGTCAGACACAACTTCAACAACATGCGCGGGAATCTCTCATTCTTCCCACAAATGGGGAATTTGTTACATTTTGAATTTTGAATGTTTATTTGTAATATAAATGTAATAAATATAATAAAATATCCCTATTATAAGGGGATATCAGTTGAGGATCC
Source organism: Humulus lupulus (assembly GCF_963169125.1). NCBI lineage: Eukaryota > Viridiplantae > Streptophyta > Magnoliopsida > Rosales > Cannabaceae > Humulus > Humulus lupulus. The sequence continues at coordinate 211,900,200 of NC_084795.1, forward strand.
TATCTCTATAAATAGAGAGCTGATGGGATGAGAAGGAGGCCCTTCTGCTGATTCTTTCTAGAGAGATAAAATTGGGTCTGTCTATTCTAGAGAGAGAAAGTGCTGAAATTAGAGAGAATTCTTGTATTTTCACAATTTATACTGAAGAAACTCAGTTGGCATAGTCCATCTGATCTTGAGTATAGATTTATAAATCACAACTCTAAGTGGATTAGGCTATTACCGACAATCGGGGCTGAACCACTATAAAAATTCTGTGTTATTTACTTTTCTTGTTTATACCGTCTGTTGTCGTTTACATTCTCTTGAAGGTTCGTCGTATTTGACGTTCTCACGTCGTTGGCTAAAAACGCAGTCAACAGTTCTTGTTCTCACTGCGGGATAGAGCTAAAAGTTGGTTGAACTCTCTTCAAGCTAATTCAATTACTACATGGGAGGCATTACCTCTGAAATTTCTTGCTAAAATTTTCCCTCCATCCAAGGCTGCAAAGTTAAGAGGGGAAATTAATAACTTCTCTCAATTTGATGGAGAGTCTCTTTATGATGCATGGGAGAGGTTTAAGGAGCTTTTGAGGTAGTGTCCTCATCGGGATTGAAAAATGGATGCTAGTCCATAATTTTTACAACAATTTGTGTGGGACGACTCGCACCATTATTGACGCTGCAGCAGGTGGTTTTTTCATGAGGAAGAGTGCTAATGAGTCCTACGAATTGCTTGAAGAAATGGCCATGAATAACTATCAGTGGCCTAGTGAATGGGATAGAAATAAGAAGGTAGCTGGTATGCATGAGCTAGATTCTATTACTGCTCTCACTGCTCAGGGCATCATTGACCAGGCAACTGTAACAAAATTCTATGGCCGCTCAAGTCATGCAAATCCAAGCGGTATGTCATAATTGTGGTGGTTCTCACCCATTTGAGCAGTGCATGGTAGTTGAGATGAACAATTCCATTCCCATGGAACAAGTTAATATGATGGAAAATTTCAATAGGCAAGCTAATAATTCATTCGCCAACCCGTTCAACCAAAGGTGGAGAAATCAACCTAATTTTGCATGGAGAAATAATCAGGGTCCTCAACAAATTCAGTAGCCTATGCTTCATGCTCCACCTCAAGCACCGTTATACCCACCGGTACTACCTGTTTCTCAAGAGCAGACAAATGAGTTACAAGCTGCACTGTTAACTCTGACCAACTCTCAATCTCAATTTATGACAGAAACTCGCTCATCCATCAGGAATCTTGAGATGCAAGTTGGTCAGTTTACAAATATGTTACAAAGTAGGCCTCAACGAAATTTTCCAAGTAATACAGAGGTGAATTCTAAAGAGCAGTGCAATGCAATCTCTTTGAGTAGTGGGAAGAAGTTGGAAGAGCCAGTCAAGAAGTCTATACCTGCACCAAAAGTTGAAGTTGAGAATGAGGGTAAGGTAGAAGAAGAGGTTATTGAATACCTCAAGAAGAAGCAGTCACCAGTAAGCTGTGAGCATCACATAAAGATTCCATATCCTCAATAACTTCAAAAGAACACACTTGACAAGCAGTTTTCGAAGTTTCTAGACATTTTTTGAAAACTTCACATTAACATACCTTTTTTCGAGACACTTGAACAAATGCCAAGCTATGTGAAGTTTATGAAGGAAATATTGTCAAAGAAAAAGAAGTTGGAGGATTATGAGACAGTGGCGATTACTAAGGGGTGCAATGCTACTTTGTAGAAGAAACTAGCTCCCAAGCTTAAAGATCCGGGTAGTTTCGCGATTCCTTGCTCAATAGGAGATACTGTTATGACCGACCTTATGTGATTTAGGGGCTAGTGTAAATTTAATGCCCTTATCTATTTTTCGGAAGCTAAAATTGGGAGAAGCTTGCCCCACTACTATGTCCTTACAAATGGCAGACCGCTCTGTTAAGTAACCTAGTGGAGTAATTGAGGATGTCTTAGTTAAGGTTGGTCAATTTATCTTCCCGGCTGATTTTATTATTTTAGATATGGAAAAAGATGCAAACATTCCCATTATTTTGAGAAGACCATTCTTAGCCACAGGGAGAGCACTAATTGATGTATAAAAGGGGGAGTTGAAGCTGCGAGTGCAACACGAAGATGTAACATTTAATGTTTTGGCAGCAACTAATATTCCAACTTGTTATAGAGTGGATGTGATATGTAGCGGTGGTAGTAATTTGGAAACCACCAAGAGAAAAACCAATGCTGAAATCGGTAGTCGAACAGTTTGTCATTGTTTGAAATGGTTCTATAGTGGGAAGACTTGAAGACTGCATGAGCGATGGAAGGCTCCGACGATTAGCAACATCAAAAGACGAGTTTTTTCTTATGACACTATGGCTTTAAAGGATGAGCGGGGTGGACTTGACCCGAGTTGAAGTTTAATGAAGGAAGTGAGCGTCCAGCTAGAGACGTTAAAAAAAGCGTTATTGGGAGGCATCCCAAGTTCATTTAAATTTCTTTAAGTTCGTTAAGTTTTTTAAGTTATTTTAATTGAGACAATATTTATTTTTATTTTTTTAGTTAGTTTTTGTTTAATTTTAATTTTCTTGTATATATTGTTGATTCTAGAATCATGAAATACGTGAAAAAAATTGAAAAATTATTAAAAAAAAAGAAAGAAAGAAAGAAATTGTGGTTTGAGGAGCAGACCTGCGACCGCAGGAACCACTTCCTGCAGGCGCAACTCCAGCGGTCTAGGCATATTGGTCATCTTTGTACGACTGCATCAGGTATATTTGTGACCACACGCAATGCCGTTGAAAAATCGCAAGGGGTTCAATCCTGCGACCGCAGGAAGGGTGTCCTGCGGCCGCATGATCACATTTTTAAAAAAAAATAAAAATCGAAAAAAGCCCAGAACATAAACCAAATGATGGACACTTTGGTGTCTCAATTCCAGCAGCACCACTTATGGAGTGTCAATATGGCGCATAACCAATATGCCTACAACCATGCCTTCGCCACTCATTTTGGCATTGACACTAGTGGATTTCCACCATATCCATAACAACCTGTATCCTCCACCTGAGGGGGATGACAAGGCAGGCCCTTCGTCATGAGTCGATTCAGGTAAGGTTCCTTTCCTTAGCTTTTATTTAAACATTGGGGACAATATTTTTGTTAAGTTTGGGGAAGGTGGTTTTATTTTAGTTATTTCTGTCAGGTTAGTTGAGTCAAGTTTCTATTTAGTTTGGTGTTTTGTTAAATTGTGTTTGTTTTTGTTTGTTAATTGTGTTGTGTGTTAGGGTATCTAGAGAGTTTGTCGAATCAAGATAACAATGATTAACCGATGAGAATACGTTAATGACTTGTAATATAATTCGAGATAAATATATTTGATTGTAAAAAAAAATTTGTGTGCTTGGTTTGACTACTTCTTTGGGTTACTTTAACTCGTTGTAAAACTGAATATTTGATCATGATTGATAAATTCTTGTATTTAAATGTATGTACGCTTGTTGAATGTTGAATGTGGAAAGAATGTATGAAATATTCTAGAACTTGCTTGCTTGTTATTTGAGGTGAAATCAACAATGCATGTGCTAGGAAAATGATTTAGGTAATTTTATTTTGGAACGTTTGAACATTTCAAGCCAACCTTGATTAATTTATCCCTAGGTACCCTTTTTGAGCCTAAAAGTACAACTTTTTATTGTTAACCACTTATTTTGAGCCTAATTAAACACTTTAGTATTTTCAATTCTTTTGATTTATGCCATGAGCGTATAAATATATAAATGGGGATTGATTTGTAATGGGTGTTACCTTATGATTTGGTTGTGACAATAGAAAAATAAAATAAAAGATTGAGAGAAAAAAAATATCGAGAAAAAAAACTGAGATTGAAAATAAACTACACTTCTTATGTTTGTTCACATTGAAAAACATAAGTTTGGGGAAGTGTAGTTAAATAAAAAAAAATGAATCTAGTGTGAGTCTTTCTCAATCTTGGAAAATAAAAGGAAATTTGGAGTTGTTTGGATTATAATGAGGATATCAGGTTTGGTTTGTTTGGATTATATGCTTATGGTGTATTTGAGCCAAAATGACTATCTTATCTACCGTTACCTAAGCCTCTCAATACAAGCTTTGAAAGACCTTTTGATTCTTGAACATGCATTAATTTTTATTAGTGGAGAATAATAAGTTAGCAAGCATATGAAAATATGGGATTTGATGGATGGATGGTGAGAATTCGGCATGTGTAAATTATTTTAACGATGTGTTGTTTATTGTTCATGATTGAGTAGTCAAAAATGGTCAATGGAATAAGGTAAGTTGAAGAAGTGGTTGGATTGAAAACCTAGATTACTTGTCAATTATTTTTCAAAAATTATATATGCTTGTCATTCATTAATTTTGTGGCTTAAAAATTGTGGTTATCTTGATTCATTTGTTTAGTGTCTGTATTTATTTGTTTAGTTTGTCTTGAGTCTTGTTTGCTTTGTTCGAGGGTGAATAAATGTTAAGTTTGGGGATTTTTGATAAACAAGTTTTAGACTCGTTTATATATGTGTTTTCAGGTAAAGTATTAGGTGTTTTGTTTTGTTTTGTTTTGTTCTATTTTACCCTTGTTTTTGCATGTGTTTTAGGTGTAGAAGGGCTTAGGTGACTTAGGTGTGGAAACATGGTGGAAAAACCGACAAAAGGACAAATTTTTGTGGAAAACAGTGTTTCGAAGCACTTTCTGCAACCGTAGGAATATGATTCTGTGGCTGCAATTCCAGAAAAGTCGGGCATTTCCAGGGTATTCCTGCGACCGCAGGAATGACATCTTGCCACCGTAGGATATGTCCAGAAATGTGAAAAACGCATATTTTAAATGAAGGGTGCTTTGGTCATTTTATGTTTAGGAGAAACGCTAATCAGGTTTAAATCACGATTTTGGAGAGGAAAAGAATCACTTTTTGCAGACGTAGACTGGGAGAAGAGGATTGGGATCACTTTGGAGAAGAGCTTGGATCGGCATAGAGTTCTTTTCTTTTCTTTTTATCTTTACTTTATGTTAATTTCTTGTTTATGGATTTCTTAATGATGAACATGAACTAATTTTATTTTCTAGGGTTTTTATTGTAATCACTTGGATCTTTGTTATTTTCTATGAGGATTTCATGATTCTTTCTTCACTTCTATTCTAAATTATTTGATATGTTCTTAACGCTTGTGAACGCTTGATCACCAGTTGCATCATTATGATTTTGATTCAAAATCTAAAAAGTTAGAATTGATTATGCTATGATTGAATAATCACAATTTTCATATTGGATGAAAATACCTATATGAATTATGTAGTTTTAGGATTAATGTGTTCAATGGCTTTTATGTCTTGGAATTTATCACAAGAATGTAGAAAATTTACATGTAAATTGAGTTCTTTGTTTCTTGAAAAAGACTAAGGTTTAAATCCGCTATTAGTTTAAGAAGAAGAATTGTGAAGTATGATTAGCGAAATAATAAAGGGAAAAGTTGATGAAATTAAAATCCCTACTTCTTTATTTTTGAAGTTTTTACAATTATTTGATTTCTTTCATATTGTCATTTGATGTTTATTGCTTCTGTTATTTTTATATTTTTTAAATCAATTTATTGTTGACCAAATAAAAATAAAAAATTAATTTGTTTGTAATTAGTAATTCAATCTCGGTGGGAACGAGTTTTATTCATCATTATATTACTTGAGTCAATTACCTATACTTGCGTATCAATTTTACACAACAGGTTGTTACCTATTTTATCCTACCAGCAGATTTAACTAGTTATGCAGCTTCGTTTGTGCCTTTCGGAGCTCAAGTTCTGGTATAATAACTGTTCGATTTAGTTTTCTCTTTTCTAAAATTTTGTTACAATTTTTTTTATTTTTTTTAAAAAAATATACCGTTCGTGATTCCTAAATTAATCTATTGCTTAATGATCTTAAGGCTAGGAAGATGATTTTTTTGGTTATATAAGATTAGGCACCTTTTTTGCTATGTGGTATATTTGGTATTAATCCAGTAATTATTACAATCACATAGACTTGTAATTTTCCTTTTCAATTGAATTCATTGAATCTGTTCAATTAAGTACTTGTTGGATTTTCTGTTGCTAACTTTGAAATATTGTTTGAATCTTTGAAAGGATATCTGTGATTGTAAAGTAATAACTCTATAATGCGAACCTATGTAACTGTATATTTCAGTAGCAAATCTCTAGGCTCTAGTTGCGCTTTCTTGGCTTGTAAGATGGTTTGCACATGTTTTTATATAAATACATACAATATATATAATGAATATAAATGTGTGATATAGAACAATTGTCATTGCTTCGTTTTTGTGAATTATAAACGTTCTATATTAGTGACTTTCGCTTCCTATTTACAAGTCCAAACTGGTTTTGATTCCTATAATATTGACAAAAATCTATCATATTCTAATGTTATTCATATAGGGACTGGGATGAATGACTCTACATCTTTATATCATGGAATAATTTCTTTTCTTTTCTTGGTTTTAATATGTTTTAGTTATTTGGCTGCCACATTTATATTCTTGTAGTGTAGAGGTTTCGAGCTTTAATATGTGGTTTTTGTTTTTTTTTGTTTTTTAAAAAATCGTTTTATGATATTTAGAATTATGACTTACACATAATTTGTGTTGGGCCCAAAATGTTCGGCCCGAAAACACTTGCCTCATTTATCAAATATTCAAAACGGAGCGTTTAGACAAAGGGATGTTCCAAAGGCAGAAGCTGTAGGTTAGAGGCAATCCGCGCCTCTGACTTCTGAGCGAGACATCTTAAAAGTCGGTATTTTTGGAGGGAAATTTAGTTATTCTCCTTCCTCATTTTCAGGGTCTACTTGAACCAACTAACTGTTTTGTATATTTCATCCTATAAATATGAGATTTTGAGAAGGGAAAAGGGGATCGAACTTTGAACTGACTTAAGCATCGGAGTGTCTTTCTTACAGGAGATCCCGACGAGTCAAAGGCAGATTTCATCACCGGAGAAGAAGCAAGTCGCCAAACATTGTCGGGTCTTTACCTCCATATATAGAAAGACAAATTGTTGCCCCAACAATTGGCGCCGTCTGTGGGAAAGATAAACGTTTCGGCCTTAGCCACGTCGTCGAACCAAGAAATCAAGATCCGCTGCGAACCCAGAAGTCATGCCACCCAAAGGCAACGGAGTTTCGGGCCCAGTTGCACAAAACGTCCCTCCGGCGGACATGAGCGACCAGATCGAAAGAATGTGTCGCCTGCTGGAAGCAAGCCAGCAGCGGTCCGACGAGGCAATCAAGACATTAACCGAAGCCCAAGCCAGGCTCGAAGCAAAGATTGCTGAGCTCCGCAGGTCCGCTGACACAACTCGCAACACCCAAGCCCACGAGAATCTTGATTCTGACAGATTTGACGTTCTAGTCGACCATGTCAATTCCCCACCTCACAACATGAACTCAGGTAACGGGCAATCCCAAGCCATCCCCCCATCCTCTGGGACCGACGGGCGACAAGCCCCAACCTCTGGCGCGCATGGGCGGGCCGAAGCAGAACCCACTGGACCCGCTCAGCCAACAACCGACGTCCGGCCTCAACGCACCATACCTCAAGTCGCACACGATTCTCCCTCTGAAGGTTGCGTTCCCTCGATCTGTTTCTTGGACAGTTGGAAACAAGACATGATGAGGGAAATGATGCAGAAGTTCTCAGATGGGCGATCTGCCTACGCCACCGAACATTTGGATCTTGTATCAAGAACCACTGAAAAATCGCCTTTCTCGGAATGGATTCTGAATGAGCCAAAGCCTCGGGACTTCGTCATCCCTTCCCTACCTGCATTCAATGGAAAGGGAGACCCACTAAACCACCTATTTCAATTTCAACAGAAGATGGCATTAGAAGCTAATAACGAAGCCATACAATGCAAAGTCTTTTCCACGACTTTCTCCGGGCCAGCTCTATTATGGTTCTGACAATTAAAGGCCGGATCACTCAACAGTTTTAGTGATCTCCGACGATCCTTCTTACAGCAATACAGCGCGAACCGAGAGGCTCCCAGAACAATGGCCGATCTCTATCGAATTGAACAAGGGGAGAATGAACATCCAAAGGCATACTTACAGCGTTTCATTGACCTCGTGCATCAAATCCACGACGTCGACCCACTCACCGCAGCAAATCTCTTCGTCAAAAGCTTGCAGGTGGGGTCACTCTTGCATGAGAATCTCACTATGACACCACCATACGACATGGCAGACGTGCAGACCCGAGCCGAGGGCGTCTTCAGGGTATTAGAATTTCGAGAGCGCGCACAGAAGAAGACTGCACTCATCTCTGCTCCCCCAGCGAATAATCCTCCACCACCTGCCAGGGATGACAAGAGGAAGCGGAACCAAACAGATCATACGAAGGAAGGAAAAAGGCCTAGACAAGATCGACAGCCATCGCGGTACCCATCCTTCGAATACACCGTCCCGCAATAAGTCATTTATGAAGAAAATAAAGATAGGCCTATCTGGCGAGAGCCCTACAAAATTAACACTCCATCTGATAGAAGGGATAAAAGCAGATACTGTCTCTTCCACAAAGATCACGGTCATACGATCGCTGAATGCCACAATCTGAACAATCAGATCCAAGCCCTCATGAGGAGTGGGCGGCTTACCCAATACATCAAGGAGACAGACAGACCAGGCACCTCGCGGCAAAACACAACTTCTGCCCCCACTCCGCAGGCGTCAGACCCCGTACACACAGCCTCTGACAGCACCCTGGAGCCTCTTAAACAAGTCCCTATGATCCACGGAATCGTAGAACCCACCGATAATCAAGAGCATGCAATTAAAATCCATAAGAGGATGGAAGAACGAGTGAAGCGGTACAAATCGTTAGGCCACGTGGTCAATCTCGTCACTTTAGAAGAAAGAAGCTACACAGCCTCTGCTATCACCTTCACTGACGAAGACCTGAAGGGCGTCCACCTGCCTCATGACGATCCACTCGTCATTTCCTTACAAGTTGACCACTGCCAGCTGGGCAGAGTTCTGATCGATGGGGGCAGTGGGGTCGACATCCTCTTCTGGGAAGCCTTCCAGAAAATGGGACTGGAGGAGAGTCAGATCCGACCCTCCACCATGCCCGTTTTGGGTTTCAATAGCCAGAGAGTCTATCCAAAGGCCGTCGTTCGGTTAACTGTGGTAGCTGCAGAACGCACCTTGCCAGTAGACTTCCTTATTATAGACTCCGCCACGAGCTACAACGCCATCATGGGGAGAGGTTGGATCCACCGGATGCGGGGGGTAGTCTCCACTCTGCATCAGGTGATGCGGTGTCAATCGCTCAATGGCCGATACACCGTCGATATCAAAGGCTGCCAGAAGCAGGCCAAAAAGTGCTTCCTTACCTTAAAAGAAATAAGTAGCTCTGCCTCCGCCTCCCATGAAGACTCTCCTGACAAATAGCAATTACAGCAGTACCTACCAGCGTGCCTAAAAGGAATCAATCTAGCAGAAGACCAAGAAAAACCCCAAGTTACACTAGATACCTTAGAACAAGTGGTTCTGGATGACGCTGACCCTTCAAAAACGGTCCTGGTCAGTACCAAGCTCTAAGAAGATGAGAGGCAGACCCTCGTACGATTTCTCCAGACCAAAATGAGAACTTTTGCCTGGACGCCACACGATACCCGGAATAGACCCTTCTGTTTTGAGCCACAGCTTGAATATCTCCAACTACTTCCCACCCGTCAAGCAGAAGCAAAGGAGATTCTCTCCAGAGGTGAATCAAGTCATACAAGAGGAAGTCCAACGGCTCCTGAGCACGGGGGCAATCGAAGAATGTTTATACCCCAGTTGGCTTGCCAACCCCGTCGTAGTCCCAAAGAAGAATGGGAAGGAGAGAGTATGCATAGACTACACAAATCTAAACAAAGACTGTCCCAAAGATAGCTACCCTCTACCAAAGATCGATCAAATGATAGACGCCACGGCAGGATATGAAAGGATGAGCTTCCTCGACGCCTACTCTGGCTACAATCAGATCCCCATGAAATCAGAGGATAGGATTCATACAGCATTCATAACAGAAGATGGTTTATATTGCTACAAAGTTATGCCCTTCGGTCTAAAGAATGCAGGCGCAACATATCAGAGGTTGATGCACAAGCTGTTTTCCTCATTACTCGGGAGAAATATGGATGTTTATATTGACGATATGGTCATCAAGTCCAAACAAAGCTCTTCACATATAGACGACTTGACGGAATGTTTCGACATCCTTGATGCTTATAAAATGAAATTAAACCCCACAAAATATGTCTTTGGGGTGTCCTCCGGACAGTTCTTGGGATACATCGTCAGTCAGAGGGGCATCGAGGCGAACCCAACTCAGATTGTGTCCCTCTCAGAAATTAAGGAACCCCGAACCATCCGAGACATACAGGCTCTAACCAGCAAAATAGTGGCATTAAGTCGATTCATATCACGAATGTCAGACCGCTGCCAACCCTTCTTGCAGTGCATAAAGAAGTCTACCAACACCACCTGGGGACCAGAACAGCAAAAAGCATTGGACGAGTTGAAGACTTATTTGAGCTCTCCTCCTATATTGAGCTCTCCTATTGCTAATGAAGATTTATTCTTGTATTTGTCTATCTCACAATTCGCTGTAAGTTCCGTTCTTTTTCGAGAAGAAGCCAATCGTCAGAGGCCAGTGTTCTACTGCAGCAAGATGTTGTTAGATGCTGAAACCCGATACAGTATGATGGAAAAATTGGCACTCGCACTCCTCACGGCCAAAAAGAAGTTACGGCAATACTTCGAAAGCCACACAATCATCGTATATACGGACTATCCATTAAAGCAGGTACTGAGTAAGCCCGACCTTTCTGGAAGATTATCTAAATGGGCCATTGAGCTTGGGACATACGATATTCAGTTTTTGCCACGAAAAGCTAAAAAGGGGCAGGTACTCGCTGACTTCCTGGTTGAAATTCAGTCGTTCACTCCTGACGCCCTGCCAGAATTATTAGAATCAGAAGATCAATGGCTGTGGACAATGCACACTGACGGAGCATCCAATTCCCAAGGGGCTGGTATTGGCGTCGTATTAGAAGCTCCCTCGGGCCTCAAAATCGAAGAAGTCATTCGTTTAGAGCAACCCACGACGAATAATGAAGCAGAATATGAGGCACTAATCTATGGTTTGGAACTCGCACGTGAAATGGGAATCCAGCGTCTAAATGTCAGAGGCGACTCGCAGCTTATGATAGAGCAAGTGGCTGGAAATTTCGATACCAAAGCACCCCATCTGGCTAGCCTTCTACAGAAGGCAACCGTTTTACGATCGCATTTTCGCCAGTTCGACCTCACACAAGTACCTCGGGAGCAAAATCAGAAGGTCGATGCCCTTGCCAAATTAGCTTCTATGGGAGGATGCACACGCCAATCCTCCATATCTATAAGCCGATCAAGCAAAGATATGGAAGTCTATTCCACCTCATCCGAACCTGAATGCTGGATAGATCCGATCATCAAGTACTTGACCACCTCCGAGCTCCCACCTAATCTGAAAGATGCAAAACTTCTGCGCCTTCGGGCACAACGCTATTCCATTATCCATGGGACGTTGTACCGAAAATCCTTCAATGGCCCATACCTACGATGTTTGCACCCATCATAAGCTAAAAAATTGTTAGAAGAAATACATGAGGGGGCATGCGGAAATCACACAGGGGGACGGAGCTTGGCACACAAAGCGCTTACAGCATGGTATTACTGGCCGTACATGATGACAGAAGCACGGGATTATGCTAAAAAATGTGACAAATGCCAACGATTTGCACCCACCATCCATCAACCTGCTCAAACCCTACACTCCATTGTCGCACCTTGGCCTTTTGCAAAATGGGGTATGGATGTAGTAGGTGAACTTCCTAAGGCCGTTGGTGGAAAACGATATGCTCTTGTAGCCACTGATTACTTCACAAAATGGGTTGTGGCAGAGGCGTACGTCACGGTCAGCAAAACAGACACTATGTCCTTCAGCTGGAAGCATATTATATGTCAATTTGGAATACCCTGGGAGATAGTCGTCGACAACGGCACTCCGTTCCAAAATGCAAAGGTACAAGAACTATGCGACACGTACAAGATCAAGCTAAGCTTCGCCTCTGTTACTTACCCACAGGGCAATGGTCAAGCAGAGGCTTCCAACAAAGTCATCTTTGTCAACATTAAGAAGAATTTGGAAGACAAAAAAGGAGCATGGGTAGAAGAATTACCGAAAGTGTTATGGGCTTATAGAACAACAAAAAGATCCTCCACGGGGGAGTCTCCCTACGCCATGGTTTATGGAACAGAAGCTATCATCTCAACAGAAGTCGGTCTGCCTACACTTCGGACAGAGATTGCATCTGACCCAACAACGAACACCATTCAATTACTGCACAACCTAGACCTTCTAGAAGAAACATGTACAATGGCCCAAATGAGACTGGAAAATTATCAGAAGGTAGCAGAACGCTACTACAACAAAAGGGTCCACTTACGCACATTTCGAGAAGGAGATTGGGTTCTGCGTAAGGTCACTGGCAACAAAAAGAAGCTAGAGCCTAACTGGGAAGGGCCTTTCCAAATCATTAAAGTATTAGGTAGAGGGTCTTACACTCTAAAGAATGTACGTAGTGGGAAAATCGTACCCCGTACTTGGAATTCAATGTCTTTAAAACAATACTATTGCTAATAGCTGTACTGTGCAATTCAAAAGTAATACAACAACTTTCCATTTTTTCACACGCTTTTAAATTTCTCTTATGTATTCAATTCCTTGGCGCTATTTTCAACCATATTTCACCAAGTCCGACACGTGGTAATTCACTTTTTACTCAAGGGGGTTCCTCAATTATATCCTCACCTAACTTTGTAACATTAATCACGTGTACTCAAAAACCACCTACCACAATGGCTATAAATAAACAATCATCTAATGCATGAAGTTGCCACCACATACACCGCATGACTTACATCTCAAAACACATGCCTACACTTCAATAAACAAAGAGCGATGATAAAAAATAGCAAGGTTCGCACCCTGCACGTTGGAACCAGACTAAATCTCAACAGTTCATGGCAACAAGGCCACTACACACAGCCTATGTACAAGATCCTACCGCTTCTGCGTGCACGCTTCACTGGATTTTGTACCGCATTCTAATTTGACTTGAATAAGCTCACAGGGAACTACGGCCAGCCATTTTGCAGTCTAATCTGCCCTGACTATGCTGATCTGGCCAACCAACGGAGGTGCACTGCAAACTCTACCCTCTTACCCGCATAAGAGGAGCACCTACAGCCGTCTATTCTGCCCTGACTATCACAGCAGAACCACCTGCTGTCATGCTTCAGATTCCTCTCCAATATACACCAACTGGTTTGGCAATCCAAGGCCGGGAGGAACTTTTCCCGCAGTCGCACCCATATCCTGCACAATGAGTGCCTCTGACAGGATGCACGGAAGCCCAAGCTTCCCCCACCACACTACACGGTATGAGTGCACTGGAAAGATACCCGCCCCACAATCTTGACTTTTTTGCATCTGCTTCGGTGCCCTGCTCTACGCCTCGTCCTCCGCACTTGGTCCGGATCATGTCAACCCCTCTGACCTAATGGGAAAGTTTCCATCCCCAGGGGCATGACCAGACCCGAATAAGACCACTACAACGACTACACATGCGTAAGGAGGAACACCATCCAGCAATATTGCTCACATCGCGGGAGTAAGACACAGTTATCACAGCAACTTAAATTAGTAGATGCTAAGTGCGGGCACACACACATTTACTCAATTCCTCTCTCAATATTTGTACAGTAACTTCAATTGACAAATGCTAAGCATGGAATCAAAAGTCGATATATACTCAAAAAATAGCAATAAATCAGAAGTTGTTATTTATAAGTTATATTACATTAATTGCAATATCCACCCCTGACTTCATAATTGCTCTATTCTCTTGTCCATAATTAATCCCATTCGATACGACGTATGTACTCTGCCATCGCACTCTCTAGCATCGGATAGCCTAACCCGTAGCGTTCACGAGATATATAGTACGGGATGCCACTTCTGATAAGCTCTTCCAGAGCCCACGTTGAGTAAAGCCACTGTGGGTTGTCAAAGATTCTCCTTAAAAAGGGAACCTTCGTCCAGTCACGGTGCTCACCTGCAACGACAACGTTGTCAGCCCCAACCCATCACCAAAACACAAAGATGGAACAATCATACAACACTTAACTGGGCATCCTCTCCCACCATCTGTATAATCTTTCGCTGTATTTCGCACGCAAAGGCCTAAAGGATCTATGAAGCTCCTAATCCAAGTACGTCATACGACATACACCTGTCAACACGCGTTCAATTAAGCCCTAAACGACAACAAACCCATACAGTACACACGCCAAGGCAACTAACAGGAAACAAAGTTCTACTTGTATTAACAATGTGTTCTATTACAATCAATTACAAACTAACGGCCTGGAGAGCCCAAAGAATTTATATACAGTAGTTAATGACAAAAGTTAACAAAACAAAAGTGAGTCGTTCATTCTACGGCACCTCTTTCACCCTCTGACTTGCCCTCAACTACAGAGGCAGAACCTGATGCTTTTTTATCAGAAGCCACGTTGGCAACAGTATCTTCAGCGGCTTCCCCGTTGGCATTATACATCGATCCCAGCGTGTTGCCCCTCAGCTTCAATTTCTCCAGATGACACGGCGAATAAGAAATCTGCAAATCCCCAAGCTCATTCAAATACTTGTCGACGTCATACTCTCCTATCTTTACATCAACGTTCTTACAATACATCTCCAGTTTTGCCCATTTCTCCTCTGGGGTCTGCTTCTTATTACGTAATGCCAAATCCAGATACTTGGCAGTGTCTACCTCAGCCACTCTCGCAAGCTTGCATTCGGTGATCTCGAATACGCTGCCTAGTGGCTTCAACAGCTGCCTCTGCTGCCCTCTGCAAAAACAAAAAACATCACGGAATCAACACACGTGTTTTATGGGCCCATTAATTTTCTAATGCATCAATAACAAAAGAAGAATCACATACCTCTTCTGCTTCTTTCAACTTCTTCCTTAAGAGGAGTTTAGCCTCTAACTTCTGCTTCCTGGCCTCCGCTGCGCTGGCCTCAAGACTGTTCGCCCTTTGCTCCAGCTCCTTTTTCTCCTTCTCTAAGGTCTCCTTATCAGTCTGCAACGACACAATATCTTCTTCAAGGTCGCTCATCATACTGCTAAGCTTCTCCATGCGGGCTTCATGCTGAACGCAGAATTGGCTTTTTTCCATCCACTTATTGGTCATATCCACCAAGTCAGCTTTCAGTTTGTCTCGCTCTACTTCAAGCCCGACAGTGCCTACCAGCTTCTCCTCCGTGGCGGCCACCCTCTTTTTCGCCTCTGCCAACTCTGTTTCTAACCTCTTGATGGCCTCCACCAGCACATCTCGATTCGCCTCAGCCATCTTTCTCCCTGACTGCTCCTCTTCTAATTTCACCATCTGCTCTGCCAATTTGGCTCCATTCTGCATAGCCGCCGCGTACTCTCGCCTTGCAGCCGAAGCACATACATAGCTCTGTGACAAATCGATTATGCCCATTACAAATAACATTACACACATATAACGAAATGCAAAAAGAGCCTAATTTTTTAATTAACTCACCATCCAGATATGGTCTGATACTTGCTGCAACAAATCGCCTTGTCCACTTAAAGATCCGATTGCTTCCGTAGGTAGATGGGGTCTGCTTATACGTAGCATTTCCTCCATAACTTCGTTAGATGCAGAAGGGCCATATTCCGACATTACTCCTGTTCTGTCACTTGCTTCTCCCCCTGCAGATGCAGCCGCAGAAGCAACAGGGGCAACTGGCTTCTCACCTTCTGCTAACGTCGATACCATAATGCTATCAGACGCCAACGCAACTGTCCCCGCGCCAGAAGAATGTGTCTTCAAAGGGCGTACAAACAAGCTATCATCCTCACCCAAATCACTAGGGAGGTACACTGGCGTCTGCACGGCAGAAGACGTGAGCTGCTCCAAGAAAGCGCTAGGAGATTCAAAAGTGTTAGTACCCTTCGGGGACACATCAGTGACATCTCCTGGATGAAACTCAGAAGCGGTAGGTAGCAATGAAGAAACGTCAACACAGAGACTGTCAACACTTGTTACTTCAACAGCCTCTGATTCCTGGCCCCCAGGGATAGTTTCGGGCTCAACGACCTTACTTGCCTCAACTGGCAGAGGAATGATATCCGCAGATTCAAAACCCTCCCCGAAAGCATCCTCTAGAAGCTTGTTTTTACGAGAGGCAGAGGAAGGGCGTCTGCCCTCTGAGCCACGTTTATGGCCAACGGCAGACCCTTCAGCTAAATCAGAAGCAGAGGTCAATGCCTCTGACAGCTTCGCGCAGACAGCAGGCGACTTCACCTCCATCGGTAAGCCATCCTGCACTCCATCTCCAGTCGCCTCTCCTGGTAATTTGGAAGGAGAAGAGGAAGCGCCCTCTACATGAGCCGCCCCTTCTGAGCCCGCAGGAGTAACAGAAGATGCCCCAGGTAAATACCCAACAGGGGTAAATCCCCGTGGCGTTTTGCACAACGAGAGGGCCTGACCTGTTGGTAATTTACCGGGGGAAAGTTTGGGGATTGCTAGAGCAGATCCTTGAAGAGTGGGGGCAGAGCCTTTCGGGATCCGAAGCTTCGACGAAATGCACTTCCCATCGTCCGAATCTTCGGAGGAGGACTCCTCACGCTCCTTTCTTTTTCCTAAGGCGTCTGTAGGCAAAGGCACTTGCTGAAGAGGCTTGATTTGCAGAGCGCCAGAAGGCGTGGACGACCGCCCTTGGATGCGAGAAGACCTGCCCGATAGGCCGGACTTGTCAGGGGAAGACTCTGTAGCCAGGCCAGAACCCTCCTTCTTTTTACCCTCTGGGACCCCTTGACGCTTGGCACATGCGTTGAAGGTTTCAGTGCACGCCTTTTCGAACTCAGCTTTCGTCAGTGACAGAGTTGAAGGAGTAGGAGGAGATTTCTTCAGGAAAACTCCCAGCCACTTCGCGCATGCTGCAGTAATCTTGCCTAAGGTCATATCACCCTTCTGCGATCTAACCCGCACAGCTCCAGGATCGACTCGATCCACGAAGCAAAGCCGAGTCATAATCTGCATACAGTAGGAGTTCAATACACCTCTGATGCTAATGGAATTCTCCTTAGATTCATGAAGGAGCCCCTTCTCTGTCAGCTTGCTCTGTCGCTCAGAACTCATGCTGACCTGAGGCCAAGAAAAATCTGGTACGAAAAACCGAAGCAGCAGTACAGAAAGTTAAAATACTCGACAATCATCCAAATACGATTAATTCACATTAAATTTATGAAAAACATGACTCACCTTTTATAAACACCCTGGCCAGAGGAAAAATTTCCTGAGGCACGTACTCAGGGTACCATGCTCCTCCAACAGCAAAGAAGTATTTATCCCAATTTCGATGGGAGCTATCGAAATCGGTGAACATTGTCCGATCCTTTTTGGGAGAGAGGTAGAAAGTTTTCCAGGGTTTTCCCTCTATCACCTTGTTCGTAGACTTGGTGAAGCATGCATAAATGTCGTCCGATTGGATATTGACATTCCTAAGGCTACCTATCATTTGAGCCCCGACTATAGACTGAATGGCATTTGGGAGGAACTGCGAAATGTGAGCCCCGGAGTTTGAAATTATCTGAACAAGCAGAGCTGGGAGAGGGAAACGGAGCCATTCGATGTGTCTCAAGCTCATGACTATCTCAGTAGGCTTCACTACATCCTTAAATCGCCATTCTCGAAGTTCGGCCTCCGAGAGCATCCTCACTGTGACATTATCTGGAATGTCGAACGATTTACGCATGCGTTCGAACGCATTTTTATATCCATCGCGATCCGTAGGGTCAGGAGATGAACAAGAAGACATTATCAAAGGTTTGAGCTGAAGAAAATCTCTAGGGTTTCTTTGAAGCTTCTCTCTGGAAGATGGAACAAAATTTGGGAATCTGAATGAGAATTATTGTGAAACAGAAACTACTTAAATGAGAGGTGAAATTTTGAGCCAAACGTTTTACTCGATAATTGTGTACGCATTAAGTATAACTTGTCAGGTAATCAAGTAGTCATGTACCTACGGATTGCCTCGGTTTACGGAGAATGACGGCTTTAGCCGAACCTTTTGGTATTGAAGAGTCGGCCCAAGATTCTAACAGATTAACATGCCACATTTGTCCGAAGCTTGGGCTAGGGGGCATCTGTTGGGCCCAAAATGTTCGGTCCGAAAACACTTGCCTCATTTATCAAATATTCAAAACGGAGCGTTTAGACAAAGGGATGTTCCAAAGGCAGAAGCTGTAGGTCAGAGGCAATTCGCGCCTCTGACTTCTGAGCGAGACATCTTAAAAGTCGGTATTTTTGGAGGGAAATTTAGTTATTCTCCTTCCTCATTTTCAGGGTCTACTTGAACCAACTAACTGTTTTGTATATTTCATCCTATAAATATGAGATTTTGAGAAGGGAAAAGGGGATCGAACTTTGAACTGACTTAAGCATCGGAGTGTCTTTCTTACAGGAGATCCCGACGAGTCAAAGGCAGATTTCATCACCGGAGAAGAAGCAAGTCGCCAAACATTGTCGGGTCTTTACCTCCATATATAGAAAGACAAATTGTTGCCCCAACAATTTGTATCAAGAAGACATCACGTAATTGATTATTTGCACTTGCACAGGTGCAAAGTTCCTTAGTGAGTCTTGAAGATGATGACCAATGCATTGAGGATGACTTCACTACTTGGTACTTTTAAATTGCTTCTCAATGAGTAACAAACTTTTACAGCTACATTGTTTTTCTTGAATAATGGCATTCATGTCGGCATTGAATAGTTTTTTTCTTGCTAATGGGTATTGAATGATGTTATAGGAGATAATTGGTGTGGTCAGAATTGGACAAGTTGGTTAGAGATGAGGATCGTGCAACTGTTTCTACCCTGTACACTACAGCTATATTAGAACACCGTATAGTTTTACATGATTCCATTGTTACATTACTTGAGAAGATGATGCGTTTATTTTTCTATGAATTTTTTTTCTTTTATTAATCGTAAATTTAGTTTATTTCTTATGGTTAATGGTTGACGTTAAGTTATTAAATTATGTTGAATAAATAAGTTCTATATGATGCCTCTTTTATATAAGGTGGCCACATGATATCCTTGTATCGGATGGAGCTACTACTGCGTAATTGCTTGGACTTTTCCGCCAAAATCAAGATGATGAGATTCTACGGTGGTATATGTAATAACCAATGTTATCATTTTCTTCTAAGTTCCTTAAATATGATCGCTGGTTAGTTTTTATAATAGTTTATAGTTTATAGTTTAATTTGAGTGGTGGAAATTAAAAAGATTGTATAAGTTTAATTATTTATTTTAAGGTATAATCTTATCACTTAGAAATATTTATAATTTAGATATTTATTATTATTATAGCTGATAATTTATGCAAATTTAGTATATGATTAAATTAGTGTACACTACTAATTACTACAAAATACCTTTTACGGAACACTTTTTTAGGACACACATATGTGCAAATCCTTAAAAATATTTATAGAGTTTTTAGGACACTCATTGAGAGTCCTGAAAAAACACAATTTAGGACTCGCAATGAGTGTCCTAAAAAAATAAGCGAATCCTAAAAAAATCTGGGCTAAAAATGAGTGTTTTACTTAACAATTTTAAGGACATGCTTTGCTAAAAACACTTGGGCTGAAAAATTAGGAATGATGACTTTTAAGGACTTGCTTTGCTAGTCCTAAAAGAGTATTAAGGACTCCCAAAGCAAGTCCTTAAAATTGTTAAGTAAAAGAGCATAAAATCACTTATTGTTTAACATATTTATAAAATTAGTATTAGTTAAAAATAAGTTGTTTTATTAATTGGAAAAATATTGTAAAATAATTTTAATATATAAATTTACTAGTTATAGTTTTTATAATATATGGCCTTGTTTATTTATTTAAAATTTATATGAAAATTAAATAAAATATTAATAAAAATAAATTAATATATATTTTTAAAATAAAGATAATTAAAGTGCACTTTTACTTAGTATTTAAATTAAATAGCCGTTTAAGTTTTAAATAACAATTATTATAAGTTTGTAGAGAATTTGTATAGTTGTGATTTTTAATTTTTATTTTTAGTTTTAGGAGTATAAAATTGGGAGTTTTATAATCATATTTTTTTTATCTAAATAATATAATCTGATTTTTATTAGTAAAATAAAAAAATATATATAAGTGCCAAATCCCTTTCTCCCTCCCTCCCTACCCGATCCTTACTTTCCATTCTCCCTCTCTCTCTGTCGCATGCTCTCTGCTAGGCCCGAACGATGACAGCAGGGGCTCAGGGAATGGTGGTCGACGGCGGCAGGGGGGTCGGGGTCGGGGTCTGGCTGTTCGGCGGCAGGGGGCTTGGGGCTGGGCTCAACAGTAACGACTGGTGGCTCGTGGCTGGGCTTGACAACAACGGCTGATGGCTGTGGGGGGGTCTCGGGTCTGGGCTCGACGGCGCAGGGGCTGGGCAGAGGGCTGTTTGGCTTCGGGACTTTGAGAGACACGAGAGCTATGGCCATGGAGAGGATCTATCTCGATGGAAAGGTTTGTTTTTTTAGCTCATGTATTATTTATTTCCATTTATTTAGTAATCTCTTCCTCCTTTCCTATCCATATGGGTTTTGTGTTTGAAGTGTTTTTTGCATTTGGGTCCACCGGGAATGATCCTAGATTGATCTTCTCCTTCAAGGTCTCCTCCTTTCCACCGGGAATGACCTCGCCACCGACCTAATCGCTGGCAAATACAACTATCGTCAATGCCTCCTCTTCCTCCTCATTGCTCTTGAGCCTATCTCCTTCTTCATTTAGGTTTGTTTTTTGCTTCTTCCAGATCTGTCTCATTTTTATTGTGCAAATGTCAGCTATTATGATCTCCGACAATCTTCGAGGCTTCTCAACGATTCTGTTCTTTGAAGATAGAAGTAGCTTTTCGACAAGTCTAGTTTGTTCATTTTAGGTATAGTATTTGACATTCTAGACTACATTATAGTTTAGAAGATACTTCTTTCTAAATATTCATGATTTTGGTTTTCTTTGTTTTTGAGTTAAATTGTTTCATTTTAAGCTTTAAAATGACAAGTTGGAAGTTTGATTCATGTCTCAGCATCTTCTGTACTTGTCAAGGACAAGGAAACTGCATGATTTAATACATGGAAAAAACTCCTGCTAGGTATTTGATCAAATGCCTCTATGTAATGTGCTCATTTGATGAAGTTACTATGCTTTACTTTAGTGATTGGATCTTGTTGAATTTGCTGATAAATATCGTTTTTTTTTTTTTGCAAAAGAAATTTGCTAGGAAAACTATGAACAAGCTCACTCTCTGTTTCTTTGTCTATCTTCTAGACTTTGGGCAAAATATCTTGAGAATATATCTAAATATAATTATTATTAGTAGTAATTAAGTTCTAGTAGCTTCAGTAATACCGATTCATGTCATTTAATTTTTTATTAGTGTTTGGGTGGAAGGATTATTATATGCATATATCTCTCTTATCTTTTAGTTTAGTTCTAATTGACCTACATATGTTTATATATATAAAGGTGTGTACGTACATATATATATTTCTTTGGCTTAGTGATTTTAAAAGTACGGTATATATAAGTTATTATCCTTGCTTGTTTGAAACTCTTTGTATATGTTTCTTTATTAAGATTTTTTAAAGGAAATGACATTGGGTGCTGGGAGATGTTATTCCTTGTAAGTAATTGTCTGTGATGGCTGCACTGCTGTCTTGACTACTCAGGCTCAATAAAGTAATTATCAGTATTTGTTTTCTTTTATTGATTAAGTAGCATTTATTATTGAGTTCATGTATCTCTAATGAGATTCATTGGACCAATTTTGACTTTTATGCTCTTCCATCTTTCCTCTACCTCTCATATCTCTCCATGAACGCAAACCCATTTCAGCTCAAGATCTGTTCCATTTTCAAGTTTGTATTTTTTTTTCTACATTTTTATTTCTACTCTCTTTCTCTCTCTCAGCTTCCTCTCTCTCTATCTCTCCCTCATCTCTTTTTTGCATTTCTTAACTATATCTACTTTTTTTTTGTATTAATTTGTTCTCTGTTTTTCTTATGTGAAAGGGGAAAGCTTTTGGTGAAAATAGCTTCTTTCTCAGATGCTTTATCTCTCTCATATCAGGTATGTACGTATGTGTGTTTTGGGTTGGGCGGTGCGGGTTTTGACCGAATGAGTTCATTAATTCATTTATTTGTGTTATAAGCTTATAAGGTTGAGTTTATGTCTGATCTTCATTCCAACCATTTGTTGAGCAAGTTTTAGAGTTTGATTTAATTTTTTGATCTGTATTGTGATTTGGAAAATATTTTTTAAAAATACAATAAAATTTATATATGGTTGTTTCTTGATATAATGTTACACTTAATGAGTACGACTTCTATTGTTGGGATTTTAATGAGACAATAGAACCTGGCTTCACATTTATGGCTGCTAATTTTGATGGAATACTTGGACTTGGATTTCAAGAGATCTTGGTTGGAAATGTTGTTCAAGTAAATCTATCTATCTCAACCTCTAAACATGCTGTAAAACTTCAATTGAATCTTCAATCCATGTTGTAAAATGTTTAATGAGATTTATAACCTCCTAATGATAAATTATTATAACTTAACTTGTGGATTTTTCTTAGCAGTTAATTGCCCTGTTTCTCTCTTTTATGAAATGAGATTTATAATCATTTATTTTGAATTATCTTTTGTTTTGCAATAGGAAAGGGATGACTAAAGTGTGATAAGTGCTTTTATGAGTGCTTTTTCTATATACACATATTAGGTCTACTTTCACCCACCATTTAATATCAAATTAATGATATAAATTATTTCCTCTTATTATAGTAGACATCCAACATATAGTATTGTAATTGATTCTCTTTGCAAAATGGAGAAAACTTAAAGAGTTATATGAATTGATGTTATCGAACAGGGTTCTACCAGATTCACTTTGATCAAAGGCTATATGAAGGTTGATAAAACACAAGTGTTAATACTGAGTTCTCATCATATAGTTTATGTTCCATAATTAGCATTATACAAATTAGGTAATAAGTGGTTGCATTACCCAGTTTGATTGTGTTGTGTGTACCAAGACATGACAAATCAAGTACAACAAAGGATAACATATATACTGAGTTCTTAACTTAGATTGATTGATCAACATAATTAGTCCTTAGTTCATTTAATTATTTTTGTTAGGTGGCCATACTCACATATTTGAATGTACATCAAAGCTGGCCATTTAAACTTAAATGTGCAATTTTCATTTTGAACTCCCATGTAAGTAATAGTCTAGGTCCTCTAAATAATACTCTATTGAATTTTGTTCTCTATAGATTAGCTTGTGTACAAGAATGAAAGACAACAGATTATGAAATATATTTAGGTGCAATTCCAGTAGGTTAATGAAATTTTTAATATATATTATGATTTTTAATTAAGAACTGAATTATTTTGAGCAGCACGAGAACTGGAAGTTGTACAGTATTAGAATTTTTTCTTTCTACATATACATATGTGAAACAGCTACATCTACTTGTTGTAGTATCATAAGGAAGAATAAATTGTAAGTTTCTTTTTCTTGTGTGATGGTTTTGATTGCTGGAGTCTTTTTCAGTAGTTCTTGCTATTGTGGATTTTATTCCTGCACTGCAGCAATAACATTTAGGATATTTTTTTGCTTGAAATTGGTCTGTTATTATAAGCACTATGAATTGCTTTTGTAAATATTCTCACTGCCTTTACTTCTCACGTTTGCCACTGTTAATAGGATGATGTGGACGTCCATGACAGTTTAGCTGCTGAAGCTAAACATGGTGATGCTTCCAGAAAGGAAAGGTCCTTAGTTCAAGGTGTAGAACAGGTAATTAATACCAAACATGTTTCATGTAATTAGAAATTGATTGCAGTTTTACTTTCATATATTTTAAAGATTTTTATTAGAGTTTGTCTGAGTTTGAATTATAAAAAAATAGTTTCCTAGTTGAGTTAAGACTTCTTATTTATGGCTATTTGTCAAATACTTTTGTACTTAGTAGAGTTTGAATATCTTAGATATTCATCCGTAGCTCTTGATATCTATTTTTAAACTTAGAGTGGGTAATGTCTTATTCTGAGTTTGTCTCTTAACAATAGAACTAGTAATTGATTTGTTAATTATGTTTCCCCTTGATCAAATGAAGGAATGGGTATGTGTTTATTCTCTAATTGCTTTAGTATTACACTTTAGTGGAGTTTGAATATCTTAGATATTCATTCGTAGTGAAGTAGGTTCTGGGAATTCTGTGTGCTGCGGTGATAACGGAAGATTGAGAACTTGCATGTCTTAGTGAAGTAGGTTCTGAGAATTTTGTGTGCTGCGGTGATATATGAATGAAAACCTGTGTGTTGATTGATTTGTATGTGTTGATTGTGACAGATGGCTAGGCTAGTAAATTAGGGGATATGCTGTCTGATTTTCTATAGATTTTTTTGTACTTAGTTTTGTGTGGAAATATGAAAAAGATGATTGCCACAATGATAAATTTGTGATCCGGATATTCATCATTTGACAGTCTAATTAATAATTAAGTTGATTATAGAATTTTAAATACATACTTAGATCTGAGATAAATTTTTAATTACTAGAATAGGCTAAAAGAATAAGGTTTAGTTCACTACAACAATTTTCACTTTTAATGACTCTCTATAATGACTTACACCAATGGTGTAAGTCATTAAAAGTATTCAGGGATATTTAAAGTCTAATGGTGTAAGTCATTAAAAGTTCTTGTTGATGACTACCAAAGTAAGTCATTAAAAGTGGTGGGAGACGTTAATTTAAAAATATGAATATAAAATTATTTATTTATAAAATATCAGATATGTAAGAGCATCTGACGTCTCCCCAGGGAAGACGTGCCAGACATCTAACGTCTCCCCTGGGGAGACGTGCCACATGGGATGTCTCCTCAGGGGAGACGTTAGATGTCTGGCACGTCTTCTTCCCAGGGAAGACGTTAAATGTTTGGCCTAATATATATATATTCAGCCTTTCTTTCTTCTTCCCCGAGTGCACGAACTAGAGGCGGAGAAGGGCAATTTTCAGGGCGATTTCAGGGCTATTTTTTGACGATTTTGGCCGATTTTAGGCTATAAAATCTCATTTGATGTAAGTTTTTATTATTTATAAGTGTTGTATAATAGTTAGGATAATTTTCATGTTTATTGTCTCTAGTTATTAAGGAATTGATATTGAGATTTTAGGGTTTATGAGTTGCGGTTTTGGGTGATTTTTGGCTCAACAAAGTGAATTTAAAGCATATTTGAGGTAGGATTTCAAGATTAAACAATGTATTATAGTTAGAATGGTAGAAAAAAAATTTTTTGTCTATTTTTTTTATATGATTTGTAGGTTTTATTAGAAATTTTAGTTTAAAGTATGAAAAATAATTTTTATGTATATTTGAGATACTATATTGTTTAATTTTAAGATGATACCACATTATTTACTATTTTTAAATTTTTATTACTATTTAATCCTAAAATTATACATTTTTTAATTAATTTTTAATGTTTGTTAAGTATATATATGTAAATATGTTTTGCTAAAATGTATTTAATAATTGTCTAAAATTAGAAAAATAATTTAATTTTAATTTTACATACAACATAGTAATTCAAGTTTATAATGTTTATAATTTTTATAATTTATATTATGATTTAATTAGAAAATTACATATATTTGTAATCTTTATTAAAATTTAAGCAGGTTATTTATTTATAGTTATATTATTTTATTGATTTAGTAATCTTTTATTAATTAATTAATTTAAATTTTTAAGTTGTGGTTTTAATAGAGATTTTTATGAGATTTTTGCCTCAAATTTTCGATTTCAAGTACACATTTGAGGTTTTTAAGTTTTTAAAATTTCAATAATAAATTATTGTTAATATAATTATTTAGTGAAGTTTGTTTAGTAATATTTTATTTATTAATTAATTTAGTTTTGTAGGATGTGAATTTAATAGCAAAGTGCGCTCTTTGCAAAATGAAGTAAATTTGCTAGCAATGACTATTAATTGAAAGTAGTACATACATTATCTTCTTTCTTGTTTTAGTATTATTAAACTTTTGTTAGATGGGTTTAAATATCTTAAATATTCATTCATAGTGAAGTAGGTTCTGAGATTAAAATTGTGTGTTTTGGTGATAACAGAAGGTTGAGAACTGTGTGTTTTAGTGAAGTAGATTCTGGAAAATTTGTTTGTGTGCCGTGGAGCTATAAGGAAGAAACTTATTATGTGTTGTTTGAATTTTTTGACTTGTTGTTTACAGATGGTTAGATCACTATTATAGGAGAAATGCTGCTCGATTTTGTCTAGAATTATGTATTTTATTATTCTATTTTTATATTTGTATTGTGTTGTGCTTATTCGATTGGATTTGATTAGATTGACAGATGGTTAGGTTACTAATACAGGGGAAATGCTGCCCAATTTTTTGTATGCTTATTGTTATACCCAGATTTCGAGCCATGTTAAATGTGACCTCGAAAGCTGGATTCGCAGTGAATGAACCCGTAAAGTTCGAAGTATGCTCCAGGATTGAATATCGAGCCTGCAAGACTCAAGACGACCTCGAATGTGGTGGCCTCGAAACGTTCACGATCTCGAAAGGTAGCTCCTGAGACGCCTCTACCCTCAGGAATGACCTCGGATTAGGGGGTCCGAGCCTGACGTACGTACGATCTCGAAGCCATGTGACCTCAGGGGATGTCATTAGCTCGAAAGCTGATGAGAAACCTAGGAGATTAAGGCCTTGGAGATATATGATAATGACTTTGAATATCTATAAGTGTTGTTTATAAATGGTGTATTCTACTTTTATTATTGTAGATCCCATAAAATCATGGGATATTATTCGATTAGTTATACGCCCCCTGGTCTTCAGGGGACGTTTCCTTTTATATCGGATTGCAAGCATTTAAAGCCATTTATTTTATTTACACAAAAAGAGTTACTACCCAAAATATGTGAGATAGTATTCTACATCCTTCTCTATAAATAGAGAAGTCGTGCACCATTGTAATGGACCGAAATTCTGAATCTTGAGAGAAAACTCTGAAGAATTCATGCTTAAGAATTTTCAGAGATAATCTTGAGTTTAATAACAGAGACTCGTGGACTAGGCAGATTTAACTGCTGAACCACGTAAAAATCGTATTTTGTGTTGCTATTTTTTAATTGGTCATTACTGTTTGTTGTTTACGTGCTCTTATTTCACTGCTGACGAAAAACGGCATCAACAGTTTGGTGCTTTCATTGAGAGCCTCAAGCATTCATCCCTGAAAAAGTCATGGCCACAAATAATCAGAACACACCTGAAGAAAATTACCCAAGACGTCCTGGAAAACAACCAATGGAGAACCCGGATGTTGAAGAGAGAAGTGGGTCTTCTGATTCCCGGGGACCACCTCCTCCACCAAGAGATGAGGATATGTACTACAATCTGGAGCGGTACGTTCCTATTGTGGAACTTGAAAACTGGCAATTGAAGCAGCTGTTGGCAGATGCCAACAAACGGAATGAGGAGTTGACAAGGATAGCCGCAGAGGCGCAGGTGGCTCAGCCCCCGTCTCCGCGCGAAAACCAAGTCCCTCCTCCAAGGGACGTGCATGTTCCTCCCCGGAGACCCCGTTGGCGTCCACGAAAAGATGCTGCCACAAGGAGGCCGACTCAACCTCCGGCACCAGCAGAGCCATCCGCTCCACCTAGGCCCCAGAGGAGTACTCGGGCTCGGGCCCCGGCTAACCCGCCTGTGGAAGTGCCTGCAGGAACTGAGAATAACCGAACCCCTGTAGAGACTCGGACTCAGGTACCTGGGAGCGCACCAAATGCGACCGACCCATCTCGGGCAAATTCTGGACCCTCTAGGCCGTGACAAGGGTGGCAGCCACCGTCGCCTATACGGTTCCCTCCATCACCCATAAGATATCCTTCGCCCCCCGGAGGAACGCTCAACCCGTTCGAAATCAGGATGAAGGGCGTGCGGGGGAAAGACAAGGAAACAGGGAGACTTTCCAGGAGCGGAGAGGCGCCCCATCTGAGAAAAGTCAAACGTCTCGGTCTCGCACGGCGGAGACGAGGCGACGTGGGAAGAATCCATCACGAAATAACCAAGCAATGAGTTTTACCAGTGATGAGTCCGGAGATACCAGGTCGGTCAGTAAGCATGACCAAGGTCGTAAGAATACCGGAAGCCACAAAAATCGTTCCGACCTGCGAAATCACCTGAATCAGAGTCGTGGTAAAGGGGATCAAACAAATCCGGACCTGAGGGATCGCTTGAATAGGCGTAGAGATCCCTTGCGGAGACGCGAGCCTGGAATCACGATCAATGACAATCAATTCCAGACAGTACCTCCTACGGACCCAGTCCAAGAAAGAATCGATCAGCTTGAAAAAGCCTTTAGGCTTTTGAAGAATGAACGAGGAAATGGTCGATATGAGGAGCTCGAGCCGTTTGCTCCCCATATTTCCAACACTCCATTTCCTCAAGGGTTTCGGATCCCTCAGTCCCAACATTTGAAGGAAAGACCGACCTGTGTAGTCACCTGAGCACGTTCAACACTATCATGAGAGCCAGTAACGTGGGTTACGAGCTCAAGTGCATGTTGTTTCCAACATCTGGCAGGACCTGCAAAAAGTTGGTTCGAAAAATATAAGAGACACTCAATAACTTTTTGGGAGCAGTTGTCTAAAGAATTTAAGAAGCAGTTCAGAGCAATGATGGGGGTCAGACCAGAGGCATCCACCTTAACTAACGTCCGACAACAGCCGGGCGAAACACTAAAAAGTTACCTAACAAGATTTAATCTGGAAGTCGCCCGAGCTCGGGACGTGGATGACAGTGGGCACCTAATGGCTATCTGAGCTGGTGTATTGCCGGGAAGTGCCCTTTGGGACGACATGCAAGGGAAACCGGTAAGGTCAATAACCGAGTTCAACAGACGAGCGCAGAGGTTTGTCAATGTAGAGGAAGCGAGGTCGACACTCAATGCGACTTCCCAGCCCGAAACTACAACGATAAACATCAACTCTGCCTCAACCTCGGCGGACCCAGCAGCTCAAAAGCCTGCCACGGAGAACCCCTCCAAGAGAAAAAAGAACGAAGGAAGTAACCCCGAAGCCGAGGGAGGAAAGAAAAAGAAAGGGGAGAGGTATTTCTCCGTGTATAGAGTATACACCGAGCTCAATGAGTCTCGAGAGAACATATACCTGGCTAATGAAAACCAGGTCCCCTTTAGGCGTCCGGACCCGATGAGAAATCAAAAATCCAGGAGGGATTCCAGTAAGTATTGCCGGTTCCACAGAGACACCGGCCACACAACCGATGAATGTCGACAACTGAAGGACAAGATCGAAGGATTGATCTCGATAGGTTACTTCCGGCAGTATGTCAAAAACCAGAATACTAGTCGGGTGTAACATGCCGGCCTTGATGGCATGTTACAAGCTAGGATGGCGCTCGGTCAGATGTGCACGCGAGGGTGCAGGCTGGTGAGCATGCTGATGCCTAGTTTGTACGGCAGTGGCATTTTCGTAAATATCTTCAATATTGCCCGGAAATGGACGGGAC
This sequence comes from Humulus lupulus, assembly GCF_963169125.1. Classification (NCBI taxonomy): domain Eukaryota; kingdom Viridiplantae; phylum Streptophyta; class Magnoliopsida; order Rosales; family Cannabaceae; genus Humulus; species Humulus lupulus. The sequence goes on from NC_084795.1 coordinate 211,930,016, forward strand.
TTGGTAGGTTCCATATTGAAGGGTCAATGAACGCAATGGTATGATCAGATTTGGGAGATTCGAAGAATTGGCGAGCTGGAAGCCAAATATGTCTCCCAAGCGAAAATCATATATGTTCCTAGTAGAAGGCTAAAAGCTCAGAAGACTCTTTGTAGGGGGAGCACCTGGTGTCAGCTCTCCACCACCCCCTGGCGCAGGTGCGTCAAGTGAGCTACTACTAGTGGGAAGAACTAGTAGGGCGGGCATATGAGGACCACGAGGGGACTCATATGTCTCCATGAGTAGGAGTACTCATGGACATTACCGGGCCGCCCCGGTAATGCGTCGAAGTGTGCTGCCAGAGGTTTAAGGGTACGGTTCCCTTGGCTTGCCGGGATGTCGCTTGCATGGAACGTGGCCCAAACCTTCGAGAGATGTCATGGTGCGCCATGGCCATGAATCTCGACACGAGATGGCACGGGAAGTCATTCGTGGGACTTGTTAGCATGCAAGCATTGGAGGGTGCACTATGCTTGAGTAGGACAGAGGTCCAATGTGTGCTACTAGTCTGGCAGCCAGTCTCGAGGGCTTGCCAACATGCATGATGGTATGGTGCCTTGAGGATTGGACCATGGACGTATGGGAGTCCTTGGTCTGTGACGTGAGCTAATCGGATAGTATCGAATGGGGCATTATGAGAGGTGTTGGCATGTCAGCTTGGTGTTGGCTCTTGGCCACACATGCTACCTTGACTTGCGGATGTCTGGGTGAGCATCAGTGTTGAGATTTGCCTTGCCATAGTGAGAACCTATGGACAGTGTGAGTGTCTTGGCTAGATAGCCTTGATGCATGATTGCACTCATAGATGCTTGAGAGCATGACTTAGCGAGAGTTGTTCGAGAGACGGAAGTGTGCAGAGGCACACGGTCGTGCGAAAAATGTGCCCATTGTTATTCGAATGGCTGGAAGGCTGACCTTGGCTCAGAGGAGTCAAGGTGCCGCACGGGCATTTCCGCTGTCAAAATGTCAGCCCGTGGCATCGGGCAGCCGCAAGCTAGAGAGTAGCCGCGCCTTCGACGACACAAAACAATAGTTCCCGAGCTCGGGAAGAAGATAGGTCCCCGCCGATAGATGGAGAGGATGTAATAACCATCTCGGGAGGGCCTCATCTCGCAGGAGTGGGTAGGAAGGCCCAAAAGAGATATGTTAACGAGCTGAAGACTGGGGACGGGTCTCCTTATGAACCCGAACCTAGGGCTCCCAAAAGTCAGAGGATTGAGACACAACCAATAACCTTCACCGAGGAAGATGCATCCCATGTCCAGTTTCCTCACCATGATCCGCTGGTCATTACTCTTCAGCTGGCCAACAAAAGGGTCCACCGAGTTCTCATAGATAATGGGAGCTCAGTCAACATCCTTTACAAAGCAACCCTCGAGAAGATGGGACTCTCCCTTCGCAACCTGAAAGCGTGTGCAACTACTTTGTACGACTTTTCAGGAGAAGGAACCGCCTGCATGGGATCCATCGAGCTCCCCGTGACCTTGGGAGACTATCTAGTCTCGGCAACCAAGATGATGGAGTTCGTGGTAGTAGACTTACCATCAACCTACAATGTGCTGCTCGGGAGACCCGCCCTGGTCGGGCTGGGGGCAGTTTCATCAGTAAGGCATCTGGCCCTTAAGTTCCCAACCCCTAGCGGAGTCGGAACATTGAAAGGAGACCAGTTAGCAGGGAGGGAATGCTACAGCATCTCCTTGAGAGGAAAGAAACAGACGAGCGCACAAGCACTCGTCATCATACAAAACAAAGATGGAACAGTCTTAGAGATTGATGAAGAGATTGATCCAAGGATTGAGGAGAAAGTTGACCTCGAACCTTTAGAGGAGCTCGAAGAAGTTCAGCTCGAGGAAGCTGATCCTTCGAAAAAGGTGAAGGTCGGAAAACACCTCCCAGATGAGACGAAATAGCAATTAATTTGATTTTTGAAGAAAAACCAGGATGTCTTCGCGTGGTTACACTCAGACATGGTGGGGATAAGCCCGAATATAGCAAGCCACGCACTGAACATAGACAAAAGCTTCCCCCGAAGCAGCAAAAGCGAAGACAGCTGGACGAAGACAGAAAGAAAGCACTAAAGGAGGAGGTTGACAGGTTAAAGGCAAACCGATTCATAAGGGATGCCTTTTACCCTGACTGGGTAGCCAATCCGGTGTTGGTCCCAAAGCCCAATGGGACATGGCGAACCTGTATTGATTACTCAGACCTCAACAAATCTTGCCCAAAAGACTATTTTCCGTTACCAAGGATTGACCAGCTCGTGGATGCCACGGCGGGGCATGGCCTGATGTCGTTCATGGATGCTTATTCTGGATACAACCAAATTCCCATGCATGCCCCCGACCAAGAACATACGAGCTACATCACGGATAAAGGGCTATACTGCTATAATGTCATGCCATTCGGGCTCAAGAATGCTGGAGCCACATACCAGCGGCTCGTAAACATGATGTTTTCAGAACAAATAGGGAACAACATGGAGGTTTATGTTGATGACATGCTTGTCAAGTCTCAACTCGATAAGAACGATGTTGATGACCTCGAAGAATTCTTCGGTGTGCTCAGGAAGTATAACATGAAGCTAAATCCTCAGAAGTGCACTTTTGGGGTGTCTTCAGGAAAATATCTGGGCTTTATTGTAAACTCTAGTGGAATCGAGGCTAACCCCGATAAGATCAAGGCCCTGATTGACATTCCCTCGCCTCGGAGGCACAAAGATGTCCAAAGCTTGACTGGCAGGATGGCAGCCCTAAGCAGATTCATCTCGAAATCTACGGACCGTGGTCTTCCATTTTTTAACTTATTAAGGGGAGGTAAGAAATTTGAATGGACGGAGGAATGCGAGCTGACTTTTCAGGAGCTCAAAAAGCACCTTGCAGAACCACCCATCCTGTCGAAACCTGAAACAGGAGAAATACTGTACCTATACCTTTCAACCACCGAACACGCGATAAGCGCAGTGCTCGTTCGAGAAGAAGAGAAGGTGAAAAGACCCGTTTACTACATCAGTAAAAGATTACTGGGGGCAGAGTCAAGATACCCATTGATGGAGAAACTCGCGCTCAGTTTAATTCATTCATCTCGAAAACTCCGCCCCTACTTTCAGGCGCATCCCATCCATGTGCTGACTGATCAACCGCTTAGACAAGTCTTGTCTAAACCAGAAGCTTCAGGTCGACTTCTTAAATGGGCTGTTGAGCTCGGACAGTTCGAGATCACCTACCACCCGAGAACAACCATTAAGGCACAGGCATTGGCAGACTTTATAGTGGAATGTACTGGAATAGCCGACGACGAGGTAATAACCACGGCCCACGAGCTGTGGAAACTTTACGTCGACGGCTCATCAAATGAAAATGGAGCGGGGACAGGGGTCATTTTGGTTACCCCGCAGGGAGCAGATTTCATTCTGCCTTAAGATTTGGCTTCAAAGCGTCGAATAATGAGGCCGAATACGAGGCTTTACTCGCGGGACTTCGTATAGCAAAGGAGCTCAAAGCAAGAGCTATACATTGCTACAGTGACTCCCAGCTCGTGGTTAATCAAATCCTAGGGGAATACCAGGCTCGTGGAACAAGGATGGCAGCTTATTTGGAGAAGGAAAAATCCGCGTTAGAGTGTTTCGAATTCTATACAATCGAACAGGTTCCCCGCGAGCAGAACTCTAATGCAGATGCCTTAGCTCGACTCGCCACATCCACCGAAAACGAAGAACTGAATGTTGTACCCATAGAACACTTATCAGCACCTAGCATTAACGAGCCAGAAGAGGAAGATGTGTGTATGATCGAAACAAAGCCGACTTGGATGACCCCAATAGTTGATTATCTCAAAAATGGAGTCCTTCCAAAAGATCGGAACCGGGCTCGAAAGTTGATGTATCAACTTCCCCGTTACACCATTTTGGACGGAAAGCTATATAGAAGGGGATATTCCATGCCGTTACTTAGATGTGTAACCCCTCTCGAAGCTAAGAAGATCATTGAAGAAATTCATGAAGGATTTTGCGGATATAACACCGGGGGGCATAGCCTGTCCAAGAAGATCATACGCCAAGGATATTTCTGGCCAACCATCAAAACGAATTGTTTCGAGTATGTGAAGAAATGCGACAAATGCCAGAGATTCGCCACGATACCCCGAGCTCCACCATCCGAGCTGACCATGTTAACTTCCCCATGGCCCTTCGCGGTATGGGGCATCGACCTCATAGGCTCTCTCCCAACCGGCAAGGGCGGAGTAAAATATGCTGTGGTCGCCGTGGATTACTTCACAAAGTGGACGGAGGCTAAACCATTGGCGACTATAACTTCAAAAAAGATCCTTGATTTCGTGGTAAAAAGCATCGTGTGCCGATATGGGGTACCAAGGAAGATCGTATCCGACAATAGAACCCAGTTCGATTGCGACTTGTTCACCGACTTTTGTGAAAAGAACGGCATAATAAAGAGTTTTTCATCAGTAGCCCACCCTCAAGCGAATGGCCAGGTCGAGGCTGTAAATAAAACTCTCAAAAGTTCTCTGAAGAAAAAGTTGGAGGAATCGAAGGGACGGTGGCCCGAAGAATTGCCCCAAGTCCTTTGGGGATATAGGACCACAGCTCGAACATCAACGGGGCATACCCCGTTCTCCCTAGCATACGACTGCGAGGCAATGTTGCCCATTGAGGTCGAAATTCCAACGATCCGAACTCAGATTTACGATCAAAGTTCAAACCACACTCAGCTCGAGGAAACCTTAGACCTGATTGAAGAAAAGAGAGAAGAGGCTTAGCTGAGAAACGCTGCTTACCAGCAACGAACTACCAGGTATTTCAACAAGAGGGTTTGAGATCGAAAGTTCGGAATGGGAGATCTGGTGTTAAGACGCGTATTCTTGGCAACGCGAGATCTAGCAGCTAGGGTGCTCGGGCCGAATTGGGAAGGACCATACCAGATAGAGTCAATCATCCGTCCCGGTGTGTACAAACTTGCGAGATTGGACGGGAGCCTGGTACCACGAGCATGGAATGACGAACACCTTAGACCTTACTATCAGTAGTGTAGGAAAAATGTTGCCTATAACCATGAGTTTCTATTTGTATTAGTTTGTTTGCTTTTTGATTTCCATCAAATAAAGATTTATTTCATTCAGTATATTATCTTTTTTTATTTTTTATTTTTGCAATCTCTCTTAATTTAATAACCTATGGTCACACTCATAGGATATTAAGGGGGCATCATTGGTATATATACCATCAGCTTAAAAAATAAAAAATATATGAAGTATTTGGATATAACCAGATACGTGAGCTTAGATAGTTCGGACATAACCGAGTTATCAAAAACATGAAGTATTTGGATATAACCAGATACGCGAGCTTAGATAGTTCGGACATAACCGAGTTATAAAAAACATGAAGTATTTGGATATAACCAGATACGCGAGATTAGATAGTTCGGACATAACCGAGTTATCAAAAACATGAAGTATTTGGATATAACCAGATATGCGAGCTTAGATAGTTCAGACATAACCGAGTTATCAAAAACAGAAAACGTTTGGAATTAACCAGATGTGCAAACTAAACAGGTTTGGAACAAACTAGCCAAAAAACTAATCGGTGATAAGTAGGAACCTAAACCTACTTCGGGATAAGTCGAGATCGAGGCTGGAATATCTTAAAGAAAAATAGTTTCAAACTCTTAACCTTGGAATAAAAACCGAGGACGAGGAAAAGTAACTAAGTAAAAAAAAAGATATAACCAAACCATTCACGTTACATACCATATAAGTACTTTTGAGTTCATGGTTAAAGTAACATCCGACTTTGATGAATAACGAGGTCGGGAACGAATAATTTGAACAAACTATGCATGAATGCATAGAGTTTCGAGCCTAAATCCACAATATGTTTGTATGAATAAATAAACATAAATGATTCATCCATATAAAATGTGCAAAATATTTCGAGCCAAGAAATGTAAAGCATACAAAAGTCAATGTTAAAAGAAATTGTATCAGCCCCATGGGCGTAAATTAAAATAGTTACAAAAATAAGGGGACGCAGCCCCAATAAGTGATTTCCCCGAGATCAGATTTAAGAAGGAGGAGTCTCCTTGGTCTTCTCAGCATCAGTAGCACCGGACCCCCCAGGACGAATAGCATGACTATCCTTCTGAGCAGCCTCTCGAGCAGCTTCACTTGCCTCAAGACGGGCATTCCACCGCTCAACATACGTGGCCTCGAGAGGACCTAGGAAGCTAGTGTCGAGGTCGGCATTATCAACCCAAATTTTGTACATGGCTTGGTCGACCGCTCTCTCCTTCTGCTCTTTAAACTCGTCCAGGAGGCGAGCCTTCTCGCTCTCCATGATGTCGAAGATAGCAGATTTCTCCTCTTCGAGCTTAGCATTAGCCTTCTCAAGACGAGTCTTGGCCTGTTCAAGCTCGACATTCGTCTTCTCCAGCTCCTCGAGACGGGTCTTCATTTTTTCAAGGTCGAACTTCGAATCTTTGAGTTCGTCAGCCATCTTAAGCTGAAGATCCTTCGACTTCTGGGCCAGAGACATGCTCGTGTGCACCTCGTTGGTCAGCTTATAGTTGAGCTGTGCTGAAACGACAAGGGCCTGAAATACAAAGAACGAATTAGATCGTGAGCTGAGACACAAACATTTAAAGGAGAGTTGCGAAGGCTACCGCGGTAGGGAGTTCGATACTCTTATCATAAAGAGTATTGCAGTCCGAGGCCTTGTGCACAAGGTCCCAATGGTCGGCGCCGAAGCCTGAAAAGCTCTGACCCACTCGGGAGAGGACATCCGAGCTGAGCACAACCCCTTGGGTCCCAGCAGCGCCATCAAGCACGAACTCCTCAATATGAGGTCGGGCCGTCGGCAGCTGAACCTTGGAGACAGAAGGTTTCTTCGGGGGCCGACCGACTGTTATTTGAGTATCAGTCGGAGGAAGCGAGATGGGCACGGTTGAGCCAGACGCATCAACCTGGACAATCGGTTCCCCGGTTGTGCTCGCAGTAGTCTGGGCCGTTGGGGTCTTCTCGTGGAGTCTGGGGATCTTGGGTGGTTGGTCGGACCTCCGCGGGATTCTCGGACGTTTACTCTTCTGAGCTCCGGATCCCTCATCGCTAAAAAGCACAGCATTGAGGTCGGAGTCCATGGCACCTGCACAGTTCCAATCAGAGTTAGACATAATGATAATAAGCTTGGAAAATAAAAAAAAAAACCAAGTAAAGAAAAGACCTAACTGGAACTCTTCCCCGAACTAGAGCTCGGGGACCATGAAATTCCCCCATCTTCAGAAGAAGCAGGGGGAGTACCTTCCCTATAGGTGGGTGATAACCTCGAAAGGTCCCTATAATCGTTGGTCCCGTACTGGACATCTATCCTGTTCCACACCTCGTCCGTAGTATACATGGTGTCATATTTCCCGAGCCCACTATCAAACCTATGAACACAGTCGTCTACCCAACTCCATATGTAGAAGTGGTATCTATCATGTGGGCATGAGACTAACCTATTGGGCTTATGCCTTAGTAAGGTGGGGGACCACATTCTCGAAGTATGGAGGGCTTTACCTTCATCCGAGTCTGAGCTCCAGGCTTCGTCATTAGCCTCGTTCCTCGACGGCGGACTCCTTATGCGAACTGGAAGTGGGGACCTCACCTCTCTCCTCGGACGGAGGACACTTATGGGCAGCGGCACCTGCTCCCAGCGTTCATACTTTTTATTGGACTAGTCCGAGGTAGACTGGCCCTCTCCCAAAAGTCCGCACTTTCGGAGCTTATCCTCATGTAAAAGGTACAGGAGAGACCTCCTACCATGAGGGAGTTGGAGCAGGGTCTCTTTATGTCCCTTCATTGTCTCGTCAGGAGTGGGACGCTGAAAATTGGCTGAAAAGCAAGATACATTTCAACTAAGTACGGATCTAAGAGCTAAAATCTCGAGCACAGAGATAAAGATAACGGGAATACTTACGTATCCGCCTGAACGAGTAGTGTCGAGACGGGGACAGACCGTCTGTCCAGAAGGCCTTTTTGAAATCAGGCGGATGATTGGGAAGATCTTCAAAGACCTTCTTCTCCTTGGGATAGCTCGAAAGATAATAAAAGCCATCTCCTCCCCGAGCTCGGGAGGGGTTGCTTTTCAGACAAAAGAGATATAAAATCTCTTGAGGCGAAGGCCCTTCCCACGACAGCTCATGGTATAGCGACCTCAGGGCAGACAGCACCCTGTAAGAATTGGTGTTGAGCTAGAACGGAGCCAACCCAACGAAATACGTGAAGTCCTTGAAAAAAGACTTCAAAGGCAACAGTGCCCCCGCCCTCATGTGTTCCTGGCTCCATGCCGCGTATTTCACCTTGGCGTTGCGGCCCCTAGGGGCGAAACAACTTCGTTCGTGGTCGGCCGGAGCTCGACACTTCAAAGAACCTGACAAGCTGAGGCCATGGTGGGCCAAGATGTCAGTTATCTGACTAGTCGAGGTAACCGAGCTCCAATAGTGCTCGGCCTCGAAGATTTCTTTCCTCGGCTGCGAGGAAGAAGGCTCCCCCATCAATGAAAATTGAAGTTCTCCTGGACTATATGCGACAGTGACCTTTAGTGCAGGGTCGAGGGGAATCGGCCTAGGCCCTGAATTGAATTCTGGATAAAGGGCCTCCCGAAGAATTCTCCTTTTCCCCTCTATGGCCTCGTCTATTTGGCGGCGGTAGTGAGCTCGAATATCCTCCTGTTCGCGCGCAAGCTCGTACTCCCGAATCCGACGTTGATTCCGGGCGAACAACGATTCTGGGCTCGGGGTTTTTGGCTCGTAAGGGATTGCCAGCAACGAACCCCACCGTCTTTCCAGATTCTGTGACATCTAGCGAGAAAGAAAAAATGGTGAGGGCCATGCATGCAAGAATTACGAGTTCGATAGGATGAGCTCGGAGTTTAGGAACAAAACAGGCTATATATTAAGACCCTTATTAAAGAGTCAGGACGTGCGTTCCACGAGAAAGGGAGGAGAGTGGATAATTTTTTGAAAATCCCGAAAATCAGGGGAAAAAGAGTGGCGGGTAACCAGAAAAGGCAGCCTTGGGGTTCGTGCATTTGTCAAAGCCAAGGTTTTTCACCCGAAACCTTGGTGTACAAGAAACGTCTCTTAAAATCTTAAAACCCAGAAAACAGGAACCTTGCTCAAACATCAAAACTGGGTGTGAACCAGTGATGTAAATTCAGTATGGGAATCTAAAAAACATAAGAGCCTATCGGATAAAAATCCCCTAACGAATTATGCTAAGAAAATAAACTGGTACATTCAAAGACACAGCAAGAGCAGTACGAATAAAAACTGGCAAAATGGAAAGCAAAGATTGCACACTTACACAATAATGGCGATTGCAGAGAAATTGCTGACTGAAGGAGAGGCTGCAAATATGAACTCACAGACTCGAGCAAATCGGGGGTTCTTTGCTTTTTTGGCTGAGAGAACATGCACGAAAGATAAAGGTTTTCTAGGATGGCCTCTGGTTTCGTCTTTTTCTTTTCTTGCTCCTGGTGATCGAAAATAAAAAAGAAGATGATGAATGGGGTCTCATATATATAGATGGAAAAAGAGGATTAATCTGGGGCGTTGAATAAAATCCTTGCAAGATCCAACGGATGGGGATTACTGATAAGATGGTACCGAAAAGGTGGCAGACGATTGATCGTGGGCATGTTTCCAAGGTACTCAAGTATCATAAGTAAGCAATACCCAACTGACGCGTGTCCATTTTCAGGAGTATGACGGTACGGTTCCCGAAGAAAGTAGTTCAAAAGTTTCCTTCTCTTAGGATTCGAACAAATACTTTTGAGGGGGTAAGATGTTATACCCAGATTTCGAGCCATGTTAAATGTGACCTCGAAAGCTTGATTCGCAGTGAATGAACCCGTAAAGTTCGAAGTATGCTCCAGGATTGAATATCGAGCCTGCAAGACTCAAGACGACCTTGATGTGGTGGCCTCGAAACGTTCACGATCTCGAAAGGTAGCTCCCGAGACGCCTCTACCCTCAGGAATGACCTCGGATCAGGGGGTCCGAGCCTGACGTACGTACGATCTCGAAGCCATGTGACCTCGGGGGATGTCATTAGCTCGAAAGCTGATGAGAAACCCGGGAGATTAAGGCCTTGGAGATATATGATAATGACTTTGAATATCTACAAGTGTTGTTTATAAGGGGTGTATTCTGCTTTTATTATTGTAGATCCCATAAAATCATGAGATATTATTCGATTAGTTATACGCCCCCTGGTTTTCAGGGGACGTTTCCTTTTATATCGGATTGCAGGCATTTAAAGCCATTTATTTTATTTACACAAAAAGAGTAACTACCCAAAATATGTGGGATAGTATTCTACATCATTCTCTATAAATAGAGAAGTCGTGCACCATTGTAATGGACCGAAATTCTGAACCTTGAGAGAAAACTCTGAAGAATTCATGCTTAAGAATTTTCAGAGATAATCTTGAGTTTAATAACAGAGACTCGTGGACTAGGCAGATTTAACTGCTGAACTACGTAAAAATCGTATTTTGTGTTGTTATTTTTTAATTGGTCATTACTGTTTGTTGTTTACGTGTTCTTCTTTCACTGCTGACGAAAAACGGCATCAACACTTATTTAGTTTTTTTTTTTGTTTAATTTTCCATAGACATAGGAGATGATATGAATAGAAAATGGATGTCAGTTAAATGTTATCCGTTAAATATAAAAATGGGGTCAACCTTTTTCTGACTAGTCTACCAAAACATCCCGAGATTCCAAATAATATAGAAATTGTGCAACCTAAAGTAACTAACTACAACTTCAATTATTTTGAAAATCTATACTTGAATTTTACTAATATTATTTATATTAAGTATTTTTATTTAAATATCAGTGTCCACACCAATCAGACAATGTGGCATTTGGATATTATGTGATGATGATGTTGAAAGATTACATTGAACATCCACGACCTGGACGTTACTTGAAGAAAAATGTATGCATATAAATTTATACAAAGTTAACAATTTATTTATTATTAAAGTATACATAATTAAATAATATATTTTACTTTGTATTTTCTTTTTTGTAGCTAAACACTACGCCATATATACCAGCACAGATTAATGAAATGCGACAACACTGGGCGAACCATATGCTATCGATAATTCAAAGTCATCGTCCCACATATTAGGTTTTTTTTTACTTTTTATTTCTTACTATATGTCTAGCTAGTTAGAGTAATATTTGTTAATTTTGTATGTTTAATAAAAAATATTACATTTTTGTATATTTAGTTAGCAAAAACATATTATATACACATTTTTGTTTTATTAATGAAAATTCACAATTTAAATTTGCATATAATTTAGATTTTTAAATTAATATATTTAATTATATTTAAAAAAATATATATTTAATTCTATTTCAAAAAAATTAATATATTTAATTCTATTAATTAATATACTGAAAATAATTATTTAAATTTTTTTTAAATACAAAAACCTATAATGACTCCCAGGGGGAGACATTGAATGTTTACAAAGTCTCTCCATGGGAGACGTCATAGGTACCTACAACATCTCCCATGGGGAGACTTTGTAGACAATTAATGTCTCCCCCTGGGAGTCATCACAGGGCCACTTTAGATGGCTCCTGCAACAACGTTTCCCCTAGGGGGAGACATTAAATGTCTATAATGTCTCCCCCATGTAGCCATTAAATGCCTATTTTGTTATAGTGGTTGAAACACACTATACATCCAAAATAGGATTCAAATTAGTGATGTTTCTTTCTTAATTAATCAAGTAATTAAGTAGTACTAATGTCTTATCACTTAAGCTCCTTCCCACTTGAACCATAACATCATAATAAATAATAAGTTGGAATTAAAGTTTTAACGAAATTAGAGATTAAGAGGTGGGTTATGATTAAAAGGGTCTAATAAATGATGCTTAATTATAATTGTTGTGTGTCTACTTATTTATAAGTTTGAATTATAATATATTTATAATTAAATAATTTTTTTATAATGTGCAGGTCTATATTGAGATGCATTTCTTTGGCGCAATACTAGACAACATTGACAATTGAAGTTTTTAGAATAAAAAATATATTTTACTAACATTGTATACATTTCTTGTTAAATATTTGGTGATGATAAAATTTGATTGTAGTATAAACTATCATGTAATATGATTTTGTAAGCCAAATAGACTAAATATTGAATGATATTTTTTGAGTAATTAATAAAAAATTATTTTGTTGTATTTTCTTTTGAAATTTTAGAAATCTAACATATATAATACATTTGGACACTCAAAGGGATATATTTTTTCTAAATCAAAATGAAAATTGTAGCTGTATTTTTTAAAAATAAATTACTTTTAAGGACATGCAAAGCGAGTTCTAAAAACTTAATTAAAGGCACTCAACTGGATATTTTAGGACTCGCACCAGAATTAATAGGACTCGCGTTGCGAGTCTTAAAAATATTCTTTTAGGACTTGCAATGCGAGTCCTAAAAACTTAATTAAATGCACTCAACCAGAGTTTTTAAGGCTCTCAAATAGAGGACTCGTGCCCCGCGATTCCTAAAAACTTTTTTAGGACTCGCAATGCTAGTCCTAAAAATCAATTTTTGTAGTAGAATTATAAAACTGGGCTTTCCCGACACTCAACCACGGCAGTCAACTCTGTTTTTAATTAATTTTTTATCTTTACTTTATGTTAATTTCTTGTTTATGGATTTCTTAATGATGAACATGAACTAATTTTATTTTCTAGCGTTTTTAATGTAATCACTTGGATTTTTGTTATTTTCTATGAGGATTTCATGATTCTTTCTTCATTTCTATTCTAAATTATTTGATATGTTCTTAACGCTTGTGAATGCTTGATCACCAGTTGCATGATTTATAATTTTGATTTGAAATCTGAAAAGTTATAATTGATTATGCTATGATTGAATAATCACAATTTTCATATTGGATGAAAATACATGTATGAATTGTGTAGTTTTAGGATTACTGTGTTCAATGTCTTTTATATGTTGGAATTTATCACAAGAATGTAGAAAATTCACATGTAAATTGAGTTCTTTGTTTCTTGAAAAAGACTAAGAATCATTTGTGTTAATCCGCTATTAGTTTAAGAAGAAGAATTGTGAAGTCTGATTAGCAAAATAATAAAGTGAAAAGTTGATGAAATTAAAATCCTTAGTTTTTTATTTTTGAAGTTTTTACAATTATTTGATTTCTTTCATAGTGTCATTTGATGTTTATTGCTTCTGTTATTTTAATTAAACTATACACTACTACATGTACAGTTTTAAGTTTTTAATTAAATTATAATATAGCTTTATTAAAGAATAATGCACACATGTTATTTGGCGGTATAAGAAGTATACATGTGGCAATAAATGAAGTCTCAATTATTTAAATTTAGTTAGTATGGCTAAAATTCCCTATAGAATTAATAGGTGGATTTTTTATTAATTAATTAAGTAACAAAGTTTATTGAAGAACAAAGTGTAGTCTTACTTATTCATAGGCATGAAACACATAAGTAGGAAGGGTTTTGTAGCGCAATAATTTTTTTTATTATTTATTAAATAGTGTGCTTGTTAAGTGTTGTAATTTATTTTAATTATTTTTTAAAATTAATTGTTAGAATTGTTTGGTAGAATTTTGTGAATTTAATTGTTATTTATTTATTTAATTTGTGAATAATTGAGTTTTGGTTGAATGCACCAAGGTGCATGGTAGGTAGTGATGCACCCTAGTGATTGAGTGTGTGCATGTTCATGATAATGTGGTGCACTTGTATAGAATTTTCTACACACTTTATTGTTACCTTTTATTAGATTTATCTTGTTTATTTAAATAAAAAATAAATAAAAGAAAGGGAAAGGAATAGGTGGACGTGTGAAGCATGGTGGGAAATGAGAGATTTCATTACCATTTTTATTTGGGTGATTTTAGATAAAATATGAAAAGATGTTGTCAACTTTATGCACTCTTAATTTCCTATAATTAAGAAAAAATCAAATAAAAAACAAAAATAAATTAAAATAAATACAAATAGGAAACTTACATTTTCTTTCATTAGGCTATTATGGGCTAGGTTAGAATAAAGAGGGAAGGAAAAAAGAGAAGAGCATTTTTGCTCATTGGAACCCACGGCTAGAGAGAGGAAGAGCACGGCTAGAGAGAGAGGGGAAGGGCACGAGCTAGAGAGAGAAAGGAAGAAGGAAAGAAAGAAGGAGAGGAAGAAGAAGAAGGGATTCGAAATCCCTAGGTGTAGGTACTCAATTATGTTGTTTCTTTTTCTTTTATTCTCTTCTTGTTGAATCTAAAGTAATGATGTTCTTCCTTTTCTTTTGTTTTCTTCCTTGTTCTTATTGGGGTTCGAAAATTATAGGTGCCCAAGAAGAGAATCAACCTTGTGGTATTGATTTCTATCAAGTAGGTAGTGAATCTAGCATTTTGGTTGTTGTGGTGATGGATCTTGATTTATAAATGTTGTGTTGGTTGTGGTTTTGAGGGATTGTTTTGATGAAGGGTTTTGGCCTAATCTTAATCTATGGTTCATGATGTTTTTTTTTTCCGATTATGTTGATAAGCAGACTTGTGTGGTTGAATGTTTGAGATATGTTGATTTTTGGATATTCTATATTCATGTCCATGATAGGTTTTGGCTTATGCATGTATAGGGATCCTCCTTGTATGATTGTTATTTTAATTTCGTGAGATCTATATTCTAGGATCCTATGTTAATATTGGCATGATAATTTATTTGGATTTCTTGTTATTGAATCCATGAACGTTGTTGAATATGTTTATGAGAATTTTAGTTTTATTTTATGTTTAGGTAATGTGAATTTTGGCCTAGGGTTCTTGTGTCATGTAAGATTGATCTTGAATTATGGCTATGTTTTGAATGTATATGTGATAGGGATTTTTTTCTTAGAATAACAATATGATAATAGATACACACTACAAGAAAAATGGGCTACTACTTCGGTTTTTAAGTTGGAACTATTTCGGTTTTCGCATAAATTCGCAACCAAAGTAGTTCGGGGCAAAGTAAAAAGTGGTGAAAAACTGAAGTAGAAAATAGACTTTCCACTTCGGTTTTATATATAAACCGAAGTGGAAGGTCTTCATATTAAGTTGGCGCCTCCATATTGAGGTGTTTCCACTTCGGTTTTTATGTATAAACCGAAGTACTACTTTCTACTTCGGTTTATACATAAAAGCCGAAGTGGAATATCTATTTTAAAAAAAAATCCACCAAATTTTGATAAAATTAAAATTAGATTTGAATTATATATAAATTTCTTTTTTTGTTTACAAATTTCTATTTTTAATTGCTTTAAATTTTATTTATTTATTTTCATTTAGTTTATAACAGATTTAAAAATCGCAAAATTTATACACTTAGAATTATAATTCTTATAAAATTAAATATTTATACATTCACATAATTGTTAAGTAGAATAACCTAATCATTCATATATACATTCAAATAATTGTAATTAAGTAAAATAGCCTAAACATTCATATATACATTCACATAAAACTAAAGGTATGTATAAACAGAATAACCTTACTAATAAATTTAAGTCTTCAATCGGCTTAACTATTATTGTTAGATTGGCAAGATGTCCTCCCGACCCTTGGCGAGAATTTGGCTACTAGTAACTTCCCACAAACTTAATCTAAACGTTGTCTCCAATGTATAAATAAAAGAAAAGGAAAAGAAAACTTCCCTGTAATCCAATGCATTGCTCCATTATAGTGACTCTCATTGCTATCCTCCTTAGGTTGCAAATATAAAGTTATTCGTCGACGCGTCAATAAGTGGTTAACGCCCATAATATGCGTCATACAAGATAACTTGAAGGTTGTCATTCTGAATGCCCTCAAGCTTGACAAGATATGAATCTAATCTCTACGCCAGTCCAACAACACAAGACTTTGAGTGATGAGCTTGGGGAGAAAACTTTTGTAGCCCATAAAGGATGTAGAATAGTGAAGGTGTCATCAATTTAAAATATGGATCCCTTGGAGGTATATATGATTGTACTATTGATGAACTCAAATCAATGATTACAGGTGCTTCCTCATCCTCCAAAGTCATATTTTCCTCATCTTCATTTATGAATTCCTCATATAACCCTTTTGACTGTTTTTCACTCTCCACTCGGCTATCCATAAACATGCTTGTGATTTGCTCTTCAACAACTTCATGATCATGGATGAAATTTACTTCATTCACCACACCATAATCATCATCTACCAAGCAAGTATCCAACTTAGTAAATTTTTGAGTGAATATAACTTCAAGGGTCTCTTGTTCATCAACTTTACAATCAATCTCTCTTAATGGCTCAACCATTGGTACTTCTATAGTATTCGAATAACTCTCACAACCTTCATTATTTGAGTAATTGTCCTTAAACCACTCCATATTCTGCACTATTCAATTTAAATTGTTCTTCAATTGAGCTAGACTTCTTCAATTTCTGGTTTATGCTCTTCATGCTCGAATGGTTGGGGTATAATATTAGGATCTTGGAATAATGAAGGATATTGGTGACTCCAACCTTGCAGTGAAGGATCACAATGCCAATGGTAATCAAAATCTGCCATATCATTCAACAACTCCATTATATCATCATGACATCTTCTTAATAAAGGTTCACCAGTTACCACTGCTCCATAGTTTACCCAACATCTTGTTGCATCATGTAATCCATTGTAAAAGAAAAGTGTAAGACACCCCCTTGAGAAATTGTGATAACATCTCTCCACCAATTCATTA
Organism: Humulus lupulus; assembly: GCF_963169125.1. NCBI lineage: Eukaryota > Viridiplantae > Streptophyta > Magnoliopsida > Rosales > Cannabaceae > Humulus > Humulus lupulus. The sequence goes on from NC_084795.1 coordinate 211,946,884, forward strand.
AATCTCCCCCAAGCGGAGTAAAATGGCTCATTGTGTTGTTGGGAAAAACCCACGATGTAATCTTGATGGAGCATTTTTTATTTACCTCGCCAGCCAAACACAGAAAAGAAACAAAATTAAATAATAAATAAATAAAAAAACCGAGTTAAAATAAATATCAATTATGTTGATATTAATAATATAAAATATAAAAACCAAATTACAACAACAAAAAAACAATTAATTTTGATATTGGAAATTTAGTCCTCGGCAACGGTATTTTTTTATAGCATATTCAATTCCCATCTTTCGAATTTTGAATCAAAACCATTACATCAAGTAAATAGTGATCAAATATTTACTAGCATTAAACAAACATCATATAGATTAGAATAGAGAAGAAGTATCAATAGAACATCATAATAAAATTAAATTGAAATTCAAGTGACTACATTAATCCCTAGTTAAAAGATTTAGTTCATAGCTAACACAATGAAAATAAAATTTAAATAATTATTCATAGAAAATATCCTAAAGAATTCAGATGAAGAAGAAATCTAGAAGGTCATAAACCAGAAAAAAAAATTCTAATTACAACAATCTTTTCTAGATCTAGGGTTTATAAAACTAAAACTACTTGCTTAATTCGTAGAATAATGTCCCTTAAATAGTTTTCCAATGCTCCCAAGTGAAAAGACCATTTTGTCCTTCAAAAAGTGGCTAAAAATCTCAAAACCGCGTCGATAGCTCTGTAGCTCTATATCTTAAGCGTTGTAGCACTATTGACAATGCCATATTGCCTTAGAAATTGTTTCACTAGCGTTGTAGCGCCCTTAATGTAGCGCCAATCTTCAGATCTTGATAGTGTTGTAGCGCTTGTTTTGTAGTGTTGGGGCGCTATTAATAGATTTAAAAACTTTAAATGTCTCATTTCTAGCGTTGTAGCGCCACTTTGATAGCGTTGTAGCGCTATTGACAGAATCATTACTCGGACATATTGGTCTTGAAAGACACGATTTTCTCCAAAATAACTCCATTTTCTTCCACTTTCACTTCATTCCACTCTTTTCACCATCTTCGCATCAAAAACCTGAAACATGAATAAACGAGCATAATTCTGCAATAGAATAGCCCTAAACTATTGAAAACCTTGCTAAAAACTAGACCATAAACGGCGAGCTTAAAACTCGTTTATCATTAAATTCGGAATAATATAAAAAAATTAATTAACACAAACAAAGTTTTAAGGTAACAAACTTTCTTTGATACTCAAAATAACCTCTAAATCAATATTAGCAACTCTAAAACCTATACATAATAAACACATTATATCTATAAGAAAAAAATCTAAAAATAATATAGAAAATAAAAAAAATCATAGAAACAAAGATTTAGTGATTCATACATTTTTTGAAGCTCAAGAATACATTTTAATGTAAGAAAATCAGTCAACGTCCGATAACAATACCCATTTTCGAACCCTAAAAATACCCACACCGAAAGTCTTTATTTTCTCCCTCAAAAATAAAAATGGAACTAATATTTCAGTTTTTAAGTAAGAAAAATGGTTTCAAATGGTAAAAAAAAACATAAAAAATGGTATATTTAGTGAAACCCTCGTTGGAGTACGACAACAATGGAGGTTTTCTGGGTTTTGCGTTTGAGATTTTTGCTTCAGAGAGACAAATGAGGCGTGAGCTAGATATTAAGGGTATTAAAACAATTTTACTTCGGTTCTTAGATAAATAGAGAAGTAGAAAGTACCGTTTCTACTTTGGTTTTTATCTAACAAACAAAGTAAAAGGGTTGTAATACCCTTCAGGACCGCATTTGCTTTGCTCCACTTTTCACTTTGATTTTTTTCGTAAAAACCGAAGTGGAAAGTCTCAATATAGTGTGCAAACCAAATATGGCCATTGTCTATTTTCTATTTTAACTTCATTTTTTTAAGAAACCGAAGTAGTAGCCTATTTTTATGTACTACCATTCCCAAAAGTGAAGTAAAAACCCATTGAATGGCTTTTACTTTAGTTTTTTTATATTCTATGTGTAAAAAATGAAGTTAAAGCCTATATTTCTAGTAGTGACATGCTAGGGTTGTTGATTTATTTGCATAGATTTAAACATGTATGATTATTGTGTAAATTTTTGTGAAGCATGATGTAAAAAGATGGATTTCATGACTTGTTATGCTTGCTAATTTTTGTGTATAAATGGTATAGAATATGATGAAAATAATGATTTGCATGCATAAATATTTTTGGCAAGTAATATGATGATTCTATGAAATTAAGGGAATTTTAATTTACAATAAAATGATGATTTTACTCAAATAAATGCCTACAAATTTTTTTTATTATTATTTTAGAGAAAATATGAGTTTTTAATTTCAAGATGGTGATTTTTTACGGTTTATTTTGTTGCTGGAATTTTTGGTAAAAATGTTGAAAAAGTCTTTTAAATGAAAGAAAGTTTTGTGATTGTTGAAATAATATAATAGCCTAAACTATGTAAATATTAAAAACAATAATTTTAAATGTAACCTTCACTACAAGAAATTGAGGTTTTTGCGGCGATCAAATTCGCTGCAAATACCCATAAAATTCGCCGCAAATGTCAGCTACGGCGAAGATTCGCCGCAAAAAGGTCGTCGCAAAAACCATTATTTGTAGCGAATAAAATTCTCGCCGCAAATAGCCTCATTATTTGCGACGGTATGTTTGCCGCAAATAATTAAAATTTGTTCTTAAATAATTCTGGATTTGGTCGTAATTGACCCTTATTTGCGGCGAAAATGTAAAACAATTCGCCGCAAAAAATGGGTGATTTTTGTTGTCTGGCTCTTATTTGCGGTGAATAATTCGCCACAAATACAATATATTTTCACCGCAAATAGTGTAACAGAAATAAAAAAAAATAAAAAATTAAAAAAAAAAAAAAATTTTGATATATAATAAAATTTATAATCAGAATTGTAGTTTCCATTAATTGAAAATAATCCATACATTCTAATATTAATAATTGTCTTAATAGTATTAAAACAAATAAACACTACTATTTATATAACTATATAATCTATCCTAAGTTGGTCACATCATCATCGTCTAAGTCATCTGGAAACTGAATGACTGGGGGAAGTGGAGATCGTGGCGGAGGTGCTGATGAGGATGTGCCAATTCTAAATGTAGATCGTGACAATGTGTTGACGAGGACACACATGTGTAGGTGTGTCATATCTGAACATATGTGGAGGCGGTGGTGGAGCTTGTGAAGGTGCAGCCAAATACATCTCCCACCATTGAGTTACTTCATCCGATCTCAATGTTTAAGGTGGTGGGCGGGATTCAGGAGGAAGGCGCTGAGATATGAACTCAATGTCTGCTTTGTATTGTCACAGTAAGTTAGCCATCGCCTGTCCCATCATGCTATTATTATCATTTGATTGAGCGGGCTGGGTGTATGACGACGACTATGCCTGAGTCTGAGATTGACTACTGGAGGCCTTTTTCCCCTTTAATGTGCAACCAACTCCTCGTTCATGCCTGAGACGTTCACCAAACACTTTTTTCAATGTCATCCTTTTGTCAACCGAACTTCCTTCATCAGAAATAGAAGACGGGACTTGCTGTCTCTGCGCTTCAAAATCTCTGTACATCATTTACTATTTTTACAGAAAAATATCAGTAATACATCCAAATCATAGAGATTTTAAGGTCAAACAATAAGATAAGTCTTACATACTCCATTTTTGCTTGCTCATTGACGAATTCTTCTTTATCCTTGCGGGTGTGGAATTGCTTCCAGCTTTCAATGTAACCCGGTACATTCTCAGATTCCGGGTTCGCCTGAAAACAAAGAAACAACTTATTAGATAAATAATTTATTAATAAATAATTTTTTTTTTTACTTACTCTATCATGACGGGCCCCCATGAATGACTTCGATCCTTGAGTAGAAGGATACTTCATCAGTCCCCTATTGGCTTGATTCTTTTCTGCCCATTCAATTGATTTCTCATCCAACCATAAGTCAATGCATTATCTCCCATCTTGAGCATTAACACCACTGTGGGGGTTGTTGAGGGCCTGCTCTAAGTTCTTATCATTACAATAAAATTTCTTGAAGTGTGCCTTCCTATGTGTTTTCCTATCATGATATTTGACGCTAGCATCATCATCTATAGCCTCAATAATATGATCATAGGCTGGCCACCCTGCTATAACAAAATAATGCTACATTTTGAAAATAAATAAATATTAGTAAAATGGCGTACCTCCACAACATATATTATTTAGAATTATTTACCTTTATAGTGGTATAAAGCAACTGTTTGTATTGATCAGGCACTGATTTCCAATTAAGAAAATATGGTGGTAATTTGTTGGTCATGGTGTCCCCAACTAAACGTGTGAACCATGTTCCATGCTTATCCAATGGCTTATAAGTGTCTAGGCCAAAAGTTATTTGAATTGGTTTGCCATCTTTGTGCCTTGCCTTTTCGAGTTCCTGACCCAATCCTCCTCCACACCCTTTAGAAAAGAAATAAAACATTGATAAATAATAAAAAATCGATCACTTAATATTTTAAAATTAAAAAAGACTAAATTTCATTACCTGACTGACAAGATGAAGGGATCCTATTAGGATCAGGGGGAGGATCATCTCCTGCATCTCCACCATGAGAGTGTGCGACATCTGCTGACATCTTTATGACAAAAACATTTATTGAAATATGACAAAATTAGTAAATGTTAATGTGAGACACACATTGGCTTAATAAAAAGAGACATATTATTATTTCTAAACATAAGGTTTTGTTACATATATATATATATATATATATATATATATGAAAACAAAATTCTACTACATAGAGTAATCATTGTCATCAATACTTGAAGCTACATTAATGGGATTCATATTATGACTATTATCATCACTAATGTCTTCAAGCAGTTCTTCCTCATCATTTGCTCCTCCTCCTTCATCATCATCATCCGCGTCATCATCGTTAATAAAAAATTCATCACCACTGTCATAGTCTTGTTGATTAATAGTAGAAGGATGAAACACAATGTCAACATGTTGTTTGTTAGACTGTTGCACAATCAGCTCTCCCAAATCGACAATTAGGATGAAATTTGATGAGTTTTCTACATGGACAATGTCAATATCAGTGATGACTTCATTAGCCTCCGGAATATCCAAACATGTCTATGATTCACATCTTGAACCACCTTCCAACCTCGACCTTTCAACAGATCGCCAAGATAGAAAACTTGCTTTGCTTGGGTAGCAAGTATATATTGGTCATCTTTATAACATTAAAATATTATTGCACAAAAATTTCTCACAACCTAATTACAATATAACTAGTATTATTTATTTTAATTAAAATTAACAATTAACAAAAAAACACAATAAATTTTAAAAAAAATATACCTCTGTCCAGTAGGCGGAGCCGCTGGTGGTGGTGGGTGGTGCCGATTATTCCAATACAGAGAAAATGGAGAGTTAGAGAAAAAAAGTACCAAACAAAATTTAAAAACTAAACAACTAAAAATATATACCAAATATCCACTAGGGGCGATCGTGGGGTGCTGGGCACTCGGACAGAGAGAGAGAGAAAGAAAGAAATAATGGAGAGAGAGAAGTGTGGGCAGTCGTTGGGGCGGTGGTGGGGTTGGTGGCTGGGGCGGTCGTGGGGGCACTCCACGGTGGGGGCGATGGTTGGGGGGTGGTCGTGGGGCAATCAGAGAGAGAGAGAGAGAGAAATATTAGAGACAGAGAGAAGTTGCAGAAATGAGGAAGAAGAAGGGGGACAATTCTATTTATGCGACCCATGCATTATTTACGGCGAACCTATTCGCTGCAAATAACCAAGGAAAAATGCCACAAATAAGTCACACGACGTTGTTTAATTAACTCATTTAGAAACCATAAACTTTTTTGCGGCAAAATAATTCACCGGAAATAATAATAATATCGCCGCAAATATTTGCTGAATAAATGACCGCGAGATTTTCTCTCCAATTTTATTTACCTTTTTTCATTATTTCCGGCGAAAATATTCGCCGCAAATAAAGTCATATGGCCGCTAATATTACCCTTAACACAATTTTTTTTTTATTTGCGTCAAAAAGCATTATTCGCTGCAAATAATAGGATTATTTGCAGCGAATATATATCGCCGCAAATAACATTTTTTCTTGTAGTGTTTGAGTGTTCACTTTTAATGGGTATGATTTTCTTTATTTTAATTAAGAAAAATGTTGAGATTAATTGACTTGTGATTTTTAAATAAATTAAATGGTGGCTTAAAGTTTAGTTTAATAAATTAAAATAATTATTTGATGATCACATTTGAGGTTATATTACATAAAATCAAGTCTTAAATAATACAAGCAAAATATATTTTCTCACAGCTAAAATTATATTTTCCTCACATCAATTTTATAATTCTATTATTTTAAATAAAATTGTTATTTTTCTAAAGGAACACGATATTTATAAGTACTTTAAATAGTTTCATGTGTTTTGTTAGTCCTATGCAATTTAAAAATAATAAATTGATTTATATTGTATTTTTAAATAGCTAAATAAATTATTTTTATGGAATAAAATATAATGTCTTAAGAGGTTTAATCTACTAGGGATTTAAAAGAAATAAATAAGGGTGAGAAAGTATGTTGCTAAACCCTTATCTTGAAAATGATAGAAATAAGCGAGTAGAAATTATCGTTTTCAACGTCAATTTTTAACAACGTTCCCATGTATGCATGTCGCATGCAAATGCACTTTTACGTTAAAAAATATGTATAATATTCAACCATATGATTTTTAATTAAAAACCATGCATGTATAATAGGTAGAAGTTGCATTATTCTTTTTGTGATTTTATGTATAAAATGTGCCTGTGTGGAAACTATGTGTATATTTCACCAGGTGTGCATGGCCCATGCACACATGAGGTATATGAGTTGGGCACAAGAAAGTCTTATGTGATACTAAGGAATGCTATTTGATTATGGTTATAGGCTCGTTGTAAAGTTGTTCAATTTTTGCTTTGCTATGACCTGAGGTAAGGAAGGTAGATACATTTTTTGTTTATTTATCAACGGTAAGATTGGTTAGTATGAAGATAAATGCTATGTATGATGATATACCTTGTGATATGAAGTATGAAGTGTTGTTGTTAATTGATATGATGAAATTTGATGAATCATGTATATCTTTTTTGTGTTGATGCTACTAGATTGCATGTATTTCTATATGTTGTATGATATGTAAATGGTTGTTAGCATGTTAAACGCGACACGACAAATGAGTTACTAAGGATCTAAGATGCAACCCAAGTTACTAAGGATATAAAGACGTAACTCATAGGGCGGACGCACCGAGGTTATTCAAGGACCAGAGCCTCTTGTTTACCCCAAGATGTGACATGGACAAGATAGGGGCCTACTCACAAAAATATGATGATGATGTTTATGATAATAATGTTTATGATATATGATGCATGATAACGATGTATCATGATGATGTTAAGTGCAATGTATGACGATGTATGTATATGACGTTTTAGGAGTCTTACGATAAGATTATGTTCTATTGTGTTTTCTTTGTCTGTTATTTGTACTTCCTTAGTGGCATTTTAGCTTACCCCCTTATTTTTCCTTCCAGGTAGCAAATAGGGTTTCTCACTGGCACGCGTGGTGATGTGGGGAGTTCCGACATCAGGGTGTGTATGGCGTGGGGGTATCCTATGGGCGAACAAACGATCAGCTTAAAACGCCAAAATTTCAAGGACAATATTATGTTTTTATTTTGATTTCCAAACTTGTCAGTGAGATTTGAACTATATTTATTTTTAAAACATTGCATGAGAACTTTTATTTTATTTTAAACTATTGAGCCCAACTTGAATGTTTTAGCAAGACCCCACTACAATTTTCATATAATAAGTGGTTTTCTTCTATAAGTTTATGAGCATGGAGATGTTTTACAAGGTATTAGTTTAGGGCGTTTTATAGGTTTTTGGCTCATTTTGAATTTTTCAAGATAGGAGCCACGCTCAGTTTAAATCAAGCTACCAAGTTGAAGATTGGTTGATTCATTTGGAAAATATTTGAATAGTTATGAGCGTGTTGGCTATGAAGGTGGATAAGTTGGGACTTTGACTCATTTTTGAATCAAGAAGAAGCTATGTGGCATGTTGAGAGAGTTTGAAGCACATTGAATGAACAATTTAGGGCTGGCTGAAACTACCTAAGAAAAGAATGAGTTTGAATTTTGAAAAATAGTTGAACTAGTTGGAGACAATCAAGGAAAAAGGTTAAGGTGTAGAGCCTATAAATAGAGTCATTACCATCTGACTTTTTCACACTTAAAAAGTTCTCAAGCCTCTCTCATTTTCGAAATTCTATAGTCCCCAAAACCTATCTTCTTTTTGCCCACAAACACCTTATAGCTGAAATCTTATAGCATTTATAATTTTTCAGAAAATTTATTTTCTTCTATTTTCTTATTAAACCTCAAACACTTGAGCCATTATAAACCCTACATAGCCAAAACACTAATCCTTTTTAAACCACTTCATAGCCGAAAATATTCCAAGTATTAAATCCTTTAGTGTTGTGTTGATCTTTTGATTCTAGGGTAAATGTACGATTTTATAAGGTTAATAACTCTTGGAAGTATAGTTTTATTGTAAGTTTCTAAATTTAATTATTTTATGTTATGTATAAGGTTTTGGGAGATTCTCTATAGCAAAAGCAATCTCTCTTTTTCTTCTCATTCCACACTCAAGGTAAGGAAAATTAGGTAGTTTAGTTTATAGCCTAGTTTGTGATATGTATGACCCTAACATTTCAGGTACAAATAGAAGATAAGTGCGGTTGGACCTAAGGTGTTCAGAAATATATGACGGACCTAAGTTGATGTACGGTAGGCTCGGTTGCCAAAATTGTATGACAGACTTATGTCCCAGACTTAATTGCCACCCCTATATAAGCACTTATCTTTTTCTTATATTTGTCTTGTTATTATGACCTGTGATTATGATTATGACCAATGATTATATGACCTACATTATGACCTAGAATATATTATGATCTTGTATGATTAGTATCAATTAGCATTGTTATGAACTCCTGTATGAACTTATGATATGTTTGTTATGACTATGTTGTTATATGATTTCTTGTTTGTATTTTCCTTACTGGGCTTAGAAGGTCACTCCTTATGATGTTGTTGTGCAGAAAATTGAGGATAGAAAGGACGGTAGCGACTAGGACCTAAGAGCTTAGTGATGTATTCGTGGGGACTATATAGTCGAGGAATGATCAACGGGCCTATGACTTTATTTACAAAGCATTTTCTTTTAAGTTTTCTTTTTATTCAAATGTTGCTCAGAACATTTTCTTAAAAACTTTATTTTATTTTTGTAAAGACATGGGATCCATTTTCATATTATGATTTTCTTAAATAAATGAGCAATATTTATGTTTATGATCCAATATTGTGTTCTCGATAATATTATGAGAAATTAGGGCGTTACAGTATATTGTTTAGCTTAAATGCTTTGAACTATCTCGTCTTTTTTCAAATGCTCTTTTTTTAATAGGTAGAACTTTTATGCACATTGAGCTTGTTCTTTCTAGTTAGTTTGCACAACCATTTCATTGTCCTCTAATTAATATTCTGGCCATGAAAGTGAGTTGCGTAAACTTGGTTTTTTTTTTTTTTTTTGCTCTCTGTTTCTTGACATTTGCAATATAATTAGTCTGTATTTACACTTATGTGATAGTGATTATTAGGAGGTGCATGGTTATTGATTTGGCGGAAACAAGGTTTCTCATCTATTCCCATGGATTGCCTATGCCTTTATTTTACTGCCCACGTTTCCGTGTAATGGGGCCTTAGATTTGAATTCTTTACCACCACAAAAAAAATAATAATAAATAATAGAATTGGACAAGGTATATACGACTCATTGACTCTCATTCATCTAAATGCACACTTTGAAGATGCTACCTTCTTTTTCGAAACTATATGTGATATGTATGCATATTCTCATTTATTTTTGTCATCTTAATATGGATTTTTTTTCCTTTATAGGAACACCCTCTTCTTATAATTACATTTGGAGAATTTATTATATTTCATGATTTTTACAAGTATTGTGTTAGTATATAATAGCTCCTAAATACAACTCATTATTTAGTAGCATGTCTTTTAAAACTAAATATGCATAGTAGAAAAGAGTGGAAAGACTGCTGTAAATCTGATTTTTTTTTTCCAGCATTTGGGTCAGCATTGATTGTGGGTAGTACACATTTTTCTATTTAGTGAATTTAGATTCGACTCACTTTCATTATATATTATTACTTCGTAAATGTGTGTATGTGCTGAGACAGACTTCAAAGAAGAATCCTATATTTTAGTGGTTAAATTGGAAGGAAACTTTATTTGCAACCGTTTGCAAGAGGTATGTCTCTCACTTTTGTTTTAATACTATGCAAATGTTAGAGGAGTTTGAATATCTTAAATATTCATCCATAGTGAAGTAGGTTATGGGATTGTTATTGTGTGCTGCGGTGATAACAGAAGATTGAGAACTTGTGTGTCTTAGTGAAGTAGGATCTGAGAAATTTGTGTGCTGCGGTGAGATAAGAAAGAAAACTTGTGTGTCTATGATTGATATTGGCAAATGGTTGGTTGCTAGTATAGGGAAAATGTTGTACGATTTTATGTAGACATTTCTATGATTATCCTATAATTCTAAAATAGAAAAATATGGTTGAAGGTCTAGATATTTAGAGCAAATAGAAGGAGAGGATGTGAACTCATCACCTCAAATCTCTCATTTAAATAAATATCTAATATAGGAAAAAAATTCTAATGTTTTGACAAATTTATATGAATGAAGAGTACTTTATTTATAGCTGATTACCGAGTTTTTCGGAAACGAATACGAACGGAATAATAAAAAGATAAGAACTGTAGAAGTGCAGAAATGTAAAAACAAACAGTGTTTTTACGTGGTTCAGGCGTTAACAAGCCCTAGTCCACGAGTCGATGTTATTATACTTGTAGAGAATTACAGTTAAACAGCTGGTGTACAAGAACCTCACAACCTCACAGTGTTTCACTCGGGTTCTCTTGGAGAAGATGAAGCTAGAGATACTTTAGCAGAGTTCTTGCTATGTGATTTTTTGGCCGTCCTTCCTCTTGCCAAATGAAGGGGCCTTTATAGCGAGGGTTTTTGATTAGGGTTTTACTCTGTCCCCCTGAGTCTTAATCGCACCAGCCATAAATAGGGGATACAATTACTGTAGCAGCATGGCTATAAGACTCTACGTAGCTATAATTACATGAAAGTATGGGAAATAGCGAAAGGCAGCCGTCTTTTCCAGGCGGTCAGCGGCATAGTAGGTGAAAAGGCACCTTTAGGCGTGCTGGGATGTGTGCGGCCTTGACCTGTCAGGCGTGTCAGACGGGATCCTGTGTCAGGTGAATATCATCCTAACTATGCCTCCTCCGTGACTCGACCACTTGGTCTTCTTCCGTGCGAAGCACGGAACCGTATCTACGAAGATAACCTGAAGAGCTTCTCTTGGAAGGACCTTCCCCGAAGGATATCCCTTCGGGAGTCCGGGAGAATCGACGAACTTCCGGGTTACGGCTGCTTGAAAGCGTGTGCTAGACACTGAACGGGAGAGGCGAAGCCTTCCTGTCCATCCGCGACCCCTGGTCACCCTCCGTGAAGGACTGTGATAATTCTGCTTCCCGAAGGCTATCCATCTAAACGCTATCCGGAAATCTGGATAACAATAGCCTAAAGGTATAACACTCACAATGGTTTGTAATCCATGTGGGACTATAGAGATGTTTTTATAATTGTTAATTAAATATTTTTACAAAATAAATGTTAAATATAAAATTAGAAAAAATATAAATTAGAGAAAATAGAATAATAGAAGGAGAGGGTGTCACCTCATCTCCTGAAAATTCTCATTTATATAAATATAAAGATTTATTTATAGAAAAATTATGTAAAAAATTTCAATATATAATATAAATTTTACATATTTAAATTATATAAAAATAAAATATATTAATTATTAATATAAATTTGATGAAAAAAAAATATATAACTAATTTGACAATATTGAGTTAAATCAATCAAGTATATAAGAAAAAAAATATTTATATTTGGATAAATATATATGAATGAAAAATACTTTATTTATATTTTAAAGTTATAATAGTCATAATTAATGGTTTGTAAACAATGTGGGACTATATGGATTTTTTTTAACTATTAATTAATTATTTCTTTAAATAAATGTTAAACAAAAAATTAGAATACATAACAAATTAGAGCAAAAAGAAGAATAGAAGAAGATGATGACAACTCGTCTCCTTAAAACTCTCATTTATATAAATTAATAAGAATATATACTAAAAAAATATATACAAATATTATATTACATATTGATATAAACTTGATGTTCTAAAAAATATAATGATTTCGGCAATATTGAGTTAAATCAATCACTGCTTTAGGAAAAAAATTGTAAATAAAGAGTATTTTTACTCAATATTGCCAAAATAGTATTATTTTTTGAATCATCAAATTTATATCAATATGTAATATATTTTTTATATTCTAATGGTATAACACCCACAATGGTTTGTAAGCCATGTGTGACTATTCCAATTTTTTTTAATTGTTAAGTAATTATTTCTTTAAATAAAAAATTAGAATAAATAACAAAGTAGAGCTACAGCAAAAAGAAGAATAGAAGGAGAGGGTGCAAACTCTTCTACTCAAAGCTCTCAGTTGTACCCTAATTTTAGCCCGAGTTCATTCACTCAGCTCAGGTACAGCTAGCAAATAAATATTAAAAGAAATAACCAAGGGAATGATATCTGATTTATCCACGTAGACAACTCCAGTTTCATGTGGACACGTGTGGTATTAGGCATCTTGGGTTTAACCCGAGCTACAGACATGAAGGTTGTGAAGCGCGAGCTCATAATATTCAAACAGCAGTTGAAGTACGAGCTTGGAGGAGATATTCAACTCATGGTAATCAAAATATATTGCACATTCGCGGATCCCCAGAGACTCGGGTCCTCTTATACATTTATTTATGACCAGGTTGTCATATTTAATGTCCCAGATATTAGGAGAACATTTACTGTATGATCAAATAATATCCCATTATAAATGGGAAATATATGTATTAAATGTAATAAATATGTATATGCATGATTGACTCATGCGGTTACCCAAACCTGTCTATGGAATTCCCTTATAAATATTGGGAATGTAGGAAAGCGAAGGGGACCATTATTCTGTAATGCTGAAACTCTGCAAAAATAGAGAGAGAAAAACAGCAATAATATAGACTTGTGGACTAGGTGGATTTTAACCACTGAACCATGTAAAAGATTTGTGTTCATGTGAATTCATTTCATTTTTCATTACAGATTATTACTAAGCACTGATCTACCTTTTTATTTCTTACTACACTGTTGGCGAAAAACTGCGTCAACAGTTTGGTGCTTTCGTTGAGAGAGAAATTAGTGCTTCATCAAAATCCCAGTCGAATTTCATCATGGTTCTCACTCGCTCAATGCACGACAATGAAATAGAACAGCCTGGTGGGCAAGAGGCCCGTTATACTGCTGTTCCGAATGAGCATGGCCCTGAAGTCCAGCAACGTCTGGGAAAACAACCGGCGGGTCATGGCGACACTGGGAGTTCGGCATCATTGCCACTGAATCCAAACCCAGACTACTTAATTGTCGTTGAGATGGGAAATATGTAGTTAAGAAGCCATCTCACTAAGGCAAACAGGCAAATTGAGGAAGTTTTGGCTTGGTTAACCCCTCTCGCAACCGACGTTAATGTTGAAAAGAGGAAAAGTGGGTCTCACAAGTCCCACAGGAATAGCCAATCCAAACCATGTCATTTAGTCAGAACTGCCACCACAAGTTCTGTGCCTACAGGGCGAGACTGCCAGAATGCTCATCCCAGTGGCCCTCATAGGGGTCATCAGCATATTAGTCGATCGATTAGAACCACAACCCCAAGTTCGGTGCCTCCTTCACAAGCACCTAGGAATGTCGATGGAAACCCACGAGGAGGGGCTGGGATAGGCTCACAGAGACAAAATGTTCCAGCAAACCCTCATGCGTCATGATCAGATCGTCAGACATAGAGAGCTAGAAATAATGGGGCACAACAAAGGGAAGCTAATCTAGTTCGCCCTTATGGGACAAGGATTGCCTCGCCAATAAGGCATCCCTCGTCACATATGAGACATCCAATGCCACCTCATGCTACACGGGACATTCCAGATTATGGAGACAGCAGGAGAAATCCTTCTCCATCTTCCAATACCTACGTCCCACAGACACGTGTTAAAAACCCAGATCCTCAGCCTCAACTGCGAGCTGTAAGTGTCGCAAATGGGAGTTACTGGACCAAAAGTCATCGAAGTGGTAGGTCCGAGGGCGATATGAGAAATTAGATGAGTTCGGCACAAAACCCTCGATACGATTCACAACATGATTTGCATGATCGTCTGAATTCGCAAAGAAGGAATCCAGCTCAGAATGAAGATGTTAGTTATACTCGGCAAGAGGGAGGTCCTTCCGTAGGATGGGATAATGGGAATGCCCTGCCAAACCAAGCTCGAGCTTGGAGGGACAATAACCCATCAAACGTGTACGATAGGATGGGAGTTGTTGAGCAACCCCCAGATAACCTAGGGACCAGAGACAAAACGCTCGAGAGGCTAGCTCTGATGGAAGAGAAAATGAAGAGGCTTTTATCTGGAAAAGATAAAGATGATTGCGATTCAGAGGATGAGCTCGAGCCTTTCGGTCCAAATATTGCGGTGGCCACATATCTGATAGGCTTCAAAATACCACACTTGTCAAAGTTTGATGGAGATGGAGATTTGTTAGATCACCTCAGGATGTTTAATACCATGATGATGGCCCACAATGTCAGACTTGATCCAAGGTGCATTTTATTCCCTTCCACTCTGATCGGGCCAGCCAGGTAGTGGTTTAAGCAATACAAGAGGCATTCTATGAGTTCATGGAAAAAGTTTTCTTCTGACTTCAAAAAAGAATTTCGGGCTTCCCAGACAACTCAGGTTAAGGCTGATTCATTAGCCAATGTAAAGTAGAAATGCAGTGAAACATTGAAGGCATATCTAAGTAGATTTGCACGTTGCACGAGCTAGGGATGTCGATGACAGCTCCAAGCTCATGGCAATGAGGATGGGAATCATTGTCGGTGGCGACCTGTGTAAAGAGTTATAGAGAAAAGTAGTAAATAGTGTGGACGAGCTCTTGGCACGAGCTCAAAGATGGATTAACCTGGAAGAGGCGCGAGCTTCTGTCACAGGAACCAACCAGATCCCTGTCCAGCCCGTTGGAGCGGTAATGGACGTTGCAGCTACGGCTCAAACCGTTACCCAGAATAACCATGGGGGAGTAACAAAAGGAAGGGAAATGGTGAGGGCGACCAGATTGGAACAAAGAAAAATAAGTTTGGCGAGAAATTCAAGCCTGTTTACGCCACTTATACCGACCTCACGGATTCTAGGGAGCACATCTTCCTGGCGAATTCTACTCGCCTTCCATGGAAGAAGCCAGAACCGTTGAAAAACTAAAGAGCGAAGAGAGATCCTTCAAATTTCTGCCGATTTCATAATGATATTGGTCATAACACTGATGACTGTCGACATCTGAAGGATGAGATCGAAACTCTCATTAGAGCGGGTCCTATGGCCCAGTACGCCCGAAATCGGGTGGTCCCTAATCAGCCCACTGGACCAAACCCTCTGTCATTCCCTGAAGCTCCATTAAGTCAAACCGGAGCTCAAGAGAATCAAGACGATCCTCCTTCGATAATAAGGGGAGATATAGCAACCATTTCAGGAGTACCTCATTTGGCAGGCACGAGCAGAGGGGCCCAGAAGAGGTACATTAATGAACTGAAATCCCATAACGGAGTGGAGTTTGTCCCGGAACAACGATTATCGAAACAACAATGATTGGAAAAACAACCAATCATTTTTACAAAAGAGGATGCTAGCCACGTCCAGTTCCCACATAACGATCCCTTGGTCATAACCGTTCAGCTCGCCAACCGGAGGGTCTGGAGGATACTAGTAGATAACGAGAGTTCTGTGAATCTATTTTGTAGGTCCAACTTGGAAAAAATGGGGTTGTTTGTAACATAATTGAAGGCAACCTCAATGACTCTATACAGATTTTCTGGCAAAGGGTCAGCAGCCATCGGGACAATCGAATTAGTGGTAACATTTGGAGAAGGCTCACGAACTGTCTCCAAGTTACTTAAGTTCGTGGTAATCGACTGTCCAGCCGCATACAATGCAATTTTGGGCCCTCCTGCGTTTATGGTATTTGAAGCCATAACCTCTATCCACCACCTAGGAATAATATTCCCCTCAGTTGCGGGAATATGCACTGTCAGAGGTGATCAACTCTCTGCCAGAGAATGCTATAGCATTTCTATGAAGGGAAAACCATAACCCGGGCAGCAAGCTATGGTCATAATTGATGGAGGCGAGGAGTCCCAGGAAGTAGAAGATACTTGTGGGACGGAAGAACCTTAGCAAATATAGGACAGTAACGATGCCCAACACGATGACATTGACCCACGGATAGGCGAAAACAGGTCGGAGCTCCAGGCTATAGAGGAGCTCCAGGAAGTAAACATTGACCCCAATGAAGCTTCAACAGTCTTAAAGACTGGGAAGAATCTAAATGATAGAAGGAAGAAGGATCTGATCAAGTTCTTACAAGAGAATCTGGACGTTTTCGCCTAGTGACATGAAGACATGGTGGGAATATGCCCGAGTGTAATCATGCACACTCTAAATTTGGATAAGAACGTGCCTGCAAAATCCCAAAAATGAAGACGCTTGGGAACAGTCCAAGCTGAAGCTCTTGAGGAAGAAGTAGCTCGACTATTAAAGTGTGGTATTATTCGTGAAGCAAAATACCCGATCTGGGTTGCCATTCCCGTGCTGGTCCCAAAACCGAATGGGAAATGGAGGACCTGCATCAACTTCCTCGACTTGAACAAAGCCTGTCCCAAAGATTTCTTTCCACTACCAAGGATTGATTAGTTGGTAGATGCCATGACAGGTCACGAGCTCATGTCCTTCATGGATGCCTATTCTGGATATAACCAGATCGCGATGAATCCTGCGGACCAGGAACATACTAGCTTCATTACGCCAAATAACGTATATTGTTATAAAGTCATGCCCTTTCGGGCTGAAGAATGCCGGAGCTACATATCAATGCTTAGTCAACAAAATGTTCGCTAATCAAATCGGGAGAAATATGGAAGTGTATGTCGATGATATGCTTGTCAAATCCAAGACTGACGATAACCATGTATCCAAACTGAAATAATGTTTTGAAATCTTAAGGAGGTATGACATAAAGCTGAATCATCAGAAGTGCACGTTCTGAGTGGCATCAGGAAAATTTCTTGGTTTCATAGTCAACACGAGGGGAATAGTGGCAAATACCGAGAAAATCAGGTCGCTGGTAGAAATGCCCTCACCCAGGTCGCATAAAGAAGGTCAAAGCCTAACTGGAAATGTGGCAGCTTTGAATCATTTTATTTGAAAATCTACTGACAAATGCCTCCCATTTTACAACTTGCTCAGGGGAACACAAGAAATTTGTAAAATGGGAGTTGTAAAATTCCCTCAACCAAACGAACAGGCATTACTCGACCTAAAAATGCACCTGGCCGAGCCCCTAGTGTTATCTAAGCCTGTCTGGAGAACCTCTGTTCCTTTATTTAGCTGTGACAGAAAATGCAGTCAGTGCCGTGTTAGTCCGAGAAGAAGATCGTGCTCAAAAACTAGTATATTATATAAGCAAGAGACTTCTCGGAGCTGAGTCACGATACCCACTAATAGAGAAGTTGGCATTCTGTCTGATATTGGCTTCCAGGAAGCTCCTAACATATTTTCAGTTCCATTCAATCAACGTCATAACCGACCAACCTTTAAGGCAGGTATTGCAAAAACCTGAAACGTCGAGACGTCTGTTAAAATGGGCTATCAAACTTAGCCAGTTCGAGATACTGTACGTGCCACAGACCTCAATCAAAATTCAGGTCCTTGCTGATTTTGTGGCTGAATGCACTGGATTTCAGGAGGAGCTCTTGAAGGAACCAGTGCAGGAATTATGGCAAATCTTCGTGGATGGATCATCGAACAAAAATGGATTGAGAGCAGGGATCATCTTAATCTCCTCGAAAGGGCATCGATTCCATACAGCTCTGAGGTTCGGATTCGAAGCATCCAACAACGAAGCTGAGTATGAGGCTTTACTAGCTGGGCTGAGAGTGGCAAGGGAGCTCAAGGCAAAAGCCATCCAATGCTATAGTGATTCTCAGCTCATGATTAATCAGGTGTTGGGAGAATATCAAGCTTGAGGTACCAAGATTGCGGCCTACCTAGCTAAGGTGAAGGGAGAGCTATCCGAATTTGAGTACAATACTGTTGAACAGATACCTCGAGAGCAAAACTCTAATGCTGACGCTTTGGCAAGGCTTGCCACTACCAACGAAGCTGAGACATTGAATGTAGTGCTACTGGAATTCTTGGAGAATCTGAGTGTATCACAAATGGTAGAAGTTGAAATGATCAACACAAGGCCGACCTGGATTACTCCCATAATGGAATACCTCACAACAGGAAGGCTACCTGAGGATTGAAAGGATGCGAGAAAAATACTATATCAAGCTCCGAGGTATGTGATAGTGGATGGGACATTGTACCGACGTGGTCATTCATTGCCTCTCCTACGATGTGTTATGCCCGAGGAAGGTAAAGCCATTTTGCAAGAAGTGCACGAAGGCTTTTGTGGAGATCATGCTGGGTGGCAAAACCTAGTTTTGAAAATACTGCAGCAGGGCTATCTTTGGCCCACTCTAACAAAATATTCAATCTCGTATGTCTAGAAGTGCGACAAATGCCAACGTTTCACCATAATTGCCCGAGCTACTCCAGTTGAGTTAACAATGATCTCATCCCCATGGCCATTCACAGTATGGGGAATCGACCTAATAGGGTCCCTACCTATGGGAAAGGGAGGAGTTCGTTACGAGGTGGTGGCGATCGACTATTTCACGAAGTGGGTAGAAGCCGAACCTCTGGAAACCATCACTTCAAAGAGAATCCTGGACTTCATGGTGAAGAGTATTATATGTAGATTTGGGCTTCCTAATTAGATCATGTCAGACAATGGGACACAATTCGACAGTGATTTCTTCACTAACTTCTACGAAAACTACGACATTATTAAGAGTTTCTCCTCAGTGGCATATCCACAGGCCAATGGACAGGTCGTGGCTGTGAACAAAACCCTAAAGGTGAGCCTGAAGAAGAGGTTAGACGAGGTCGAAGGATTATGGCCCGAACAGCTCCCGCAAGTACTTTGGGCATACCAGACTTCTCACAGATCTCCATGGGACATACTCCATTTTCCTTAACTTTTGGAAGCGAGGCCGTCCTTCTAGTCGAAGCCATGGTAGCCACTCACGTGCAAAGGACATTCAACCAAGAGCAGAATGAGGGACTACTTAACGCATCCCCGATCTGATTGAAGAAAAACGAGATGATTCGCAGTTACAGCTCACACATTATCAAGAAAAAATCACTCGCTATTTTAATTCTAAAGTTAAGACGCGTAGATTTTGATTGGGTGACTTGGTTCTCCGATGGGTATTTCTAGCAAATAAAGATCCCAAGGATGGTGTTTTAGGCTCGAATTGAGAGGGACCATATCAAGTCGTTGAGGTTTTGCGAGAAGGAACTTTCAAGATAGTTCGGCTGAATGGGGAAGTAGTCCCACGGACCTGGAATACCCTACATTTGAAAAAAAAATATTATCAGTAGCACCACCATCAATGTAAGGCATATTTATAAAAGCCATTTTATTAAATAATGAATGGATTATTAAATACTCTTTAAGATAGTATGAGTTCGTGTTCTAGATTTGTA
Source organism: Humulus lupulus (assembly GCF_963169125.1). NCBI lineage: Eukaryota > Viridiplantae > Streptophyta > Magnoliopsida > Rosales > Cannabaceae > Humulus > Humulus lupulus. Next base: position 211,966,950 of record NC_084795.1, read on the forward strand.
AAAGCAACCAAGAAAGTTTCTACATTCTAGTTACTTGGGGGCATGTAACCCGAGATTGAAAAAATTAATCTTGCTTGGTAAGTTTAAATCATTAAAATCCCTGGAGACAACCTGGTCCAAAACTTAAAGGCTTGGAAAAATTGATTATTCGACAACTTTTCGAGAGCTCAAGTTTTCAATGAACCTAGCGCAAACTAAGTTGAAATTATTTAAAATCCTGGATGTAGCCATTGATAATTCAATGGCTTTTTAAAGTTCGAATTTTCAATAAACCTAGCGCGAACTAAATTTGAAATTATTTAAAATCCTGGACATAACCAGGTCCGAAATTTAGAAGCTTGGAAATATTGATTATTCAATGGCTTTATAAAGTTCGAATTTTCAATAAACCTAGCGTGAACTAAATTTTAAATCATTTAAAACCCTGGACGCAACCAGGTCTGAAACTTGGAAAGTTGGGAAAATTGTTTAAAACTAAGGGCTTGTTAAAGCTCGAGTTATCGATAAACCTAGCACAAACTAAGTTTAAATAAATTAAAACCTCAGATATAACCAGGTTCAAGGCTTGACTTTTAATAGGTATGATACAAATCAACACACAAAACTTGGATATAACCATGCTCGATAAATTCTATCCCAATCTCGAATGTACAAGTCTAAGGATTTGTAAACATGAGAGATAGTAAAGGAGAGATAAATGGATCAAAAAGTTAGATATATATTGAAATAAAATAGGCAAATTATCCCAAGGAGAAAAACTTTAAACTGAGCCTGAATGCAATTGTTTGAGAAAAAAAAAAACTGTTAAACAATTACAGATAAATACAAAAAAAAAAGTTATCATTAAGCTTCGCCAGTTCGCCCAGCTGAGGTGACCTCCTTGCCATCTCCCTCAGTTGCTCTGGAAGCCTCATTTGTCTCTGATGGCTCTTGCAAGAGTCGAGCCTTGAATCTTGCAAGGTACGAATCCCACAGCTCGGCCCCCATGAAAGAGAAGTTCCCATCCAGGTTGAAGGCCCAACACTGGTATAGCATCTCTTCCATGGAAGACGATGATGCCACCTTTTCTTCTTTGATTGGGGCCTCGGGCTCAAGCAGTTTGGACTTGGCTTCATCAACCTCGGCCTGAAGTTGTACCGTTTTAGCTTGGAGAGCAAACAAGGTAGTCTTTACAGCCTGCTCACTTTCCTGGGTCGAGGTGAGAGCAGTCTTGGCATCATGTTCACTCTTTTGAGTAGCTGCCAAGGCAGCCTTGATGACCTGCTCGCTTTCTTGAGTAGTTGTCAAGGCAGTGTTGGCAGCGTTTAGTTCAGCCTGAAGCTCATCATTTCTAGCCCTAGCCCGGGCTATGCTGCGATACTGGGCTAGGATAGACTGCCAAACAACAAAATAAGTCATAGATATACCCTTGATCATAATAAGAAGGAAAATGCCACCATGGAAGGATAACTTACGGTAAGGTTCATTCCCATAGCTGATTCCATGACATTCTTCGGGCTCCGCCCCTCGATGGTCCTCAGATCACTTGAGCTGGCCCTATAAACGTGCCCTACCATATGGCTCGCCCTCTCATAAATGATACCCCGAAAAGCTTCAGGGATCTTTTACAGATCCTGGGGATCTACAGGTATTCAAACAATCGGGGCTGGGACGGTGGGGGACAGAGGCTCAGCTTGTATTACTTGGGCCTGAGGAGGCGTGAAACGAGACAGAGGAAGAGGAGGGGGAACCCTAGTAGTAATAGAACTCAAGGGAACTGATTCTCGAGTTGAGCTCGCGTCTTTCCCCTTGGCAGGGGATCTTGAGATATTGCCCGCTGCAGGGGGGTTTTCTTCAAGATCCTGAGCCTCTTTATGGCGGAGCCCAAGCCGGTTTTCTTAGTCTGGAATGCTGTTCGGAGGTCAAGAGCTCTGGGTTGTTCTTTCTCTTTGCCTGAAAAGAACAAAAAGGAGTTAGTTCACAAATAAAGTTGTTAAAAACATATACAAGGATAAAGAAAACAAAGTTCTTATCCTTTGGGCTAGGGGAGGAGTCTATTATCACAATCACGGGTGTTTTGGTTGGGATAGGAACGACCTCCGACCTTGGAATGAATGGAGGAGAGGGAGAGTCTACGGTTAATATATCTGGGATCCTAAGGGGTTCAGGCTTAGGTCCTTCCTCAGGGCTGGATTCATCTACGTATTGTCTAAATCCAAGGGAAAATGCACCCTGGAGTAGAGAAGACAAGGTCCTACAGTTGGTTCCATACTCCTAAAAAATGGTGGATCTAAAGTTTAAAGTGTTGTCAACAAAAACTATGCCCTTAGGGTAACTATGGTCGTGGCGTACCACTAGGTGGCCTACGCATTGGAGTAGGGTTACATTACGATCTGGGTTATGAGGATGATGATGGACGAGTTGATTTGGGTTAAATCGAACTAACCTAAAATCGGAAACAACCCTATCTAATTCACTATATGGGTATGGGTTACCTTGGCCAGAGGGGCCGGCTGCTGCCCCTGATGTAGCTCGTTCCAAATCAAGTCCCCAGACAGCCTTGGGAGTCCGCCTTTTCCTCGCCCTCAATGGCTGGCAAAATCTTCTCTTGAGAGGAGGGAAGTTCGCAGATCACAAGAAGGGTAGCCCAGGACCTCAAGGCCAACATTTGACCTTCACCGATCAACTTGCAAGCTAGCATCATGACGTCATTCACGACCTGGTAGTAGTCTTTCTCGCTGGCTGGAAGCCTAAACAACTTCTCATATTGACCCCCGAGGATCACAACTTTCCCGTCCTCGCAAATATGGCTACAAAAGAAACAAATTTTGTTAAGACGTGTACAATAGAAATATCTTGAAAGAAATAAAATGTCACAAGATAAAATCACAAAAGTAAGGAATTTATAAGGTCGGTTGAAGTATCAATGTTCACAATTCTGGAATCCATTCGACATAAAGAACAAGTCTTTGTAGTCGTTGGGATGGCTGGGAAGCTCGATGGTGGGGGCAGAGTTGGGAAACCTTGTGAGATAACAGAAACCATCACCTTGCCCTTTCTGCTCCAGGCTAGCTTTGAGGCAGAAAAAGTATAGAATATCTGCCGGGGTGGGGACCTCCCACTCATGCTTCAAAAATAAATATTTCAGCCCCGCCAAAAGTCTATAAAAATTTGGGGGGAGCTGAAATGGAGCCAACTTCACGTAATTTAAAAAGTCTGCGAAGTATTGGTCTAGGGAAATAAAGACCCCGACCTTCAGATGTGCATCACTCCAAGCCGGAAAGTCGTCTTGGAGAGGGGAGCAGCTCCGTTCTCCTTCAAACGCAGGTCAGGCAAGGAGAGTTTCGATCCTGACCTCTATGTTGTGGCTTAGCATGATTTTGTTCACCCTCCCCTGGGTCGTGATCTTTGATACGATACGTTCAGCCATGAAGTAGGCATTTGGGTCAACCACCAGCTCCTTCTCCACCACCGGACCGAAGTGCGGGATGGGAGACTCTGGGGCGATCTGCTTCCCCTTGTTCTTCTGCTGAGCGGACGAGCTTGATGCATTCTTCTTTGAGGAGGTTTTCTTTTGAGGAGCCATTAGATCGCCTAATAAGCAGAACGACCTAGTTAGTATGCGACCTAAGAAGATTTGAGGTCTATGACATGAGAATACGAAGGGGGGAATGGTTTACTTGTGTTATATGGCTAACCTCAACCCCATCGCGTGATGCCACACGATACCCTAAGTTACGCACCTCGGTTTCCTAATAGACCCTTGATATTTAGGGATTCGTGTGTCAGACTGCCAGATCACTACTTACCTTGAGAGGCGGTTTAGTAAAAAACCACCCAAGAAACGTAACCTCTAAGCTATCTGGTTTGAAACCTAAAATCTCTTTATTTCCTTTATCCCGAATGGGTATTCTCTAAATTAATTCACCATTAAAATTACCCAAATTTACCCAGAATTTTCCCATTTTTATGATTGTCTTATTTCTAGAGCTATTTTTTGAACTCTCCCGTTGAACCTAAGTCGAAACCTATTCCCTAAAAAAATTTAGAAATAGTCTAACAGTGACTATAGTGAAGATTGCGGATGAACATGGTGAAGAGAAAAAGTCCATAAAAAACTCTTAAAACCAAATAATGAGATACTTACAGTGTGTTCTTCGATGGTGATGTGTTGAGTTTACGAATGTAAGTTCTTGGAAAACTTCTGAGCAACTGGGTAGTGAACGATTTTTGGGGATTTCTAGAAAAGAAGAGAGGTTCGGAAGTGTAGAAGAGGAAAATTTTCAAATGAAAGGTGGTGAAGTCTGAAACTTGGTCATCCCTTTTATACGTAAATTGTGTAGTTTGATTTGGGCCATCCAATTGAGTTAGTTCAAGATCCAAGGGCTAAGGTTAAATAGATAAAATTGCGGTGAAAAGGTGACAAAATAATTATTGCAGTCCTCGAAAACCCGAACAGACACCAATTGCAGCACACCACGTGTCCAGTATGCGTAACAGAAGTGTAAAAGCCCCTACTGTGTAGGTCAGAAAATGACGACGTCATACACGAGCAGGAGCTTGGGAGCAAATGTTGTACCCTAATTTTAGCCCGAGTTCATTCACTCAGCTCGGGTACAGGTGGCAAATAAATATACAGAGAAATAATCAAGGGAATGATATCTGCTTTATCCACGTAGACAACTCCAGTTTCATGTGGACACGTGTGGTATTAGGCGTCTTAGGTTTAACCCGAGCTACAGAAACGAAGGTTGTGAAGCGTGAGCTCATAATATTCCAACGACAGTCAAAGTATGAGCTTGGAGGAGATATTTAGCTCGTGGTAATTGAAATTTATTGCACATCCGCGAATCCCCAGAGACTCGGGTCCTCTTATAAATTTATTTATGACCAGGTTGTCATATTTAATGTCCCAGAGATTAGGAGAACATTTAATGTTCCAGGATGTCATATAAATGGAAAATATATGTATTAAATGTAATATATATGTATATGCGTGATTGACTCACGCAGTTACCCAAACCTGTCTATGGAATTCCCTTATAAATACTGGGAATGTAGGACAGCGAAGGGGACCATCATTCTGTAACACTAAAACTCTGCCAAAATAGAGAGAGAAAAACAACAATAATATAGACTCGTGGACTAGGTGGATTTTAACCATTGAACCACATAAAATATTTGTGTTCTTGTGAATTCATTTCATTTTTCATTACGGTTTATAACTAAGCACAAATCTACCTTTTTATTTCTTAATACACTATTGGCGAAAAACCGCACCAACACTCTCTTTTATATAAATATGTAAAAATATATACTTCAAAAATTAAATGTATAAATAATATATTATATATTGATATAAATTTGATGTCAAAACAAAATAATGCTATTTGGGCAATATTGAGTTAAAGTAATCACTCATATAGGGAAAAAAATACTAATGTTTATATAAATTAATAATGAAGATTACTTTATTTATACCCTAAAGCTATAACACCCATAATGGTTTGTAAACCATGTGGGTATATAGGGGTGTTTTATAACTGTTAATCAAATATTTTTTTAAATAAAAAATTAGAAAAAACTACAAATTAGAGAAAATAGAGAACATAGAAGAATAGAAGGAGAGGGTGCCATCTCATTTCCTCAAAGCTCTCATTTATATAGATATATAGAAGATATAGATAGATTGATATAAATTTGATGTTAAAAAAATAATACTCTTTTGGAAATATTGAGTTAAATCAATCACTCATTTAGGGAAAAAATACTAATGTTTAGACAAGTTAATGTAAATGAATAGTACTTTATTTATAGCGTAAATGTATAACACCCACAATGGTTTGTAAACCATGTGGGACTATAGGGATGTTTAATAATTGTCAATTAAATATTTTATAAATAAAAAATTATACAAATTAAAAAATTAGAGAACATAGAAGAATAGAAGGAGAACATGTTCCTCATCTCTTCAAAGCTCTCATTTATATAGATATATTGAAGATATAGATAGATTGATATAAATTAATGTAAATGAAAAATATTTTATTTATAGCATTAATATATAACACCCACGATGGTTTGTAAACCATGTGGAACTATAGGGATGTTAAATAATTGTTAATTAAATATTTTTATATATAAAAAATTATACAAATTAAAAAATTAGAGAACATAGAAGAATAGAATGAGAGGGGGCGTCACCTTATCTCCTCAAAACTATCATTTATATAGATATATAGAAGATATAGATAGATTGATATAAATTTTATGTCCAAAAAAAATAATAATATTATTTTAGCAATATTGAGTTAAATCAATCATTCATATAGGAAAAGAGAATACTAATGTTTAGACAAATTAATGTAAATGAAGAGTTTTTTATTTATAGCGTAAAGGTATAACACCGATAATGGTTTATAAATCATGTGGGATTATAGGGATATTTTATAATTGTTAATTCAATATTTTTAATAGATAAAACATTAGAGAAAATACAATAATAGAAAGAGACTGTGCCACCTCATTCCTAAAAACTCTTTTTTTTTTTTTTTATATATATAAATATATAGATATAGATAAGTTGTAATAGATTATCTGTCCAATGCAAACTTTTTAACTAGAAAACATAATAAGTCCCTCACTCATGGAGCCAAGCTAATAATAAATTTATAATGATAAGTACTTTACTAATATTATGGAAACAAGTAGGCTAAAATCAAATTTTAGTTGTAAGAAGGCACATTTTTAAAAATTACATAACAAAATAATTTAAATAAAAGCAGTGCAGGTTTTATTCTTACACAGAGGAGGTCCTTGCCTAATGGAGGACTTAATTTGGGAGGTTTCCATTTTTTTTCATTCATATGTATATATTTTGAAAAAATCTGAAATATTTGCATATTATCATGCAATTGGATTGCCTTCAAGTGGTTCAGACTATCAATAATAAAAACACAGACTAATCCTACCTAGGTTACATCGTTGACATTTGTAATAAGTTTATTGTTGTTTCATTCAAATATTGTACTAAAGTTGGTAATAGTGTGGCTCATTCCTTAGCTAAGTTAGATATATCTAAAAATAAACATATATTATGACTCTCCGAACACGCTAATTGTATTGACTCTCGTATTCGGGCTGATACCTCTTACTAATAATATTCCCTTGGCACTCTTTTTCCCTCTTGAGCTTTTTCCATAGAGTTTTGATCTTGAGAGTTTTAATTAAACCAAATTTTTTTCAAGAAAAAGAACAAAAATTTACGTCATCTAATTCAATTTGTATAGGATTTAATCTAATCTAATTTATAAATTATGGATATCGCACATGTGGAGAATGATTAGATTGAAAAATCTCAAATTCATGCTAGTACAAATTTGATACACTTTTTTATATAAAAAGTCACGGATATAATCCAATATAATTCACATTTATTTATACATTTTAAAAAAATTATAAGAAAAACATTAATATTTTAAAAAGAACATTCTGAATCAAATTAAAATTTTGATTTGTTGTTATTATTTGTGTGCCATTGGAGTTGTATATTGTTTGTGAACTTATAAGTTGTTGGAGCTTATGGTTGTTGTTCAAGACTAAATTTGATTCAATTTGATAAGGGTTTTATTTCAATATTAATTGAGTGAAATTATGTGTTTTAATATTACCAAGTGATTTCAAAAAAACAACTTAATTAAATGCGGAATACTGATTAAGTTGTTTAGACTGATTCCAGTTTTGTTAACACTACTTATGCAACTGTTAAAACAGAAACAAAAAAATAGGTAAAATTTCAACATACGAGAATTTTTACGTGGTTCAGAAATCCTTTCAGATAACCTACATCCACGGGGCCACGAAAAGAGAATAAGTCAATTAGTAGAAAAATATTGTGCACAAAAGTATTGACTTAAACAATGTAAGACTCCCTCTTAAGCTATTTCCGCAATCTTATTGTACCCTTCTCTATGAATCTGATTTTGATGAAACACTGATTCTCTTGAACTCCTTTCAAACAATAACGAGTGTTCACTTCCTTCCGAAGGGAGGCTTAGATAGAATTCTCTCCCAAGGATCCTTATAAACACGTTCACAATAGACTCTACCTGTTTACAAGGGACTAGATAGATATCCACAAGTACACTCAGCACTCTTGCAAATATTAAGGTCAACAAACTTAATCTTTACAAAGAAAACACTCTTCAAAATAACAACAAAATGTTTACAAATTTCCAATTAGAAGAGATAAAATTTCCAAAGACCTTGCCAAGATATTTATAGGTAAAGAAATCGTCCAAGGTTAGCTTTCTCAGAGATCTTGTAATCAATTTGTAAATTTCTTTGATTTAGAAAATCAGTGAGCCAAATTAATTCTGTGTCGACAGAAAAGGAAACTGTTGAGTCAGCAATGACATCAGACTTAACTGGCATAACGAACTTGGTCATTTTTTTTGACCATGTTCATTTTCGAAAACCTCAATGTTCCTGAATGCACATAATCCCTAAAAATATTCTCACAAGATAATTTAAATACATTATTTTACCATTAAAGATTAATTGTGATAAATATGTTAAAAATTTGTATTCACACTAAAATATATTTTCACACTAAAATTAGCTGAATCATGTGACAATTTATTAAGGATATGCTTCTGATTTTTCTCAATTTACTTAAAATATTTTGTCTAAAATAAAGTTCGTCAATAAAGATTTTTACAATTTCCCCCTTTGGCAACTTGATAGACAAAAATATTTTAAGACTTTATTTTGAAAAAACCTACTAAGAAAATATGGTTAGAACAAATTAGTAATGCAATTACTCTTCATGCGAAAGTCATCGCAATCATAATCAGTATCACAAACAAAAACCCATTTAACAAAAAACCAAAAAAATAAAAATTACTCCCCCTTGTTGTCTATCAATAGCCGAATGAGTAATACCAACACAAACAAAAATCAATCCAAACGAAAAGACACAAAAGTGTTCTTTTATAGCCTATTGAAACTGAAAATGGTGCAACCAAAACATAAACAAGGACAAACGTCATCATTTGGAAGGATCAGCAGCAAGTTGAGATAGCATGGAGCACTGAAGTTGCTCTATGGTCAAGAGACAATTCTTGAGGCTGCGAACTTCTGTCTGAACAGTTTCCAGAGTGGTCTTGACACCAGTGAGTTCAATGACTACAGAATCAATATTGTGAGCCTTGAGATCGATTCCTTTAGTCTTCTTGGCAGATGAGGACTCCTTCTTGAGTTTATAATCTAGACCAGCAGTGGGAGGTGTCACTGTTTTGTATTCCAACTGGGGAGGCCTTTTAGAATCAAGCATCTTGTAGATCAAGTGAGGAAACACCAAATATTGGCCTTTCTTTTTGGAATTTCCTAAGGTAGTGATCTGATAAAAAAATAAGAGTAGCAAGATCAACTTTGAGATCGGTCCCAATTTTGAACAGAAATAAGGTCGTGTCGAAGGTAATGGTGGATGAATGAGTGGTGGGAATCCAGTTGTTGATGGAAAACTTGTGAAGCATGGTATTGTAGTGAGTAAGATCACTCACTTTGAGAACCGAGTGTTGTTCCCAAAACATATTTTGTCCCACTAACTCAGATAATACCTTTTCTTGGTTGAAATCCACCATATCATTAGCAACAACAGAAGGGATATTGAGTACCTTTGCAATTTCAGCAGCACTAAACAAATACCAATGACCCCGAACATAAACTTGACCAAACATAAATTACCTTCTATCAAACAATTCATCATTAAGATTAGCATAGAATTCCTGAACAACCCAATGGACAAAACCACCAAAACAAGATAATGATCTCAGCCACCCTCTATCCTCAATATTCTTAATGACCCCAAAAACTCTATGTGCAGAGAAAGAAATTTTTTTCTCACAAATAACATCTCTATGCATATTATACTTCATATTTTTCTCATTTTCATTGAAACATAAATTCAAAGAGCGAGCTAAACAAGATTAACTTGCAGTGGCCTTAGGAACCACGGGTGACTTTGATTGAAGCTCGAGAATTTTCACAGCTTTCTTGCCCTTTGATGTTGGAGAAACAAAGGGGTCCTCTGATGGGTTAGATTCGACTTATGATGCAACCTCATTGTCAATAGAGGCATCATCATCAATATAATCATCTTTAGAGGGAACAAACGCATCATATGGGTTGGATTCAGAGGAGGAACAAGGTGGAGGGATTTTCTTGACCTTTGTCCGAAACTTGGAGAGAGGGTTGGAACCCATGGGAGATGAAGCTTTAGGAGTGGAATTCGAAGGGAGAGAACCTTTGGAATGAGAGGTTTTTCGTGAGGAGTAAACCTGGAACCACCCTTTACTTTTCTTCTTGGGTGCTAGAACATCAAGGGAAACGAATGAGTCAGAATGGGTCTTGGCCGAGGCACCTTAATAGTCAAAACCATCAGCAGAGAGAGATGCTTTGGCATCTTTGGAGGAACCAGGGGTAGAGGAAAGTGGAGCCACCGTTGAAGTAGAGCCAATTAGAGCCTTGGGGGCCTCGAGGCCCAGAATCACCACGACTTTGCTGCTGGTGGTGGTGGTTGCGTCATTGTGGCGAGGCTGAGACAAGGTGCTCTTACGAGCCTTTTTCTTAGTGAGTGAGAGTGATGCAGTCAAAGAACCGGCCTTCAAATCCTTGAGAGACCGTGACTCACTTCCTCTGGTTTCCGTCATGGCTTCAAAGCAAAGAAAAAACTGTCACAAGGAAAAGAGAAACTGAAAAAATATAGAAAGAAAGGAGATGTCGGTTTGAATCTTGAGAGAATGGGACCATAGTTGACTGTATATAAAGAATGAAATAATTAGGGATTTGATCTTATTCTCTTTTTGAGAATATATGTGAATATACACTTTTTAAAGTGCACGACAATATCCCAAAAAATAAACTATCAACATTAACACAAAATCAAAATTGGGAAACAAGCCAAAAAAGGAAACTTTTTGTCATAAAGAAATATTTAAAAGACAAAACAAAAGAAATGTAGCAACTTGCCCTTTTTCTTTTGATATGTATAGATTGGATTCCCCTTTTTTAAATTGTTTTTTTATTATTTATTAAAATATACATATATGTGCCGAAATAAAACATCCCCTAGGTAATGTGCCCAATGTTTTTCGTGTCATGTCCTTAGAAAAAAAATAGAAAACAATTTAATCAAAGTAAGATTTTACTACAAGGTTAGAAAATATATTTAATATATATCATACTTTTTATTTGAAATAATATCACAAGATAATTAGTCATGCCACAATGAATATTTAAGTGTGTACGAGTCTTACTATTTTTTTCTCTCAGTAATTTTAAGCATAAGTGTGTGATTGTGAAAGCAAGGGAGCATTGCCCTATTTGGCGACTATTAGCCTTTTTTTTAGGGTCATTGCCCTTTGTGGAAATTTTTAGCCTTTTTCTCAAATAGTAACCAATTCGACGCTTTCACACTACACTGAAGCCAGTCTTTATCAATAGTAGAGTATCTTCTACATAATGTTAGTTACATAGTTCCAACTTACTCAAAGATGACGATTACACAATAATGCAGGTAGCTCTATTCTAAATTGGAGCTTAAAAAATATTTTTAAGAATCATATGCTCACACACAATACCACAGATTGATTTGGAAAAATATTAATTGAAGGGATTATTTCTTTTGATTTTTATTTATTTCACAAAAAATGATGTATTTTAACTATAAAATCTAACCAATAGTGAAATTGAGCTTTGACAAAGTGTTTGAAACTCTTTCTTTGGACAAGACAAGGAAGACTTCGAACAAAATTTTTGGCACAGGGATTGACACAAAAACAAATATTTAATTTATACACACCCCCAAGGATTTCCTGAGGGAATCAAACCTGACTGTATCAAGAGATTTTGTAAAAATGTGTGCAATTTGTTTGTCAGTCTCAATATATTCTACGATCAAAGTTTCATTTTCAACAAGTTCCCTAATAAAATGATGACGAATGTCAATATGTTTAGTGTGAGAGTGCTGAATATGATTTTTTGAGTTATTAATTGCACTAGTATTATCACAAAAAATAGTCATGGTGTCAAGATGAAAACTGTAATCTCTCATCATTTGTTTCATCCACAACAATTGAGTGCAACAAATTTATGCAGCTATGTACTCAGCCTCGACAGTTGACAGGGAGATTGAATTTTGTTTCTTGCTATGCTAGGAAACCAGATTGTTTCCTAGGTAGAAACATCCCCCGCTTGTACTTTTTCTGTCATCTGTTTTGCTTGCCCAGTCGACGTCTCTAAAACAAACAAGGTTAGAGTTTGTTTCCTTTAAGTACCAATCTCCATACTCAAGAGTACCATTCACATAGCGAATGATTCGCTTTACAACTATCATATGAGATTCCATAGGATTCCCTTGATACTGAGCACACACCCCAACACTGTAGCTAATGTCAGGTCGACTAGCCGTGAGATACAGAAGACTCCCAATCATGCTTCTATGCAGTGTTGGATCTACCTTTACACCATTTTAATCCTTCGTTAGTTTGACCGTGGTTCCCATCGATGTTTTGGCATGTTTAGCAGACTCCATCCCAAATTTCTTGACCAAATTTTTGACATACTTACTTTGAAAGATGAAGGTTCCATCTTCTGTCTATTTGACATGCAATCCTAGGAAGTAATTTAACTCCCCTACCATGCTCTTCTCAAACGCATCTTTCATTTGCTTGGAAATTTCCTGCACTTGAGTGTTAGAAGTGGAACCAAAAACAATATCATCGACATAAATTTGAGCAATAACAATGTCAGAATCAAAGTTTTTAATTAACAAAGTTTTATCAACTCCACCTTTCCTATAACCATTTAAAACAAGAAATTGAGTTAACCTTTCATACCAGGCTCTGGTAGCTTGTTTCAAACCATAGAGTCTTTTTGAGTTGAAAAACATGATCAGTAAAATGTGTTTCTTTAAACCCTTTGGTTGTTCAACAAATGCCTCTTCATTCAATATGCAATTCAAAAACGCAGATTTGACATCCAACTGGTATAGTTTAAAACCAACAACACAAGGCACAACTAGCAATAGCCTAATAGACTCAAGTCTAGCAATAGGGGCAAAGGTTTCATCAAAGTCTACCCGTTCTACTTGCGTGTAACCTTGTGCCACCAACCTAGCCTTATTTCTAATTAGTGTACCAAATTCATTAGTTTATTTTTAAAAATCCATTTGGTGCCAATAACGTTGGTTTGATTAGGCCTAGGAACAAGAGTCTAGACATTATTTCTAGAAAATTGTTCCAAACTCTTCTTGCATTGCTTTAATCCATGATTCATCACACAAAGTCTCTTTCACACAAATTGAACAAGATTCACATACCTTCTTCTTGTGACTATACTATCATCAATGTTACCAAGAATGAGGTCAGTAGGGTGATTCTTTTTTAATCTAGGAGAAGGTTCTCTCTGAATTGAGTCTGTGATAATTTCTAGACCCTCTTTCACTGTTTGTGTAGAGGTTGTTGGAACAGATTAAATTTCTGTTACAACTATTTCTTAAAATGTGGGCACAAAATCACTTCCAATTATGTTAGATAATTCTCTTTGAGTGTTTTCATCGATTAACCTGTCAATTTCTTCTTCACTGGAATATTCAGAAAAATCTTTCAAATCATCAATAACAACATTTGAAAATTCCATCACAGTTTATTTCTCATGTTATAAACACGATAAGCACTATTATTAATGGAGTAACCAAGAAAAACACCCACATCACTTTTGGCTTCAAATTTGCCGATATTTTCTTGATCCCTAAGGATGTAACACACACAACCAAACACATGAAAATAACTTACGTTAGGTCTTTTACCTTTCTAAATTTCATATGGAGTTTTGTTAGTACCTGGTCGTAAGAACACATGGTTGATTATGTAACAGGAAGTGTTAATTGCCTCAACCCACAGTCTTTTTGAAATTTTTTTGCTATTCAACATTACCCTAGCCATTTCTTGAAGGGTCCGATTTTTCCTTTCAACAACTCCATTTTGTTCAGGAGTTTTGGGCGCTGAAAACTCATGAGAAATACCTAGAGATTTACAAAAATCATCATAAACAGTATTCTCAAATTCTTTACCATGATTACTTCGAATTCTTACAATCTTACCTATATTGCAATCCTTTTCAAATCTTAATTTCATGCAAAGAGTTTTAAAGGCATCAAAAGTATCTGAATTTTCCCCTTAAAAAATCAACCCAAGTAAAGCGAGAAAAATCATCCACACAAACAAATTTGTACACTTTTCTATTAATTCATGAACTTTTGAGGTATTAATTCATGTGACACTTTTGTGGGAATTTTTCAATTGTTTCCCCAACTGGCAAGGTTTGCATTTACTTGCAGACTTTCTACCCAATTTGGGTAACCCACGAACTAACCCTGCACTTGCAATATTTTTCAAACTTTTGAAATTTATATGTCCTAGTTTTTTGTGCCATAAATCAGTTGTATTACATATGGCCGAATGGCATGTGAGTGTCGATGAGAGTGTGTAACAATTATCAATAGATCTATATCCTTTAAATACACTCATACCATTTTGATCAATAACATTGCAATCATCACGAGAAAAATTTACTTTGAATCCTTGGTGATAAATTTGAGTAATGCTAATTAAATTAGCCTTAAGTCCTTCGACAAGTAAAACATTTCTCAATTTTGGTAACCCATCAACATTTAGGGTACCTTTTCCAACAATATTTCCTGCCATACCATAACCAAAAGATACAACACCACATTTTAAAGATTTGAAATTAGAGAGTATACTGACATCACTTGTCATATGTCTATAGCATCCACTATCAAAATACCAAGAATTAGAGGTATGAGTTGTATGACAAGTAAATGCATCAAGAATTTTTTTTTTTTTCAATTCAAACCTTTTTCAAATGGTTTTTTCACAATCTGTTTTGTTTTACTATAATGATTGAGATAATTATTTTTGAAAAAATTCATCATAGTAAACACATCTAGGTCTGATGTGCCCTTTCACTCCACAAAAATAACAAATGGGAACAAAATGCCCAGTTTTATTACTTTTGAGAAACTTGGTCTGTGTAACAGATGTTGAAATAGACTGCACGTCTGTTGCATCAGATATATGAGATGTTCCTACAGAAACATTAGTGGTTGAGCCATAAACAATTCCAGATTTTACAAAAATGGTTTTGCCTTTTGATTTTGACCCATCAAACCCTAATCCAGAAAAATTACATGCTTTTTGTCCTGCAACAGTTACATCATCCAAAATCGTAGAATTTGGATTGAGTTTTTTTACACCTTAACATTGTGATTAATTTTATTTGATAATCTCTTAATTTCACAGTCCTTAGCAATAAGTTTATTATCAAGATTCTTTACAGTACTTTCAAGTTCGTCATTTTTTTTTGGTAAAGATTTGTTTTTGCTTGCCATTAAGTGATTATCAGAACATACTTTTAACCACAGATCGTGCATGTCTTTCTACCACTCTTTCAAAGAGTCCTTATCAAGATCGGATTCACTGGATTCCCATTTATAATTTTCTTCCTGAACTTTGTAGTTTAGACAAACAAACCTTTTTATAACCTGCGAATTTAAAGTTAATCCATAAACAACATAAGTTAAGGCAAGGTTTGAGTTATTTTCTTCAACGCTACTTTCTGAGTCCTTGTCACTCTAAGTAGCTTCCATTACCTTTTTATTCTTCTTTAGTGTATTGGCACATTCAAATTTAATATGAAAAAATCCTTCACATTCATCTTACCAATAATATTCCCTTGGCACTCCTTTTCCCTCTTGAGCTTTTTTCATAGAGTTTTGCTATTAAGAGTTTTAATGAGCACAAATTTTTTTCAAGAAAAAAAAAATTACCTCATCTAATTCAATTCATATAGGATTTAATCTAATTTATAAATTATGGATATCACACTTGTGGAGATTGATTAGATTGAAAAATCTAAAATTCATACTAGTACAAATTTGACTTTTTATATAAAAAAGTCATGGATCTAATCCAATCTAATTCACATTTATTTATACATTTTAAGAAAAATTATAAGAAAAAATATTAATATTTTAAAAAGAGCATTGTGAAACAAAATAAATTTTGTATTTGTTGATATTATTTGTGTGCTATTGGAGTTGTATATTGTTTATGCACTTATAAGTTGTTGTTGTTTGTTTAAGACTAAGTTTGATTCAATTTGATAAGGGTTTTATTTCAATATTAATGGGGTGAAATTCCGTATTTTAATATTACTAAGTGATTTAAAATAAACAAATTAAATGTGGAATATTGATTAAGTTGTTTAGACTGATTCCAGTTTTGTTAACACTACTTATGCAACTGTTAAAACAAAAATAGAAAAATAGGTAAAAATTCAACACACGAGAATTTTTACGTGGTTCAGAAATCATTTCAGATAACCTACATCCACTAGGTCACGTCTAGAGAATAAACCAATTAGTAAAGAAATAACGTGTACAAAAGTATTGACTTAAATAATGTAAGGCTCCCTCTTAAGCTATTTTCGCAATCTTATTGTACTCTTTTCTATGAATCTGATTTTGATGAAACCCTGATTCTCTTGAACTCCCTTCAAAGAATAACGAGTGCTCACTTCCTTCCGAAGTGAGACTTAGATAGAATCATCTCCCAAGGATTCTTATGAATACGTTATCAATAGACTCTACCTGTTTACAACAGACTAGATACATATGCACAAGTACACTCAGCACTCTCACAAAGATTAAGGTTAACAAACTTAATCTCTACAAAGAAAACACTCTTCAAAATAACAACAAAATATTTATGAATTTTCAAATAGAAGAGATAAAATTTACAAAGGCCTTGGCAAGATATTTATAGGTAAAGAAATCGTCCAAGGCTTGCTTTCTCTAAGATCTTGTAATCAATTTCTAAATTTATTTGATTTAGAAAATTAGTGAGCTAGATTAATTTTGTGTTGATAGATTAGGAAACTGTTGAGTCAGCAACGACATCAGACTTATCTGGCAAAACAAACTTGGTCATTTCTTTTCACCATGTTCATTTTCGAAAATGTCCTTGTTCCTGAATGAACATAATCCTTGAAAATATTCTTACAAGATAATTTAAATACATTATTTTATCAATAAATATTAATTGTGATAAATATGGTAAAAAAAGTTGTATTCACACTAAAACTAGCTGAATCATGTGACAATTAATTAAGGATATGCTACTAATTTTTCTCAATATACTTAAAATATTTTGTCCAAAATAAAGTTAGTCAACAGAGATTTTTACATTGAGTATTTTATCTATTTTGTTGTTGACCTAAATATATATATATATGAATTTTAGTTATAAATTATTCAAATTTTATAAATAACTTAATTATTTTTTATAAGAATAATTGTTCTAAAATAACAGATTCTTTTTGCACTATTACAGATTGAATTAGTTTTGAATTGTATTGCAATTTTGATTAGATCTAAAATATGAAATTCATAATTAATGCGAATTGAATTGGTTATAACCAAATAGTGAGTGGATTAGATTAGAAGAACACTCATATATATATATATATATATATACTAGATACAAGCAACGTGCGATGCACATTTCCTTAGTTTTATTTATAGAATTTATTAACTATTTTTATTAAATTTTTATCATTTCATATAAATTTCAAATAAGTAAACAATATTATATATAAAATAATGACATAAACATATTTAAAGAAAAATTAAACCAAAACATTTTTTATGATTTTTAAAAATATATATAATATGATAACCTTTTTAAATATAAATTAAACTTTTTTAATAAAAATTAAGATTTTGTACTATATATTATTGTTATAATGATACTTTATAATATTTAAATTTATATAAATATAATAATTAAATATCTATTCTTGTATTAAATATTATTATAATAATATATTTTAAAATATTTGAATTCATATTAATATAATTAGTAAAAAATTAGGATTATATATTATTATCATAATAATGTTTTCAAACATTTGAATTTATATTAATATAATTATTAAATATCTAGTCTTGTGTTATATATTATTATAATAATGATATTTTATAACATTTGAATTTATATTAGTATAATTATTAATTATGTAGTCTTATATTAAATATAAGAGATATTTGCGGTGAAAGTACCTATATTATTGTATTTGTAGCACTTAAGTACCCAAGTTATTTTTTTGGCGTCGAAGGTACCTTTTGTCCATGTTTTAATACAGTTTATTCCAGTTGTCTGTTTCGTCGTTAAGTCCACCTACATTGTGTGAAATTTGTTTATAACTTCGGTACTTTCACCACAATCATATCTTAAATTGGTTACTTTCGCTGCAAGCATCTTTTTAAATTGGATATTTTCGCCGCAAATATCCCTTTAATTTGGTAATTTTGCCTATGTGTCACAGACGAACTTAACGATGAGAATTGAAGGTTAAACCAAACAACACTAAAACATAGACAGAATGTACTTTCGCCGCCAAAAAAATATTGGGTACTTAAGTGCTACAAACGTAATAACTTAGGTACTTTCGCCGCAAATAATGATATTTTATAATATTGATAACTTGGTATTTTATAATATTTGAATTAATATTAACATAATTAATAAATATTTATTTTTAATTAATTTTAAATATATATTCCATTAAATATATAGAATATTGGGTTAAAGTTAAGAAAAAAAGTTAAAATCGTGAATTTATATTATCTCCACACACTTTTTATATAAAGAGATATATATATATATATATATATATATGGAAGACTTCTCAATGGTTACTACCCATAGATGGGTACTAATAATTATGGTGATGTGGCAATATGGTGACTTGGTATAGCAAGTCACCAACAGGTCATTTTAATTAATTTAGTTATTATTTTTTTTATCAGAATTAATCTTTATATAGAAATTGACATAATTTTAATTAGCCAATATGTAAGTCCATATTGTTTTTTTAATCTCTCTGATGTGTGATCAAATGTAATACTAATATTAAGACCATTATATCATGTTTATATAAATTTGAGAGACTATTATCTATTAAAAACATTCATGATTCTGAAAGATTAATTTGAGAGATTAATTTTTTACTTTTTAAAACAGGTCACAAACATAATAAGGTTCCTAGTGGACAGCTATAATACACCTATCCCAGCCATACTTGAGATCCCATCCAAGGATCATCCATACGACCCAACTCATGATTCAGTTCTTTCTCGAGTCAAGTACCTCTTTTCTGCTGAATTTGTGGCCTTAGATAGACGTTGAGAACTGCCGATATTCTCTTAGTGAGATGGAAAAACAACATAGCAGTCAGTCCTCGGGCTGATAGAGTTTATTATCTACTTTGGCTCTTGTGCTTAATATTCAGGCTGATAAATCTTGAATAACTAGTTTCTTTTTTCTAGAAATTCATTGAAGACGACCTCTTCCCTCCACTCCAATCTATGAGAAAATGTCTGATAATATCTATAAAGAATTATGAACAAAAATCTGAAGTGGATATCAAATGGGGATGGACCCAAGGAGCTTACTCCTATCATCACCATAGCATAGATGATTACTGTGTGCTTAATATTCTTCTATGCCTAACAAATCATATATTTGATTTATGAGAGTTCAAAAAGTTAATATTTCAATAAGATACTTAATATAGCATTTTCTCTTTATATTCCGAATATGATTTTTTTTATTAAAATACAATTAAAAAATATATATATAGATTTCTAATAATATAAAAATGTTTTGAAAAAAGTCAAAAAGTTATTGTTGCTTTTTTTTTTTACATTATTTTCATATAATATTAATAACTTTGAAATTTATTTATTATTTTAATAAATATATTTTTCTCATTTTGAATTTTGAATATAAATACACAAATGGGTGATTGAATATTTGAAATTTAAATGCTAATCATAGCCAAATTTTGTAATTAGTAATCTTAGTAAATAGAAAATGTAACTTTTAATCTACCAATGAATTTTATTACGAGACAAATAAAAATGACATACATTGTGCATTAAAGTTTATTAGGTGATAGTTTATTTCAAATAAACATTTATGTAAATTTTAATATTTAATGTTTTATTATAGAAAAAATCTATTATTAAAAATATATTGAATTTTTTAATAAAAACATAAAATAACAAAAAGATGTTTTAACAAATACTATATTAATATACGATATGTTAATGAATAATTTTTTTTAAATGTATATTACAAGCTATTAAATATAGCAATCACCATTGTTATATTTGGAAACAAATAAAATAATAATTTTTCATTAACTACTGAAGGGTATTGAATAAACTAATAGAATTATAATTTTCATTAATTAAAATTTTGAAATAATAAATATACACACACTAATGTTAAAATTATTAATTATATATAGAAACTAAAATATGTTGCAAAACTATATTCTTTTTAGTGGCATTTGAAAAAATGTAACTAAAAATAATTAAATATCATTTTCAAATATTACAAAATTTTTAATAATAATGAATTACATACTTGTTTTTTATATTAATTTTTTTTTTAGTGACATTCTATAAAAATGTTACTAAATGATATTTCAGAAAATAAATTCCTTTTTAATGTATATTTGTAGACATTTTGATATAATAAAATTTTATAAATACTTTCTAATAACAATTTAACATTACAATATTTGTTTATGTATACAAAACATCTACGTAATACACATAATAAATAAAACATATGTAATTCTATTTACAAAAGTTTACTAAAACAAAATACATAATTGTAGTATAGAGCTTTACTTCTTCTTCTTCAGTTTCTTTCAATTTCTTCAAAAAAAAATCTTCTAAGCTCTTAATTTTCTTTTGCAATTTGCATAGTCAAAATGCTTGCATTGGTAATTCAGACACCTCCCAAATCTCACAAAATGATACCTAGATATGCTCCCTCCATCAAACCATTTCTTGCTAATGATGCTATCTCTGCATCACTAAATTGAAATAATGCCTGCAAATCCAATAAAAATGAGGGTGATAGTGAAGATTAAAATCGTACACTCAAAGAAATTTCATTATCAATATTCAATATCTTCGACATATCATAAAAAAATAACCCAGAAAAAAAGATAAAATGAAAATAATGAAAATAAGGATGATAGTGAAGATTAAAATATGACAAAAGTATATGAGAGCATTACCGCACAATGAAAAATATGGGAGGTGCGCGACACTGGGCTTTGAAGTCTTGACCCTAAGGTGTCCTATGGTGGTGGCAGTGACTTTCATATCTGTCTATAGAGCGAGATCGGAGCCGAGAATCCCAGAAACGCCGGCGACATTCAAAGTCAATCTTTTTGAAAACCCAAAAAATAAATAACCAGTTTTTCTTTTTGAAAACTAGAATGTAGCAGTTATAACATTCTTGAGTTATTTTTTTATTAATATATAATGCTTATTTATAATACAAATTTCCTTTATAATGTTTAGATATGATTTTTTTTAATTCTTTAATTTAATAATTATATGACCGACATGCCATCATGTCACTCTTATAAAAATTTAAAAAAATCACAATTTATTTTTAGAAATTTTAATTAAAAACTATAAATATAAATTATTGATCTTAATCCAATGGTTAATATCAAAGTAACCATCTATGGGTAGTAACTATTAAGAGTGCACCCATATATATATATATATATATAATATTCTACCAATACTTTTTAAATTAAAAATAAATACGGAGGTCTCTTTTTAGGAATATTTAATTTTAAATTTTTAGTTGAAACATTACAATTCTTTATTTATTATAAATATATACAAATCGGAAATTTAGTTGGCTTTTTTAAGCTTTTAAAATAATAATGACTAGTATAATAAAAAAAATTATATTTTGAAGAGTATATATTGCTTCTTAATTTAACTATAATTTTTTTATTTTCTTTTAACCTACAAAAAATTGTACTATTGTTTATTAATTGAATATAATATTTTTAGTTGATTTTAGATAATACTTCTATTTAAATAATAATAATTAAATTTTAGATATTTAAAAGTCCATTTGAGATATGACCCACATATTCAAAATGGAATTTTTCATAAATATAGCTTTTTAGCCACTACTTTGCAAAAATATGAGAACTAAACTTTCTCTTATTTGTATGGAAAAATTTAATTAATAAAAACTCAATGTATGGGAAAACTAATCACATATAAGAACTCAAAATTAAACAAAAACACATCAGCAAAAGGAGGGGTACTATGGTAATTAACATAGCAAAAACTCCTTTGCTGAAACTTGAGTCCAAACCCTAGCCACACAATCCCGTTCTTTGTGTGTATATTTCTAGGGGTAACTGATTACCTTCCCGTTCATTGTGTGTATATTTCTGGGGGTAACTGGTTACCTTCATGTTTTGATGTGTGTGTATATTTCTGGGTTCTTTATGGTAACTAGTTACCTATGTTACTAAAATCATAATTACTTCTTCTTCCTTTTTTAATGAAGTGTTCTTCCACTTTTTCATTCAAATTTGATGTTTATTTTCATATTTAATATGAGTAATTCATCACACATCTTATGGTAAATGGTTACCCATCTTATGACGGAAGGTTACTCCTGTTAGAGTAACTGCTTACTCCTCCTGGTAAATGTTATTTAACCTAGCTCTAGGATTTTTTTTACATAATTGTCAAATATCATTCAAATAACTGCTATCTTATCCAAAATTTGAAAAAACAAACGTACAAAATAAAAAAAAAAAGGAAAAACAAGTTTATAATAAATAAAAAATAACAAACACAATTAATATTACAAAAAAAATTGCGAAACAACCAAAGAAAAATTTAATATAAAATTAGTTACATAAAAATAATATAAAAAAACAAATAAGCTAAAATCATAATAATAAAATTAGAAACACACCCTTCCAAATTAATAAAACTTGATTAAGAGTAAAACAATGACATAAACTAACTTTTATACAAAATATGGGAAAATAAACCTATAAAAGTGAAAATTCTTAAGAAAAGCCATATTTTTGCACATTCTATTAAAAATCTCATATAAAATGTAATATCCTTTATTTAAAACTTTTGCTTAAAATTTCACAAAAGTTTGAGACAATGTTGAAATAAATTTATCAGTTTTCATACAAAAACAATACCAAAGTAAATATCAAGTAATTATATATATGTTTGTGGATACTCAAAATTCCATGCTTGTAAAAGATCCAAAGCACGTGCTAAGGTCCCATAAATGCCCAAGTACATACCCCTGCCTCTGCAAGGCGCCTTGCACCACCATCGTCCCGCGAGGCCCCTTATTCCCTCGCCTCGCGCACATGGGTCACTGCCGCAAGGAGACAAGCGTCTCGTGGCCCCCAAGACGCCTCGCACCACTCTCGCCTCGTGCACCAGCCGCGCCGAGGGTCTCGCGTAGCGGCTGTGCCGTGGGTCTTGTGGTGTCCTCGCCTCGTGCACATGGGTCACTGCCGCCAGGAGACAAGCGTCTCGTGGCCCCCAAGACGCCTCGCACCACCTTCGCCTCGCGAGGCCCTTATGCCCGCGCCTCGCGCACCAGCCGCACCGAGGGTCTCGTGGCCTTTCCTCGCGCATCGGCCGTGCGCCTGGGTCTCGTGGTGGCCACGCCTCGCACACTAGCCACGTCCTTAGGGGCCTCGTGAGAGACGGCCTCGCCACAACCTCGTCCTTATGGGCCTCACGAGAGACGGCCTCGCCACAACCTCGTCCTTATGGGCCTCGCGAGAGACGACCTCGCCACAACCTCATCCTTAGGGGCCTCGTGAGGCATGGCCTCCACTAAGCATCCCGCGGCCTTAGGGGTCTCGCGAGAAACAGCCTCGCCACACCCTCGTCCTTAGGGGCCTTGTGAGAGAAGGCCTCGCCACAGCCTCGTCCTTAGGGGCCTCGCAAGACATGGCCTCCCTGAGGCATCTCGCGCCGCATACGTAGTAGGCCTTGTTGAAGAGGCATTATCTCTCTCTTTGAGATAAGCGCCACCAACGGAGCACCATTCTCTCTGTGGGCCTCACAAGAAGTAAAATCAAGGACCTCTTTAACACACGATTAAGGAAGGATAGGGGAAGCCTCATAGCAATTCGACGCAAAGTCAGAAGAAGTACGGAGCGCACTTACAAACTAACAGGAATTAGAGTACGGACACAAGGCCCACGCTAGACAAGTAGTGGTCATACAAGTGAGGTACCTGTTATGGTCCTCACCAGCCCATCTCTGACACTAGTGCTGGGCGAGAAGTGGAGGCACGATCGAGTACTAAAGTGGAGGTGCCCCCGCAGGCTCTGACCATGTACTAGAGCCGACACCACTACACCTAATACCACTCCCCTGACAATGTACTCGTATAGGATCTGGTCCCCTGGGACCACAATGTATCAGGGCCATTAGAGCCCACTATAAAGGGAACCTCACTTCATCATAGAAGAGGGGTTGGAAAAACATTATAGCTTTATACCAAGAGAAATACAAGTTCTTTTCTTCATTTTCTTTCCGCAACTATTTTTTAAGTTTCTTATTAGGTCCGTGAAGTTTTTCATTTTTAAGCTATATACTTTGATTTTTTCTAACTTAACTTCGTTGACGAGCTCTTACCGTCAACAGTTTGGCGCCGTCTGTGGGAAGGATAAGTGCCAAGACACTATTCTTCCATTGATTCCGGCAGGGAAGAAATGCCAAGACGTTCTAAACGACTAAGAGACCCACGAGAGGTGGAGGTCCACCTTGACGGAGATCAGCTGAAAGCCTCCATGAAGAATCCTCCTCCACCCTAAACTATGGATGCCCCAAAGGTGCCCAGGGTTCACGAAGATGAAAGGGAGGCCTCATCCCCGGCCGTCCCACCTGATGAGAATCGTCCAAGGTCAATAGCTGCCCCTGCGAGAGATGCTGATGAGTTCCCGCCCCCAAGGCCGTCGTAGGTGCCAAACTCTAGCCGGCAAGATCCGGACCCATCGATGCGCAGGCATGACAAGCATCCCCGAGTCCATTCCGTGAGCTCAAGTTCTAGATCTCGAATTTATGAAGAGGAGATACGCAAACTGCACCGTAAGAACCAAAGGCTAGAAACCACCTTAGAGAACATGCAAGAGGTGTTGAGTGACCTGCTACAAGGGAAATCAAACATGTCTCTCCCTAGGAAAAAAGAGAGAGGTCAAGAGGGGGCAGAAACCACAGTCCAAGTGGATGATGGGAGGACTCGACTCTCCACCAGTAATACCCCCAGGACAAAGCAACGCAAACGTCCTGGACCACCGAAGCAACCCCAGAGGCCAGAGCAGAAGAACAACGCTGACCTTCGTAATGAAGTCAAAGTCACTTCAAGGAAAACACCATCAGACTTACGGGAATAGCTCAACAAGAGAAGGGCGGATAAAAGGACTACACCTCCTATGGCGCCTCGGGAAGACAAAGGAAAGGGAAACGCTAACCTGTCCACGTTGAGAGACTCCTTGAACAAGAGGAGACAAGACCTCGACTCAGAAATGAGGAGCCTTTAGAGCAAGATAGTCACCGCATCTAGGGGACAAGCCGTCGATGACGAGTTCGACCATGAATTTCCCTTCACTAAGGAAATCAAAGCCATTCGGCTCCCAGCCAACTTCAAGGAACCTCATATGACCCCATATGAAGGAAATACGGATCCTAAGTACCATCTGGACGCATTTAACGATCTAATGAAGTTAAGGGGGATTAGTAGCGGGGCCAGATGCCATTGCTTTGCTGTCACATTGAAAAGACTTGTGTACAAATGGTTAAAAAATGAGAGTCTAAAGAGCTACATCTACAGGTTCAATATGGAGGCAACCAAGGTAGGGAGCTTGACCCGTAGAGAGCTAAAAATGGCCATCACGGCTGGAGTACACCCTGGAAGTAAGTTATGAAATAACATGCTCAAGAGAGAGGTCACAGATTTGGACGATTTCTACGAGCGAGCATTGATATACATTCATGTAGAGGATGGTCACGAGAGCCTTAAGGCCGGAAAAGACCGGTCCCCACCAAAACCCTCAATCGAGGAAGGCCAAAGCGGTGCAAAGAAGAAGAGGGTCTATGAAGGAAGAAGAGATGATCAGCCTCGAAAGCCCAGCACACTGATGAGCACAGGCAAGGCCCCTACACCTTTTATACTGACCTCACCCACGCGAGGGAACATATCTTCGTTATGAATGAAAACCAGGTCCCTTTCAGGAGGCCCCCGCCAATGAAAAAAGACTGATAAAAAAGAAACCCTAGTAAATACTGCCAGTATCATGAAGAAATCGGCCACACCACTGCAGAATGCACCCATTTGAAAATAGAAATCGAAGAGCTTATACGCAGGGGACATTTGGGCAGATACGTCCGCAAAGAGAACCAAAGACCGGAAGAAGGAGCATCCTCGCCAAGGGCACGAGAGGTAGCCCTAGAGGTACAAGGGGAAATCAGGACCATCTTCGGAGGGCCAGGATTCGAAGGCGAATCAAGGAAGGGGCGAGACAAATATGCCAGAGAAGCAAGACGAAGTCCACCACCGTGCGTCTTAAGTTTGGAGCAACGCCCCCCAAAGAGTTTTAAGGGTGAGAATGACTTGATAACCTTCACTGAAGAAGACGCACGGGGTGTACATTTCCCCCATAATGACCCCTTGGTGTTGACTGTCCAGGTTGCAAACATGAGGGTGCATCGGGTCTTGGTGGATAATGGAAGCTCTATGGACATCCTATATCGCCCCGCTTTGGAGAAAATAGGACTAAAAATCCGGCACCTAAAGCCTTGCATTACCTCCCTGTATGGATTTATAGGAGATTCAATACAGTCCCTAGGGGCAATTGAGTTAGCCCTCACCATGGGAGAACAACCCATACAAACCACCATAATGGTAAACTTTGTCGTGGTAAATTGCGCCTCAGCCTTCAATGCCGTATTAGGGAGACCCTCCCTAAGAGAATTGAAGGCAATAACTTTTGTGTACCACTTAGCTATGAAATTCCCAACTCCCGGGGCAATAGCAAGCGTGAAAGGAAAGCAGAAGGAAGCGAGGGAATGTTATAATACATCCCTCCGCACGGCCATAAAGCCATAAGAGCCAATGGCAATGGTTGTGCATGAAGGCGCAAACCCACATGAGTTGGATCCGTGAGTCGCGTAAGAACCCAGAGCTGAGCCAGTAGAGTTGGAGGATGTCACGGTCATGAATGAGTCATTGAGAAAGTTGAAGGTAGGAAGAAACCTTCCAGGTATCGTGAAAGAGAAGCTGGTAGAATTTCTGAAAGCCAACCTCGACGTATTCGCCTGGAGTCACAGGACATGGTAGGAATAGACTTGTCGATCATGTGTCATCACTTAAACATGGACCCAAAAGCAAGGCCTGTGAGGTAGAAAAGAAGAGCACTAGACCTAGAAAGATACGCGACCTTAAAAGAGGAGGTTGACAAGTTGAAGGAAAATGAGTTTATCCGAGAAGCATTCTACCCTATATGGGTATCCAACCCAATTTTAGTCCCAAAGCCCAATGGAAAGTTGAGGACTTGTGTGGACTTTACTAACCTCAATAAAGCCTGCCCTAAGGACAGATTCCCACTTCCTAGGATAGACTAGTTAGTAGACGCCACGACGGGTCACGAGCTACTCAGCTCATGGATGCATATTCTGGGTACAACAAAATACCCATGAACCCGGGCGATGAAGAGCACACTTCATTTATAACAAACAAGGGGCTTTATTGCTACAAAGTGATGCCTTTTGGTCTAAAGAACGCAGGTGCTACTTATCGAAGGCTGGTGAACAGAATGTTTGCGAATCAAATAGGAAGGAATATGGAAGTATATGTGGACGATATGCTGGTAAAGACAAAGAAGGCGGAAGAGCTCACAAATGACCGCAGTGAAATGTTTGGCACCCTTCCAAAATTCAGAATGAAGCTAAACCCGCTCAAGTGCATCTTCGGAGTCTCATCGGGGAAGTTCCTGGGTTTTATGGTGAATTCTTGAGGTATTGAGGCCAACCTTGACAAAATCAAGGCATTTCTAGAAATGAGCCCACCACAAAGAAAGAAGGAGATGCAATGCTTAACATGGAGAGTAGCAGTCCTCAATAGGTTCATCTCCAGATCCACTGACAAATGCCTCCCTTTCTTCAACATCCTAAAAGGAAGAAAAAAGTTTGCTTGGGATGATGATTGTTAGGAAGCCTTCACTAAGCTGAAGGAACACCTTGGAAAACCACCCTTTTTGGCCAAGCCAGAAAAAGGGGAAAATTGTACTTGTATTTAGCTGTATCAGAGCATGCTATAAGTGCCGCCTTAGTCAAAGGAGAAAAGAAGCATCAGCAGCCCATGTACTATATGAGCAAGCGGTTGGTAGATGCGAAAACCCGGTACCCAGAAATAGAAAAGTTGGCACATGCCTTGATAGTGGCTTCTCGAAAGTTGAGGCCTATTTTCATGCTCATGCGATCGAGGTGCTCACCAACACCCCTTTGCGTCAAGTCTTGCACAAACCAGAAACTTTGGGAAGGTTGTTAAAGTGGTCGATTGAATTAAGTCAATTTGACATCACTTACACCCCAAGAACCTCAATCAACGGGCAGGTACTTGCAGACTTTATAGTCGAGTTTGCACACCGACCCCATGAGGAGGGAGAAGAAGAAAAGAATGAACCGACAGGTGAAGGGGAAGAGCAGCCTGAAGAATGGATCCTCCATGTAGACAGGGCATCTAACGAAGGAGGAGCTGACGCTGGCATAGTGATGACGAGACTTGAGGGACACTAGATGTATTGCATCCTAAGATTCAGATTTGAAGCTTCCAACAACGAAGTAGAATACGAGGTATTGTTGGCCTGTGGCTAGCTAAGGAGTTAAAGGTAACTTACTTGCATGTCTTTAGTGACTTACAACTGGTAGTGTTTCAGGTGAAGGGTGAATATCAAGCTAGAGGCCCAAAAATGGCTGCATATCTCGCCAAGGTGAAGGGGTATTTGGATCAGTTCAAAAAATACACCATAGAACAGATCCCTAGGGAGCAAAACACAAATGCTGATGCTTTCGCGAAATTCGCCTTTACTTGAGATGAAGACACACTTGAGTCCATCCCTGTCGAATACCTCTCCAAGCTTAGCATAGCAGAAGAAAAGATCCATATGGTCAGTAGACCTGAAGAGTCATGGTTTGCACCCATTGTGAGGTACTTAAATGACGGGACCTTGCCTCTGGACAAAAAAGATGCCCGTAAGCTGACTTACAAAGCTGCCCAATACACCCTAGTAGATGGAGTCTTATATAAGAGAGGCTTCACTACCCCGCTCCTACGGTGTGTAGATAAGGGAGGGGTTTCAAAATTTTTGCAAGAGATACACGAAGGGGAATGTGGAAATCATGCTGGGGGGCAGTCCACGGCAAAAAAGGCCATCCGCCAGGGGTATTATTGGCCTAACATAGAGAAGGACGCGAGCGCTTTCGCGAAAAGGTGTGACAAGTGCCAAAGGCATGCAAATTAACCCAGACAGTCACCAAATGAGATGGTGAGTATGACCAGTCCGTGGCCCTTTGCTATGTGGGGGATTGACTTGATTGGAGCGTTACCAGTAGGAAGAGGAGGAGAAAAATATGCGGTGGTAGCAGTCGATTATTTTACTAAATGGGTGGCAGCAGGCCTCTAGTCAACATAACGGCTAAGCAAATCACCACCTTCGTCAACAAATTTATCGTCTGCAGGTTCGGAGTACCCTACAAGATAATCTTCGACAATGGGACGCAATTTTAAGGAAGAATATTCGAGGAATATTGCAGGGAAAAGGGAATCAAGAGGAGTTTCTCTGCGGTAGTACACCCACAAGCCAATGGACAAGTGGAGGCCATCAACAAGATCCTAAAAAGGAACTTGAAAACAAAGTTTGAAAAGTTGAAAGGGGCCTGGGTCGAAGAACTTCCCAATGTACTTTGGGCCTACAGGACCACACCTCGTTCCACCACTGGAGAGACACCTTTTGCCTTAGCCTATGGCTGCGAGGCTATCTTTCCAATAGTAGTGAATATTAACTCCATCCGCACACAAGCATAACCATGCTAATATCGCAGCATTAGCCGGGAATTTGGACCTGTTGGAAGCTAAAAGGGAAATGGAAAAACTGAGGCTGGCAACATATCAGCAACGAGCCGCAAGATACTATAATTCAAGGGTGCGAGAGAGGGCATTCAGGGTTGGAGACCTCGTGTTGTGGAAAGTCCTGCCCAACACTCGAGATCTGAGCGTGGGTGTGCTAGGGGAAAACTGGGAAGGGCCCTACCAAGTTGCCCAGGTTGTGCCCCCTAATGCCTACAAGCTTGCATGCTTGGATGATACCATGGTACCTAGAGCATGGAACGCAGAACATCTAAAGAAATATTATCAGGAAGACCTCCATGCTGGGGCACAAATGTCATTGTTCTGTCTAACGTGCAAGTTAAATGTAATAGCAATAAGTTTAACTTGGATTCCTTAATATGTAGAAAGAACGAAGTCACGTTAAGTTATCATGTACTTCACCTGTTTCCAATGAATATGATGTGACACTAGATGAACAAGTAGTAAAAGTTCTTGTTTAAGAAAAATGATTATCAAAATACGTGAATGGAATGATGAAAGTGCCTGCCGAGATAAATCTCGCCAACCACTTGGGGGCAGAGTATATAGCAAAGAAGAGGATCCTAAAAGGACCCCTTATATCCTAAAAAAGACTTGGCAAGACATCACTTGAGTTCACAAGGATCAGCTGCCCTTATGAACATCAGGGAAGTCAAAAGGTCCTACAAAAAAAAGAGAGAAAAAAGGGCCTCCTAGTAAAGGCAGATGCTTCCTGTAACACCCTGGTTACCCCAGAACAGTTACAGTGAACGGTGAACTGGAAATTTGCCCCGCTACCCGAGTCCTTTGGTTAAAAACGTGTTCTAAGTGTCATTAACAAGTTAAGGTGGAAAATCAATAAAAAGGAAAGGATATACTAATACATAAAACTTTTCATGGGCCCACAAGAACATTTACAAGTAATTTATAACTCAAAATGGTCATTACAGTTTCAAAACTACAAACCCGCTGACCTAAGCAGCAAAAATAGGGTAAACCCCCTAGTTCCTCTAAGAACTCCTTGGCCGTGGTGGTCAAGCGGCCGCACATGTACACATCACCACCTAAGCTCTCCACTCAAGGTTGGGTGAGCTTTTCTTTCCCTTTACCTGCACCACATAGCACCCATGACCCGAGACCCAGCGAGAAAACACAATAAAGCATGATATAATATCATTAATGATCATAATAATCATTTAGGATCATCAGTCCAAAACAAATAGGTGACAGTCGCAAAAGTCATTAAGTTGGGTCCAGCTCCCTTTAGCCTTGTGACGATAGGGTCACCGGGGCTTAATAAGTAAGTGAACTTTTATTAGTTCGAACATGATAGGTGCATGGTGACTAGTCACCAACATAACCTTCCTCATGACCTTAGAGTCATAGCCCTGGAATAGCATTCCCTAGCCATGTGACAAACAGTCACCAGGCCTTTGGCCCTGGCTCTAGTAACTATTTTTAGACTAGACAAGCGCTTATAAGTTCGTCGACCTTGGGGTCGGTCCAGCGTTAATGCCTTAGAGCCATTAACCGCTAATATCGATTAGATCAAATCTTCATTTGGCTCGGCGTTCATGACGCTATGCCATTTCTGACTCTTAGGTCAGTGTCCCTGACTAGTCAGTGCATATATACGTAAACAACACTTTGCTAGCATTTAATAGGCAATCCATATCCACATTTACCAATCAACATGCCTCAATAACAATCACGCATGTCATATACAGGGTGCAGTTTTCTTACCTCCAGTTCGAGCGAGAATTAATAATAAGAACGACCCTTGAGAACGATCAACCTTTTGGTCCCTTAGCGGTTACCTGGTCATAACCAATTATGGGATTCCATCAATAAAATGAATAATAAAGGGTTCCCAAACCAAAACCTAGCCTCAGAGACATCGAACACTACTAAACCGGGTAGTAGGATTGACCCCGAGGCCTAAGGCTAGCATCCCCGAGCCAAAAACCCATTTTTGGCCAAAAAGCCACTAAGGGTCGCGGCCCTCCTTGGCCATGCTGTGGCCCGCCCCTCAAATAGAGGCGGCCTCCTTCACCATTCTTCAAGGGCCACGGCCCTCCCTAGCCATGCTGCGGCCCAACCCCCAGTTCTGCCAATACCCTGGTTTTTCCTCCCTTGCGATTTTCCTTGGAACCAACCTTTCAAACCAAGCTCAAACACCACTCAAACATCAAATACAACCCCTAAAATTGATCTATAACGCTCCCTCATCAAAACCCAAGATAAACCCCAACCAAAACTTCCATTAATTCCAACTATCCACAAAGAAATCACAAGCTGAAAACTAAAGCCAAAACAGAGCATACCAGAAAACTAATGGCTGGAAACTTACCTCCAACTCAGGTTGTGATGCTCTTCAATGGTGGAACACTCTCCCAAACTCCCAAGGTCTACTTCCCGAGCTAGAATCCTCAACAAGAGCTCAAAAATCACAAAGGAAATGGAGGAGGAGGTACGGGTAAGCTTGAAGACTTGCTCTGTTTTTCCCCCTGTTTCACAGCCTAGAGAGTTTATATCTATCCTAGGGGTAAAAAGACTATTATACCCCTAGGTCAATTAAGGGTTTCTAAAGCTCCCAAGGGCAAATTTGTCCTTTCCAACCTATCTCGTTAATCATAATTAACGCTCTCCAATTCCCGCTATTCTCGATAATCTCAAACACCAATAATTCATATCCCGTTACCCTTTAATTCCCAGTAATGCTCAAATCATTAAAATCACCCCGAAGCTCATCCCGAGCCCCGAACTTAAACCCGTTATGACTAGACCGCTAATCAATATTCCAAGATCGTCTCATGCCGAATAGCTCGAACAAACCCACATTATAATGTGGTCTCAACAATATACCATTGACATGCATACAAATATATATTTATGCCCTCAACGGGCCAAATTACCATCACACCCTTGTAATGAAAATGTGGACCCACAGGCATGCATTTAACATCATGTTATAATATAATTCACATATACATGCATTCTATCAATTAATGTCATAATTAAACAAGTATGGCCCTCCCTGCCTACTATTCCCGCCATTAAACACATCGGAGAATTCGGGGCATTACAACTATCCCCTCCTTAAATTTCGTCCTCGAAATTTACCTGAACAGCTCGAGATACTGACTCTGCATATCTGACTGCAGTTCCCAGGTCGCTTCCTCGACCTTGCTGTTCCTCCACAATACCTTAACCAAAGGTATCGTCTTATTCCTGAGGACCTTATCCTTTCTGTCAGGTATCTGAATCGGCTGCTCCTCAAAGGAGAGATCTGGCTCAAGCTCCAGATCTTCATAGCTCAAAATATGACTCACATCAGATACATACCTCCGAGGAGCTGATACATGAAATACATTATGCACGGCTGGCAACGCCGGAGGCAAAGCCAATCTGTAAGCCACCTGACCAATCCTCTCCAGGACCTCAAATGGACCTACAAATCTAGGACTCAACTTGCCTTTCATCCCAAACCTTCTCACCCCTTTCCATGGAGAGATTCTAAGGAAAACATAGTCTCCCACTTGGAACTCCACATTCCTGCGATTGGGATCTGCATAGCTCTTCTGTCTACTCTGAGAAGTAAGCATCCGAGCTCTAATCTTTTCAATGGCCTCACTAGTCCTCTGAACTGCCTCAGGACCCAAGTATCTCCTTTCACCTGTCTCATCCCAATGAATGGGAGATCTACACTTCCTACCATACATCATCTCATAAGGCGCAACTCCAATGGTAGATTGATAACTGTTATTATAGGAAAACTCTATCAATGGCAGCTACTTACTCTAAGATCCACCAAAGTCTAGCACACATGCTCTCAGCATGTCCTCCAAAATCTGGATCCTCCTCTTAGATTGCCCATCTATCTGAGGATGATAAGCAGTACTAAACTTCAGCTGTGTCCCCATGGCCTTCTGCAAACTCCCCCAAAACTTGGAAGTAAAAGTAGGGTCCCGATCTGACACGATCGACCTAGGTGCTCCATGGAGGCACACGATCTCTCTCACATAGAGATCTGCATACTAGTCAACTGTATAAGTAGTCCTCATTGACAAGAAGTGAGCTGACTTGGTGTAGCGATCCACTATCACCCAAATAGAATCATGTTGACCAATAGTCCTGGGTAAGCCCACGACAAAATCCATTGTGATGTCTTCCCATTTCCACTCTGGGATGTCCAAAGGCTGCAATAACCCTGCCAGCCTCTGATGCTCAGCCTTGACCTGTTGACATGTCAAGCACTTAGCCACATACTCCACTACATCTCTCTTCATCCCGGGCCACCAATACAACGATCTCACATCCTGATACATCTTCGTGGTGCCTGGATGGAAAGAGTAAGGTGTAGTATGAGATTCATCCAGAATCTCTCGCCTCAAAGTAGTGTCTAGTGGAACACATATCCGCCCCTTGTATCTCAACAAGCCTAACTCAGACACTATATAATCTCTGGATGCTCCAGCCAGAACATCCTCTCTGATCTTGATCAGCTGTGGATCACTCATCTGACCTTCCTTGATTCTCTGCAACAACATAGACTGTAGCGTAATATTAGCCAACTGGCCCACCAGCAACTCTATACCAGCTCTGGTCATCTCATCTGCTAATTCCCTGGCTATCAGCCTCATACCATAAATCTGTCTCGGACCCTTCCGGCTTAAAGCATCAGCTACCACGTTGGCTTTTCCTGGATGATACAGAATCTCACAATCATAATCTTTTACTAACTCCAGCCAACGCCTTTGCCTCATATTAAGATATTTCTGGGTGAAGAAGTATTTCAAGCTCTTGTGGTCTGTATATACCTCACACTTCTCTCCATAGAGATAATGCCTCCATATCTTTAAAGAAAAAACTACATCTGCCAACTCTAAATCATGAGTAGGATATCTCTTTTCATACTCTTTCAACTGACGAGAAGCATAAGCAATTACCTTCTCTGATTGCATCAGAACAAAGCCCAAACACTGATTAGAAGCATCACAATAAATCATAAACTTCTCTTGATCTATCGGAAGACTCAGAATCGGAGCTGTAATCAACCTCTGCTTCAGTTCCTGGAAGCTGTTCTCACATTTATCTGACCACACAAATTTCTGGCTCTTGCATGTCAGCTCAGTCAAAGCACTAGCTATCTTTGAGAACCCTTCCACGAAACGCCTATAATAACCTGCCAATCCAAGGAATCTTCTAACCTCAGAAGCATTCTTTAGCTTTGGCCAATCTCTAACCGCTTCAATCTTTGCTGGATCTACCTTAATCCTCTCCTTACTGACAATATGTCCAAGGAAGGATACCTGAGACAACCAAAACTCACACTTCTTGAATTTAGCAAACAATTTGTGTTCCCTCGGTCTCTGTAGAGCCAATCTCAGATGTTGCTCATGCTCTGACTCAGTCTGAGAATATTCCAGAATATCATCGATGAAGACGATCACAAACTGGTCTAAATAATCTTTGAACACTCGGTTCATCAGATCCATAAAAGCAGCAGGGGCATTAGTCATTCCAAATGACATGACTAAAAACTCATAATGCCCATACCTGGTACAAAAAGCAGTCTTCGTTATGTCTCCCTCCTTGACCCTCCGGTTTTCTTACCTCCGGTTCGAGCGAGAATTAATAATAAGAACGACCCTTGAGAACGATCAACCTTTTGGTCCCTTAGCGGTTACCTGGTCATAACCAATTATGGGATTCCATCAATAAAATGAATAATAAAGGGTTCCCAAACCAAAACCTAGCCTCTGAGACATCGAGCACTACTAAACCGGGTAGTAGGATCGACCCTGAGGCCTAAGGCTAGCATCCCCGAGCCAAAAACCCATTTTTGGCCAAAAAGCCACTAAGGGCCGCGACCCTCCTTGGCCATGCCGCGGCCCGCCCCTCAAACAGAGGCGGCCTCCTTCACCACTCTTCAAGGGTCACGACCCTCCCTGGCCATGCCGCGGCCCAACCCCCAGTTCAGCCAATACCCTGGGTTTTCCTCCCTTGTGATTTTCCTTGGAACCAACCTTTCAAACCAAGCTCAAACACCACTCAAACATCCAATACAACCCCTAAACTTGATCTATAACACTCCCTCATCAAAACCCAAGGTAAATCCCAACCAAAACTTCCATTAATTCTAACTATCCACAAAGAAATCACAAGCTGAAAACTAAAGCCAAAGCTGAGCATACCAGAAAACTAATGGCTAGAAACTTACCTCTAACTCAGGTTGTGATGCTCTTCAATGGTGGAACACTCTCCCAAGATAGAATCCTCAACAAGAGCTCAAAAATCACAAAGGAAATGGAGGAGGAGGAAGGTACGGGTAAGCTTCAAGACTTGCTCTGTTTTTCCCTCTGTTTCACAGCCTAGAGAGTTTATATCTATCCTAGGGGTAAAACGACCATTTTACCCCTAGGTAATTTAAGGGTTTCTAAAGCTCCCAAGGGCAAATTTGTCCTTTCCAACATATCTCGTTAATCATAATTAACGCTCTCCAATTCCCGCTATTCTCGATAATCTCAAACACCAATAATTCATATCTCGTTACCCTTTAATTCCCGGTAACGCTCTAATCATTAAAATCACCCTGAGGCTCATCCCGAGCCCCGAACTTAAACCCGTTATGACTAGACCGCTAATCAATATTCCAAGATCGTCTCATGCCAAATAGCTCGAACAAACCCACATTATAATGTGGTCTCAACAATATACCACCGACATGCATACAAATATATAATTATTCCCTCAATGGGCCAAATTACCATCACACCCCTGTAATGAAAATATGGACCCACATGCATGCATTTAACATCATGTTATAATATAATTCACATATACATGAATTCTATCAATTAATGGCATAATTAAAGAAGTGTGGCCCTCCCGGCCTTCTATTCCCGCCATTAAACACATCGGAGAATTCGGGGCATTATACTTCCCCCCAAAGGAAATGCCTCAGGAAGAGCGCCCACCAATAAGCCTAGAGCGGCAGGGTCCTAAAAGAGACCCTTGCAAAAATAGTACAATGAATAATGACGAGAAGGACGCTTCTTGCAAGGAATAATAAGCGTGCGGAAAAATTCATAAAAGGATAACTAGAAGAGGCACAAAAGAGAGACCTATCGAACCCCTTCGTATGGGCTCCAAAGGACCTCAAGCCTGACAAATATAAAAGTATATGTAAAAAAGACAACCTATCGAACCTCATTTTGCGGGCTCAAATGGACCTCAAACATAGAAGAACAAAAGCAAATAATCACATATATATACAGAAAAAAAAGGAGTCGCGATAATGTCACAGGACAAATAAAAGTTCCAACAAAAGAAAATACCTTAAAGTTAAAAGTTCAAATGAGCATACAGTCAAATTCAATCAAAAGATGATATCCCAAAAGCAGAATCTCAAGGCCTCCTACCACAGGCATTCCACTCAGCCACCCTAGCAACGACGTGCTCACCAAAGGAGGAGAAATTGAAGTTAGGATTTTGCCTCCATACTCCGTAGAGGGCACGCTCTATGGATTTATACTCGAGATCAGCCAAACTCTCCTCTAAGGAAGTGACCTTCTCCTACAACATTGCGATTTTGGCTTCTGCTCCATTAAGTTCGACCTCTAGGCGAGCAACCTTTTCTTGCAGCATCACGACCTCGACATTCACCCTTTTCTTCTTTTTCGATGATGAAGAGGCCTTCGCCAGGGCCTTCTCAAGCGTAATCTTGGTGTCAGTAAGTTCTCTCTCGAGTCCCTGAACCTTGACCGTTAGATGGTCCCTTTCGGCATTCGACGAGGAGAGGTCCCGCGCCGAGTTGGCAAATCATTGGGCCACTGTATAAGTCTACATTAGAAAAATAACAATAATGATGATAAAAAAAGGGATAAGTCTAATGTAAGATGCATGAACTCACCCATGTGGCAGAGTGTACAAGAGTCTTCCAAAGCTCCGACAAGGCAAAATTCCCAAGACTTCTCCAATCAGTCTCAGGAAGCCCTTCAGCGACCCGGGTATACTGTTGCCCATAAGAGGTCGCCATAAGACCCACCCAAGGTGCCCCCTCTAAGTCAGGGGAACCTAGCTGGGTAGGGACAGATGACCCGCTCACTGAAGGAGGAGGGGGCACAGGAATATAAGGAAAATGAGCCCCCGACGAACCAGTATTGAGGGAAGCATGAGGGAGGGCATCGTAGTCCTCGAAAAAGGGATAGACAAAGCCCCTCGACATGGCCTGTTGACCGTGGGAGTGAGAGGCCATGTCATGGTCCATAGGGGTGAAAGGAGGGCACCCCCTGGGAGACAAAGATGATCGGTGAGGTCGCCTGTCTTATGGGGAAACATCCTCGGGCGCCCACTCCGCATCGCATCCATCAAAGTGATGCTCAACTAGAGGTGCCTTCTTCCTTCGCTTGGAAATGTTCCACAACTCGTCAGAATCTAAAACAGTGGACAAGTTGTAGTGGTCCAGGTTTGCCATAG
The DNA here is from genome assembly GCF_963169125.1 of Humulus lupulus. Classification (NCBI taxonomy): domain Eukaryota; kingdom Viridiplantae; phylum Streptophyta; class Magnoliopsida; order Rosales; family Cannabaceae; genus Humulus; species Humulus lupulus. The sequence goes on from NC_084795.1 coordinate 212,005,571, forward strand.
TGAAAAGGCGAGCGGCCATATTCAGGATGGGGTCGGCATCAAGGACTTTGTCCACTGGCGATGTCTCTGATCAGGGAATGTCAAGGTCACCAAACTCCTCTACATTATCAACACAATTGCCAACATAAGCATAAATTCCAGAATAACCAATTCTAAGAAAAATGATGACAATCTTGAAGCACTTACTTAGGGATGAGCGAAAGCGTTCGTGTACATAGAGGGGACCTTTTTCGAAGAAGAAGCCTGCTTCCAGGACCCCGGGTTTGAAACAGAACCCTCTATGAGGGAAACCTAGGAGTTGGCCTTCTGCAAAAAATAAAAGCCTTTGGATTTTGGGGTTGGCATCAGGTTGTACATAAAGTGCACCTCCTGAGCCATAGGAGCGTGCTGGTTGAGCTCGATGAATGCCATGTATAGGAAACTTAAGGTCAGCCAGTTGTTTGAAGACAGTTGGAGCGGAACAAGGTCAAAATGGTAAAGTATCGCGACAAAAAATGGGCGCAGAGGAATGGTCCCACCCATTTTTAGGATATGCTCGCTCATGGCCACGCACCTCTGAGGGGGATTATCGGCCCGACAGGTATTGGAAGGAACAATCAACTGGTATTCCTTGTGAATGCAGTGTTTCGTAGATAGCTACAACAGTCGATTCTTCGACACATTGGACACAATGGAGGACGCTAGTGAAGGACCAGAAATCCGTGCCTTGGGAGTCACCTGTCACCGTACTCTCTTTGCCATGTCTGCAAAACCAAAAGAAAAGGGTGAGGTAGAAACAAGGCACTTTACCCTCCATTTTTTCTTCCTAGCAAGGGTCCTCCACCGAGGCGCTGGGTGTGAGAACGCTAAGCAAGGGTGGACCGAAAACAAGGGTTGAGGGGAACCTGAGACGACCCCATGAAAATCATAAGGGGAAAATGGGGCAGGAGGTTTTGGCTGGAGATTTCCCTCCATGAACTCCAACTCCATCTGTAGATCTAAAAGGGTCACCCCAAGGTTTGCTATGTGGTCGCTAAGGTCAAGGGGGAAAGAAGCTCTGTTGCCCCTCAGAACTGAGTCTATTTTGCTCTCCACCACCCAAATTTTACGTCTAAGTTCGGCCATATCCTCAAGATGACGTATACGGGCCTGCCTCAAAGTGTCATAGTCTTGGTAAGGGTTGTTTTTGGTGGACTTCGAGTTTTAAGAAAAGTCTACAAACTCAACCCCCAGAGGAGCACCAGTTGATCCTTCACATGCCACGAGACCTCTTCATGTAGGTAATTAGGGTGCACGTGTAAATGAGAGGATTTCTACAAAACACAAAGGAATGGGCTCAAAACCTCTAGGCACAAGTACTCTAAATGACCAACTACGAGGTATAAACGAGGGCACGTAAGTGGGCTAATTCACAACGAGCTCTAGTCAAGGCAACCCATCCCGATTGGAGCTAATTTAGACCCAGTGAGCATAAGAGGGAAAAAAAGTATACCTTAAGTAAGTAAAATTGAATGCTGTCATGGTCGAAAGGAGGCCGAGGGTCAAAAGTACTGTCACGGTCGAAGAGAAGCAAATGGTCGAAAATACGCGTCTGCAAAAACAAAGGAAAATGGTGTTTTAGTCCTTAAGTACCTAACTGAATATGGGCATAAAAGAAATGAACGCAAATAATAAAAGAAAAGGATAACAAAAGTGAGGTGGTAAGGAATCGAACCCCTTACCCATTGAAAGGAGTAAGGATTCCAAAACCACTAAGCTAAGGAGATAAAGTGTGAATGATAGGTTAGACATGAAGGCCTATTTATAAGGATTATGGGCTCCTCCTAGCCATAAAATCCAATGCCTGATCTATGGTAAAAAATGGGGTCAAACACCTACATTGAGATTCGCGAAGCCAAATGATAGGCTCACATTCAATCTCAAGTAATAACAAGGATCATCACTAACACCACCTATGCTTTGAACGCCTATTTATAAGAACCAAAGAGAAGAGTCTACCAGAGCACCTAAAGGTCCTCTCCTAGACTGGGGGGCAAGTGTGGATGCTCAAAATTCCATGCTTGTAAAAGGTCCAAAGCACGTGCTAAGGTCCCATAAATGCCCAAGTACATACCCGTGCCCCCTTATGCCCTCGCCTCGCGCACATGGATCACTGCCGCAAAGAGACAAGCATCTCACGACCCCCAAGATGCCTCGTACCACCGTCGCCTCGTGCACAAACCGCGCCGAGGGTCTCACGGGCTTGCCTCATACATCGGCTGCGCCGTAGGTTTCGTGGTATCCTCGCCTCGTGCACATGGGTCACTACTGCAAGGAGAGAAGCGTCTCGTGACCCCAAGACACCTCACACCGCTATTGCGTCGCGAGGCCCTTATGCCCTCGCCTCGCGCACCAGCCGCACTGAGGGTCTCACGGCCTTGCCTCGCGTACCGGTCGCACCGTGGGTCTCATGGTGGCCTCGCCTCATGCACCAGCCACGTCCTTAGGGGCCTCGCCACAACCTCATCCTTAGGGGCCTCGCGAGGCATAGCCTCCACTAAGAGTCCCGCGTCCTTAGGGGTCACGCGAGAGACATCCTCGCCACAGCCTTGTTCGTAGGGGCCTCGCGAGAGATGGCCTTGCCACAGCCTCGTCCTTAGGACCCTCGCGAAACATGGCCTCCGCTAACCATCCCTCATCCTTAGGGGCCACGCGAGACATGGCCTCCCCAAAGCGCCTCGCGTCCCTAGGGGCCTCGCAAGACATGGCCTCTTCGAGGCATCTCGCGCCGCATACATAGCAGGCCTTGTTGAAGGACCTTATCTCTCTCTTTGAGATAAGCGCCACCAACGGAGCACCACTCTTACTGTGGGCCTCACAAGAAGTAAAATCAAGGTCCTTTTTAACACACAATTAAGGAAGGATAGGGGAAGCCTCATAGCGATTTGACGTGAAGTCAGAAGAAGTATGGAGTGCACTTATAAACTAAGAGGAATTAGAGTATGGACACAAGGCCCACGCCAAACAAGTAGTGGTCGTACAAGTGAGGTACATGTTATGGTCCTCACCAGCCGATCTCTGACACTAGTACAGGGCAAGTAGTGGAAGCACGATCGAGTACTGAAGTGGAGGCGCCCCCACAGACTCTGACCATGTACTAGAGCTGACACCACTACGCCCAATACCATTCCCCTAACAATGTACTCATGTACGATCTAGTCCCCTAGGACCACAATGTATCAGGGGCCATTAGAGCCCACTATAAAGGGAACCTCACTTCATCATAGAAGGGGGGTTGGAAAAACACTGTAGCTTTATACCAAGAGAAATACAAGTTCTTTTCTTCATTTTCTTCATGCAACTATTTTCTAAGTTTCTTATTAGATCCGTGAAGTTTTTCATTTTTAAGCTATATACTTTGATTTTTTCTAACTTAACTTCGTTGACGAGTTCTTACTGTCAACAATGTTTATGGAGTTTCTTATGTAGGGGCATTACTTTGGCTCCTACCGTAAGGGTGTTTTCTGTTTACGGTATTAGGAGAAATTATAATTTAATTTTTTTTGTATGGCACCGTACATGTTAGTTATAGTAGGCCTCGCGCTAATTTTCAGGAAATTCGGATAAATTTATAGTGTTTAAATCAAAGTTCAAATAGTCTGTTTTTGTTGACGTCATTTTTCATCAACTTAGAAAAAGAGAGCAATTAAACTAAATATACCAGAGGAAACAAATAATATAGACACGATTTTTTATGTGGTTTAGTAGTTAAAATCTGCGTAGTCCACGTGTCTATGTTATTAACTTCTTGGAATTCTCTGATGGCTTTCTGGAAGCAATTGCACTGAGTTTTCCCAGTATTAGTTTCTCTGTCCTTGCAAATGAATCATCCCACTCTTTTTATAGAGTGTTTTTCCGAATCTCTTCCCACAGAATTCTGGTTGATATAATATAAATCAATTAAAATAAATGTCATTAAATGTATTAATTGCTACGTACGTGGTTATATCCCATGATATTTGGGATTAGTAACAGATTACATCAGATCCCTTAAACGTAGGGATTTTAAAACAATAAATATGTACACACACAGTTTACGAGCGTAGGCATTTGACTCATATGCCTTCGAGGTCGTTCACCCTCCGCGAGCTCGTAACCTCGGTTCGCCTCTGTTGTTGACAAGTAATGTTGACGAAACCATCATCTTTGAGCTCACAATACTCGAGCTCGAATCGCCTTGTCTGAGGACAGGAAATGAATCAAAAGATTTTATACAAGTGTTGAACTATTTCCATTGAGAGTTTCAAGCCTAACTTATAGTCTTGAAACACCTCCGAGACTACATAGTTTCTGTGCTCACCAATCCCGAAGTTGTCACATTTACTACTTAACAAGACTGTCTTTGACTTTCTCATCAATGCTGATTACAAGATGAATATGCTTATTTTGAGCTTACATATTACGAGCGTGTATTTTGAGATCAAAATCTCCATTCTCGAAATTTGAGTGTAACATTTTGCCCCCTCAAAAGTATCAGTTCGAATCCTATGAGAAGGAAACTTTTGAACTACCTATTTCAAAAACTGAACCACCTACTACACTCGAGTGTTGACACGCATCAGCCACGAGTTTCTCAGTCAGAGTACTCGAGTACTTTTTCACCACACCCACGTCTATTCGCATTTCAGCTTTTTGCCGCCATCATCACGTTTGCACCCGACCGTCTGATCGAATACCAAATCTAGCCAATGGCCCAGATAAGCTTGACCCTTGACCTCCCTTTGGGATATATATATATATATATGACTATACCATCTTCCTCCTCTTCACTTTTGCACTTCAAGCTTCAGAGAGAGAGAGAGAGAGAGAGAGAGAGAACCAGAGCTTTAAATTCCATTTTCATCTTTGCATGTTCTCCAAATCGAAGAGACATAACACCCCTGACATTTTAGACTCTGTGAGAGCTTCCTTGCAACCGCTCCTACAGTCATCGATCTCACTATACTCGCAAGCTTCTGTGTGTATTTTTATTTCTTCGTGCATTTTTGTGTTTTTCATTCCCGTACGAATGTATGTTGTAGTTGGTAGTTTTAGCAATACTGCTAAGCACAAACTTTTGATTAAAAAACTTTGACAACATAGTTCTAAAACCCATATTTAGTGTAAAAAATACAAACATGGGGTGTTTTTAGACTACGAGTAGTGTATCGTGTAAGCTGAGAAATGGGGTTCTGAATTAGGGTTTTTAATTGCACAAAAACCCAAGTTTGTCTATGACCTGCTTTGCCTCTCATCCATCAACTTAGGAATGTGTTGCGACTTAGTTAATGAACGAATCTTTTCGATCGAAGCAGGACCAAAATTATCACCTTTTTGGGTAACCACCAACTTTTCCCCTAAAAATCTGGGTTTCATAAAATGAACCCACACTTTCTCACTCTCGCGTCAAGTACACGCTCGAAGCCCGAACATTACAATAGTTTGGGGTTCTTCCTCGAATTCGATCTGTCTTTTCGAGACCTCGGTCTTGATCGAGCTTACTCTGTGATCTCGGGCCTTCGAGCTCGAATCACCAAAGCTATACTCTAATTTCTTGTATGCCTGGCCCTCACCCTTTTCTTTTTTTCTAGATGTCGCAGAACTCTAAGAATTGGCGGGGGTCAGTGCTTGCAATCCTTTATTCTCCATCAACTCCCAGTCCAGAATCTCCATTCACTTGAAACCAGCGACTAATAAGCGAGCACCGCATCAAGTGCGAACAAGAGGATATCCGAGCCCATTCCTAACGTCGGATTGACGAGGTCGAGGAAAGGAAAAGGATGAAACTATGGGTCACGATTTATCCACATCTGGACCCCAAGATCAGACCTATCCCTCTCGATCCCAAACTCAAAGTCACCGTTGCTTACGATCCTAGTGCACTTTCCTTTTCGCCGATGGAGGACCCTTCCGATCGCCCTTCTACTTCGCAAGCGGCATCAATACCAACCCTGCAAGAGGGTTTTTTCGAGGCAGAACATTACTGGAGCTCGGTCACCTCAATGAGCCAAATTTCTGACATTCTTGCTCGCCACATCCTAAAGCTCTCTGGCACACTAATGTGTCAACCTACAACTCCGAACGAGTGGAGCTGCTACGCCCCGGGTGATGGCAGACCCGATAGCAAGACTAAGCTAGCAGCCTGGAGTCACGAGCATATGAAGGCAGGGGCCCTACTGCCCCTGAAATCCTTTTTTATGGATTTTTTGGACTTTGTTGGGCTCGCCCCCATTCCAACTCCAGAACAATTCTTATAGGTTTCTGTCCACCTTCAAGTCCCTGTACCACAAGCTGAAGTGGGAAGGACCCTAACTGCAAGAGATCTTGTACCTCTTTTGTTTGAAGAGTAATCCCTCTCGAGCTCGGGGAGGGGATGGCTTCAACTATTTGTTGAACTACCCAAAGGAGAAAAAGATTTTTGAGGATATGCCGAACCACCTTCTGAACTTCAAGCTGGCCTTCTTCTACACAGATGGCCTCGCTCCTTCCATATTCTACTCATTCAAGCGAATCCATAAGTACTCATACCCATTCCTTTTTTTTGTTCGTTTAATGACTAGGCTTGAAATAATAACCCATCCATTTCTTCAGCCAACTATCACCATCCAACACCCTTAGATTTAATGGTGGAGCATAAGTCAACTCTGCTTCGACTGTCGTATGGTCAATGCTCCCTATCCTATCTTCTCCATGAAGATCAGCTTCGAGCCTGCGACCTTCTGGAGCAAGACCAGTCGATAGACGACTCGTCATACCGCAAGTACCATAAGAAGGAGCATGTGCCACTTCCTACTGAGGAACTCCCCCTGAAACGGAGGTCTTCGAGCTCATGGGCCCGCCCCTCTGTGGCTCGCCATCATGACAGGCCTACCTCGGGAAACGAAGCCCAAGACGAGGCCTCGACCTTGGGTGGTAGAGGTAAAGTAATACTTAGCTCGACCATGTAGTCTCCTTCTATTCTTAAGCACAAGCCTGACACTCTGATCCTATTCCCGGATTCCAGAGATAACTTTCATGTTTGGTCCTGGGTAGATGAGAGGGTTCATAGTTTTGATAGTTGGTTAGGAAAATTCAAAAGTATGTATAGTTTAAACGAAGTTTTGGATGGGGTCACATTTGAATACGAGAACAATGACTATAGAGACCTTTTGAGGCTATCCCCCATATATATAGGGAATGGACTCCCCCAGCATCCTCTGAAGATAGGGGCATTACTTAGTCGTCGAGCACAAGCTCGGGGGAAAGTACCAGTTAGGTTTCTTTTGACTTTAGCCTTGTTTCTTTTTGTAGTTTAAGCTCGATCACTAATGTGTAAATTGTGTATATGCAGGTGACATGAAATCTGATTTAGACAATGTGCTCAATCGCCACTCTGGAGCTAAGCAGAGCAAGCGCCCGAGGGCCTCACAGAGGTTGGGGCGCCCCTCCAAGATTCTGCAAATCTGAGGTGACACATCCTGCCTTGGACACACATGGCTTGAGCCAGGCTGCTGATAAAAATCCTGAGGTTAGAGCCTCCAACGAGGTCTTGCTCCCCTCACCTCCTCCTGCCATTCAAACTTCTCAACAGACCGCTCTGACTTCAAAGAAGCTGGTTCCCATCCGGGAACACTTGCTGTCGATTTCGACCCATACCTCTGAGTACGTGATCGACACCGCCGCGGGGACTCACAAAGCTAGTCTGGGCTTAGATTTACTATCCCGAGTTGGCCAAAGCTTCAACATCCTTGGCGCCCCTCAATGGCAATTCCTCACCTCTTGCCGAGACAACGCCGCCCATTATGACAAGGGTAACGAGCTCATCACTTCAGTAATTCTTTTTACTTTGTCAGGCTGCCTGTTTGAATTTATTCTGTATGTGTTCTAACCCATTTTGTTTATGTATAGGCCCTTGCCATGTTTGCTCTGCTTAACTACAAGCTGAAAAACGATGTCCACTCGAGCTTGTCCTATGCGAAGGAGGTGAAGAACCTCCAGATAAAACTCACAGATGAGCTTATGGCAACAAAGTTTGAGCCCGCGTCAAAGCTTGAGGCTAAATATTCTGAGATCAAGGAGAGGGAATATAAAATCAAGGAGCTGGAAGAGCTAAATGCCAAGCTCAAGGCGGAGAAGAAGGCCACCTTTGATATAATTGGGGGTGAGAAGGCTCGCCTTCTTGAGGAGTTCAAGCAGAAGACAGATCATGCTATTGATATGGCCATGTATTGAATCTGGGCCAACAATGCTGATCTCGATACCAACTTTCTGGACGCCAAGGAGGAGGCCGAAAAGGCAGCAAAAAAGCCTCATGCTGCCAAGGAGGATGCATCTGCTTCCTAAAAGCGAGGTCATGGACTGTGTCTGATGGGTGTCGTATGCCGTATCAAATTTAATTATTGATTTTATTAATTCCTTATACCAACTATTTCAGTATAGTGATAAACAAGGGTCGAACCTACGAGGACTACTATTCAATTTATTATTCAAAATATAAAACTTAATAAAGAAGGGGATTTTGATTTTTAACTCAAAATTAAATAACATAAACTAGAAAGCAAATAAAGATTGATATTACGATATTAAGAAACAGTTAAAGGTTAATCTCCACCCTCAACAATCATTCCTAATAACTATTAATAAATATTATTCCAATTTCTCAATTAAACTATTAACCCCGCAGATAACACTGAAGCAGACAATTATCCCAGTCTCCCTATTATAAGTAATCAAGGCGAAGCGCTAAATAATTAACTCTTTTATCTAAGCAATAAATTTATGAAGCATACAATCTATTTAACTTAGATAAAGCATTAAGTCCTATGGAAACAAGTTAATCTAGGCAATAAATTAATGAAGCATATAATTCATTTAACCTAGGTTCTATTTTTCATCACAATCAACAATTCTTTTGACATCACTATCAATTGCAATTTATCACTTACACTTAGAATCCTAGACTATTAGGTGAGTAGTAATTCTAAGATGACAATTGAATAATGTAAAACCTTAATTAGTTCGCCACCTAACAAGAAATCATAAAATTCATAACATTCAATTAGAAAAATAGAAACAATTTAATATTGAGAGAAATTAATGAATAATATTCATTATCAACAATCAAGATTCATGTCTTGGGTTTTGAATTAACCCTTAACCTAAAAAGAACCTACTCCATAATAGTAATCATAACTACAAACATAGTTATAATTAAAATTATTGAGATTAAGGGAAGAAAAGAAATTAGATTGATGAACAATAGTGTTGTAGTCTTCTCTCCAGCCCTTTCTAACTCTTTTTCTCTCCTAAACCGCAATAAAAAACCTCTCTAAAATTAACCCTAATAATCCTTTATAGTCTTAATTAAATTCTAATTAAAAATCTGAAAACGACGTCGCAAGCCACGGCCTAGAAAATGCGAGCCGCGACCTAGAATAAAATCTGTGCAGAAATTGGTCATGCAGGCAGCAGCCTGAATAAACTGAGCAGCGCCCTGTCTGGGAAAAAATAAATTCTGAAACATCAATTCCATTTAAAGTGTCGCGGCCTGAATTTTATGAGTCGTGGCCTACCTTCAATTTCTTCAATTCTTGACCTTAGATAGCTTGTACATTGCTGCCACTTCAACATTTCAATCTTGAAAGCCTGGAATACTCCTAAAACTTCATTTTAACTACACTTGCCATCAAAATGTCAGATTTATCATCATAAAATGCAATGTAGAAAATATGCTGTAGAATCACGAAACGAAGTTAAAACTATTAAAAATTCTATCATAACACCATCCAAGCATAGAGAAACTTAACAAATATTAATACAAAAATGACCTTATCAAATTCCCCCACACTTGAATTTTGCTAGTCCCTTAGCAAAACACTAAAATAACAAAACTAAAAATGAAAATAATAAAAACTAATCTAGACTCACTAAACAAAGGTCTTGTCAAAAGCTTAAATGTCTCTGAGAATCACACAAATAAGTAATGCCAAAACAATTCAGATTTTTATACTCTTTAGAATTTCAACTCCATATATAATTCACCATTTGATTTTCAAAAATAATTTACTAAGCACTTAATCACAACACCAACTCAAATGCATTAAATTTAATCCATACATTTTCTTTTAAATCAGTCCTTATATACCAAAATGGTCTTCAATGAAAAGCATCAACTCCATAGACATTAACCAATCATTCTCCACTAATATAAACACACAATGATCAAAAATCAAAAGGTCTTTATAGGCTTGTAATGTAAGGCTAAGTTTAAGGGTAGTTGAGAAAGATACATTTAAGCTCAAATCACACCATAGCATACATCAATTTCATTCTTTGAACCTGCCCCAAATTTTCCCATACAATTCAAGAAATACCTATTTTTTCTTACTCTTCTTTCCATAATGATCTCACTAATTCCCCCACACTCATACTTTTGCAAAATTTGTATATAAGAATTTCTTTTTCATTGCAAATCCTTTTTTTTTTTTTTTTTCATTTTTTTAATAATATTTCAAGGAGAGGAATAGAGTTCATACACAAATTACAACCCAACAAATAACCCATAAGTATTTTTTTTCATACAAACCATCCCACAAAATCAAAAATCATATATATAACCATGGTGCAATGGGATACAATAAAGAAATATTTTTTTCAATGAGGTATAAGGTATAGGGTGAAAATTTTCGGTTCATAGAAGAAAAGTAACAGTCGTCATGACTCAAACATGGGTAACTAGGGATTATCATATAATAGGTTGGCTTGAACGGCTCAAACGATCCAAAGAACTGCCTTAATCATCTTCCTAATCGTGTGTACTTATGATTTCTCCTCAAACAATTGATCAATGATTTCTAGAGTGGTTGGGACTTCAAATTTTATTTTTTTCAACAAGCATAAATCTTTTCCAACACATTTAAGTGGTGAATTCAAGCGTGCTTAGAGCGAAAAAAAACAACATAAATCAAAATAGCAATTCACATAGGAGTCAAGCACACAAATCATACAAAATTCCTCATTGTCTAACATCACTTTAAGCACAATTCAAAGTTTCGTCATCGAACAATGCTTTCAACAAGACCAACACAATTGAACTAAAATTAAAGACAAATACTAACAAACATTAAATAAAACGAAAATAATAGAAAGTTAATAAAGACATAACACAACAGTAAATTTCCTTCCCCCACAGTTAAACAATACATTGTCCTCAATGGACGGAGGAAAATAGAAAATAAAGTGAAAAGAGAAGAAAGAAAAACACCCTCATAACAAGTTACTCCTCAGGAATATCCATATCTGGAGCGCTAGCAACATCATCATCATTAGGGGCCAGATATGGCACCATGGGCATGGGAACCGGTGGTGGGTATGGCTGCAACCAAGTAGGAGCAGGTGGATATCCAGACATATCAACATTCAAACGAACCTGATCCATCCTATAACAAATATCCTGATAGCTCACATATTCCACAAACCTCTAGTTGTGAGCTAGGATATGTTAAGTATTGGTCCAAATATCAAGTCGGCGATAATAAACCTCTTGCTCCAAAGCTTGCAAACATTGTTGAGTGGTTCTTCTACTATCGCTCAGAGGGGGAACAGGCACCGGAATAGAAGATTGGCCTTGATCATTAACTTGAACAACGATTTTTCCCTTCAATCGATCAAGGGTATTGTGATCAATAATGCACAATGGATGCACTTTGTCTTCAGACTCATCCCAAGGAACACCCACATTCTTACATAACGCAGTGATCAATGAGGGAACATAAAATCCATTTGTTACATGGCTCATACTTCGGATGATGGAACCATGAATAATTTGCCCCACATTAATTGTTTTGTCAGTGTGAATAGCATAAAGGAGAATTGCCTCATGAGTATCAACGTGGCCAAGTTGGGTTGTTGGCATTAATTTTGCCCTCATGAACTGCTGCCAAGCTTTTGTATTGTTATCCACATAAGCGGCTTTGATGTAGCGAGGAGCCCCATTATTATATAAAGTCTATACAGTGCCCGACATTGCAATCTCATCAATAATAGCTTGATGATTAAAATTACCTTTAACCGAACAATATTTATCACGTTGAAAGTGGGGTAGCTCGTAATAGCTATTAATATCAGATGCTTTGAATGACACTTTCACACCTCTCACTTTCACCTTGTAATTTTCATGTGCCGCTGCATTGGCATAAAATTCATGAACAATAGGACCAATCCCAGGTTCAGGATGAGCACAAAATTTTTCCCAACCCCGAGACTCAATTTGATGCATGAGGAAAGGTTGATCATGATGCATGTGAAGATCAAATCCTCGTTCAGGGACCTACGCCTTGTCATGAGCAATGGCGTTCATGTAACTCTCATAGGCCTCGGTGGACACAAACTGTAATGCCCTGGATAGCCAAGACCGTTACACTGTGTATTTATGAAGGTGCAAGACTTGCTAATCAAGTAATTTAGTTAAAAAACCATGTTACTAAAACTATAATTGAGCTAGGGTTAAAAGAGTTTGGCCACAAAAGTTGCTTTTCATACATTTGAACATTTTAGTACATGGGATCCCAAAAGTAATAACGTTTAAAAGACAGTTTACAAAATTCAGAACAAAAGTACAACAACTAGCCCCTCTAAGGGCAAAACAGACATTTAGGCTTTTCCCGTCTTGTGTCACTCCTCGACCGTGGTGGCCAATCAACAGACTATGTACATTCAACCCCAAAGCTCTCCAACTTATGACTGGTCCACCTTGCACTTGCCTTTACCTGCACAACGTAGCACCCATGAGCCGAGGCCGAGCAAGAAACCAGAAACCAGAGCATAACCATCAAGCACTCAATTTACAAATTAGCAATCAAACAACTCATAAGGATAGCCACATGCTCAACAATCCACATCAGTTATATAATCAGGCATTCAGCATACCAAGTTCATCAATTAACATTAGTAATCAAATCACATATTAGTCAGGGTTGACACCCTTAGGTCGTACCCCCTATTTATCCCACTTACTCCGGCCTGCTTAAACCAAGCTCATTGAATATTAAGCTGTCCTCAGCTACCAGTAGTCGAGCTGCGTCCTGTGCGCAAATATTGATTTCGGCACTCTTAGGCCGCTTATCACATGTCCGATGGCATAATACCATCTATGACATTATACACATATAGGGAGCTCTTAGTCCCATCATTAACACATAACCTGGTGCAGTTTCTTACCTTTGATTTCGCTAGCTTGTTCAATGAAGTCAACTCTCAAGCACGATCCCTTCCGAGCCCTAGCGTTCACCTAGTCACAGCCACAAATTAAAATCATCACCAAACTTCAATTCCAAAACCTAACCTCGGGACCAATCCCGAGCCCTCAGGAAGCCCTAATTCAACCAAACGAGGTGGTCGAATCAAACCCCGAGCCCCCTGGCGAAAACCCTAAAAAATAACCCAAAAACCCACTTCTGGAGATAGGGTTGTGCTACAACGCTTCAAAGAGGGCGCTATAGCGCTACAAGCAGAGCCAAAGGCGCCAGGAAACTAAAGACTAGCACTGTAGCGCCCAAAGGCTAGCGCTGTAGCGCTAGTCACAGACCAGCAACACCCTGTTTTTCCTCCTTCAATTTTCCTCGAACCGAACCCCCTTGGAACCCTTCCAAACCTCAACTACACACCAAATTGAGTCTACCATAACCTATATCTCACCATACACAACCCAACCATATAGAACTTAGCCGCATGCACCGCAAAATAAAGAAAAATCCATGTTTGAGCATGAAGCTCAAAAACCCAACAAAAGAGAACCAGAACAGTCCTAAATTCAAATGTTCAAACACATAATTTCTTACCTCAATTGAGGAATTAAACCTTATGCTATCTTTAGTATCCCTCCAGCCCTAAGCTCATTAGTTCCTCAAGTTATCTCCCATAATTTCCATAAAAACCAAGTTTCAGAAATCCATTTCAACATCAGCTCATCAGTATCCCTCCAGCCCTAAGCTCATCAGTCTCGGGGAATTTGGTGATTAGAACATTGTCGAGAATTAAAGGGTAACGGGATGTGAATTATTGGTATTTGGGAATATTGAGAATAATGGGAATTGGAGGGTGTTAATTATAATTAACGAGATAGGCAGGAAAGGACGATTTTACACTTAGGAGTCTTTAGAAGCATTTATTTGACCTAGGGGCAAAATGGTATTTTCACTCCTAAGATATATATCAACCTTTGAGTTTAGAAGGCTGTGGAAGTGTAAGAAAACAGAGCATCCTCATCTTCATTGCAACTCTCCTTCCCATACACCATTTCTCCTCCTTCTTCCTTTCAATTTTTGAGAGCCAACTTGAGGTAACAAGCTAGGAGATCAAAGATGGGGGCTTAGGACTTTGGTTCAATCATTGAAGGGGATCTAAATCAAGCTTGAGGTAAGGAACTTCAGTCATGAAAATCTTATATACCCTGTTTTTCTATTAAGTTTTCAGTTGAGGATTTTGATGTGTTAGTTGAGAATTAATGGAAGTTCTTGAGTTTGGTTACTTGGGTTTTGATGAGGGTGTGGTGTAGATGAGGTTTAGGGGTTGAGTTTGATGTTTTGATGATGATTGTGATTGGTTTGGAGGTTTGTTTTTCAAGGGAAATCGCAGGGGAGAAGACCAGAAAAGTTTCCGGTCTGTTGATGGCGCCCCAACGCTAGGCAGGGCAGGTTTTTGGGCTCCTCTGACTTTGGGGCAGCGCCCCAGCACCACTAGGCAGCGCCCCAGCGCTAGTGTATTTTCCAGCAAGCATATTTTAGGGCTCGGGAGGACTTTTAAGGCTCGGGGGTTGGTTCCTTTACCCCGTTTGGGTAGATTGAGAGTTCCAAGGGTGTGGGATGGATCCCGGAAGTGAGGTTTTAGATTGTAAACCTTTTTATGATTTATTTTATTGATGGGATTCCATATTTGGTTATGACTAGGAGATCGCTAAAGGATCAAAGAATTGATCGTTCTCAAGGGTCGTTCTTTTACTAATTCTTGGTCGAACCTGAGGTAAGAAAACTGCACCCTATGTATATGTGACATGCATGGATATTTTTGATGCATGTGGGATGCTTAAATGTAATGCACGAGAAACATGTGATTAGGACATGCTTTGTATACTGAGTATGATATTGTTCAGAGCTTGAGCCTCTGTGTTTATACATGATCCTAATTGTACTAGCAATTATTGAGTAAGCATGCTGAATGCCCTTTATTTGGATATTTGACATATGATGTATATTTGGTGGCATGGCTTACTTGTGTATGGCACTGACTTATTAGTCAGAATCGGCAATGGTGTCAGATCCATCTGTGAAGTTGTGATTTACTAGTCAAGTTCACAATGGGTTGAACACTAGTCGCATTTTAATGACCTAAGAGTCAGAAATGGCATAGTGTCATGAACGCCGAGCTAAATGAAGATTAGATCTAATCGATATCATTGTTGAATGACCCATATGGGGTATTATTGCTGGACCGACCTGAAGGTCGATGAAAATTATAAGCGCTTGCCTAGTCTAAGACTAGTTACTAGAGCCAGGGCCTAAGGCCTAGGTGACTACTTGTCACATGGCTAGGAGGGTATGGGACCTCCGAGATGGACTTATTAGTCATGTAATTGAGATGGACTTATCAGTCATCTGACCGAGATGGACTTATCAGTCATCTAACCGAGATGGTCTTATCCGTCATCTAACCGGGATAGACTTATCAGTCATCTGACCAAGATGGACTTATTAGCCATCTATCTTTTATCCAGGGCTATCAGCCCGATATGGTTACCGGAACCACCAGTGTTGAACCACTTATCTGATTGAGACTGATTTGATAGTCGTCCACTCCGGAGGGTAGGATTCTTTATCCTGGATACCCATTGTTACGTGAATTTGTTTGCCTGCTTGATTAGGGCTATATCTGCTAGGCATGTGCCTTATGATTTGATGACATGTTATTACTGTTCATGAGCATATTAAGTTTTCTTGCTGGGCTTCGGCTCACGGGTGCTATGTGGTGCAGGTAAAGACAAAAGAAAGCTGGACCATCTTTGAGTTGGAGAGCTTAGGTGATGATGTGTACATATGTAGCTGCTCGACCACCACGACCGATGTTTGAAGAGGAACTAGGGTCTAACCCTGTTTTGCCGCTTAGATCGGCCTGTTGTAAATATTTTCTTTTAGTAGACTCTGGAATTATATTTTGGGATCCCAATGTATATATTAAACGTTTTAATGAAACGTTATATCTTAACCAAATTTTTTAATCCCTAAACCGCTAATCATACTTAGTTACACGATTTTGGCCAAATGACTTGATTAGCAAGTTTAGCACTGTTTACAAGGCACACCGTAACGGTCCCTGGAGTTAGGGCGTTACAACTTGGTATTAGAGCGAGCCTAGGTTTATGGTTCCTAAAGACAAGCCGGGCATGTACACTCGTCACTGAAGATAGCTTCACTCAGGGAATGGTAACTATATCTGTAGTTATGTGCTTACCTGCTTAAATAGAATGTAAATGCTTTACCTGCACATTGTACTAGGGAGCATGAGATTTTGCTAGAGCATGGCACTTGACTATATGATTATATGCTTCATGATTATGTATATGATTGTTATCATATGATTACCTGCTCCATGAATATATAATTATGATATTTGCATGCTGGAGTTGGAGGCATGGTTTGAATATTGGAAGAGCAGGGATTATAGTTGATGTATGAATGTCGTGGGCATGTTTTTAGCACTGCAAGTGGATGTGATTGTGGGGTGGTAAGATTTATCTCGTGGGGAAAGTTCTTGATATGCTCATCATGATTAATGGGTCAAGTTATTGACTGCAGAATTCAATCAGCAGGTTTATAGCCAAGGCAGATAATGAGGCCTGGTGGTGGTTATACAAAGGCTGGGAGTTACAGCTAGGGTATCAGTTCTTTATCTGCACCTATGAATTTTCAGCAGATAGTCATGGATTTTCAATCAAAGTTGCAGAGGCATGAGGAAGATATTAGGTGTTTGAAGCAACAACGGAATCTGTTGGGGAGCACTTCTTCCTTGGTTATGCCAGGAGTGGCATCAGCTTTGGCTCAGCCTAAGGTTGAGAGTAGATGCGAATTTCTTTGTGGAAGGTTCCAGGAATATTACCCTCCAGTTTTCGAGGGAGGCCTGGATCCATTCAGAGGTGAGCAATGGATGGGCATGATCAGTTCCATTCTTGATAGTATGGGGCTGGTAGGTCATGATAGGGTGATATCTACGACATATGTATTGCAGGATGATGCCCGGACATGGTGGGAGGTAGTATCCTAGACACGAGACACAGCTGTGATGGATTGGAAAGAATTTAGGCAGCTATTTAATGAAAAATATTATTGTAATGCAGCTAAGACTGCTAAGATGAACGAGTTTCTGAATCTTATTTAGGGTAATGCATCAATAGCCGAGTATGTCAATAAATTTGATGGGTTGGCCAAGTTTACTTTTGATCCTGGGATAGCTCATGGCATTAGGATTTCCCCAGTGCATGAAGTCTCTACCTATGCTCTTGTGGTAGGGAAGGCTTTTGCTGTTGAGAGCGCAGGACATCAGATTGGGCAGCAGAGTGCTGGAGAGCATCGAGCTCAGATAGTGGTACCTCCATCTATTGGAGTAAGTACAAAGGAAAGCCGGAAGATGTATCCAATATGCGCTCGGTGCAAAAGGTATCATCTAGGAGAATGCCGAGCAAGGGCATGTTTTTCATGTAAAATGTTTGGACATCGTAAGAAGGATTGCCCAATGCGGAGAAAGGATGAGCAAAAGGGGATAGACAGCTCAATTCCAACTCGAGTGTTTATTCAGGGGCAATAAGAGAATGAGACTAGTTCCTCAGGGATGGCAGGTCAGTTTCCTAGTTCTGAGATTTGAGTTATGCTGACTGGTTTTGGTACCATGTTGTTCTTTATTTGTTGCATATAGAGAAGTATAAAGATGATATGCAGATCTTAGGGTTATGTGGTGATGAAAAGTGATATTGTATTGGTAATTTAAGAGATCGGGTGAATCGTTGTGGAAAGAATTTATCAATGGTGTTAAAGAGTTGGTTATGACTGACTGGTTTGTTTTAATCCAGGGTATGGATAGGTTAAGTAAGTGCGGGGCAATTTTAAATGGCAAGGAAAGAATAGTATCTTTTGGGCTTGAGAGTGGAAAGCCTTGTGGTAGTTGGCACTGTGCATAGACTTGATATGCTGATAATATCTGTATTGAGAGCTAGAGTTTTGTTGCAGGGGGATGTATAAAACTCTTAGCTAGTGTGGTGGATACCACTTAGATCGTGCCACTGGGACTAGGACAGACTGGATTAGTCTGTGAGTTTCTGGATGTGTTTTCAGGTAGTTTGCCAGGGTTTATTTTATATGAAAGAAGACTAGAATGGTGATTGGATCAGTGACAGGGATGGAATTAGATGTAAGCACTATTTTGAATGGCTCAGCGGAGTTGTAAGAATTAAAGGTTCAATTATTGAGTAAGATGGAACTCTCTAAGATGGATCTTGGATCTGGTTAGGACCAGTTAGAGACCAGAGAGAAAGTTATTTAAAAGATTGTGTCTATATTAGATAAGAGCATTGAGGGTGCTGAGTATATCTTGAGAATTGGTTTAATGCCAAGTGTTTGTGAATCAGATGAACAAAGCATTCAAAGGAATATTTGAATGAGATTTGTGATTGACTTGGACAATGATTTGTGGTATTTTCTCAGTGGAAATTTTCCAAGGATAGGGAACGCCATAGGGGTAGGAGTGTCCTTGGGTGGTAAGGATATTTCAGGTGCCTTGGGAAATAGTTCTGAGTCTTCTTGCAGATCAGAACCAGTTAGTGGGTTGTTATGAGATCTCAGTGACTGTAACGACCCAAATTCGCTAATAAGGCTTAAGGGCCTTGATTAGTGTGCCTGGAGGGCATAATG
This sequence comes from Humulus lupulus, assembly GCF_963169125.1. Taxonomy (NCBI): domain Eukaryota; kingdom Viridiplantae; phylum Streptophyta; class Magnoliopsida; order Rosales; family Cannabaceae; genus Humulus; species Humulus lupulus. The sequence continues at coordinate 212,024,500 of NC_084795.1, forward strand.
GGATTTTGTGTGTGACTTTAATGAGTTTAATGCATGATTATGATTTAATGCATGTTATATGACTATTTGATTATTTGAGATGCATGACTATGTGAATTAGTATGCATGTAGACCTGATTATCTTAGAAAGAGCATAATTGTAATTTGGCCATTTTGGGCATGACTGTGTTGATATCTGTGATCTGTGACTCGAGACGATCCTAGAATGAGCGGGTTAGCGGAAGAGTTAAAGCGGGAATCTATACCCAGCTTGGGTTAAGCCTGGGGAGTTTAAATGAGAATTTGGAAAATATATTGAGGTTAATCTTAATGATGAGGAATGTATATTTGGTGATTAATCAGGTATTGGGTAGCGAGCGGGAATTATTAGGAACACTTGAGGAATTAGTGGGAATTTGGGTAAAATGACTAAAAGGGCCTTACTTGGACAAAAAGGTTTAGAATTAGCGAGGAGGGCATTTTAGTCATTAGGATTTTTAGAGATAAGTTAAATGAAGCTTTACACTTAGTGGAATTGGTAGAAAAGAATTGTAAGGCTGAGAAAAAGAAAGAAAGAAGGAAGAAAAAGGAAAAGAGAGAAAACAGAGGGGTTTGGCTTCAAAGGAACAATTTGTGGTCCTCCCACCATTTCCCTTCATTTTTCTTGGAGTTTAGCTCAGTGGTGAGCTAGGATAGGCTGAGCATCAAGGATCCTAAGCTAGACTTGAGGATTGGCAAGGGATTAGCAAGAACACATCAGAAATTTGAGGTAAGTTCTTGGAGATTTTAGTTTTAGGGTTTGACTGGTTTGAGCTGTGTATTTAAGCTAATTAGATGGGGATTTTTGGGAAATCAGGCCAAGATTGAGAAGGAGCAAGCTAAGGTGGTCTAGGGTTCAACTCAAGGTCGAATTTCCATCCACGGTATGATTTCTAAGACCTTATCTTTGATGTTTGAATGAATTTCTGGTTTTAGGTTTCATTATGGTAGATCTTGAGTTTTGGGTTGCTTGAGCTTGGGTTATGGGTTCTTGGGATGCTTGGGATGAGTGTGAGGTGTTGATAAGTTTGTTTTTGGGGTTGGGAAAGATTTGGACAAGTTTGGGGTTGAAATGGTAGAAGGAAATCGCAGGAAGCGATTTTGGGTGTTGCTGGTCTGCAACTAGCGCTACAGCGCTAGTCTTTGGGCGCTGTAGCGCTAGGCCCTATTTTTGGGGAGTTGTGGTTCTGCTTGTAGCGCTACAACGCCCTCTTTAGAGCGCTGTAGCGCTGCACTGCTCATAGAAAGGGATTTTTGGGCTTTTGTTGAGGGATTTCGACCTAGGGTTCAGGGCTCGATTCCACCACTTTGTTTTGGGGATCTAGGACTTCCCGGGGGCTCGGGATTGGTCCCGAGGCTAGGTTTTGGGCTTGAGGTTTGGTAATGACTTTGACTTATGGATTTTGCTTAGGTGAGCGCTAGGGCTCGAGTAGGATCGTGCTCGAGGAGTCAGGTGATCAAGGCTATCGAATTGAAAGGTAAGAAAACCGTAACACCCGAGAACAGGGCATGGGCCCACAGTGATATTGCAGGGCACGACCCTAGATTGTATTATGTGCAAATGTATAACCTTAAATGAATTATTATATGTTTGAATGATTATTTTGAAATGTACTATATGTGTGATTATAATGAAATGAACGGCTAAGGCCGAGAGCGGTGAAGGCCGAGAACGGCCTTGGGGCCGGAAGTAACACTTAGCACATGGAGTGCTTGTAGCCAGGGTGGGACCCAATGGATACATGAGTTATCCTTACAGTAAGGACCGAGACCCCAGGCTTTGGTAAGGCCTTTGGGGCGGCATGGCCGTGCTTGTTCAGTTTGATGGTTTCCCTATTTATCAGTGGATTATATTTCAGCTATATTCTATGCATATGTTATATACTGTATGAGTTTTCTTGCTGGGCTTCGGCTCACGGGTGCTCTGTGTGGCAGGTAAAAGCAAGGAGTCAGTCAACCGGCCATGAGTATGGAGAGCGTGGGGGCAGCGCGTACATGTTCGGCCTGCCCGACTTCTTTGGTTGGGGGAATTTTTGTATATGGCTGTATTAACTTATTCTTTTGATAGTTAACCTGGTGTAAATCTATTTTTGAGTTGTAATTATTTTGTAAACCTTTGTTTGGGATCCCAGATGTTTAATACTTAATGTTTTCAATGAAACTAAACATTTTCAAAGAGTACAGCCTTAAACTCTGGTTTAGTCACACTTTTGGTTTTAGAAACCTCGTAGAGTCAGTTAGTTGCACTATTTCCATTTTAAACCCACTTAGTAACGGCTCTAAGGTAGTAGGGCGTTACAACTTGGTATCAGAGCGAGCCAAGGTTTATTGGTTCTGGAGATTGACCGAACATGTACGCACGCTGCCATTGAAAAGCTCGACTCAGGGTTGATTGGTATGGTTGATTAATATATATCTGAATATGTGTTTGAATGCCTTGTGTGCCTGCTTAGGTCATTATGAACATGATGAATGACATAACATATGCATGATGCCAGGGTTGTGTGCTGTATGATATCTGCATGTTATTTGGATTGTTGATCTTGGTTGTTGTTGAAATTGAGAGGTGGAATTGGACCTTGTTATCATGCCTGATGAGCGGTGTCACTGATTGCAGGCATTTAGTTGTAATGCCTCGGCAATCATCGAGACTCCGCGGCATTCGGGCCGAGGATGACAATCAGGGTCAGGACCCTCCACCTGCTCCTCAGAACTGGCAGCAGATTTTAGCCGAAATAGAGGCTAGATTGAAGAAAATAGAGGAAGAGCTTAGTCAGTTGAGGCAACCAGCTCCTCCACCAGTCACCGGGTTACCACTACAGCCGAGTGTAGCACCAGCTTCGGTTCAGCCTGTGGTTGAGAACAAGTTGGAACCTCTGTATGAAAGATTCAGAAAACAGCAACCTCCTACCTTTGAGAGCGGAGCAGACCCACTGCAGGCTGAGCAGTGGATGAATATGATTTCTATAATCCTGGACTTCATGAGGGTTGAAGGAAAGGAAAGGGTTGATTGTGCCAGCTATATGCTTAGAAATGATGCACGAATTTGGTGGGATGTAGTAAGGCAGCGAAGGGATACTGCAACTATGACTTGGGAAGAATTCAAGAGAATTTTTAATGAGAAGTACTATGGTGTAGCAGTTCGAGCTGCTAAGGTTGATGAGTTTATCAACCTAACCCAGAGTAGGTTATCAGTCACCGAGTACGCCCTGATATTTGATAGATTGGCGAAGTTTGCACTAGAGCTAATGCCGACTGATGCGGCCAGGAGAGATAGGTTTATACGGGGATTGAATGTGATGATCGCCCGTGATGTGAGTATTACATTGGCTCCAGAGACTACTTATGCACAAGTGGTGGATAAGGCCCTTACTGTTGAGAGGGCTGAGGATCAGATCTGGAAGGATAGCGCTACTAGGCGCGATACCAGGAGGGCAGTGCCTCCTTCTTCTGGGCCTAGTCGGGGCAGTGGCCCCAGTGAGCAGAAAAGAAGAGCACCAAATTCATTTGTTCCTTATGGTTGTGATAGGAGGGTTCGCGGTTCTGTTGGTGCCCGTCAGGGCGGAAATGACAGCTGGAGGAACATTCCGATGTGTCCTCGATGCAGGCGACGGCATCAGGGCGAGTGCCGGACCAGGGCATGTTTTGTTTTTGGGAGCACTAATCACTTGAAGAAAGACTGCCCACAAGCTAAGAAAGAGGAGCCAAAGCAGGGAGACAGCCTCGCTCCTGCTAGGGTTTTCACTTTGACTCAGACTGAGGTGGAGGCCAGTCCCTCAGTTGTGACAGGTCAGATTTTTAGCGCCGGTTCTTTGTATACTGCATTGATTGATTCAGGTGCTACTCACTCATTTGTATCTGCTAGGGTGATTGATCAGCTTTGTAGACCTAGTATTTTGTATGCTAGGGGTTTTCAGACTTTATTGCCAACAGGAAAACTGGTAGTCTCTAGGAGGTGGGTTAGAGCATTACCAGTAGTAATAGACGGTAGAGAATTTTTTGTTGACCTGGTTGAACTAGATATGGACGATTTTGATATAATACTAGGAATGGATTGGTTAACGCGGTATGGAGCAACAATTGACTGTAGGCGACGGATGGTGACCTTTGAACCAGAAGGCAAGGTGCCCTTTGTGTTTGTGGGAACGGTGAATGGGCCACGGGTGCCTATGATCTCCGCACTAAAGGCTAGAGACCTGATGCAGGAGGGTTGCATAGGATTCCTAGCGAGTATTGTAGATTCCTCCAAGGTGGCAGCAGTGGGAGCGAATGAAACCAGAGTGGTCTGTGAGTTTCCAGACTTGTTTCCAGCAGATCTGCCACGATTGCCGCCACAACGGGAGATTGAGTTCGTCATAGAGTTGGCTCCGGGAGCAGAGCTAGTGTCCAAGGCACCCTACAGAATGGATCCGGCAGAATTAAAGGAATTGAAGATTCAGTTGCAGGAACTACTGGATTTGGGGTTGTTAGACCGAGTTTCTCGCCATGGGGTGCTCCAGTATTATTTGTTAAGAAAAAGGATGGATCGCTCCGGATGTGCATTGACTACAGGGAGTTGAATAAGTTGACCATCAAGAACCAGTATCCATTGCCTAGGATCGACGATTTATTTGATCAGCTTCAAGGGAGTATAGTGTTTTCAAAGATTGATCTCCGATCAGGCTATTATCAGTTGAGGATCAAAGAAGAGGACGTACCAAAGATTGCTTTTCGGACTCGGTATGGGTATTATGAATTTCTGGTTATGTCCTTTGGATTAACCAATGCCCCAGCAGCATTTATGGATTTGATGAACAGAATTTTCAAAGATTATCTGGATAAGTTTGTGATTGTATTTATTGATGATATCCTAGTGTACTCCCAGTCAGAAACAGAGCATGAGCATCATCTGCGCCTGGTGTTGCAGCGGCTGAGAGAGCATAAGCTATATGCTAATTTTAGCAAATGTGAGTTCTGGTTATCGCAAGTTTCATTTCTAGGCCACATTATTAGTAAGGATGGGTTACTGGTCGACCCAAGCAAGACGAAAGCAGTAAGAGATTGGCCTAGACCTAGCAGTGTTCCTGAAGTTAGAAGTTTCCTTGGACTAGCAGGTTACTACCGCCGGTTTGTAGAGGGGTTCTCCAGAATTGCTACTCCATTGACATAATTGACAAGGAAGAAGACCAAGTATGTGTGGACAGATCGATGTGAGAATAGCTTTAAAGAGTTGAAGCGGCGGTTGATTACTGCACCAGTGCTGAGCCTGCCAACAGATGATGAGAAGTTTGTGGTCTACTGTGACGCTTCTAGACAGGGTCTGGGATGCGTGTTTATGCAGGCTGGGAAAGTGATAGCGTATGCATCAAGGCAATTAAAGGAGTATGAGCAGAGATATCCCACGCATGACATGGAGTTAGCTGCAGTGGTATTCGCACTTAAGGTTTGGAGACACTATCTGTATGGTGAGAGATGCGAGATATACACTGATCACAAAAGTTTAAAGTATTTCTTTACCCAGAAGGACTTGAATATGCGCCAGAGAAGGTGGCTAGAGCTGGTAAAGGATTACGATTGTGATATCCTATACCATCCTGGGAAGGCTAATGTAGTGGCGAATGCATTGAGCCGGAGGGGCCCAGGACAGTTGTATAGTTCGAGGCAGATATCTGACAGACTAGCTGGGGAGATGACCAGGGCAGGTATAGAGTTAGTGGTTGGTAGGTTAGCCAACATTACTCTTCAGTCAACTCTCCTCGAGAGGATTAAGGAAGCACAAGGAGTGGTTCCCCAGTTAGTTGAACGTAGAGAGAATGTCCTAACTGGAGCAGCTAAGGACTTCTTTATTTATGAGATGGGTTTATTGAAGTACAAAGGACGGATTTGTGTTTCGATTGATCCAGAAATTCGGCGAGAGATTCTGGACGAGTCTCATACCACTCCCTACTCTTTGCACCCAGGTTCTACAAAGATGTACCACGACTTGAAGGTTTTGTATTGGTGGCCAGGCATGAAGAGGGATGTGGTGGACTATGTGGCTAGATGCTTAACCTGCCAGCAGATTAAGGCTGAACATCAGAGGCCAGCGGGGTTATTACAGCCTCTAGGGATTCCCGAGTGGAAATGGGAAGATATTGCCATGGACTTTGTGGTTGGGTTGCCAAAGATCGTGGGTCAGCATGACTCGGTGTGGGTGATTGTGGACAGGTATACTAAGTCCGCCCACTTCTTGCCTGTGAAGACAACTTATACTGTGGAGCAGTATGCTGAGCTTTATGTGAAGGAGATCGTTCGACTTCATGGGGTTCTGAGGTCGATAGTATCCGACAGAGACCCCACTTTCACTTCCAAGTTTTGGAAGAGCCTGCAGAAGGCAATGGGCACACAGCTTCGGTTTAGTACTGCTTATCATCCTCAGACGGATGGACAGTCTGAGAGGACAATCCAGATACTGGAGGACATGTTACGAGCTTGTGTGTTGGATTTTGGGGGATCTTGGAGTAGGTATCTCCCTTTGATTGAGTTCTCGTACAATAATAGTTATCAGGCGACTATCGGAATGGCTCCGTATGAGATGCTGTATGGAAGAAAGTGCAAATCACCGATTCACTGGGATGAGGCAGGTGAGAGGAGATATTTAGGTCCTGAGATGGTTCAGAGGACCAATGAGGCACTTGAGAAAATTAGATCTCGTATGCTCGCCTCCCAGAGTCGCTAGAAGAGCTATTCAGATCAGAGATTCAGGAGCGTGGAATTTCAGGTCGGTGATCATGTATTCCTCAGGGTTTCACCCCTGAGAGGAGTAAAACGATTCGGCGTTCGGGGCAAGCTGAGTCCCAGGTTTGTTGGCCCCTTTGAGGTTCTCGAACGAGTTGGGGAGGTGGCTAACAGGTTAGCAATGCCTCCAGCTCTATCAGGGGTTCATGACGTGTTTCACGTATCCATGCTCCAGAAGTATGTATCGGATGCTACTCACGTGTTAAGCTATGAGAACTTGGAGTTGGATCGGGATTTATCATACGAAGAAAAGCCTGTTCAGATCCTTGATAGAAAGGACAAAGTCTTGAGGAGCAAGACCATCGCCTTGGTTAAGATATTGTGGAGGAAAAGACAGGTTGAAGAGGCGACATGGGAACTGGAGTCGGATATACGGGAGCGGTATCCCGAGTTGTTCAGGTAAATTTCAAGGAAAAATTTTTCATGAGGAGGGGATAGTTGTAACGACCCAAATTCGCTAATAAGGCTTAAGGGCCTTGATTAGTATGCCTGGAGGGCATAATGGGATTTTGTGTGTGACTTTAATGAGTTTAATTCATGATTATGATTTAATGCATGTTATATGACTATTTGATTATTTGAGATGCATGACTATGTGAATTAGTATGCATGTAGATCTGATTATCTTAGAAAGAGCATAATTGTAATTTGGCCATTTTGGGCATGACTGTGTTGATATCTGTGATCTGTGACTCGAGACGATCCTAGAATGAGCGAGTTAGCGGAAAAGTCAAAGCGGGAATCTATACCCGGCTTGGGTTAAGCCTGGGGAGTTTAAATGCGAATTTGGAAAATATATTGAGGTTAATCTTGATGATGAGGAATGTATATTTGGTGATTAATCAGGTATTGGGTAGCGAGCAGGAATTATTAGGAACACTTGAGGAATTAGTGGGAATTTGGGAAAAATGACTAAAAGGGCCTTACTTGGACAAAAAGGTTTAGAATTAGTGAGGAGGGCATTTTAGTCATTAGGCTTTTTTAGAGATAAGTTAAATGAAGCTTTACACTTAGTGGAATTGGTAGAAAAGAATTGTAAGGCTGAGAAAAAGAAAGAAAGAAGGAAGTGTTGATGCTCATAATCTCATCAAGGGGAAATGCAAGGTAGTCACTTGGGCGTACTCCCCCCCCCCCCCCCCCCCCTGATCCGCGAGACCGCCCCGTCTCGCGAGGATGCTCTTCCGCGAGGCCACCAAATCGCCTCCCGCGAGGCCATCAAGTGGCGAGGCCCCCCCTGATCCGCGAGACCGCCCCGTCTCGCGAGAATGCTCTTCCGCGAGGCCACCAAGTCGCCTCCCGCGAGGCCATCAAGTGGCGAGGCCCCCCTCCCCCTGATCCGCGAGACCGCCCCGTCTCGCGAGAATGCTCTTCCGCGAGGCCACCAAGTCGCCTCCCGCGAGGCCACCGAGTGGCGAGCCCCCTCGATCCGCGAGACCACCCCGTCTCGCGAGGACCCTGTTCCTCGAGGCCATCCTAGGGGGAGAGGTGCCTTATTTAGCGAGGCCACCCTAGGGGCGAGATGCCTTGTTCCGCGAGGCCATCGTAGGGGGCGAGGTACCTTATTTAGCGAGGCCACCCTAGGTGCGAGGTGCCTTGTTCCGCGAGGCCATCCTAGAGGGCGAGGTGCCTTATGTAGCGAGGCCATCGTAGGGGGCGAGATGCCTTGTTCCGCGAGGCCATCCTAGAGGGCGAGGTGCCTTATGTAGCGAGGCCACCCTAGGGGCGAGATGCCTTGTTCCGCGAGGCTATCGTAGGGGGGCGAGATGCCTTGTTCCGCGAGGCCACCATAGGGCGAGGCGCCCTATTCAGCGAGGCCCTTGGGCCACTCCTACCATGCCCATGCGCGGGGCCGAGGGAGGCTGCGAGGCCGCCAATGGTGCCCCGTGCGCGAGGCCACGCAAGGTCCCGCGCGCGCGCCCCGGAAGGTCCACCAGCCCGCCATCTTCTCAAGAGGCCGACACACCGTGATTTGATGCGCATGGGCCCAAGACCCCTATTCAACGCCACGGCCAATACGGACACCAAAGATCCCCTTTTTCACAACCTCAAAGTCCCTATGCTTAGTAGATCCAGAACGAGTCGAATGAGACATATTTGTACGACCGGGTACTAGGTACGGATGCCAGTGCCAGCGAGGATCGTGGTCCGTACGTCTACGGCCATGGGTCAGAGCCGACACCACTACCTCCTGCGCCACCATGCCTGCTACCACGCCTCAAGAAGGAGTACAGACAAGTAGTGGAGACATCCCCCTGACACCTGCTCCTGTACAGGATGTACAGCCACAACCCCTGAAACCACTCCCCTAGTACATTACGTTTGTACCGTTTGGTCCCCTGGACCACTATGTACCTAAGGCCGTTAGAGCCTACTATAAATTGAATTCCAAGGCCACCTGTAGGGGGGTTGGAAATTTGACTGTAGCAGAGACATTAGTGTGAATGAGATACTGAATTCTCCATTGTTGTTATTCCATTGTTCTTGAGTCATAGTTCGAGTTTTCATAGCTTTCTAATTAGCGATTCCAATTTGATAATTTTTCCAACTTAACTTCGTTGACGAGTTCTCACCGTCAACAGTTTGGCGCCGTCTGTGGGAACGTTAGTTTCAAGCTACTATTCCACCATTGTTTCCGACAAGAAGAAGATGCCAAGACGCTCGAAGCGACTGAGGGAGACGCGGCAGGTAGAGGTTCACTTGAGCGGAGTCCAACTGAAGGCCTCCATGAAGGACACTCCTCCACCTAGGGACGTGGAGCCCCCGAAAGACCCTGAGGTTCACGGAGGAGACAGGGTGGCCTCATCGCCGGCCGCTCCACCTGGAGGGAGTCCTCCCAGAGCACCACCGGTGCACGCTGATGAGTTCCCTCCTCCAAAACCGCCGCGGGCACCGAACTCCGGCCGGCAAGACCCGGACCCTTCTACCCATAGGCCGGACAAACACCCCCGGGTCCACTCCGTGAGCTCGAGTTCAAAGTCCTGATTTTACGAAGAGGAGATACGTGAGCTCCACCGTAAAAACCAAAGGTTAGAAACTACCTTGGAGAACATGCAAGAGGTCCTTAACGGCCTACTGCAGGGTAAATCCAGCATAACCTTGCCCAAGGGAAAGGAGAAAGGCAAGGGTAGGGTGGAGACCACTGTGCCAGTAGATGATGGAAGAACCCGACACTCAACTAGCAACACCCCCCGCACGAAGCAACATGATCACCCCGAACCGCCTAAGCAGGCCCAAAGGCCAACGCCAAGAACCACCGCTGCCCCTCGACGCGAGGATGAGGTCACCTCCAAAAAAACGCCCCCAGACTTGCGGGAGGAGATCAACAGGAAAAGGGCAGGCAAAGGGACCACACCCCCTGAGGCGCCCCGAGAAGGCAAGGGAAAGGCAGATCTTAGCCCGTCCACTCTAAGAGACTCCCTCAGCAAAAGGAGGCAAGACTTAGACACAGAGATGCGGAGCTTGCGAAGCAAGATTGTCACCGCGTCGGGTGGCCAGGCCTTTGAGGAAGAATTCGACCATGAGTCACCCTTCGTGCGGGAAATTCAGGCAATCCGGCTCCCTGCCAATTTTAAGGAGCCCAACATGACCCCTTACGAAGGGAGCACGGATCCAAAGTACCACTTGGATGCGTTTAACGATCTCATGAAATTGAGGGGGATTGGAAGTGGTGCCAGGTGCCATTGCTTCGCTGTTACTCTGAAAGGACCCGCCTACAAATGGTTCAAAAGGCTAAGGCCGGGGTCCATCAGGTCCTGGCAGCAGTTCTCTGACGAGTTCCTCCAGCAGCACCATGCCGTGCGGGACTACACGATGCCAGGTACCAGCTTAGCCAACGTGAAGCAAGGGGAAAAGGAGAGCCTAAAAAGCTACATTCACCGGTTCAATATGGAGGCCGCAAAAGTGGGAAGCCTGACGCGCCGGGAGTTAAAAATGGCCATTACTGCTGGGGTACTCCCAGGGAGCAAGTTGTGGGACAACATGCTGAAGAGGGAAGTCACCGACTTGGACGACTTCTATGAAAGAGCACAGAAGTACATCCGTGTGGAGGATGGCCACGCAAACCTGAAGGCCGGAAAGGAGGAGTCCCATGCAAAGCCCCCAATTAACGACGGGCCGAGTATAGCTAAGAAGAAGAGGACGTATGAGGGGTCGAGAGATGACCAGCAGAGGAAAACCAAGCGAGGGGGTGATCATAGGCCAGCGGCCTATACTTACTATACGAACCTCACTGACACCAGGGAGAATATTTACGTCACCAACGAAGATCGAGTGCCCTTCAAGAAGCCCCCACCAATGAGAAAGGATCGGTCCAAGAGGGACCCCAGTAAATACTGCCAATACCACAAAGACATTGGACACACCACGGCGGAGTGTATCCACTTGAAAGAGGAAATTGAGGAGCTCATCCGCCGGGGGCACTTAGGCCGTTATGTCAAGAAAGAAAGGCAAAGGCCAGAAAACGAGCCCAGAGCGCCCCAGGCACAGGAGCGAGCCCCAGAGATACAAGGGGAGGTCCGCACCATTTTTGGAGGCCCAGGATTTGGAGGAGATTCTCGGAAGGGACGAGATAAATATGCAAGGGAGGCTCGACGAAGTCCGCCCCCCTGCGTCATGAGTTTAGAACAGCGACCCCCGAAGAGTTTCAAGGGGGAAAACGACTCAATAACGTTCACTGAGGAAGATGCACGGGGGGTACACTTCCCCCACAATGATCCGCTGGTGCTGACAGTCCAGCTGGCAAATAAGCGTGTGCATCGAGTCCTGGTGGACAACGGGAGCTCAGTGGACATCCTATATCGCCCGGCTTTGGAAAAAATGGGACTGGGCATTCGTCACCTAAAGCCTTGCCAGTCGTCACTATACGGATTCACAGGGGATTCAGTGCAACCCCTTGGGATGATTGAGTTGACACTTACCATGGGGGAGCAGCCCCGCCAAACCACAATTATGTCTAACTTTGTTGTTGTAGATTGCGCATCAGCTTTCAACGCGGTATTAGGGAGGCCCTCCCTGAGAGAATTGAAAGCCATAACTTCAATATATCACTTAGTTGTCAAGTTCCCGACTCCAGGAGGGATCGCGAGTATGAAAGGAGAACAGAAGGAAGCAAGGGAGTGTTACAACACCTCACTCCGCACGCCTGCAAAGCCACGTGAGCCGATGGCCATGGTGGTACACGAGGCGATAAGCATGCCCACAGGGGGTCCGCAGGAGCTGGACCCTCGGGTCGTGGATGAGGCAAGAGCAGAACCGGTAGAAGAAGTAGAGGAGGCTACGGTGACGGAGGAGCCTTTAAGGAAATTGAAGATAGGGAGAAGCCTACAAGGTGGCGTGAAGGAAGAATTGATAAGATTTTTGAAGGATAATCTGGACGTGTTTGCATGGAGTCATGAGGACATGGTGGGCATAGACCCCAGCGTAATGTGCCACCACCTGAACATCTCCCCAGGAGCAAGGCCCGTCAGGCAGAAGAGGCGGGCGCTCGATCCAACAAGGTACGCAGCGTTAAAGGAAGAGGTTGACAAATTGAAGGCCAACGGGTTCATCCGTGAGTCTTTCTATCCTGTGTGGGTATCAAACCCAGTACTCGTGCCGAAGCCAAACGGGAAGTGGAGGACTTACGTCGATTTCACGAATTTGAATAAAGCTTGTCCTAAGGACAGCTTCCCACTCCCCAGGATAGATCAGTTAGTAGACGCAACAGCGGGGCATGAGTTACTAAGTTTTATGGACGCCTACTCGGGATACAACCAAATCCCAATGAACCCTGCAAATGAGGAACACACGTCATTCATTACAGACAAAGGGCTCTACTGTTATAAGGTGATGCCCTTCGGGCTCAAAAACGCGGGAGCCACCTATCAAAGGCTGGTGAATAAAATGTTCGCAAATCAGATAGGGAGGAATATGGAAGTGTATGTGGATGACATGCTAGTGAAGACCAAAGTAGCTGCAGAACTCAACAAAGACCTTGGTGAGATGTTTGACACGCTCAGGAAATATCGGATGAAACTGAACCCAGCCAAATGCACTTTCGGGGTATCCTCGGGAAAATTCTTAGGCTTCATGGTCAACTCCAGAGGAATCGAGGCCAACCCCGACAAGATAAAGGCGCTCATAGAAATGAGCCCGCCGAAGAATAAGAAGGAGGTACAATGCCTAACAGGAAGGGTGGCGGCCCTTAACAGGTTCATCTCAAGGTCCACCGACAAGTGCCTCCCATTCTTTGACATCCTCAAAGGGAGCAAAAAGTTCGCTTGGGATGAAAGATGTGAGGAAGCCTTTGTCAGGTTGAAAGAGCACCTGGGGAAGCCGCCCCTGTTAGCAAAGCCAGAGAAGGGCGAGAAGCTGTACCTATACTTGGCGGTGTCATAGCATGCCATCAGCGCAGCCTTAGTTAAGGGAGAGAAGAAGCAACAACAGCCCGTATACTATATCAGCAAGTGTCTGGTGGACGCAGAGAGCCGGTATCCAGAGATCGAAAAACTGGCCTATGCGCTAGTAGTGGCGTCGAGGAAGTTGAAGCCTTACTTCCATGCGCATACGATTGATGTCTTAACGGATAGTCCTTTGAGACAAGTCTTACATAAGCCAGAGACCTCAGGGAGGCTAATGAAATGGTCGATTGAGCTAAGTCAGTTTGATATTGTCTACACCCCAAGGGCCTCCATCAATGGACAGGTGCTGGCAGATTTCATAGTAGAATTCACCCATCAGCCGAATGAAGGACAGAGTGAAGGAGGGGCGCAGCCTGTTGTGGAGGATGAACTGGGAAATGTAGAGAAGTGGAGTTTGCATGTTGATGGGGCGTCAAATGAAGGAGGATCAGGAGTGGGCATCATGATGACTGGGCCCGAGGGACACAGAATGTACTGCGCAATCCGGTTTGGGTTCGAGGCCTCCAATAATGAGGCAGAGTACGAGGCGCTCTTCGCTGGCCTGCGCCTAGCCCAGGAATTGAAAGTAACGCGCCTCCATATTTTCAGTGACTCGCAATTGGTGGTATGCCAAATAAAGGGGGAGTACCAGGCAAGGGGGCCCAAGATGGCAGCATATTTAGAGAAGGTGAAAGGCTACCTGGGGCGAATGGTGGCATATACTATAGAGCAAATCCCCAGAGAAAAGAACACCCATGCCGATGCACTTGCAAAGCTGGCATCCACCAAGGATGGTGACGTCTTGGAATCAATACCCGTGGAGTACTTGCCAAAGCCTAGCATCAGAGGCGTAGATGTGCACATGATCAGCGTCCCAAAGAAATCATGGACCGAGCCAATCAAGAAGTACCTGGAGGAAGGAGTCTTGCCTGCGGATAAAAACGAATCTCGAAGGTTGGTGTACAAGGCCGCGAGGTACGCCTTGGTAGATGGGGTCCTTTACGAAAGAGGATTCTCCATGCCTCTCCTGCGGTGTGTAGAAGGAGAGGAGGCGTTGAAGGTGTTACAAGAGATCCATGAGGGAGAGTGCGGCAACCACGAAAGTGGACCCTCCACGGCTAGGAAGGCCGTAAGACAAGGATACTACTGGCCTTCCATGGAGAAAGACGCGCAGGACTTTGCCACGAAATGTGACAAGTGCCAGAGGCACTCCAATTACCCTCGAAGACCCCCAAGCGAACTGACCAGCATGCCCAGCCCCTGGCCCTTCGCCATCTGGGGGATAGACCTAATCGGTGCTCTTCCTACGGGTAGAGGTGGAGCAAAGTACGCGGTGGTGGCAGTAGATTATTTCACCAAGTGGGTAGAAGCGGAACCCCTTGTGAAAATAACCGCTAAGCACATCACCTCTTTTGTCAACAAATTCATTGTGTGCCGGTATGGGGTACCCTACAAAATTATTTCCGACAATGGTACCCAATTTGAAGGAGGAGCCTTCGATGAATATTGTAAGAAAAGAGGTATAAGGAGGAGCTTCTCCGCAGTGGTACACCCCCAGGCCAATGGGCAAGTGGAGGCCATCAACAGGGTCCTAAAGAAGAACCTAAAGACAAAGCTGGAGAAGATGAAAGGAGCCTGGGCAGATGAGCTACCAAATGTGCTGTGGGCTTACAGAACCACCCCACGCACGACGACTGGGGAGTCCCCATTCTCCTTGGCCTATGGATGCGAGGCTGTGCTCCCAGTCAAAATGCGAGTCATATCCCACAGGGTGCAGGCGTATGAAGACGAAGCCAACCACACATCCCTGACCGAAAGCTTAGACCTCCTGGAGGAAAAGAGAGAAAAAGCCCAGATGAGGGTGGCAGTGTACCAGCAACGCGCCGCAAGGTACTACAATTCGAGGGTGCGAGAGAGAACTTTCAGAGTCGGCGACCTGGTGCTGAGGAAAGTGCTCCCAAACACACGAGACCCAGGTGCAGGAGTGCTGGGGGCAAATTGGGAGGGACCCTACCAAGTCGCTCAGTGCATCCCCCCAAACACTTACAAGCTGGCGCGCATGGACGACACCATCGTACCCTGGGCATGGAACGCGGAACACCTGAGGAAGTACTACCAGTAAGACGCCCGTGCCCACGGATAAAAGCACAAGTGTAGCACGCTGCCTTGATATGGTAGGAAGAAATCAAAGAGGTTACCTAGATAACCTCCTAAGTAGGCGTGAGCCATTTTATTTTGTTTTATGTGAAAATCACCTATGTACCGTTGCAACTACGTGTATGAAACCATTATGTTACGAATATAATGAATGAAACCACGTATTATAAGTAAAACTGTTAGCCTCTTCGTGTGTTATTTTTTCTTCAATACCAGGGCATCAGCCAAAGTGTCCGCCGAAATAAATTTCACCAAACACTTGGGGGGCAGGACAGGGGGCGATAACACAGCTAGCAAAGGAGGCCTGAAAAGGACCCTCTAACGGAGGGTCTTGGAAAGGACCCCTCGCCCTCCTAAAAAAGAGGCTCCTAAAAAAGACCCTCTGATAAGGGATCTTGAAAAGGGCCCTCAATTAGGAGTAGCCTAAAAACGACCCCCTATGCATCAAGAGGACCCGAGAAGGACCGTAGCCCTAAAAAGGACCGTTCAATGGGAGTTCCTAGAAGGACCCCTTATATCGGGGCCCTAGACGAAGTTCCTAAACATAGAAAGTAGTAAAAAGACCTTGCAAGGCCTCCCCTGAGTTTACGAGGATTAGCTACCCTCGTGAACATCAAGGAGGCCAAAAGGCCTTACGAAAGAAAAATATATATATAGTGACAACACTAATAAGTCTGGAGCGGCCACCAAGCCGCCTAGCCAAAAAGGGTCCCAAAAGAGACCCTTGCCGAAATAGTACTATGCAAAAGGACGAGAGGGACGCCTCTCGCAAAGAAATAATAAGCGCGCGCAAGAAAAACCCAAAAGGATAGCTAAGACCCAAGGGGTCAAAATATCCTTACA
The DNA here is from genome assembly GCF_963169125.1 of Humulus lupulus. NCBI lineage: Eukaryota > Viridiplantae > Streptophyta > Magnoliopsida > Rosales > Cannabaceae > Humulus > Humulus lupulus. The sequence continues at coordinate 212,040,651 of NC_084795.1, forward strand.
AAAACCGCCAAGAGGCACCAAAAGAGGTCCCAGTGAACCCTCTCACATGGGATCCAAAGGACCTCCAGCCTGACAAATAAAAGAAGGGAACCAACCAAACTGCGTCATACAGGCATAAAAGGGCCTCAAATGCAGTAGAACAAGAAATAAACAACAACATCACATGTATTCATACATAAAAAAAGAAAGGAGTTCTCAAGACAATACAAGGGTTACTAACAGAAAAGTAGCACTAGTAATGACGTTACAAAATAAAAAAAAACAAAAAAGGAGCGAAACTAGTTCAAGGCCTCCTGTAGTGGGCACTCCACCAGGCCGCTCGGGCAACAGCTTGCTCGCCAAAAGAGGAGCAGTCGAAGTTGGGATCCTGCCTCCACACATTGTAAAGAGCCCGGTCTATAGACTTGCGCTCGATTACAGCCTTCTCCGCCTCCAAGGAAGCGACTTTCTCCTGAGCCGACTGTAGTTCAGTCCTAAGGGCCTCAACTTCAGTCCCCTGTCGAACAACCGTCTCATGCGACCCAGATGCAGCGGCCTTGGCCTCCTTGAGCTCGCGCTCCAAACATTTAGCCTTGCCCTTCAGCACCTTGATCTTAGCTTTCAGCTGCTCATTCTTCGAGTCCGACTTGGTGTACTTAGTCCGGGCTTTTGACAATTGGACCTTGGTTGCGCTAAGCTCATTTTCGAGCTCCTGGACCTGGACTATGAGGCCGTCCCTCTCAGTGGTAGATGCGGAAAGGATGCCAGTTGAGTCAGCATGTCGAAGAGACACGATATAGACCTGCACAAGAAAACCAATGGCATCAGCAATAAGTAACAAAAAGAAGAACACAGGTGCATCTATGCATAATACTAATCGACGCAAAGTGAAAAGCCTCACCCAGGCCGCAGCACGCCTTAGCATCTCCCCAAGGTCTGATTGAGTCACGTTCCCTAGGCCCCTCCAGTCGGAGACAGGGAGACTCTCAGCTATTGGAACGAAACGCTGCCCATAAACTGAGGCCATCCTGGTCACCCAAGCCTCTGCCCCCGCGCTAGGAGCATCTGGTTGGACTGGGACAGACGACCCACTCGCCGAGGCAGGAGGAGGCGCAGCAGAAGAGAAAAATTGAGACTCTGGTGCATCGGCAGGGAGCTCCGCGAGCCCGACGAAATCAGCAGCCGGTATGCCGAGATCATGATGAATCGGAGGGAAGGCATCGCCGCCACCGTGACCAGGAGAGGCGTAGCATCCTGCCGCGGCCTGCGGGCCTAGAGGGTGAAAGGCCGTGTCCTGGTCATGGGAGTCATGAGGAGGATGTCCCCTGGGGGACAGGGGGGCATCCTCCATCTCCACCTCAGCCTCATCTTCGCGCAGTGATGGCCCAGCCGGCGTAGCCACAACCTTCTTAGACCCGGTGATTGACCATAGGAACTTGGGGTTAGAGACCGGAGACAATTGGTGGCGATTGAGATTCGTCATGGTAAATAGGACTGCTGCCTTCTTCAGGGCGGGGTCTGCTGCAATGAGTCTGTTTATCGCCTCCGCCTCCGACCCGATGACCGAGGGATCAGCAAATTGCCTTGCAAGAACCGCACCAATATCAGTACAAGCGAGAGTGCAAAACGGTGAGTTCTAATAAGAAAAAGAAAAAGACCTGGATACTTACTAGGTTCAGCGCGAAAGCCTTCACGAACTGAAAGAGGCCCCTGTACCCAGAAAAACTCTTGTTTCCAGGACCCTGGGTTAGACACTGAGCCATCTATCAAGGGAAGCTCACTATTGGCCTTCTGCAAGTAATAGAAGCCCTTGGAATTGTGCACCCCAATAAGGTTGTACAAGGAATGCACCTCTTGCGCCGTCGGGGCGCGTTGCTCATTATCCTTGAACCAAAGAAAGAGGCAACTCAAAGTCAACCAACTGTTGGGCGACAGTTGGAGGGGGGCCAAATCAAAATAGTTGAGAACCGCCACAAAGAACGGGTGTAGAGGAATGGTGCCACCCGCCTTCATAATCTGCTCACTCAAAGCCACAAAGCCCTTCTCAGGGCGGTCGGCCCGGCAGGTCTCCTGAGGAACATGCAGGGCGTATTCTGGAGGAGTTCGGTAGCGCTTCACGATGGTCTTCAGTTTGTTCGAAGACATATGGGACACTAGGCTGGACGCCAGTAGGGGGGCGTCGTCTTCTTCCTGGACGGACACCTGTCTGCGTACCTTCGACATATCTGCAAAATCAAAAGAAACATGTGAGGAAGAGGCAGAGCACTTAACCCTCCATTTTCTCTTCCTAGCAAGGGTTTTCCATCGAGGGAGCGATGGCGGAAGCGCTAAGCCAGGATCAACGGAGACTAGGGGCTGAGGAGAGGAGTTAGTAGCCCCGTGATCTTCATCAGGCGAAGGGGGAGTGGGAGGTTCTGGCGGGATGTGTCCCTCCATAAACTCTAACTCCCACCGCAATTCAAAAAGAGCCGTCCTAAGACGCGCTATATGGTCACTAAGGCCCGGGGGTGAGGGTCCTCCGTCTCCCCTCGACACTGAGTCGATTTCGCTCTCTACCACCCAAATTTTATGCCTAAGATCAGCCATGCACTCGAGGTGGCGAATGCGGGCCTGCCTCAAAGAATCATAGTCCTGGTAAGGGCTGCCCTCAGGGGACTCGGGATCTGAAGACAGGTCGATAAACTCAGCCCTCGAGGGTATGTCGGACGGGCCCTCACTGGCCATGAAACCGCGTCCCGACAGCAAAAAGGGGGTCACGTTTAAACAAGGGGGATACTACAAAACACAAAGGAACAGGCTTAATACCCCTAGGTGCAAACGCCCTAAATGGACTACTACAAGGTATATGTATAACAAGAAAGAGGAGGGGCGCGCGTATGGTCAAAACTAGCTCGGGCTAACGTACCCCATCCCAAGTGTTGTTGGTGTGAATCCGATAAAATAAGTAAATAAACGGGAGAAGAAAAGAAAATATACCTCAAGCAATTGAAAGAACGAAGTCGGAGTCCAAGTAAGGTTGGAAGGCGAAAAGCACCAGAGCGTTGAAAATGCGCGTCTGCAAGAATTAATCAGAAGTGTGTGTTAGTCCAAAAATATACACACCAAGGAACTAGCTAAAAAAAAAAAAAAAAAATGATGACGATGAAAAAATGGAAAAGTGATGAAATAATAGAGAAAGTGTGGTTGTGGGGGATTGAACCCTTTACCTCTTGAAAGGAGCAAGGGTCTAACCACCGCTAAGCCAAGGAGGTAAGATGTAAATATTAAGCCATGCATGAAGGCCTATTTATAGGAACCAAGATGAATAGTCTACAAGAGCACCTTAAGGCCCTCTCCTAGACTAGGGGGGCAAGTGTTGATGCTCATAATCTCATCAAGGGGAAATGCAAGGTAGTCACCTGGGCGTACTCCCCCCCCCCCCCCCCTGATCCGCGAGACCGCCCCGTCTCGCGAGGATGCTCTTCCGCGAGGCCACCAAGTCGCCTCCCGCGAGGCCATCAAGTGGCGAGGCCCCCCCTGATCCGCGAGACCGCCCCGTCTCGCGAGAATGCTCTTCCGCGAGGCCACCAAGTCGCCTCCCGCGAGGCCATCAAGTGGCGAGGCCCCCCCCCCCCTGATCCGCGAGATCGCCCCGTCTCGCGAGAATGCTCTTCCGCGAGGCCACCAAGTCGCCTCCCGCGAGGCCACCGAGTGGCGAGGCCCCCCGATCCGCGAGACCACCCCGTCTCGCGAGGACCCTGTTCCGCGAGGCCATCCTAGGGGGCGAGGTGCCTTATTTAGCGAGGCCACCCTAGGGGCGAGATGCCTTGTTCCGCGAGGCCATCGTAGGGGGCGAGGTACCTTATTTAGCGAGGCCACCCTAGGGGCGAGGTGCCTTGTTCCGCGAGGCCATCCTAGAGGGCGAGGTGCCTTATGTAGCGAGGCCATCGTAGGGGGCGAGATGCCTTGTTCCGCGAGGCCATCCTAGAGGGCGAGGTGCCTTATGTAGCGAGGCCACCCTAGGGGCGAGATGCCTTGTTCCGCGAGGCTATCGTAGGGGGGCGAGATGCCTTGTTCCGCGAGGCCACCATAGGGCGAGGCGCCCTATTCAGCGAGGCCCTTGGGCCACTCCTACCATGCCCATGCGCGGGGCCGAGGGAGGCTGCGAGGCCGCCAATGGTGCCCCGTGCGCGAGGCCACGCAAGGTCCCGCGCGCGCGCCCCGGGAGGTCCACCAGCCCGCCATCTTCTCAAGAGGCCGACACACCGTGATTTGATGCGCATGGGCCCAAGACCCCTATTCAACGCCACGGCTAATACGGACACCAAAGATCCCCTTTTTCACAACCTCAAAGTCCCTATGCTTAGTAGATCCAGAACGAGTCGAATGAGACATATTTGTACGACCGGGTACTAGGTACGGATGCCAGTGCCAGCGAGGATCGTGGTCCGTACGTCTACGGCCATGGGTCAGAGCCGACACCACTACCTCCTGCGCCACCATGCCTACTACCACGCCTCAAGAAGGAGTACAGACAAGTAGTGGAGACATCCCCCTGACACCTGCTCCTGTACGGGATGTACAGCCACAACCCCTGAAACCACTCCCCTAGTACAGTACGTTTGTACCGTTTGGTCCCCTGGACCACTATGTACCTAAGGCCGTTAGAGCCTACTATAAATTGAATTCCAAGGCCACCTGTAGGGGGGTTGGAAATTTGACTGTAGCAGAGACATTAGTGTGAATGAGATACTGAATTCTCCATTGTTGTTATTCCATTGTTCTTGAGTCATAGTTCGAGTTTTCATAGCTTTCTAATTAGCGATTCCAATTTGATAATTTTTCCAACTTAACTTCGTTGACGAGTTCTCACCGTCAACAGGAAGAAAAAGGAAAAGAAAGAAAACAGAGGGGTTTGGCTTCAAAGGAACAATTTGTGGTCCTCCCACCATTTCCCTTCATTTTTCTTGGAGTTTAGCTCAGTGGTGAGCTAGGATAGGCTGAGCATCAAGGATCCTAAGCTAGACTTGAGGATTGGCAAGGGATTAGCAAGAACACATCAGAAATTTGAGGTAAGTTCTTGGAGATTTTAGTTTTAGGGTTTGACTGGTTTGAGCTATGTATTTAAGCTAATTAGATGGGGATTTTTGGGAAATCAGGCCAAGATTGAGAAGGAGCAAGCTAAGGAGGTCTAGGGTTCAACTCAAGGTCGAATTTCCATCCACGGTATGATTTCTAAGACCTTATCTTTGATGTTTGAATGAATTTCTGGTTTTAGGGTTCATTATGGTAGATCTTGAGTTTTGGGTTGCTTGAGCTTGGGTTATGGGTTCTTGGGATGCTTGGGATGAGTGTGAGGTGTTGATAAGTTTGTTTTTGGGTTTGGGAAAGATTTGGACAAGTTTGGGGTTGAAATGGTAGAAGGAAATCGCAGGAAGCGATTTTGGGTGTTGCTGGTCTGCAACTAGCGCTACAGCGCTAGTCTTTGGGCGCTGTAGCGCTAGGCCCTGTTTCTGGGGAGTTGTGGTTCTGCTTGTAGCGCTACAGCGCCCTCTTTAGAGCGCTGTAGCGCTGCACTGCTCACAGAAAGGGATTTTTGGGCTTTTGTTGAGGGATTTCGACCTAGGGTTCAGGGCTCGATTCCACCACTTTGTTTTGGGGATCTAGGACTTCCCGGGGGCTTGGGATTGGTCCCGAGGCTAGGTTTTGGGCTTGAGTTTTGGTAATGACTTTGACTTATGGATTTTGCTTAGGTGAGCGCTAGGGCTCGAGTAGGATCGTGCTCGAGGAGTCAGGTGATCAAGGCTATCGAATTGAAAGGTAAGAAAACCGTAACACCCGAGAACAGGGCATGGGCCCACAGTGATATTGCAGGGCACGGCCCTAGATTGTATTATGTGCAAATGTATAACCTTAAATGAATTATTATATGTTTGAATGATTATTTTGAAATGTACTATATGTGTGATTATAATGAAATGAACGGCTAAGGCCGAGAGCGGTGAAGGCCGAGAACGGCCTTGGGGCCGGAAGTAACACTTAGCACATGGAGTGCTTGTAGCCAGGGTGGGACCCAATGGATACATGAGTTATCCTTACAGTAAGGACCGAGACCCCAGGCTTTGGTAAAGCCTTTGGGGCGGCATGGCCGTGCTTGTTCAGTCTGATGGTTTCCCTATTTATCAGTGGATTATATTTCAGCTATATTCTATGCATATGTTATATACTGTATGAGTTTTCTTGCTGGGCTTCGGCTCACGGGTGCTCTGTGTGGCAGGTAAAAGCAAGGAGTCAGTCAACCGGCCATGAGTATGGAGAGCGTGGGGGCGGCGCGTACATGTTCCTCCTGCCCGACTGCTTTGGTTGGGGGCATTTTTGTATATGGCTGTATTAACTTATTCTTTTGATAGTTAACCTGGTGTAAATCTATTTTTGAGTTGTAATTATTTTGTAAACCTTATTTTGGGATCCCAGATGTTTAATACTTAATGTTTTCAATGAAACTAAACATTTTCAAAGAGTACAGCCTTAAACTCTAGTTTAGTCACACTTTTGGTTTTAGAAACCTCGTAGAGTCAGTTAGTTGCACTATTTCCATTTTAAACCCACTTAGTAACGGCTCTAAGGTAGTAGGGCGTTACAGTGATAGAGAAAAGTAATTGCCTAAGCAACATGTTGATTAAAGTATCTGACCGGAACTAGAGTAGAGTTTCTGGTGGGCCAAGTGGCCAGTTTATTGTTTGAGATTATTATCTGAGAGAAGGTCAAAAGGAAAGATGACTAAGTGAACCACAAATAAGATAAATTGAATGGGAATCTTAGCTGGATTAGCTAAGGGTTTTGCAATATCAGGTATGTGTTTATTGTTGTGTAAGGGTCGGACCTGGGATCCGATGAACATTGAGATTAATTGGGAGATTCTGGATGAATCTCATGTTATTCTTTTATTCTCTTCATTCAAGTATCATGGGAATGTGACAAGATATGAAAGCTTCATAGTGGTAGCCTGAGATGGAGAGGGGCATAATAGAATGCGTGGTAAAGTTCTTAGCCTCTTAGCAGGCCCGATCAGAGGGTCAGAAATCAGTGAGGCCATGGTAGCCTTTGAGTATTTCATAATGGAAATAAGAGAACATCGCGATGGGTTTCGTGGTGGGATTGCCCAGGTTAGTGGGTCAGCGTGAATTGGCATTGGGTCATTGTGGACCAGTTTGTCCAAGTGTGCTCACTTTTGTCAGCAAGGGTGAATAGTATAGCTGATCAGTAATCAGATCTCTTTGTGAAAGAGATAGAGCGCCTTCATGAAACTCAAGGTCTATCTTATCAGATGAAGACTCTATTGCAACTTCCAGGTTTTGGAAGAGTTAAGAAGGTGATGAGAATATTGATGGAATTCAGTACAGTTTACTACTCTTAGAGTGATGGTAAATCAGAGAGAGAGGGTTATCCAATTATTATTGGAAGAACATCTTATAAAATGAATGAATTAATATGTATGTCTAGATCCTGAGGTGGTTCAGGGGACTATTGAGATTATTTAAAAGTGGAGCTTGGATGCTCACTTCTCAGAATAAATGGAAAAGTTTGTTGAATTGAAAAGTAGAAACGTGGAATTCTAGGTAGAAGAATGTATCTTCTTTAAAGTATCGCCATGGAAAGGGGTGAGGAGTTAGGGCAAGTTAAGCCCTAGATTATCTCGACAGTTGAATCCTGCATAGGTCTGATTAGGTTGACTTTGGATCAGCCTTATCTTTGGCACTGTTAATGTATACAGTGTGTTATGTACTTCCATGGAGTGGACATGGGTTAAAGGAACTCATAAGTTGAGTAATAGGAATCTGAAGGTTAAGGTTAAGTATTCCGGTAAGGAATAGCTAGTTCATACTGTAACAGAAGTAACAAGGCTCTGTTGAACAGAGAGTACTTTAGGTTAAGGTAATGCTATAGAGACTGTGAGGTCGAAGTAACGACCTGGGAAACTGGAGTCAGTTGTGCGGAATTCTTACTCTGGGCTGTTCAGATAAATTTTGAGGACGGAATATCTGTAAGGAGGGGATAGTTGTAATGCCCCAAATTTCCTAATAAGGTTTAGGACCTTGATTTGGAGGCCGGGAAGGCCATAATTGATTTATTATGATATTTAATGATTATATGCATGTTTATGTGAATTATATTATTATATGATGGTAAATGCATGCATATGGGTTCATTTTTAATTATAAGGGCATTTTGGTAATTTGTCCCGTTGAGGGCGGGATTGTGTATTTTCGTGCATGTGGGTGAATTATAAATAATACCACATTATATGTGGATCGGTTCGAGCCATTCGGCTTGAGACGATCATGGAATGCAAGTTCTCGGTCTAGTCATAACGAGATTAAGTTCGAGGCTCGGAGTGAGACTCGAGGTAATTTGGTGATTTGAACGTTGTCGGGAATTTAAGGGTAACGAGATTTGAATTATTGATATTTGGGAATATTGAGAATAATGGATATTGGAGGGTGTTAATTATAATTAACGAGATCGGCGGGAAAGGACGATTTTACCCTTGGGAGTCTTTAGAAGCCTTTATTTGACCTAGGGGAAAAATGGTCTTTTCACCCCTAAGATATATATCAGCCTTTGAGTTTAGAAGGCTGTGGAAGTGTAAGAAAACAGAGCATCCTCATCTTCATTGCTTCTCTCCTTCCCGTACACCATTTCTCCTCCTTCTACCTTTCAATTTTTGAGAGCCAACTTGAGGTAACAAGCTAGGAGATCAAAGGTGGGGGCTTAGGACTTTGGTTCAATCATTGAAGGGGATCTAAATCAAGCTTGAGGTAAGGAAATTCAGTCATGAAAATCTTATATACACTATTTTTATATTAAGTTTTCAGTTGAGGATTTTGATGTGTTAGTTGAGAATTAATGGAAGTTCTTGAGTTTGGTTACTTGGGTTTTGATGAGGGTGTGGTGTAGATGAGGTTTGGGGGTTGAGTTTGATGTTTTGATGATGTTTGGGATTGGTTTGGATGTTTGTTTTTCAAGGGAAATCGCAGGGGAGAAGACCAGAAAAGTTTATGGTTTGCTGATGGCGCCCCAGCGCCATTCCTTACGCCCCAGCGCTAGGCAGGGCAGGTTTTGGGGCTTCTCTGACTTTGGGGCAGCGCCCTAGGGCCACTAGGCAGCGCCCCAGCGCTAGTGTATTTTCCAGCAAGCATATTTTAGGGCTCGGGAGGACTTTTAAGGCTTGGGGGTTGGTTCCTTTACCCCGTTTGGGTAGATTGAGAGTTCCGAGGGTGTGGGATGGATCCCGGAAGTGAGGTTTTAGATTGTAAACCTTTTTATGATTTATTTTATTGATGGGATTCCATATTTGGTTATGACTAGGAGACTGCTAAAGGATCAAAGAATTGATCGTTCTCAAGGGTCGTTCTTTTACTAATTCTTGGTCGAACCTGAGGTAAGAAAACTGCACCCTGTGTATATGTGACATGCATGGCTATTTTTGATGCATGTAGGATGCTTAAATGTAATGCACGAGAAACATGTGATTAGGACATGCTTTGTATACTGAGTATGATATTGTTCAGAGCTTGAGCCTCTGTGTTTATACATGATCCTCATTGTACTAGCAATTATATTGAGTAAGCATGCTGAATGCCCTTTATTTGGATATTTGACATATGATGTATATTTGGTGGCATGGCTTACTTGTGTATGGCACTGACTTATTAGTCAGCATCGGCAATGGTGTCAGATCCATCTGTGAAGCTGTGATTTACTAGTCAAGTTCACAATGGGTTGAGCACTAGTCGCGTTTTACTGACCTAAGAGTCAGAAATGGCATAGCTTCATGAACGCCGAGCCAAATGAAGATTAGATCTAATCAATATCAGCGCTGAATGGCCCATATGGGGTATTAATTCTGGACCAACCTGAAGGTCGATGAAAATTATAAGCGCTTGCCTAGTCTAAGACTAGTTACTAGAGTCAGGGCCTAAGGCCTAGGTGACTACTTGTCACTTGGCTAGGAGGGTATGGGACCTCCGAGATGGACTTATTAGTCATCTAATTGAGATGGACTTATCATTCATCTGACCGAGATGGACTTATCAGTCATCTGACCAAGATGGACTTATCAATCATCATCTGACCGAGTGGACTTATCAATCATCTGACCGGGATAGACTTATCAGTCATCTGACCGAGATGGACTTATTAGCCATCTATCTTTTATCCAGGGCTATCCGCTCAATATGGTTACCGGAACCACCAGTGTAGAACCACTTATCTGATTGAGACTGACTTGATAGTCGTCCACTCAGGAGGGCAGGATTCTTTATCCTGGATACCCATTGTTACGTGAATTTGTTTGCCTGCTTGATTAGGGCTATAATTGCTAGGCATGTGCCTTATGATTTGATGACATGTTATTACTGTTCATGAGCATATCAAGTTTTCTTGCTGGGCTTCGGCTCACGGATGCTATGTGGTGCAGGTAAAGTCAAAAGAAAGCTGGACCATCCTTGAATTGGAGAGCTTAGGTGATGATGTGTACATATGCAGCTGCTCGACCACCACGGCCGAGGTTTGAAGAGGAACTAGGGTCTAACCCTGTTTTGCCGCTTAGATCGGCCTGTTGTAAATATTTTCTTGTAGTAGACTCTAGAATTATATTTTGGGATCCCAATGTATATATTAAACGTTCTAATGAAACGTTATATCTTAACCAAAATTTTTAATCCCTAAACCGCTAATCATACTTAGTTACACGATTTTTGCCAAATGACTCGATTATCGAGTTTAGCACTGTTTACAAGGCACACCGTAACGGTCCCTGGAGTTAGGGCATTACATAATCCTCCTCTGAACCACAACTCCAAGAATTCACAAGAAATGGTGCTAGAAAATGATAAATCGATAGAGAGAAAAGGGTAAGTCCCAAGTATTCTTTTTTCCTTCTTTCTCTCTTTTGTCTTTTGTCTTTTTTCTTTCAGTTTCTCCCAGTTTCTAAACATTCCACCAAGTGTATAAAGGCTGAAATAACTCTTATCCCTTATAAATAAATGACCATAAAACCCTCCCATTAAATCTAAGCCTTTAAATCATTCCAAGGGCATTTTAGTCACTTACTCCCAATTCCCGCTAATTCCTCAAGTGTCCCTAATAATTACCACTTACATCCCGACACTTAACCAATCACCAATTATTTTTCCTCAGTATCAAATAATCCTCAAAATACTTCTCGAATTCCCAGAAATACCTCCGGACTCCCACGAACTGGTAATAATCCCCGCCGTGTCTTTCCCGCTAAACCGCTCGCTAGGATTGCCTAGAGCCGCAAGCTACAAATATATCCACATAATAATGTGATATCAACATTTTATCACAAATATTTACATTTATGCCCTCAACGGGCCAAGATTACAAATATACCTTTATACCCTAATCAGGGCCTACATGGATACTAGTACACATAGTCATGCCTCACATTTAACAAATAATCATATAAGCATGCTTTTCACATAATCATGCATTTCCACCATTAATTCACATAACTTCCAATTATGCCCTCCCAACACAGTAATCAAGGCTCTTAAGCCTTATTAGTAATTTAAGGTCGTTACAACTATCCCTTCCTTATAATAATTTCATCCTCAAAATTTATTCAAACATATCAGATAGTAAACCTCGTACCTCTGACCACAAATCCCAAGGTTAAACGCCTTTACTTTTACTCCTCGATAATATTCTTACGAGGGTAACAATCTTGTTCCACAAGATCTTGTCTAATAGTCATACTTTCATTAACCACAGCTTGAACTACAAACCTGTTGAAACTTCAGGGTCTGCTTAGTTCACAACGATCATTTCATTGTCTTATTCTTGATACCAGAAATACCTATGAGACATCACCCCTATCAGGGTGAGATCAGTTTATGGGCCCCCCGGCCTAACCCTTGGTATAACTTTAGAATTTCTGACGAGTCGGGCATCAGAACTTCCCCTTTTCTTTCTCTGAATATCATACTTTTCCTTTTCTACACTTACCTAGAGAGATACAAATCTCTCATCCTGGAACTTTGTATTCCGAAATTAACAATTTACAAGTTCTTATGTCCTTTCAGATAGGCAGACACTCCTGCCTTAAGAATTCCAACAACCTCTTTGGTTTCCCCCAGAACCAATACTAAACTGTAGTATCCACTATCCTTGACTTCTTTACTTTGCATAGTACTCCTTGCTTTTTTTATCTTACCATGTCCTCTGCCGTGTCATCTTAGATGTACGCCAGTATTTGTCATCATGACTAACTCATCAAGGATTACAATTTCCTTAATATCTCAAGTATTCACATACTCAACGCTTAATTCCTTAAGATAACTGTTAAGCTTTCAGATTGCTATTCCATCTGCAATCAATCGATAATTCCAAGTTTCCACTCTATTCCCTTTATTCTCTAGTTCTTTTCCAAAACTTGGAAAAATTATAGGGTCTCAACTCAGTACCATCAATGTTCTGCCCATTACCAGTTCACCTGAACCAACTTCATTAACCCATTCAGCTGAGTTCTAACTTTCCCTGTCCAATCACCTTACTTATAATCTAATGTGGTCCATTCCTATGATCCACCACCATATCACTTTACCTTTCAATATTTAAGTATGATAGATTCTGCCATCCGTTTAAATTTCCCGATACAACATACCCTAGTAGATGGAACGATATCCATTTAGAATTCCCATCTCCAGACCAAATTTCTGTCGGATCTCTCATCCTATCCTTGTGTTGCCTCGACAAGGTTCTTTCATGTCTCCACCAATACCAACACTTTGGATTCCATTGTCTAGAGAATACATACCTGTTCATCACCATACACTAAATCTATACCAATCTCAGTCGATACCTTTCCACTCCATTATAATCTATGGTGTTCTTTTAATTGACACACACCTCTCAAGTAAGAGATATGCCTCCATTTAAATATTTTCCTCGCACAGTCGAGGATTCTTAACACCAACCATCCACCCATTCACTACGTTTCACCAAATCTTGGTCGCAAGATTATCTTTTTTACAAATGATCAAACACTCAAATACCTTACACTATGCATACACCGCCAACTCAATGTAGTATGTGTATCGACCATGTTCCCATTCTTCCACCTCCCATGAGGCTTGAATCATTCTCTTGTCAGTCTATGCTTGGGCGTGCTCCAACCTGTGATGCAACTTTCACAGTTTCATGTCTTTATCAAAAGTTAGGTCCTTTATGCCACCCTTCTGTATTCAACCATACACGCATATTCCTACCTCAAAAAGTGCTAATCAATTCTTACTTTGTCTTCTGAACTTCTGATCTGACACTATCCATTAGGTTTAAATTCAAGTTTTATTGCCTTTTTAATCCCCGGTGTAGCCGCCTGCAAAGATACTTATGTAGTAGATGACGTGTTTACCGGGCTTGTTGTGATCCCTATCCTTCAGAAGTTCTTCAGTATCTTCTCTGTGGCTTCAAATCAAACCTCTTCATACCTGTTCCCTATTCTTTTTGTAGCATTATTCTAAATACCCCTGGCGAGACCAAACTTACACTTCATGGAGCTTTACCTGTAACCCTGCTTCTTTATTACTAATATCATCAGCATAGTAGTTGTTCGCATTCCACTTCTAATTGGAGAGTAGCCCAATTTACCACCAATAAACCCTGAAGGAGACTTGTTCATACCGTTCCTATATCTTATGTTTGTGGAACTTACCCGAGTTGCTAACGCTTGGATCAATTAAGAACTTTTGTTACCAATTTATCACACCATACTCAGTACAAGTTGTGATTCCTAAATGTCTCTATCCTTGATCCCCAGCTAGTAATGACCAGATCATAGATCAATTCCTGAAGACATTGTCCCGTCTTGTAACCGGGCATTTAAAATTTTTATCCTTAGCAGACGATGCTAACAATTTCTGCAATACGATGCTCTATCTGATCCACCCCGTGTTCAAACTTATTCGATAGCTCCAGAAATTCTTCTTGTCAAACCATTATCATCTTCCATAATGCCCCTGATACCGAACCTATCTGTAGCCAAGTTCTAAAGCATACCCAATCCTTCCTTGTATATCTATCTGAATCCCTACTGGTCAGCTTAGTTCCATTCAGTCCAACTAAAGTACTCCAAATGATATTTCCTACTATCCATGGTTGTTTCATAACAAATTAACTCTCACTCTGACTCATGTCAAGGCTTCCATATGATGAGCTCTATTGCTCTCACCACGAACCTCTCTATTTCTTTTGTCCTAATTTCTCTCCCAAAAGTTTCTGATTCCTCTTAGTATCTCCATCCCCTCGCAAAGTGCCTTGAGGCATATTCTCTATGTCTGAATCTTTCTTGGGACATTCTCAACACCGAACTCTTCTAGCTCGTTATATAATCCCCAAACGTGAACTATCCAGTTAACTGATCAGCTCTGAGGAACTAGCCTCGGGCTTCAAATGTAACAAGGCATTCCAGTCTTCCATCCCCTATCCATGGGACTCCATCCTAACATATCGAATCGTTCCATGTAGAAGTCATGCCCTCACCTGACACCCTCCTAGGTGGCATCTCCTACCTCTGGTGCATAATAAATAACCTCACTGGTTCTCATCACTATCCCGACAACTATCTCTCAAATCAGATTTCCCCTTCCTAACAAAACCAGAAGCCATAGAACTCTCCGGGGTTCTTCTGCTTTGATTACCGAGAATCTGTTCTTACTAAACTCCATCAATGAAAACACTGCCATTCACATCTCTGGCACTCATGCTCTATACCTCATTTCACAGATCTCAATTAACATGGCCTTCTCTACTACCTAAATACAAATGATGATTTCCTACATCAGAGCGGCCCATATGCTCTGGAATATTCCAGAGTTTAATCCTTAAATGGGTCATCATTTCCAATGACATCCGCCTGTATCAATTTCCCAAAATGAGTTACCCAACTCACAAAACTCATTGACATACACCATTGTTACCTTATCATTACAAATCAAGCTTATAAGCCTACCAGTCCCCGCAGCTCAAACCATGTCTTTATAATCTCTGTTATCAATTCACCATCTGAGTTCTTTCCAACCCATCATGCCAATGTCTCGGCCCAGGTACCATTTCCAGGCATCCTTCTGTCATAAATACTTAACACAACCCCTTAGTCATGACCTCTCATCTTCATATAACCAAGGGTGGAATTAACTTTTCCCACCCTCTGACCAATTCTTAGGCAACCCAAACTTTTTTCAAAACGAGAGGATAACGCCTTTTAGACCTTCCATAAGATACCCTTATCTGTCTATACCCTCGCATTAAACCAACACTGGTAACCTCACTGTCAAAGCATGCAAGGTAGCTCTTTCCCCCAGAGAAGTCCATTGTTCTTCCATCTAGTCTCAACTATTAAAGCCCACAGCTTACTCACATACTAGCGAACATCTACTGTGGCTTTCAGGAGCAGATGGAGGTTTCCAACTCCAACCACCATCTGCAACCCCCCTATAAAAACAACGCCAAGTCCACTTAACCATTCTAGGGGCAAAAAAATTGAGTTCATTCGCCACTGTTGACTAAATTCCTCAGCCCTGAGGTTCACACCCCGAACCACTCCACAGCCAGGTCCAAATAACCACAATTATCATGCACACAAAAAGCATATTAAGCACAAATCCACAATACTATACATTTAGCTACCGAATTTTATCACAACCAAGAATACTCACGTTTCATCATGCTTCCTATAAGCCAATAAACAGACATGACACATGAATTCAATTTAAGTAGTTACTCTCATACACTCAGTAGGCAAACCATTATCCAAATATTCATTCACATGCAATAGCAATGCTAATCAGCACGCTTCAATCTCATCACGCAATAGTCAAGGGCAAGGCCCTATCAGTATCTCATGCTTCCTATTAATCACACAGATATCAGCATTCATATCCCTTTCCAATCATTTAAGCATATAATCATGTATGCATAATTTCCAAACCCTGAGTCGCTTGTCTTTCTCGGCGAATGTACATGTCCAGTCAGTCTTCAGGAACCCTTAAACCTAGGATGCTCTGATACCAAGTTGTAATGCCCTGGATAGCCAAGACTGTTACACTGTGTGTTTATGAAGGTGCAAGACTTGCTAATAAAGTCATTTAGTTAAAAAACGTGTTAGTGAAACTATAATTGAGCTAGGGTTAAAAGAGTTTGGCCACAAAATTTGTTTTTCATACATTTGAACATTATAGTACATGGGATCCCAAAAGTAATAATGTTTAAAAGACAGTTTACAAAATTAAGAACAAAAGTACAGCAACTAGCCCCTCTAAGGGCAAAACAGACATTTAGTCTTTTCCCGTCCTGTGTCACCCCTCGATCGTGATGGCCAATCGACTGGCTATGTACAATCAACCCCAAAGTTCTCCAACTCAGGACTGGTCCACCTTGCCCTTGCCTTTACCTGCACCACGTAGCACCCGTGAGCCAAGGCCCAGCAAGAAACCAGAAAACAGAGCATAACCATTAAGTAGTCAATTTACAAATCAGCAATCAAACAACTCATAAACATAGCCACATGCTCAACAATCCACATCAGTTATATAATCAGGCATTCAACATGCCAAGTTCATCAATTAACATTAGTAGTCAAATCACATATTAGCCAGGGTCGACATCATTAGGTCGCACCCCTATTTATCCCACTGAATCCGGCCCGCTTAAACCGAGCTTAGTGAATATTAAGCTGTCCTCATCTACCAGTGGTCGAGCCGCGCCCTGTGCGCAAATATTGATTTCGGTACTCTTAGGCCACTTATCACATGTCCCATGGCATAATACCATCTATGACATTATACAGATATAGGTAGCTCTTATTCCCATCATTAACACATAACCGGGTGCAGTTTCTTACCTTTAATTCGGCTAGCTTGTTCAATGAAGTGAATTCTCAAGCACGATCCCTTCCGAGCCCTAGCGTTCACCTAGTCACAACCACAAATTAAAATCATCACCAAACTTCAATTCCAAAACCTAACCTCAGGACCAATCCTGAGCCCTTGGGAAGCCCTAATTCCACCAAATGGGGTGGTGGATCAAACCCCGAGCCCTCGGGCAAATACCCTAAGAAATAACCCAAAAACCCACTTATGGAGATAGGGTAGCGCTACAACGCTTCAAAGAGGGCGCTATAGCGCTACAAGCACAACCAAAGGTGCCAGGAAACTCAAGCCAAGCACTGTAGCGCCCAAAGGCTAGCGCTACAGCGCTAGTACAGACCAGCAACACCCTATTTTTCCTCCTTCGATTTTCCTCAAACCAAACCCCCTTATAGCCCTTCCAAACCTCAACTACACACCAAATTGAGTCTACCATCACCTATATCTCACCTTACACAACCCAACCATATAGAACTTAGCCACATGCACCCCAAAACAAAGAAAAAGCCATGTTGGAGCATGATTCTCAAAATCCCAACAAAAGAGAACCATAACAGTCCTGAATTCTAATGTTCAAACTCATAATTTCTTACCTCAATTGGGGAATTCAACCTTCTGCTATCTTTAGTATCCCTCCAGCCCTAAGCTCATCAGTTCCTCAAGTTATCTCCCTTAATTTCCATAAAAACCAAGTTTCAGAAATCCATTTCAACATCAGAAACCAGAAACTGAAAAATAACCTTAAAGCTTACCTTAAACGAGAATGAATTTCAGTAGAACTCTTAATTTCACCAAGAACCTCAAGTGCTAAACTTGACCTAATCCTCCTCTGAACCACAGCTCCAAGAATTCACAAGAAATGGTGCTAGAAAATGATAAATCGATAGAGAGAAAAGGATAAGTCCCAATTGTTCTTTTTTCCTTCTTTCTCTCTTTTGTCTTTTCCCCATTTTCTTTCAGTTTCTCCTATTTTGTAAACATTCCACCAAGTGTATAAAGGCTAAAATAACTCTTATCCCTTATAACCAAATGACCATAATACCCTCCCATTAAATCTAAGCCTTTAAATCATTCCAAGGGCATTTTAGTCACTTACTCCCAATTCCCGCTAATTCCTCAAGTGTCCCGAATAATTACCGCTTACATCCTGACACTTAACCAATCACCAATTATTTTTCCTCAATATCAAATAATCCCAAAAATACTTCTCGAATTCACAGAAATACCACTGGACTCCCACGAGCCGGTTATAATCCCCGCCGTGACTTTCCTGCTAAACTGCTCGCTAGGATCGCCTTGAGCCACAAGCTACAAATATATCCACATAATAATGTGGTCGCAACATTTTATTACAAATATTTACATTTATGCCCTCAACGGGCCAAGATTAAAATATACCTTTATACCCTAATCAGGGCCTACATAAATACTAGTACACATAGTCATGCCTCACATTTATCCAAATAATCATATAAGCATGCTTTTCACATAATCATGCATTTCCAGCATTTATTCACATAAATTCCAATTGTGCCCTCCCAGCACACTAATCAAGGCCCTTAAGCCTTATTAGTAATATTGGGTCATTACACAAACCTTTGGGGATTATAGGGAATTGGCGTCGATGAAGAAGCTTCATTTCTATTTGTCTTTGGAGCCATGGATGTCCAAAATTTAGAAAAATGAAGAACAAAACCCCAAAAAAAAACACCATTGTTAGTCACCAAAAGATTAAGAGAAAAACACCACAATGGCCAACATTGATCCATACCAAAGTTTATATGCCCCCAATTCTGGGGTCAAAGTGACACAATGCATCAACTCAACTCATACATAACCAATTCTGACTTACCCCAAGAACACTCATACACCAACCATATACTCCATTTCTCACAAGCTTTTTGTCAAACACATAGAGTGCAGAAAAATATCATCTCCAACAAATTATACACCATAAAGTAAAACTTCCCAAAACCATAATGTGCATGGTTTAATAATCAAAGTAATGCAAGAGATATTGATTACCAACATAAACAACCACATAAATGTTTCCAAAATACACCACATTTCAATTGTTCAATTGACAAAACAAATACTTTCCACAATTGAAAAATTGTTCCAAGAAAAACTTACTTGATGAGAGTATTGAATGTGAATGCAAACCTCCTTTCAATATATATGTGAAATGTATAATAAATGCATAAAACAAAATGGGATGTGTGAATTTTCAGATTAGTATGGCGGAATAGGGGTGGAGATGTGTTTATGGAGTAATGGAGGAAGAAAGAAAGAAATGGGTAGAATGAAAAATGGGGGAAGGAAGAAAAAAATGGGGAGAATGAATTAGGGTGATTACGATGGAAAAAGAATAAAGAAAACAAGGGGAAATGGAGGAATTGATGTGGGTTTTGTGATGAGAATTATGGGAAAAAGAAGAAAGAGGAATGGTTGTAACGACCCAAATTTGCTAATAAGGCTTGGAGCCTTGATTACTGTGCCTGGAGGGAAAAAATTGTTATACTGTATTAATTTATGTGAATTTAATGAATATGTGGTTAGAATGCATGTTTAGGTGAAATAAATATGCATGTGGGCCCCATTTGGTTGTTAGGGGCAAATTGGTCATTTTAGCCCGTTGAGGGCATAAATGAAATATATATGATGTTGTTGATATAACAGTGATATATTTGTGATGCACGTTTTGAGACGGTCCTAGGGAGCCATTTAACTAGAAAGTCACAATGGGGTCAAATACCCGGCTTGGGAGGAGCCTAGGGGTATTTTGGGAATATTATTAGGTGATCGGGAATTATTGAATAGCGATTAGCAATAGCAATAGTTTAGACATGTTGGGATTAAATGGGGATTTTTAGGTACACTTGAGGATTTAGCGGGGTGTGTCAAAAGACAAAATTGCCCTTGGAAAGGTTTGAGAACTTAAGTTAGCTTAAAGGGTATTGAGGTCATTTTAGGCAGATGGATATGCTCAATTTGGGGGCTGGGACTCTAGAATCAGCTAGCAAAAGAAGACAGAAGAACAAAAAGGGAACCTAATCTCTCTGCCTCTCTCTATCGACGCTCTCTTTCTCCCTCTCTAAGGTGACTGGTTTTGAAGGATTCTAGGCTAGAGTTCAAGGGATTCAAGGCTGGGAATTGGGAGATAGACCCAGGCTCAAAGGTAAGTTTTATTCAGTATCTTGATTGAATTCTGCAGAGAAATATTAAGGTTAAGAGCTGATATGCGTGGCTGTTTGGTGGATTCTTGAGGATGAAGCTTGCCTAGGTTCAGTTTGGGAATAAGAGGGATTTGCTTGGAGTTGGATTTGGAGAAGGCTCAGGGGCGAATTTCTACTTGAGGTAAGGGTTTTATGCATCTCTGATATGTATTAGCTACTGTGGTTTAAGTTTCAGGTTTATTGGTTTATGTTTTATAAAGTTTTAAACCAATTTGTGAATTGGGGATTTGATTGTGTGGTTAGGCTTGTTGTTGATGTTTCTGAGTTATTAGATAGTTTATATGGGATTTTGGATTGAATTTGAGACTTAGGTATTCCTTGGTATTGATTTGGGAGTGTTTTGGCTCGGGAAAATGTTGGGGAAAAACCCAGAAATCTGGGTTTGCAAAGGGGCGCCGCGGCCCTGTTCTTCTACGCCGCGACGCTAGGCTGCAGCAGGGGACGAGGGCCATTCTGCGCGTCGCAGCCCTCATTGAGTGGCGCCGCGGTGCTAGGCCATTTCTGGGCAGGGAAAAATTGTGGTTTTTAGGCTTTTTCCCAGGGGGCTCGGGGGACGCTTCCGCCACTTTGTGTGGGGTTCCGAGAGGTCCCGAGGGCTCAGGTTTGGTTCTGGGAGACGCTTTTGAAATTGTTAGTAATGGGGATGCAATTTTTGTGTTGTGACTAGGTTCTCAGAGAGGCTCAGATTAAAGGACCGTGCTCGAGGGTTCAGTGCTTAAGGAGCTCGGAACACAGGTAAGAAAACTACTATTTCCCGTAGAGCATGAGTTGTAGGGCTCGGCCCTGTATGACTGTGTTGTGGGGTTTGACCCTTTGATTGAGTTTATGTATGCTTAGCTTGTTGATTAGCTCTATCATATGTGAATGTGTTGATTGAACGACATGAGCTGTGCACGGTGAAGACCGATAACGGCGGAGGCCGAGAACGGCAATGGGCCGGGAATGGCGATAGGCACGTGGAGTGCAAGGCCGAGTGCGGCAAGGGGCCAGGGCCGGAAGCAGCATTTAGCATGCGGAGTGCGAGTTTCTAGGTTAGATCCTAAAGGATACTTGGGATATCCTCACGGTATGGACCGCGAATCCAGGGCCTGTTAAAGCGCCTGGGATGGCATGGCCGTATGTGTTTAGCCTATCGGTGGTCTGATTATATGCTAAGTGTTTGTTATGCATATGTTATCTGTTTGTGAGGGTTTTCTTGCTGGGCTTCGGCTCACGGGTGCTCTGTGGTGCAGGTAAGGGAAAGGGGAAAGTAAACCAACCATGAGTATGGAGAGCGTGAAGCGATGCGTACATGTTTGGCCTGCCTGGCTGCCACAGCCAGTGGTTTTTGGGAGATGGTTGTATTAAAACCTGGATTTTTTCGTCTAGTCAATTTGATTTGTAATTATATGTTGTAAATATTTCTAAACAGTATCTTAGGATCCCAAGTGTCAAATACTCAATGATTTATAGTAAATGGTATTATTTTCAAAGTTTATTTCACTGTTTATGATTTAATTACACTTTTGACCTAAAACCTCGATTAGCGAGTTAAATGCTCGTTTAAAACTCACTTAGTAACAGCTCTAAGGAAGCAGGGCGTTACAATGGTGGTTTCTTTGTGATTTTTAAAGGAATGATGAAATGGAGTTTATAAATGTAAAATGTTCTGAAATACCGTTCGTAGGCCACGGCTTGCGAAATTCGTGTTGCGGCCTACACACAAACTTGACGCTCCTCCCCCTTTTATTTTTTGAAAAATCTATCGTGTGCCGCGGCCTAGGAAATGTGTGCCACGGCCTGCGAAGCACCTGAAGCTATATTTTTTAAAAAGGGTCGCGACCTATTAAAAGCGGTCACAGCCTGCGAAGACCTGTTTGAATGAAATTTAGTTCGTTGACCGCAGCTTGTAAAATGCATGCCGCGGCCTGCGAACTCCTGAAGTTGTCTTCCTTCTTTTTTTCGTAAAAGGGCCGCGGCCTAGGAAATGTGTGCCGCGGCTTGATAACTCCTGAAGCTTTTTGTCTTTTTTTTTCGTAAAAGTGTCGCAGCCTACGAAAAATGTGCCGCGGCTTGAGTCCCTTTTTTTTTCCTTCAAACTTATTCATTTTTTCATTGTTTTCCATTTTTTTTCACAATTTTCACGGTTCTAATTACAGAAATTAAAATAAAATTACCTCAACAAAAACAAAAATAAAAACATAATGTTCAATTTAAATAAACAAAATAATAATGAAAATAAACTAATTTACAAAGTAGCTAAGTTTATCGTCGCTAGCTCGTTCATCAACATATACCGGGTCAATGAGGTGAATCACAGCAGCTTGTTCTTTCTCCATTGATTCGTAATATGGCTTTAATCTCTGACCATTCACCTTGAAGGACTTTCCTGTACTTGGACTTACAACTTCGACTTCTCCATGAGGAAAAACCTTGGTGACAGTGAACGGACCTAACCAGCGAGACTTCAACTTCCCAGGAAAATGTTTAAGGCGAGAGTGATACATGAGAACTTTCTGACCTTCCACAAAACTCTTTCGAATAATATGTTTGTCATGAAAAGCTTTGGTTTTCTCCTTGTAGATTATTGAGCTTTCATATGCTTCATTGCGTATTTCTTCTAGCTCATGCAATTGAAGCATTCGTTGTTGTCCTACATAAACCATATCCATGTTACACTTCTTTACAGCCCACCAAGCCTTATGCTCTAGCTCTCCCGGTAGATGGCAAGACTTCCCATACACCAATCGATATGGTGACATACCGATAGGTGTTTTATATGCCGTACGATACGCCCACAAGGCATCATTAAGCCTTGTACTCCAATCTTTGCGGTTTGGATTTAAAGTTTTCTCAAGAATCAATTTGATTTCACGATTAGAAACCTTTGCTTGCCCGTTGGCTTGTGGATGATAAGCAATTGTCACCTTGTGAGTTACATTATAGCGTCGAAACAATGCTTCTATACTCTTGTTACAAAAATGAGTGCCTCAATCACTAAGTAAAGCCTTAGGTGTACCAAAACGCACAAAAATG
Organism: Humulus lupulus; assembly: GCF_963169125.1. NCBI lineage: Eukaryota > Viridiplantae > Streptophyta > Magnoliopsida > Rosales > Cannabaceae > Humulus > Humulus lupulus. Next base: position 212,063,812 of record NC_084795.1, read on the forward strand.
TTGGAGCGAATGAAATCCACTACTGTTTTTGAATTATCCGTTCTAGTTGCAATTGCTTCCACCCATTTAGACACGTAATCCACTGCCAAAAGAATATATTCATTGCCGAAAGAGGATGGGAACGGTCCCATGAAATCCATACCCAAAACATCAAAAATCTCAAGAATTAAAATAGGAGTTTGAGGCATTTGATCCTTGGCCGTTATGTTACTAACTCGTTGACGACGATCACATGCCTTACAATAAGCATAAGAATCTTTGAAAATTGTGGGCCAATGGAAACCGCTGTTGAATATCTTACGAGCTGTCCTCTTAGGTCCAAAGTGTCCACCACAAGCATAAGCATGACAAAAAGCAAGGATGGAACGAAATTCAAATTCAGGTACATACCTTTGAATGATTTGATCTGTACAGTGCTTCCAAAGATAAGGTTCATCCCATATGTAGTGGCGAGCATCATGCTTGATCTTGTTCCATTGTTCTTGTGTGAGATCACTTGGTAACTCCTTTGAAGCAAGGAAGTTTACAATGTTGGCATACCAAGGAATAACTTCTTGCATGGTGAGGAGTTGCTCATCCGAAAAATTTTCTTCTATGGGAAAATTATCTTCATCCCGAATAAGACGACTCAAGTGGTCCGCCACCATATTCTCAGAACCCTTTTTATCTTTTATCTCCAAATCAAACTCTTGAAGAAGTAGAATCCACCGAATCAGCCGAGGCTTGGCTTCTTTCTTTGCCAATAGATAGCAAAGAGCAGCATGATCGGTATAAACAATCACTTTAGTTCCAATCAAGTATGACCGAAACTTTTCCAAGGAAAAAATGACGGCCAAGAGCTCTTTTTTAGTGGTGGAATAATTAAGTTGAGCATCATTTAGAGTGCAAGAAGCATAGTATATAACATGAGGAAGCTTGTCAACTCGCTGCCCAAGAACAGCACCCACGACATAGTCACTTGCATCACACATGAGTTCAAAAGGTAGCTCCCAATTTGGTGGCTGAATTATAGGAGTTGTAGTCAAAGACTCTTTTAATAAGTTGAAAGCCAATAAACACTTTTCATTAAACTCAAACTTTACATCTTTTTGAAGAAGGTTGCACAGTGGCGTGGAAATTTTAGAGAAATCGTCGGTAAATCTACGATAGAACCTAGCATGCCCAAGGAATGATCTCACTTCTTTCACACTAGTCAGAGATGGTAGAGAACGAATTAAATCAATCTTTTCCTTATCAACCTCTATTCCCTAGACTGAAATCACATGACCCAAAACTATACCTTGGTTTACCATAAAATGGCATTTTTCCCAATTAAGCACAAGGTTAGTTTCAATACACCGCTGGAGTACCAAAGTGAGATTATGAAGGCAGCGATCAAATGAGTCACCATAAACAATAAAATCATCCATGAAAACCTCAATGATGTTTTCAATATATTCTGAAAAAATGCTCATCATACATCGCTGAAAAGTGGCAGGAGCATTACATAACCTAAACAGCATGCATCGGAAAGCGAATGTACCAAAAGGACATGTGAAAGTTGTCTTCTCTTGATATTTAGGAGCTATAACAATCTGATTATATCTTGAAGAACTGTCAAGAAAACAATAATAAGGATGGCCTACTAACCTCTCAAGCATCTGATCAATGAAAGGTAATGGAAAGTGATCTTTACTAGTTGCCGCATTCAACTGTCAGTAGTCTATACAAACTCGCCACCCGGTTTGCATTCTTTTTGGTACCAGCTCAATTTCATCGTTCTTTACCACTGTGATTCCAGACTTATTTGGCACTACCTGAACTAGACTCACCCATTGACTATCTGAAATTAGGTAAATAATACCCACACTAAGGAGCTTCAGTATCTCCTTTTTTACAACCTCCATCATAGGTGGATTTAATCTCTGTTGTGCCTCACGTGTTGGTTTAGACCCTTTTTCAAGTAAAATTCGGTGCATGCACATAGAAGGGCTAATCCCCTTAATATCAGCAATAGACCAACCAATGGCTATTTTATATTCTTGAGTACTCTCATTAATTTTTCTTCTTGAACTTGGTTAAGATCTCTTGCAATTATAACTGGAAGTGTCTTGTTCTTCCCAAAGTAAACATATTTGAGATGCTTCAGGAGTGGCTTCAATTCAAGTGTAGGAGCTTGAACAATTGAAGGCTGCAATTTCTCATTAGAAATCGGTAAATTAAGAAATGCAACCTTCTTAAAAGTCTTGTCAAAACCACTATTGAGTGTGGTTATGACATCCATGATCTCATGAGAAAAATCTTCATCGGTCAACACAAGATGCTCTCTCAACACAACCTCCAAACAATCTTCATTATGCAAATCTAAAACTCATTGAGAAAGGATATCCAACACATCAAGAGAGTAAACAACATGTACATCACTTGGATACCTCATAGCCTTAAAAATATTAAATCGAATTGTCTCCCCATCAAATTCCATGGTCAATGTACCATCATGGACATCAATCTTAGTTCTCGCAGTTTTCATGAATTGTCTCCCCAAAAAAATTGGAGTGGAGCATGGAATAGATTCATCTTCCATATCAAGAACATAAAAATCAGCCGGAAACACCAATTCATTCACTTGAACTAAAACATCTTCTATTACACCCCTGGGATAAGCATTCGACCTATCAGCAAGTTGAATAATCACCCCTATTTCTTCAAGTGGACCGAGATTCAATGAAGCATAAATGGAGAATGGCATGACATTGATAGAGTCTCCCAAATCCAACATACAACGCTCAATTCTTTCATTATCAATAGTGCAAGGGATAGTAAAAGTACTGGGGTCCTTACACTTTGGTGGAAGCTTCTTTTGAAGAACTTCAGAAACATTCTCCCCCACACTAACTTCTTCATTACCCCTTAATTTATGCTTATTAGTGCACAAATCTTTCAAAAACTTGGCATAGCGTGGCACTTTTTTAATAGCATCAAGAAGAGGAATATTCACTTCTACCTTTTGGAATGTATCAAGAACTTCCTTGTCAACCTCTTCGCGTTTAGTCTTCTTTAGTCTGCTTGGGAATGGAGGTGGGATGACAAAAGTAGGCTTAGGGTTTAGTTGTGTAGGGTTGGTTGGCTTTGGAGGAACATCTTCATTAACTGAGCAATCCACTTGTGACTTGGATGGCAATTTACTGGGCATTGGAGGACTAGGTGGATCATATTGCTTCCTGCTTCGCAAAGTTACTGCACTAGCATTCTCCTTGGGATTCATCTCAGCTTGTGAAGGAAATTTATTAGACAAATGAGCTTCCAACCTGTTATATGATGCTGCTAATTGTCCCACCTGATTCTCCAAACTTTTGATGGAAGCTTGGGTGGTTTGCTGAAACTGAAGAGTATTTGTAGCAAGTGCATTGATTAAATCCTCAGTAGAGGGTTTGGAACTTGGTGGTGGAGTAGCTTGCGGTGCTTGTGATGGTCTAGGTACAAAGTTATTTTGAGACCGTTGTTGCAAAGAGAAATCAGGTGGTCTCGCAGATGTAGACTGTGGAGCAACTTGTTGTTGATTCCCATAACGAAGATTGGATGATCACGCTAACCAAGATTATAAGTTTGAGAAAATGGTTCATAGAACATCCGACGTAATTGACCAGGGAAATTTCCTACAGTATTAACACCCTCCATTTCTCCCTCAAATAGAGTAGGGAAAGCATCAGTAGCATGCCCCACAACTTGACAGATTCCACATGGCCTCACCTGTTGGCCTAAAGCTAGTTGTTGTACCAATGGGGTTAATTGAGCCAATTGTTGACCCAGGTGATTAGCAATCGAGGTGCTCACTTCATTGGATAATTTGGGTGGTGGAATAGGATCTTGGCGAATGCCAAACTATTGTGAGTTAGCAGCCATATTAGAAATCAAGCTCATGGCTGTAGCAGGAGTCTTATCAACTAGTGCACCCCAACTGGCTGCATCAATCATACTCCTATCCAGTGATTGTAATCCTTCATAAAAGTACTGAATGAGGAGCTGTTCACTTATCTGATGATGAGAGCAACTAGCACAAAACCGCTTAAATCTCTCCCAATATTCATACAAAGACTCTCCTGTATATTGTCTTATACCACAGATCTCTTTCCTGATGCTTCCAACTTTAGATGCTGGAAAATATCATTCTAGGAACATAGTCTTCATACCATTCAGGGTTTTAACAGTACCAGGTGGAAGATAGTACAACCACTCTTTAGCTGCATCCTTCAGGGAGAAAGGAAAAGCTCGCAGCTTAATTTGTTCTTCAGTCACTGCAGCAGGTTTCATACTAGAACAGACAATATAAAACTCCTTCAAATGTTTATTCGGGTCCTCACCACGCAGCCCATAGAAAAGAAGGAAATAAGTGGATGAGGCCCGACTTCAGCTCAAAATTTACATCCAACGGTGGATACTGGATGCAAAGTGGTTGTTGGTCAAGATTTGGCGCTGCCAACTCTTTCAATGTCCTTTCCTGGGCCATTGTTCTATAGGATCGAACTGAATTTTCAGAATCAGATTCGTTGTCAGACGGTAATGGCACTTTAACAGGATTGACTTGTGGAGCAAGACGTTGAAAGAGTGGATTATCGGTGATAGTCCTTGAAGAATGAGAAGTTGACGATGACTCAAGATATTGTTTAATCCTAAATAACCTTTCTTGGCTATCGTCTTCATCAGACATATACACCTGACAATTCCACAGTAAAAACTAATTAGTCACAAATAAATAAATTTGAATAATAAAGAGAATAACAATAGTCCCCGGCAACGGCGCCAAAAATTTGATGGGTGTCGTATGCCGTATCAAATTTGATTATTGATTTTATTAATTCCTTATACCAACTATTTCAGTATAGTGATAAATAAGGGTCGAACCCACGATGACTACTATTCAATTTATTATTCAAAAGATTAAACTTAATAAAGAAGGGGATTTTGATTTTTAACACAAAATTAAATAACATAAACTAAAAAGCAAATAAAGATTGATATTACGATATTAAGAAACAGTTAAAGGTTAATCTCCACCCTCAACAATCATTCCTAATATCTAATAATAAATATTATTCCAATTTCTCACTTAAACTATTAACCTCACATATAACACTGAAGCAGACAATTATCCTAGTCTCCCTATTATAAGTAATCCAAGGTGAAGCACTCAATAATTAACTCTTTTATCTAAGCAATAAATCTATGAAGCATACAATCTATTTAACTTAGATAAAGCATTAAGTGCTATGGAAACAAGTTAATCTAGGCAATAAATTAATGAAGCATATAATTCATTTAACCTAGCTTCTATTTTTCATCACAATCAACAATTCTTTTGACATCACTATCAATTGCAATTTATCACTTACACTTAGAATCCTAAACTATTAGGTGAGTAGTAATTCTAAGATGACAATTGAATAATGTAAAACCTTAATTAGTTGGCCACCTAACAAGAAATCACAAAATTCATAACATTCAATTAGAAAAATAAAAACAATTTAATATTAGAGAAATTAAAGAATAATATTCATTATCAACAATCAAGATTCATGTCTTGGGTTTTGAATTAACCCTTAACCTAAAAAGAACCTACTCCATAATAGAAATCATAATAACAAACATAATTATAATTCAAATTAAAGAGATTAAGGGAAGAAAAGAAATTAGATTGATGAACAATAGTGTTGTAGTCTTCTCTCCAGCCCTTTCTGAGTCTTTTTCTCTCCTAAACCATAATAAAAATCCTCTCTAAAATTAACCCTAATAATCCTTTATAGTCTCAATTAAATTCTAATTAAAAATCTGAAAACAACGTCGCAAGTCGCGGCCTAGAACAAAATCTGTGCAGAAATTGGTCACGCAGGCAGCGGCCTGAAAAAACTGAGCAGCGCCTTATTTGGGAAATTTTATTTTTTTGAAATATCAATTCCTTTTAAAGTGTCGCGGCCTTAATTTTATGTGCCACGACCTACCTTCAATTTCTTCAATTCTTGACCTTAGACAGCTTGTACATTGCCGCCACTTCGACATTTCAATCCCGAAAGCCTGGAATACTCCTAAAACTTCATTTTAACTACACTTGCCATCAAAATGTCAGATTTATCATCATAAAATGCAATGTAGAAAATATGTTGTAGAATCACGAAACTAAGTTCAAACTATTAAAATTTCTATCATAGCACCATCCAAGCATAGAAAAACTTAACAAATATTAATACAAAAATGACCTTATCAGCGTCCCATTAAGTTTTTGTAACCCTCTTTTTTTTCATTTAAGCCCTTGGGGCAAAGACAATTTATAGCTCGCTTTAGGGCTATTTTATACTTATGTTTATGATTTTCTTTGCTCGAAAACATTTATACACTTAATTTTTTCATTCAGCTTTTACTTCAGTATTTTTGCTTTACATTTCTAGGTCGAAATATTTCAAGCATATTATATTAAAGGTTTGATTTTATGTTTGTTTATTCATAAAAACACATCTGTTGGATTTAAGCTCGAGTTTCAATGTATTCATGCATAGTTTACTCGATGTATACATGTTCAATCTCGTTATTTGTCAAGGTCGAACCTTACTTTTGCCATGCTCTCAAAAGTGCTTATATGGCATGTAAGATTTGTTATTTTGTTATATCTTGCTTTGCTAGTCACTTTTACTCTTCCTCGAGTAGCTCGAAAAGGTTGTGTGGTCGAAACTATCTTTTTTGCAAAATATTCCAGTCTCAAACTTTGACTTAACTCGAAGTAAGTTTATTTATATTCCAACTTTCTGTCGATTAGTTTTAGCTGGTTTGTTCCAAACTTATTTAGCTCGTGTCTGGTTTGTTATCCATACACTTATAATTTTGATAATCTGGTTATGTCCAAATCATCTGAGCTCGCGTATCTAGTTATATCTAGACACTTATAATCTTGATGATCTAGTTGTCCAGATCATCTTAGCTCGCGTATCTGGTTATATCTAGACACTTATAATCTTGATAATCTGGTTATGTCCAGATCATCTTAGCTCGTGTAACTGGTTATATCCAGACACTTATAATCTTGATAATTTGGTTATGTCCAGATCATCTTAGCTCACGTATCATGTTATATCCAGACACTTATAATCTTGAAATCTGGTTATGTCCAAACCATCTTATTCTATGTTATTTTTTAAAACTTATGGTATTATTGTATACAACTGATGCCCCCTTAATATCCTATGAGTGTGACCATAGGTTATTGAATTAAGAGAGTATGCAAGAAATATAACATTGAACAAGGAGAATATTTTTTGAGTAAAATTCAACACTTTATTAGTAAAAAGTCTGCAAAATAAACAAGCTTGGTCACAATAGAACATTATGCTACACTATTGATAGTTAGGTCGTAGATGTTCACCATTCCAAGATTGTGGTACCAATTCGCCATTCAATCTCACCAATTTATAAACCCTAGGTCGGATAATAGACTCGATCTGGTAAAGTCCTTCCCAGTTAGGTCCGAGTACCCCAGCAGACGGGTCTCTTATAGCCAGAAATACACGTCTCAATACCAAGTCTCCCAATTTGAATTTTCTATCTCCAACATTTTTATTGAAATATCGGGTAGCTCGTTGCCGATATACGACATTTCTCAGTTGAGCTTCATCTCGTCTTTCTTCAATAAGGTCTAGACTTTCTTCGAGCTGGAATTGGTTCAAGGCTTGATTGTAGGCATGGCTCCGTATTGTAGGTATTTCGACTTCAATCGGCAACATGGCCTCGCATCCAAATGCTAGGGAGAAGGGAGTATGTCCTGTCAAAGTTCGAGCTGTGGTTCGATAGGCCCACAAAACTTGGGGTAACTCCTCGGGCCACCTTCCTTTAGTCTCCTCCAACCTTTTCTTTATGGAGCTTTTGAGGGTTTTGTTGTCTGCTTTCACCTGGCCATTTGATTGGGGATGGGCGAAGGAGGAGAAGCTCTTTATTATCCCATTATTTTCATAGAAATGGGTAAACACGTCACTTTTGAATTAGGTACCATTGTCCGACACTATCTTTCTGGGCATTCCGTATTGGCAGATGATATTTTTTACCACAAAGTCTAAAACTTTTTTCGAGGTAATTATAGCCAGGGGTTCGGCCTCGGTCTATTTTGTGAAATAATCGACCACGACCACAAAATACTTCACTCCACCTTTGCCTGTTGGAAGCGAGCCTATAAGATCGATTCCCTATACCGTAAATGGCCATGGGGAGGTCAGCATGGTTAGCTCGGTAGGTGGAGCTCGTGGAATTGAAGCAAATCGCTGGCACTTATCACATCTCTTGACAAATTCGAACTCTTTTGCCTTGACTGTGGGCCAGAAATATCCTTGTCTTATCACCTTTTTGGATAGACTATGCCCCCCAGTGTGATCTCCACAAAATCCTTCATGAATTTCTTCCAGAATTTTCTTTGCCTCAGGTGGAGTTACACATCAGAGTAATGGCATAGAATACCCTCTTTGATACAACCTTCCTTGCACAATAGTGTATCTCATAATCTGATACATCAGTTTCCAAGCCTTGCTCCATTCTGCTGGGAGAATTCTGGTTCAAGGTAATCGACTATTGGGATCATCCAAGTAGGTTGAGAGTCGATCATGCATACGTCTTCTTTGTCAGGCTCGTTGATACTCGGGGTCGATAGAAACTCTACTAGGACCATGTTCAGTGTATCGGCTTCGCTAGTCATAACGAGCCCGGCCAATGCGTCTGCGTTTGACTTTTGTTCTCAGGGGACTTGCTCTATAGCGTAGAACTCGAACTGTCCGAGCGCAGCCTTGGCTTTCTCAAAATACGCAGCCATCTTTATGCCACAAGCTTGACATTCCCCTAAAATTTGGTTGACCACCAACTGTGAATCACAATAGCAGTGTGTAACGACCCAAAATTCGCTATTAAGGCTTAAGGGCCTTGAGTAGCGTGCCTGGAGGGCATAATGGGATTCTGTGTGTGACTTTAATGAGTTTAATGCATGATTATGATTTAATGCATGTTATATGACTATTTGATTATTTGTGATGCATGACTATGTGAATTAGTATGCATGTAGACCTGATTGAGCATATTTGTAATTTGGCCATTTTGGGCATGACCGTGTTGATATCTGTGATCTGTGACTTGAGACGATCCTAGAATGAGCGGGTTAGCGGAAAAGTCAAAGCAGGAATCTATACCCGGCTTGGGTTAAGCCTGGGGAGTTTAATGAGAATTTGGGAAATATATTGAGGTTAATCTTGATGATGAGGAATGTATATTTGATGATTAATCAGGTATTGGGTAGCGAGCGGGAATTATTAGGAACACTTGAGGAATTAGTGGGAATTTGGGTAATATGACTAAAATGCCTCTTTATGGGCATAAAGGTTTAGAATTATTAAGGGAGGGCATTTTGGTCTTTAGGTTTGTTAGAGATAAGTTAAAGGGGGGCTTTATACTTAGTGGATTTTGTAGAAAAAGGAGTTAAGGCTGAAAAAGAAAGAAAGAAGGAAGAAAAAGGAAAAGAGAGAAAAGCTGAAGGGTTTTGTTCCAAGATTCGGTTTGTGGCTCTCCCAACCATTTTCCTTCATTTTTCTTGGAGTTATGCTCAGTGGAGAGCTAGGGTAGGCTGGGCATCAAGGATCCTAAGCTAGACTTGAGGATTGGCAAGGGATTAGCAAGATCACATCAGAAATTTGAGGTAAGTTCTTGGGGATTTCAGTTTTAGGGCTTTACTGGTTTGAACTATGTTTTTGAGCTAAATGGATGGGATTTTTGGGGAAATCAGGTCAAGGTTGTAAAGGAGCAAGCCAAGGAGGTCTAGGGTTCAATTCAAGGTCGAAATTCCACCCACGGTATGATTTCTAAGACTTTATCTTTGTTGTTTGAGTGAATTTCTGGTTTTTGGGTTCATTATGGTAAATCTTGAGTTTTGGGTTACTTGAGCTTGGGGTTTGAGTTCTTGGGATGCTTGGGATGAGTGTGAAGTGTGTATATGTTTGTTTTTGGGTTTGGAAAAGGTTTGGGCAAGTTTGGGGTTGAAATGGTAGAAGGAAATCGCAAGATGCGATTTTCGGGTTTGGTCTAGCTGCAACTAGCGCTACAGCGCTAGTCAGGGGGCGCTATAGCGCTAGCCCCTGTTTCTGGAGGGGTGGTTCTGCTTGTAGCGCTACAACGCCCTCTTTAGAGCGCTGTAGCGCTGCACTGTTCACAGAGGGGATTTTTGGGCTTTTGTGAAGGGATTTTGACCTAGGGTTCGGGGCTCGATTCCGCCACTTTGTTTTGGGGATCTAGGACTTCCCGAGGGCTCGGGATTGGTCCCGAGGCTAGGTTTTGGACTTGAGGTTTGGTAATGACTTTGACTTATGGATTTTGCTTAGGTAAGCGCTAGGGCTCGAGTAGGATCGTGCTCAAGGAGTCAGGTTGATCAAGGCCATCGAATTTAAAGGTAAGAAAACCGTAACACCCTGGATCAGGGCATGGGCCCACAGTGTTATTGCAGGGCATGGCCCTAGATTGTTTTACTTGCAAATGTATGACCTTGGGTGAATTATTATATGTTTGAATGATTATTTCGAAATGTATTATGTGTGCGATTATAATGAAATGAACGGCTAAGGCCGAGAGCGGCAAGGGCTGGGTACGGCTTGAGGCCGGAAGTAACACTCAGCACATGGGGTGCTTATAGCCAGGGTGGGACCCAAGGGATACATGAGTTATCCTGACGGTGAGGACCGAGACCCCAGGCTTTGGTAAGGCCTCTGGGGCGGCATGGCCGTGCTTGTTTAGTCTGATGGTTTTCCTATTTATCAGTGGATTATGTCAGCTATATACTATGCATATGTTATGTACTATTTGGGTTTTCTTGCTGGGCTTCGGCTCACGGGTGCTCTGTGTGGCAGGTAAAAGCAAGGAGTCAGTCAATCGGCCATGAGTATGGAGAGCGTGGGGGCGGCGCGTACATGTTCGGCCTGCCCGACTGCTTTGGTTGGGGGCATTTTGTATATGGCTGTATTAACTCATTCTTTTGATAGTTAACCTGGTGTAAATCTATTTTTGAGTTGTAAATATTTTGTAAACCTTATTTTTGGGATCCCAGATGTTTGATACTTAAGGTTTTCAATGAAACTAAACATTTTCAAAGAGTACAGCCTTAAACTCTGGTTTATACACACTTTTGGTTTTAGAAACCACGTAGAGTCAGTCAAAAGCACGATTTTGTTTTAAACTCACTAAGTAACGGCTCTAAGGTAGTAGGGCGTTACACAGTGTGTAGCCTTTGATTTGAGTTCCTTGGCTATTTGAAGTCCTGCCAATAATGCTTTTATTCAGCTTCCTTATTTAATGCTTCGAAGTTAAACCTTAAAGCGGAATGAAATCGACTCCCTATTGGAGTGATCAGTATGATCACTACACCAAATACCTTTTTTTTATACACATAATTATAAGCTAATTGGAAAAGTATTATAATAGGTATAAAGTTAAAATGGAGGGAAACAAAAAAAAATGGCTGGGTAAAGTTAAAATGGAGGGAAACAAAAAAAAACTCAATTAATGTAAAAGCATTTTTTCACCCAATATTTCTCGTCCATCGTTTCTCTGAACCCTCACCTCTCTTTGAACCCTCCATCATTTCTCTCAACTTTCCCTTTCTCAATCGATTATATTCAGCAAATTTCCCTCTCTCACTCGGTTGCAGTCATCCGTCAACAACTCCATCGGCAGTTTAACCCATTTCCCCCTCTCCCGATAATGTGCGAGGACTCTCTTCATCTTTGGTGACGACCTTCCACTCTATTCCATCGACATCTTTCATCTCAACAGTCGTTCACCCTGTTCTAATCCTCCATCGACAACTTTCTTCTCAACCCCACTTTCTAACTCAAGGACACGGGACGAGTCTCACAGTTCACTGAAACCGTAAGGTAAATGTCTTAAATTGTTTAGTTTATATTTTGAAATAATTTTGATTGTCAAATTATATACATTTCTGGTTTTTATTTCGTAAATAATCTGTATAATATCTTGTTATTAGCTTGTTGAGGTTTTTATTTCAATCTTAGTATAACGTTTGTGGTGTTGTTAATAGCTTCAGTGTCGTTGCTTTCGATAGGTGTTTTAGCTGCCCAACCGAACAATACCCATCATCAAAAGAAGCTCAGATTTGGGTCCAATGATGAGTTTAAGATACGACAAGTGGACTTTCAGTGGTGGAAATTTACATTGAACAATACCCATCAACCGACTTATTTACAGTAGTAAAAAGCACAGGTGGAAATTTAGAAGACTTTAACTTGGGGATAAGCAAAATGGGTCTAAAACAGCTACATGAGATGTTTAATTCAGAAGGAGCAGTGCCAGAAAACCCAAAGGTTGCATATGGAAGGATGAAAAAAGGCCAAAGTTTATCTGTAGCAGAAGAGAGTGGACAAAATTTTGATAGTGTTTCGCAGATATCAACTGGAAGCCAGAAGCTGAAAAACTAGGTCCTATTTGAGTTTGAACGGGCATCAAAAGCTGAAACTGAGGTTCAAACTTTAAAGAAAACTTTGGCAAAGGTGCAAGCTGAAAAGGATACTCTCCTTTTTCAATCAGCAGAGTGTAGAGAAGTTATCTAATATGGATTGAGAACTTAAGCATGCACAAAAAGATGTTGGCCTGCTAGATGAATGAGCAAGCAAAGCTGAAATCGAAATCAAAATATTGAAGGAATCCCTTTCAGAACTAGAAGCTGAGAGAGATGATGGTCTTCTTCAATTCAATCAGTGTTTAGAGAAGATATCTAGCCTAGAGAATCTATTATCTCAAGCACAAGATGAAGGAAAGGGGCAAAATGAACGAGCTCTAAGGGCAGAAGCTGAATGTCAGAATCTTAACCAAGAACTTTGTAGATTAGAGGCTGAGAAAGAAGCTGGGCTTGTTCAGTACAAATATTTTCTTAAGAAAATTTCTATTTTGGAATTTAAACTATCACTTGCTGAGGAAAATGCCAGGTTACTTAATGAGCAAATTGAAAGAGCAAAAGCTGAAGTTGAAGCACTAAAGAAAGTTGTCGCTGGGCTGAATGCTGAGAAAGAAGCTGCAGCACTTCAGTACAAGCAGTGCTAGGAGATTATTGCTATGATGGAAGCTGAAATTTCTCAAGCTCGAGTGAATGTAGAACGCCTGAATGATGAAATTTTAATGGGAGCTGCTAGATTGAAAAGTGCTAAGGAACAGTGTGTTCAGTTGGAGAGATCAAACCAAACTCTGGAATCAGAGGCAGATGATTTGTTGCAGAAGATATCTAGGAAAGACCAACAACTTACAGAAAAAATGATGAATTAAATAAATTTCAAACCCTGATGCAAGAGGAGCACTCAAGGTTTCTACAAGTTGAAGCAATGCTCCAAGCTTTGCAGAAGTTTCATTCTGAATCTCAAGAGGACCAAAGATCCTTGGCATTGGAAATGAAGAACGGGCTCCAAATGTTGAATGACCTGGAGATGCGCCAACATGGCATGGAAGACAAACTGCAACGAGTTAAAGAAGAAAACATGAATCTCTCTGAACTCAACCTTTCAAGCAACATATCACAAAAGAATCTTGATGCACTTTGGTGATGGAAAGTCCACTGCTTGTCTTGATGTGCTCCCAAGACAGGAGAAGGGCTGCTCTGATCTCAACACCCCCGCCTTCATCCACCGCATGATCCTTGCCGAGAAACCCAATCTCATCGTTTTCACTGGTAATATTCTCTTTTCCTTCTTCGTTTCTTTTTTACTGACTTGGTATCCTTAAGTTGGGGTTGTTTTTCTTTCTATAATTATTAGCAAAGTGATTTGTCTACTTTATAAATTTTTTTAATATGGTTTGTATTTGATAGTGAGATTTTTAGCAAATTTTGCTAGCCATGAAAATTGACAACCCAGTTTTGAAAATAACATGTACATGATAATAGCTAGTTGGGTTGTTCAGTCCGTGACTGTAAGTCTATACCTTATGCTAGTTTGTTTTCTTAGAATTAATTATGTTTTAGCTCTGCTCTGTTAATACCCAGTTTCCCAATTGACTCAATCTCTTTTAACTACCACTTAATTTTAATTTGGGGACCTATTTTTATATTGTCCAACAGGGGATAATATATTCGGATTTGATGCCACTGATGCTGCTAAGTCTCTAAATGCTGTGTTTGCCCCTGCAATAGCATCCAACATCCCATTCTCAAAGTGCCTCTTCACTCCAGCCATCACACATTCTCTATTGGAGTCTCTGAAATGGATTAGGTAAAATCTATCTCTTTGTTACGTATTTGGAATTAGTATTTGCCCAATTTATTTATATGTTTTTGTTGGGGTTTCAGTTTTACTTACCGGAGTTTTCATTTTCTCCCTGAAGCAATGTGTGGTGAAACGTCCATTATGGTTTTTGCGAAATTAAAGGCCTCATGTGTGGTGAAACGGCCATTCCTTTTTGCTGTTTGGAAAATGCACTTTTAATTCAATAGTGTACATTTTTACGCATTATTGACTTAGCCTATAGTTTCTATGCTGTACTCTTATATTGCTATGTGAAACTTTGTCTGGATTTTATTACTATTCGCCGTTGGTTTATCTAATCTGATATTTGCATTTGTGCCACTCTCCAGTGTGTTTGTGATTGGGATGATCGTGAAAATAAGTTTATTGAAGTTGAAGGAATTCTGAGAAGACAGATAAAGGTAAAGGTTTTGTGTTGTTTAATTTGATGCTAATTACCACTTTACCAGTCAAGTTCCACTCTAAATCACTCAATCTTTGCTTTTAGATGTCTCTTATTCCTAGTGTGCAACCTTTCCATGCAATATCCTATTCAATTGATCCAATGCTTGCACTGGAGATAAGGTAATTATTCTATTACCTATATATTGCATTAGTCTGTTCTCTTTATTTACTGTCTTTTTTTGTCTTGTAGTAGTCTGTTCACTTTATTTACTGTCTTTTTGGTCTTGTAGTCGTAAATATGTTGCATACTGCTCTGTCATTGCATCTCGTTATTCTCTTCCTTCGTTCAATTATCCAGCAGCCTTGCCCATAAAGAGCGAAGGTGGAAGTAAAAGGCTAAGGGTCGGGTAAGTTTGAGATATATATTCTCTCTTCCTTTGTATGTACATACTGCCTATGCCTGTTTTCATTCGCTGTTACTGGTTTCGAATTCAGGTATTTTAGCAGCGACTTTGGTAACCATCCTCTGTCTCATCTGATGGGTTCTGTCTTTGGTATGCATGATAGAGAGAATGTTGAGGTTGGTTGATTGTTCCAAAGATTAATGAATTTTCCCATTTCCTTCAACTACCATGCACTTAAACAAATCTGTTGGCAGGTCTTTTGCTATGCTTTAAGTGCAAATGATGGATCTGAATGGAGGCTGCGTATCCAATCAGAAGTGGAGCATTTTATAGATGTCTCATCCATGTCATTTGATATGATTTCCAGGATGATTAACGAGGATAAAATACAGATCCTTGTCAATCTTAATGGTTATACTAAGGTATAATATCGCTTTAGTTAGCCAGTGACATTGGGTCAAAGAACCTTGAAACATAATTATTAAGATTTAGTATGAATTTGCTCTTTTTTTCTTGATGCATCAGTTTAGTTTGTTTCAGAATTGACGCTTTGTGTTGTGCAGGGGGCAAGAAATGAAATATTTGCCATGCAGCCGGCCCCTATACAGATTTCTTACATGGGATTTCCTGGAACTACAGGCGCGGACTATATACATTACCTAGTTACTGAGGAGGTTGGAGAGTTTGTAACCCTAACCTTTATTGAATTTTATTTTGTTTCCTGTTTGATGTCTAACTTCGACATTCCCAATTACAGTTTGTGTCACCTTCTCAATTCAATCATATTTATTCAGAAAAGATTGTCCATCTTCCTCATTGTTACTTTGTAAATGATTACAAGCAGATTTGTTGTGTAAATTAGTAACTGATAAACTATTGGTGTTCCAGATGCTGTTCAAAGAGGTGTACAACCAGATCAGATTATTTTCACAGATGTTGCCATGAAGGGTGAACATATCAAGCGCAGTTCTTTAGCATATTTATTCTTGGACACGTAAGCATGCTTAATACTTTTTTTTTCTATTTTTTTATTATTCAAGTGTATTTATCTTAGTACAATACAATATGTAACTTTATTTTGACATTTCATGTTATGGCTTCTGCCCGAATAGGCCATTATGCAATGCGCACACCACAGGCACTGATGTTCTATGGGCTGGTCTTCCAATGGTGACCCTTCCACTTAAGAAAATGGCTACGCGAGTAGCTGGTTCACTGTGTCTGGCCACTAGTGTAGGAGAGGAAATGATAGTTAACAGGTAATGACTTAAAACAAACTTACAATTTGGCTAAAATAAGCTCACTCAATTTGGTAAAAAATGATTGTGGTAACTCACTCAAATTGAATACCAATATGCCCCAAATGAACTAGATTTGGTTGAGATTAATGAGTTTGTTCTGCATAACTTTGACCAACATTTAAAACTAAATGAAGAAAAAAATAGAAGAAATTTTTTGGCCTCATTCTTGTTCTTATGGCTAGAGACCAATTTTCATGTTGTCGAGTAATAAAATTTTAGTATGATATTTTTTTTTGTAGAGTAATAAAATATTTATTCATTCATTGCCTTTAGTTTTTTCAAGCTACTCAAAAAGCTCCATAGCTGTATGGCACAATTATTTAGTGATGTTGGACTGTTGGCTAATAATAATAGCTCTTTTATTTTTTAATTTCTAGAGTTAGAAATGTTAGTGCTTGGCATAATTATAAATAATATATATTCTGTTTTTTAGGAGCAAGATATTGTTTATTAAGATTGTTTATTTATCATTGAATGCCTTTATATATCTATATATTTGTTTGTTCAACGTTTTCTACAATAAATCTCAATAATGATGTGTTTATATAAACAAATATTGACCTACATATTTTTGCATGATGTTGAGTGATGATTCTTATATACATACAAATAAGAAAAAATGTGTATGATAACAAAATAAACTATGTGAACTATAGTAGTCTAAAACAGGGGACAAATTAATCCTATTGGGTTCTAGCTTTAGTTGTCTCATTAAGTTCATGTATGTTTTTGCTTCTAATGGAACAATAGACTTTTTGCTTTGCTAATGATTAAATGATTCTTTTTCTTTTTTTTTTCTTTTCTTTGTTTTTGTCTTGTGAATCCTTTTTCATTGGGATATTAACTTTGTTGTTCTTGTAGTGTCCCACGTGGGGCTCTTGTAGTCGCAACTAGTTTAATGCTTTATTTATGTTCGTTTTAATGCTTTATCTATGTGCATAGACTGCCAATACAAGTGATTCCCAAAGAATATAACTCATACATTATTTCTCTAACTAATTTTTATCTTCATCCCTCTCCTCTTCAATAACTGCAGAGTAATTTCTCTTCTAAGAATTGGGTTATGTTTTAGGTTTGTGTGGTGTCAGTTTGTAGCTTGTTGTTTCTTTCTTATTTTTTTTCTAGTATTAAGCTTTGATTAGTTTCCTCCCCTTGTAAGTTTGGGCTAATGTTGTTCTAAATTTTTACTTTTGTGCTTGTAGTGGATTAGGCTAATCATAAGTACTCTTTGTCTTATTTTTGTTAATTTCTTTGCTGAATATTTGAATTATATATATGCTTTTTGTGTGAGTTTATATAAACTAAGCAAATAAACTTTGGGCATGGAGTTGAGTACTTTAAATTGAATCTTTTGGGGTTTGGTTTTTGTAAGGACAAATTTTCACAAGAGATTTAAATGTTTCTATAATATATGTGAAATTTTGTTAGCTGTTTTGCATTTGACATGTACAAAATTAGTTTAGGTGGTGTCTTGAATCATATCTACTTGTTTTGTTTGTCTAAATAGTTCATATAAAAAATTATAAGAAAAGTTTCTAAATGTATATTGCTCTAATATGGCATTGATATATATTGTAGTGCATAAGCTCTAGTTTCTACTGCAGTAGATAGACACAATTGAGATTCTTGAAAGGAAATAAGAAAGTCATTGAAAGTAGGGTTCACAATTATTTTCTCAGACAATGCCAAAGGATCCTTACTTTCTGTATATATGATATGCATGCAATTGCTTTTCTCTTTTACATATATCAATTTTAGGATTCTCATGATATTGTTAGAGTTATTAGTACAACTGATTGATGTAGAATGAGTTTTGCATGGATAAAACTCTGGTATGAAAAGAGTTTGGGAGCTGTCTCAAATTTCGGAAAGAAAACTGAACACCCTAGCTGTTCTTTTCATAATTTAAATTGTATTAGTCAATGTAATCCTGAAGATTTTCTGTTGTCTTTCCAAAACCCAGATCATTGATTCTAAGTTTCAATCTGTAAAAAGACAGTGGAAACTACAGTAGGATCTTTGGCATCATTTGTCATTGCATTTGGATTATGCATTATATAGTGTGTATTTTAAGCCAAGTTATTTCCTATCTAAATATATAATCAACTGGTGTAATGGAATATGGTGATTGTTTTTTGGAATGTATACTTCCACTTTCTATTTTTACTTTCCCTAAAACATATTTAAAAAGTTGGTTTAAAGCTTTTTTTTTGGCACTTCTATGCACATTGAGAATGTATAACACCTGTTCTGAATGGCAAAATATTGTAATGAAGATATGCTTGAAAATGATATTTGTAAACTGCAGAAGCTTTCATATCAGAGAGACAAGCTTTTTAGAACCTTTAAACTCTGTAGAGATGAATTTGGATAATGAGCTTGTTTAGCAGCATGTGTTATTAAAAGTGTTGCTTCTTCTATATCTCTTCTAAGATTTACTACATCTAAGCTGCAATATGATGTTCTACATTTAAAAATTAAATGAACTTGATGCATTTGTTTAGATATTAAATAGAAATTATTTTATGTATGCTGATACAAGTGATATTAAACTTGTTGAGATGACTAGTTGACTTACTTGACTATAGTCTTACCTACTAGTGTGGAATATAACAGAATATGACTTACTTGATAAAACTTCTTGTCCTTGTGTGCCTTGAGTGTGTAATCTCATGTTTGATAGTGAATTTGACTAAGGACCTTTGTTGCCTTGGCTGTAGGACTAACCTGATTTGGTTAAGTCCGAACCAAGAAAACTTGGGCGTTTCTGGTGTGTTTGATTAAATTCCTGTCAGCTGACTTTTTCTTCGATATTGTTAGCCATTTTTCTGTGTGTTTGTAATATGTTTTTGTAGGGGTTTATAATACAAGAACTAGAATATGAGATTATTTGTTGGCATGTTTTCAATTGACAAGTGGTTAATAATATTGATAAAGAATGTGTGGTTGTACATTTGGCACTTGTAATTAAGAACTTTTGAGTGATAATATTTTATTTTCACTATTCTAATACATATATATTTGTTTTATGGAAATTCGTTCAAGATCAAGTTTTTTGACAGACTATTCTTCTAACTGTATTAATAGAAAATTACATGGTCCGGGTGGGTACAAACCCTTCCCCGACCTAAATGGTCCGGGCGGGTACAAACCCAAATGGGACGCAAGGCCCAAGCCTAGTCCCATCCCGGACACCAAATGGTCCGGGCGGGTACAAACCCAAATGGGATGCAAGGCCCAAGCCTAGTCCCATCCCGGACACCAAATGGTTCGTGCGGGTACAAACCCATCCCTGACGTAAATGGTCCGGGCGGGTACAAACCCATCCCCGACCTAAATGGTCCGGGCGGGTACAAACCCAAATGGGACGCGAGGCCCAAGCTTAGTCCCATCCCGGACACCAAATGGTCCGGGCGGGTACAAACCTCTCCTCGACCTAAACGGTCCGGGCGGGTACAAACCCTTCCCCGACATGAATGGTCTGGGGGGTTTAAAAACCAAATGAGACGCAAGGCCCAAGCCTAGTCCCATCCCGGACACCAAATGGTTCGGGCGGATACAAACCCATCCTCGACCTAAATTGTCCGGGCGGGCACAAACCCATCCCCGACCTAAATGGTCCGAGCGGGCACAAACCCATCCCCGACCTAAGTGGTCCGGGCGGGTAGATACCCATCCCCAACCTAAATGGTCTTGGGGGTTTAAAACCCAAATGGGACGCGAGGCCCAAGCTTAGTCCCATCCCGGACACCAAATGGTGCGGGCGGGTACAAACCCATCCCCGACCTAAATGGTCCGGGTGGGTACAAACCCATCCCCGACCTAAATGGTCCGGGAGGGTACAAACCCAAATGGGACGCGAGGCCCAAGCTTAGTCCCATCCCGGACACCAAATGTTCCGGGTGGGTACAAACCCTTCCCCGACATGAATGGTTTGGGGGGTTTAAAACCCAAATGGGACGCAAGGCCCAAGCTTAGTACCATCTCGGACACCAAATGGTCCGGGCGGGTACAAACCCATCCCGGACCTAAATGGTCTAGGCAGGCACAAACCCATCCCCGATCTAAATGGTCCGGGCGGGCACACACCCATCCCCAACCTAAATGGTCCGGGCGTGTACAAACCAATCCCCGACCTAAATGGTCTGGAGGGTTTAAAACCCAAATGGGACGCGAGGCCCAAGGTTAGTCCCATCCCGGACACCAAATGGTCCGGGGGGGAACAAACCCATCCACGAACTAAATGGTCCGGGTAAGTACAAACCCAAATGGGACGCAAGGCCCAAGCCTAGTCCCATCCCAGACACCAAATGGTCCGGGCGGGTACAAACCCTTCCCCGACATGAATGGTCTGGGGGGTTTAAAACCCAAATGGGACGCAAGGCCCAAGCCTAGTCCCATCCCGGACACCAAATGGTCCGGGCGGGTACAAACCTTTAACGACCCAAATTCGCTAATAAGGCTTAAGGGCCTTGATTAGCGTGCCAGGAGGGCATGATGGGATTTATGTGTGATTTTAATGATTTAAATGCATAGTTATGATTTAAAGCATGTTATATGACTATTTGTTTATCTGAGATGCATGGCTATGTATGTTAGTATGCATGTAGGCCCGGATCGTGTTAGAAGGGCATAATGGTAATTTTGGCCATGATTGGGCGTAACTGTATTGATATGTGCTGATTGTTGAGGCCACAGTGGTATGTGGATGTATCTGTGCCTTGTGACTCGAGGCGATCCCAGTGAGCAGGCTAGCGGAAAGTGTTGACAGGAATTTATACCCGGCTCGGGGCGAGCCTGGGGGTATGAACAGGAATTCAGAGGATAGATTGAGATTTATTTTGATGATGGGGGATATTTATTTGGTGGTTTATCAGGTATTGGGAAGCTACGGGAAAAGATTAGAGACACTTGAGGATTAGCGGGAATTGGGTAAATGACTAAAATGGCCCTACTTGGGTAAAAGGGTTGAGAATTAATAGGAAGGGCATTTTGGTCATTTGGCTTTTAGAAATTGAATTATGAGGCTTTACACTTAGTGGGATTTATAGAGAGTGTTGGCTGTGGAGAGAAAGAAAGAAAAGAAGGAAAAGGAAAGAAAGAAAAGAGAGAAAAACAGGTGGGTTTTCCAAAGGGTCGGTTTGTGCATTTTTGCACCATTCCATTCCATTTTTCTTGGGGCAAAGCTTAGTGGAGAGCAAGGATAGGCTGAGCATCAAGGATCTTGGGTTAGACTTGAAGATTTGGCAAGAACACATCAATGTTTGAGGTAAGTTTTAGAGATTTTCGGTTTTAAGGGTTTTGATGGTTTAAGCTGTGTTTTGAGCTGAGTTGATGGGAACTTTAGGGATTTCTGGGCAAGCTTTGAGGGAGAGCAAGCTAAGGAGGCTTAGGGTTGAATCAAGGTCGAAATTTGCAGCAATGGTATGATTTCTAAGACTCTATCTTTGTGGTTTGCATGAATTTCTGGTTTAGGGTTGTTCATGGTAGATTTTGAGATTTGGGATAAATGATCTTGGGATTTGAGGATTTGGGATGAGTGGAGAGTGTTCATAAGCTTGATTTTGAGTTTGGTAAAGATTTGGGGAAGTTTGGTTTGAGATTGGGTGAAGGAAATCGCAGAAATGCGATTTTGGTTTTTCTGGGCTGCAACTAGCGCTACAGCGCTAGTCAGTGGGCGCTGTAGCGCTAGTCCCTGTTTCTGGGGGGTGCATTCTGCTTGTAGCGCTACAGCGCCCTCTTTAGAGCGCTGTAGCGCTGCACTGTTCACAGAGGGGAATTTTTGAGTTTTGATGAGGGATTTTGACCTAGGGTTCGGGGCTTGTTTCCGCCACTTTGTTTTGGGGATTTGGGACTTCCCGGGGGCTCGGGATTGGTCCCGAGGCTAGGTATTCGGACTTGGGGTTCGGTGTTGACTTTGACCTATGTTTGTGCCTAGGTGTGCGCTAAGGCTCGGGTGGGATCGTGCTCAAGGAGTCAGGTGATCTAAGCTATTGATTGGAAAGGTAAGAAAACTATAACACCCGTAGGATAGGGCGTGGGCCAATAGTGTGATTGCCGGGCATGGCCCTATATTGCATGTTGCATGATGAGATGATTGCAGGGCATGGCCCCAGATTGTGTTGTGTGCAAATGTTTAACCTTAAATGAATCGTGATGTGTGTGAATGATTATTTCGAATGTACTATATGTGTGATTATGATGAAATGAACGGCAGAGGCCGGGTACGGCATATGCCGGGGCGGCCGTGGGCCGAAAGTAACACCTAGCACATGGGATGCTATATTCAGGGTGGGACCCAAGGGATACATGAGTTATCCTCGCGGTGAGAACCGATACCCCAGGCTTCGGTAAGGCTCTGGGGCGGCTTGGCCGTGTTTGCTTAGTCTAATGGTTGACTTGTTTATCTATGGGCTATCTGATATGATTAACTATATATATTGGCATATGTTATGTTCTGCATGAGTTTTCTTGCTGGGCTTCGGCTCACGGGTGCTCCGTGTTGCAGGTAGGGCAAAGACTGAGTCAACCAACCATGAGTACGGAGAGCGTGAAGCGACGCGTACAAGTTTGGCCTGCCCGACTGCTTTGGTTGGGGGTTTATTCGAAAATGGCTGTAATAATCTATGATTTTTATGATTTCTTAACTGTAACCTTATTTCAAGATGTAATTAGTTTTCAAACCTTATTTTGGGATCCCAAATGTTTAATGATAGAAGTTTTAATGAGTCGACGCACTTTCAAAGATTACAGCCTTAACTTTTAATTAGTCACACTTTTGCTCAAAACCTCGGTTAGCGAGTTCATTGCACACTATTTCGTCTTAAAAACTCACTTAGTAACGGCTCTAAGGAAGTAGGGCGTTACAAAACCCATCCCCGACCTAAGGGTCCGGGTGGCTACAAACCCAAATGGGACACAAGGCCCAAGCCTAGTCCCATCCCAGACACCAAATGGTACGGGCGGGTACAAACCCTTTTACCGACATGAATGGTCTGGGGGGTTTAAAACCAAAATGGGACGCAAGGCCCGAGCCTAGTCCCATCCCCGTCCTAAATGGTCTGGGCGGGTACAAACCCATCCCCGAACTAATCGTCTGGGCAGGTACAAACCCAAATGGGACACAAGGCCCAAGCCTAGTCCCTTCTCGAACACCAAATGTTCCGGGCGGGTACAAACCCTTCCCCGATATGAATGGTCTGCGGGGTTTAAAAGCCAAATAGGACGCAAGGCCCAAGCCTAGTCCCATCCCGGACACCAAATGGTCCGGGCGGGTACAAACCCATCCCCGACCTAAGGGTCCGGGCGGGTACAAACCCAAATGGGACGCAAGGCCCAAGCCTAGTCCCATCCCGGACACCAAATGGTCCGGGCGGGTACAAACCCTTCCCCGACATGAATCGTCTAGGGGGTTTAAAACCAAAATGGGACGCAAGGCCCAAGCCTAGTCCCATCCCCGACCTAAATGGTCCGGGCGGGTACAAACCCATCCCCTACCTAATGGTCCGGGCGGTTACAAACCCAAATGGGACATAAGGCCCAAGCCTAGTCCTATCCCGGACAACAAATGGTCCGGGCGGGTACAAACCCTTCCCAAACATGAATGGTCTAGGGGGTTTAAAACAAAAATGGGACGCAAGGCCCAAGCCTAGTCCCATCCCCGACCTAAATGGTCCGAGCGGGTACAAACCCATCCCCGACCTAAATGGTCCGGGCGGGTACAAACCCAAATGGGACGCAAGGCCCAAGCCTAGTCCCATCCCAGACACCACATGGTCCGGGCGAGTACAAACCCATCCCCGACCTAAATGGTCCGGGCGGGTACAAACCCAAATGGGATGCAAGGCCCAAGCCTAGTCCCATTCCGGACACCAAATGGTCCGAGAGGGAACAAACCCATCCCCGACCTAATTGGTCCGGGCGGGTACAAACCAATCCCCGACCTAAATGGTCCGGGCGGGTACAAAACCAAATGGGACTCGAGGCCCAAGCTTAGTCCCATCCCGGACACCAAATGGTTCGGCCGGGTAAAAACCTATCCCGGACACCAAATGGTCCGGGCAGGTACAAACCCTTCCCCGACCTAAATGGTCCGGGCGGGTACAAGCCCAATTGGGATGCAAGGCCCAAGCCTAGTCCCATCCCGGACACCAAATGGTCCGGGCAGGTACAAACCCTTCCCCGACATGAATGGTCTGGGGGGTTTAAAACAAAAATGGGACGCAAGGCCCAAGCCTAGTCCCATCACCGACCTAAATGGTCCGGGCGGGCACAAACCCATCCCCGACCTAAATGGTCCGGTCGGGTACAATCCCATCCCCGACCTAAATGGTCTGGGGGGTTTAAAACCCAAATGGGATTCGAGGCACAAGCTTAGTCCCATCCCGGACACCAAATGGTTCGGGTGGGTACAAACCCATCCCCGACCTAAATGGTCTGGGCGGGTACAAACCCAAATGGGACGCAAGGCCCAAGCCTAGTCCCATCCCGGACCCCAAATGGTCTAGGCGGGTACAAACCCTTCCCCGACATTATTGGTCTGGGGGGTTTCAAACCCAAATGGGACGCAAGGCCCAAGCCTAGTCCCATCCCGGACACCAAATGGTCCGGGCGGGTACAAACCCTTCCCCGACATGAATCGTCTGAGGGGTTTAAAACCAAAATGGGACGCAAGGCCCAAGCCTAGTCCCATCCCCGACCTAAATGGTCCGGGCGGGTACAAACCCATCCCCGACCTAATGGTCCGGGCGGTTACAAACCCAAATGGGACATAAGGCCCAAGCCT
Source organism: Humulus lupulus (assembly GCF_963169125.1). Taxonomy (NCBI): domain Eukaryota; kingdom Viridiplantae; phylum Streptophyta; class Magnoliopsida; order Rosales; family Cannabaceae; genus Humulus; species Humulus lupulus. The sequence goes on from NC_084795.1 coordinate 212,088,974, forward strand.
AGTCCTATCCCGGACACCAAATGGTCCGGGCGGGTACAAACCATTCCCAAACATGAATGGTCTAGGGGGTTTAAAACCAAAATGGGACGCAAGGCCCAAGCCTAGTCCCATCCCCGACCTAAATGGTCCGGGCGGGTACAAACCCATCCCCGACCTAAATGGTCCGGGCAGGTACAAACCCAAATGGGACGCAAGGCCCAATCCTAGTCCCATCCCAGACACCACATGGTCCGGGCGAGTACAAACCCATCCCCGACCTAAATGGTCCGGGCGGGTACAAACCCAAATGGGATGCAAGGCCCAAGCCTAGTCCCATTCCGGACACCAAATGGTCCGAGCGGGAACAAACCCATCCCCGACCTAAATGGTCCGGGCGGGTACAAACCAATCCCCGACCTAAATGGTCCGGGCGGGTACAAAACCAAATGGGACTCGAGGCCCAAGCTTAGTCCCATCCCGGACACCAAATGGTTCGGGCGGGTACAAACCTATCCCGGACACCAAATGGTCCGGGCAGGTACAAACCCTTCCCCGACCTAAATGGTCCGGGCGGGTACAAGCCCAATTGGGATGCAAGGCCCAAGCCTAGTCCCATCCCGGACACCAAATGGTCCGGGCAGGTACAAACCCTTCCCCGACATGAATGGTCTAGGGGGTTTAAAACAAAAATGGGACGCAAGGCCCAAGCCTAGTCCCATCACCGACCTAAATGGTCCGGGCGGGCACAAACCCATCCCCGACCTAAATGGTCCGGGCGGGCACAAACCCATCCCCGACCTAAATGGTCCGGGCGGGTATAATCCTATCCCCGACCTAAATGGTCTGGGGGGTTTAAAACCCAAATGGGATTCGAGGCACAAGCTTAGTCCCATCCCGGACACTAAATGGTTCGGGCGGGTACAAACCCATCCCCGACCTAAATGGTCTGGGCGGGTACAAACCCAAATGGGACGCAAGGCCCAAGCCTAGTCCCATCCCAGACCCCAAATGGTCTGGGCTGGTACAAACCCTTCCCCGACATTATTGGTCTGGGGGGTTTAAAACCCAAATGGGACGCAAGGCCCAAGCCTAGTCCCATCCCGGACACCAAATGGTCCGGGCGGGTACAAACCCATACCCGACCTAATTTTCCGGGCGGGTACGAACCCAAATGGGACGCAAGTCCCAAGCCTTGTCCCATCCCAGACACCAAATGGTCCGGGCGGGTTCAAACCCTTCCCCGACATGAATGGTCTGGGGGGTTTAAATCCAAAATGGGACGCAAGGCCCAATCCTAGTCCCATCCCCGACCTAAATGGTCCGGGCGGGTACAAACTCATTCCCGACCTAATGGTCCGGGTGGGTACAAACCCAAATGGGACGCAAGGCCCAAGCCTAGTCCCATCCCGGACACCAAATGGTCCGGGCAGGTACAAACCCTTCCCCGACATGAATGGTCTGGGGGGTTTAAAACAAAAATGGGACGCAAGGCCCAAGCCTAGTCCCATCCCCGACCTAAATGGTCCGGGCGGGTACAAACCCATCCCCGACCTAAATGGTCCGGGCGGGTACAAACCCAAATGGGACGCAAGGCCCAAGCCTAGTCCCATCCCGGACACCACATGGTCCGGGCGGGTACAAACCCATCCCCGACCTAAATGGTCCGGGTGGGTACAAACCTAAATGGGACGCAAGGCCCAGGCCTAGTCCCATCCCGGACACCACATGGTCCGGGCGGGTGCAAACCCTTCCCCGACCTAAATGGTCTGGGCGAGTACAAACCCAAATAGGACGCAAGGCCAAAGCCTAGTCCCATCCCCGACCTAAATGGTCCGGGCGGGTACAAACCCAAATGGGACGCGAGGCACAAGGCCCAGTCCCATCCCCGACATGAATGGTCCGGGGGGTTTAAAACCAAATGGGACGCAAGGCACAAAGCCTAGTCTCATCCCGGACATGAATGGTCCAGGAGGCTTAAATCCCTACTCGGGATATTTGGATTTGATCTGGGATAGTAAAGCAAGTCTCCACCATGCAAACATGGATGAAGACTTGGGGGGTATATGTTATCCCTGTTTTCCCTCGGGACGCGTGGCGTGACATGATGGGTACATGGGCTCCCTCAAAGAGATCCAGGCCCACCTTGAGCCCAATGAATAGGGAAGAGAGTCATGATAGTCCCCGTCCATTTGGTCCAGGGCATCAAAGAATGATCCCGGACAAGATGGTCCCGGACAAGGTGTCCCTGTCCATATGGTCCGGGCCATCAGTAATGATCCCGGACAAGATGATCCTGGCTAAGGTGTCCCTGTCCAGAATGATCCCGGAAAAGATGGTCCCGGACAAGGTGTCCCCGTCCATATGGTCCTGGCCATCAGTAATGATCCTGGACAAGATGATCCCGGCCAAGGTGTCCCCGTCCAAAATGATCCCGGCCAAGGTGTCCCCGTCCAGAATTATCCCGGACAAGGTGTCCCCGTCCATATGGTCCGGGGCATTAGTAAATGAACCCGGACAAGATGTCCGGGTAGGAAAAGTTTGGTCTTCCTTGAAGCTGACAGGTCCTTGAGAAACACAGAAGTTGGTCTCCTCAACTATGAACCAGAAGTTACGCATGGAGCGTACACTGTTCCTGGGAAATAGTGCTGCCACTACACTGATAGATCTTGTCCCCCAAATCTTCCTCGTGGATCGTAACACCCAGACTGAAGCAACTGTTTGTCGCGAGTCTTATAATGTGATCATGTTTGGGCTGGCCCAATGGGCCTTTATTAATATATGTTATATATTTCAAATCCTTTGTATTATGGCTCCATTAGTGAGCAAACTATAATGACATCCCTATTGGGCCAGGATTAGTCCAGCCCAAGCCCATTGCACAAGACTGCCTATAAATAGTGCCAGTTGTGCACAGTAGGGGGGATCCCAAGGGTTGGCTTGTAAGCGATTACTCTGCTCAAATTTTGCAGAAAACTCCATTGTCAAAAGCTCTCTAAGCTCTAATACAAATGACTTGTGGACTAAGGCTAGTTAACGCCCCAACCACGTAAAAACCCTGTGTCAATCTTCTATTTTCATTATTATTATCAGTAAATCCCATTTATTGATATAGTTGCCGAAAATCTCGGTTAACAGTCCTGAGCGTTAGAGGGTGGCCTACGTTGGTCGTTAGGTCCCCGTGCATTATCATGCCTTGGGGGACCCTGGACCGCAGAGCCTAACTCTGAGTTCCTCCTGTTACCAGGAGGATGTTGTCCTCTATTCAGAAGGTTCGGCTCGTCGCCCCTATTGCGTCTAGGACTGCGAGGCTGATGCCCGGTCCTATTCTGCCTCTGATGCGGGGGACTGCCGCGACCAGCTTGGGATGGAGGCTGTGCCTCAAGGTCCAGTGGGACATCGTCATGGGGCACCTGAGGCTGTTCGGGCCTTTGCAGACTCGAGGGTTGGATAGGTGGGCTAGGATTATGACCCCTTTGTGTTGGTCCATTCGTAGGTTGATCAGGCTGCGAGGCAGGTGCAGCCTGATTCCTAGCCAATTGCAAGGCTGCCTCGAGGGCTACCATGGCTTCGCTCTGGCGACAGTCCATCTCTGCCTACCTCTCGCTTAACTCCACGCGCTGCCATTCAATTTCTTGCTGCTGCCGCGCCATGATTTCGGCAGCACTTTCCTGGATGGCCCTCAGATTGGCCAGCTCTTCGTGCAACGCCCCCAGAGTACTTTTTAGTGTCGCGCCATCCATTTCTTCCTCCTCAAATTCCAAATGTGGTTCATCCTCAGCCACGTTGGGAGGGGGAGGAGGAGGCTGGTTAGATGGTGCAGCGCCGACCGCCTGTCCAGTTTTCCTGGTAGTTTTCGCCATTGGTTTTCTCAACGGTGATGTATCAAGCTCTCAACGAAAGCACCAGAATGTTGACCCTGATTTTGGGCAACTGACACGGAGTCTAAATACGCTTGACGTGGATGAATGCGTTGAAAAGAACGTGATGACGAAAATAATAAGAACACAAGATTTTATAGTGGTTCGGCCCCAGGATCTGGTAATAACCTACGTCCACTTAGCTTTTTATTGATGTAAGATCCAAAGGAGTGATCAAAGAACTAGGGTTCAATGAGTTTCACCAACCTCTGAAGAACAATACAATATGACTAATTTGATAACTCTAATCTCAAGTGATCTAGAAGTCGGAAAAGAAAAAAAAGGTCCTCTTCCCTGAGCCCTCTTCTTCTATTTATAAGCTCAGGGAAGATTTACATTGATTTGTTACAGATATTATTTCCTAAATAATCGGATACTCAGGAAATCATGGGAGATAATTTCAGATTCCATCATAACTGCCTAATATTTCCTCCGCATATTATGTGCATATGACCAGGCTGGTCGTATAAAGAAACCGATCGCATGATACTGAATATCTTCCTGGTCGATAGTCGAGCACAGATTATGCCAGATGTCAGCCACGTGTAATTAATGCCTGCCAAGTCATTCACTTCTTGATTTTTGGGATAACACGAACACCACCACTGCCAACTCCAAGTCATGCATGGGATATCTCTGCTCATACTCCTTTAATTGTCTCGATGCATAGGCTATCACCTTACCAGCTTGCATCAACACGCACCCCAAACCCTGTCTGGATGCATCACAATAAACTACAAACTTTTCATTATCTATCGACAAACTTAGCACTGGCGCGGTGATCAGTCGCCGCTTCAACTCCTTGAAACTGTTCTCACATTTGTCCGTCCAGACATACCTTGTCTTCTTCTTTATTAGTTCTGTCAAAGGCGTAGCTATTCTAGAGAACCCCTCAACAAATCGCTGATAATACCCTACTAAACCCAAAAAGCTTCTCACTTCAAGAACATTGCTCGGTCTAGGCCAATCTCTGACCACCTCAATCTTACTTGGGTCAACCAGAATCCCCTTCTTACTGACAATATGGCCCAGAAATATAACTTGTGGTAACCAGAACTCACACTTACTGAACTTAGCATATAACTTGTGCTCCCTCAACCACTGTAGAACCAACCGCAGATGTTGCTCATGCTTTGTCTCTAACTGAGAATACACCAAGATGTCATCGATGAACACAATCACAAACATATCCAGATAATCCTTGAAAACCCTATTCATCATGTCCATAAAAGCTGCTGGGGCATTGGTTAATCCAAAGGACATAACCAAGAATTCATAGTGTCCATACCTCATTCGGAAAGCAGTCTTTGGTATGTCCTCCTCTTTATTCCTTAATTGATGGTAACCTGATCGGAGGTCTGTCTTGGAAAACACTGTTCTTCCCTATAACTGATCAAATAAATCATCTATCCTAGGCAGTGGATACTTGTTCTTAATGCTTAACTTATTCAGCTCCCTGTAATCAATACACATCCTAAGAGATCCATCCTTCTTCTTGACAAACAACACTGGAGCACCCCATGGCGAGACACTCGGTCTGATAAACCCCAAATCAAGTAACTCCTGCAACTGAATCTTCAACTCCTTTAACTCCACTGGAGCCATTCTGTAAGGTGTCCGAGATACTGGCTCTGCTCCTGGTACCAACTCTATAACAAAGTCAATCTCCCGCTGCAGCGGAAACCCTGGCAAATCTGACGGAAACAAATCTAGAAACTCACACACCAATCTAGTCTCACCCAGTCCAACCGACACCACCCTAGAGGTGTCCACAACGCTCGCTAGGAATCCCATGCAACCTTTCTGCATCAAGTCTCTAGCCTTCAATGCTGAAATCATTGGTACTCGCGGTCCATTAACTGCCCCCACAAACACAAAGGGTACCTCCCCTTCCGGTTCAAAAGTCACCATCCTACGCTTGCAGTCAATCGTTGCCCCATACTTTGATAACCAATCCATCCCTATAATCATATCAAAATCATCCATCTCCAACTCAATTAAATCAACAGACCATTCCCTACCTTCTACCTCTACTGGCAATGCTCTAATCCATTTCCTAGAGACTACCAGTTCTCCTGTTGGCAACAAAGTCTGAAATCCCCTATCATACACACCACTAGGTCTACAAAGTTGATCTATCACTCTAGCATATACAAATAAATGGGTAGCTCCCGAATCAAACAATGCAGTATACAAAGAACCAGCACTAGAGATCTGACTTGACACAACTGAGGGGCTAGCCTCCGCCTCAGTTTGAGTCAAAGTAAATACCCTGGCAGGAGCAAGAATGTCACCCTGCTTCAGCTCCTCTTTCTTGACTTGAGGGAAGTCCCTCTTCAGATGATTAGCACTTCCAAAGACAAAGTAGGCCTTGATCCTACACTCACCCTGATGTCGACGTCTGCACCGCGGACACACTGGGAAACTCCTCTAGTTGTCATTTCCACCCTGACGACCAGTGGAAGCACCCCGTGCCCTCCTATCTGAACTGGGAGGAACAGAGGAATCTGGGGCCTTCCTCTTCTGCTCACTAGAGCCTCCACCACGATTGGATCCAACAAAAGGAGGCACTGTCCTCCTGGCATCGCGCCTAACAGCACTTTCCTTCCAGATCTGATCCTCGACCCTCTCAGCTGTAAGGGCCTTGTCCACTACCTGAGCATAAGTAGTAGTCTCTGGATCCAAAGTAATATTCACATCGCGAGCGATCATAACATTCAACCCCTGCACAAACCTGTCTCTTCTTGTCGCATCAGTCGGCACTAAATCTGGCGCAAACTTTGCCAATCAATCAAATCTCAAAGCATACTCTGTCACTGTCAATCGGTTCTGAGTCAGGTTGACGAACTCGTCAACCTTTGCTGGTCGAACCGCCACACTGTAATACTTCTCATTAAATAAGTTTCTGAACTCTTCCCAAGTCATAACTGCTACGTCCCTTCTCTGAACTACCACGTCCCACCAGATGCGGGCATCCTCTCTGAACATGTAGCTTGCACAAGCTACCCTCTCATTTCCCTGAACCCTCATAAAATCCAGAATCGAGGAAATCATATTCATCCACTGCTCTGCCCGCAGTGGGTCTAGTCCACCCTCGAAGGTGGGAGGATGCTATTTCCTGAACCTCTCATACAAAGGTTCCAACTTATTCCCCACAACAGATTGGATCGGCACTGGCACCTCAACCTGCTGAACTGGCAGCCCAGTGACCTGAGGTGAGGCTTGCTGCCTCAATTGTCAAAGCTCTTCCTCTGTTCCCTGCAGTCTCACATCCATCTCGGCAAACATCTCTTGCCAATTCTGTTGGGCGGGTGGAGGGTCCTTACCCTGGTTGTCATCCTTGGCCCTACTGCCGCGAAGTCTAGCTGATTGTCAAGGTATCTCAACAAATATGCCTGCAATCAACGACGTCGCTCATCAGGTATGATAACAACATCCAAAACCACCTCCCAATCACAACAGTCAACCAAAAACAGCAATCCACATCATGTACAGACAACATATAACACACAATGGGCCTTGCTCTGGCATCATGCATATGTTAACTCATTCATCATGCTCTATATGAAATAAGTAGGCAAACAGGGCATCTAAACACATATTCAACCATATTAGTCAATCATACCAACCAACCCTGAGTCGAGCTTGTCACTGACAACGAGCGTACATGTTCGGTCAATCTCCAGAACCATAAACCTGGCTCGCTCTGATACCAAGTTGTAACACCCTACCTCCTTATAGTCTTTAGTAAGTAGGTTTAAAAATGTGCATTTAACTCGCTAAAGGAGGTTTAAAGTCAAAAGTGTAATAAAATCATAAACAGAGTTATAAACTTTGAAAATAATTCCATTTACTGAAAATCATAAAGTATTTGACACTTGGGATCCCAAATACTATTTAGAAATATTTACAACATGTGAGTACAACAAAGTCGGCTAGACGAAAAAATCTAGGTTTATTACAATCATCTCCCAAAATTCACTGGCTGTGGTAGCCAGGCAGGCCAAACATGTACGCGCCGTTTCACGCTCTCCGTACTCATGGTTAGTCGATGATCCCCTTGCCCTTACCTGCACCACAGAGCACCTGTGAGCCGAAGCCCAGCAAGAAAACCCTCACAAGCAAAAACATATGCATAACAAACACTTAGCATATAGACAGGCCATCAATAGGCTAAACACATATGGTCATGCCGTCCCAGGCGCTTTACCAGGTCCTGGGTTCGCGGTCCACACCGTGAGGATATCCCAGGTATCCTTTAGGGTCTCGCCCTGGCAACTCGCACTCCACGTGCTCAACGCTGCTCCCTGCCCCTTGCCTTACTCGGCCTTGCACTCATCGTGCTTAACGTCATTCCCAGCCCCTTGCCGTTCTCGACTCTAGCCGAACATTTACACAATAGCATTCATAGCGTAATAAACATATACTAAACATTAACAAATTCAATTAAAGGGCTACGCCTTGCAATTCAAACATATTGGGCTCAGCCCTGCATACAAGCTCTATGGGAACAGTGGTTTTCTTACCTACGTCCCGAGCTTTCCGAGCACCGATATCCCGAGCACAGTCCCCTAACTTGAACCTCACCAAAACCCTAGTCACAACGCATTAACAATATTCATCCATCAAGTTCTAATCCATTAAATAACTTTGAGCCATTTCTCTAATCTCCGAGACATTGAATTCGATCAATCCGGGTGATAAAATCCATCCTGAGCCCTAACCTTTAAGTTCCCAAGCCTAAACACACTTAAAAGCACAAAATGGCACTAAGAGTCGCGGCCTTATGAGGCCATGCCACGACCCACCCCTAAACCCGAGAGCACACCCAAAACAGGGCATGCGCACCACGGCCCTAGCTAGGGCATGCCGCGGCCCGCCCTTCTTCCAGGCCACCCAAATGCTTCGGAGGGCCGTGGCTCAGCAAGGACAATGCTGCGGCCCGACCCTTCGAACCCTGAAAAATCCTCCATTTTCTCTTCTAAAACCCAGCCAATCCTCCATAGAAATCAACCTAACAATCCAATCATTAATCACAGAAGTCTTAAGACAATCTTAGCAGCAAAACCTAACAAGAACTTAAACCAAAAACATCATAAAACCCAAAATCAATCCTTCACCCTACTACATACATATTCTAAAAACCAGCAGAAACTTCAAGCTAAAACCTTGTAATTTAAAGCTTACCCTTGCTGAACTTAGTCTCTGAATTTGGTCCTTAAGCCTCAGGCTTCTAGCTCCAAAGATTCCCAGCTTCACTACTTAGTCCTTAGCTTGATTTCACCAAGAATTCTCCCAAGCTCAAATGGAGAGAAAGAAAAGAAGACAACTTCAAGAGAGAGACAAAGAAAGAGTCGGTTTTTGAATTTTTCTAAAGACTTCCTAGGTTTTCTTTTATTTAACTTAAGCTTTAAGGTTACCTCAAGGCTCAGGGTACCAAAACGTCCCCGAGGGAAAAATGGTAAATTTTCCCAATATTCCCTCCTAGACATTCTAACCTCACATATATCTCCAAAAATTTATTTCCATAACCCGATAACCCCATAATACATCTAATACCCAAAAAACCCCTCTACTCACCCTGAGTCGGATTCTCAACCCCGTTGTGACTTTCTGGCTAACCGCTCCCCAGGACTGTCTCGGATCGTGCTGCACAGATAAATCACATACATATCGCATTTATCACATTTATACCCCTAATATCCAAACGGGGCCCACATGCATATTTAATTCAACTAAACATGCATCTCTATCACATATTCACATAAATTCACATATTAACATATTAAATCATTTATTGCCCTCCAGGCACGCTAATCAAGGCCCTGAGCCCTATTAGCAAATTTGGGTCGTTACATATACGCTGGCTGTTTGCGGCCATTTAGATGGTCTCGCAGATCAGGGTTTGGGGGATTGTCTCGACCTCGATTGTGGTTTAAGTGTTCCCGCAGATCAGGGTGATTCCCTCAATGCCCCGTATGCCTCGGTTCTGTGTTGTAAATGCTCACAGACCGAGTGTAATATGAGCTTTCACTTACATAACTCATAGCTCGGTTATTACGAGGTGGGTCCCCTGTTGGCCTCCTTGTCCCAATAGTCTGTGATCTTGACATTTGACTTCCGGTAGGCTGAGGAGCCCTGCAATCTCGGGTAACTTCTCTTTCATTCCCGTGTCCATGCCTAGCCCGTCAATTTTCATCTCGATGTGCAGGTCGTGGAACCTCCTGGACTGGCGAGGGATTCCTTATTGGCAATGGTGGGTGTCTTATGGGTGACGGTGGCTGTCTCCCATTGTCGGGCCTAGATGGTCCCGAGTTTGCCTGGTCAGGCTCCGGGTTGTTTTGCGCAGCATCAGGATTCGGGTTCCGAGCCACTAAGGGGGCTCAGTTATTTCCCATTCTTATTTATACTTCCGCAATCGGGTTGGCAGTACCCTCAGCTTGGTTACTCTTCCGGGGCCTTGGCTGAACTGGTTGGGATGCTGGTGGCGGCACCTGCTCCACCCTCTTGGCAGCCGTGCTCCTACGAGGATGTTCCCTAGGCCTCCGAGAAGGTGCCTGGGCGCCAGCAGCCTGTCTGGCTAACTCTTTGTTGCGCTTTGTTGCTTCTGCCAACTATTTGCACAGTTGACGATTTTCAAGTTCCATAATTGAAACATATCTTTTAGGATTGTAATACATATCCTCATCAAGCCTGGGGGCAGGCGGCCCTCGAGAGTTGGATGAATAACTCCTTTCTTCAGGATCTAGATCCACCATGGGCTGCTTTCCAGGCCATTGTGGGTAATCTTCAGTAGGAGGAATCAACTCCTCAAGTATATTAGGCATTGGTCGCTCACCCGTACTGGGGTTACTCGCAGCGGCCATTGATGATTCGAGAGGCTTTTTTACTAAATAGTCTTACGTCTTGTTTAAGAGCTCTCAATGTAAGCACCAAAATGTTGGTGTCATTTTTTGTCAACTTAGAAAAGGAGAGCAATTAAACTAAATATACTAGAGGAAAAAAATAATATAGAAACTTTTTTTTTATGTGGTTCAGCAGTTAAAATCTGCCTAGTCCACGAGTCTGTGTTATTAACTTAGAATTCTCTGATGGCTTTCTGCAAGCAATTGTACAGATTTTTCCTAGTATTGGTTTCTCTGTCCTTACAAATGAATCATCCCACTCTATTTATAGAGTTTTCCAAATATCTTCCCACAGAATTCGGGTTGATATAATATAAATCAATTAAAATAATACCATTAAATGCATTAATTGCTACGTACGCAGTTATATCCCATGATATTTGGGATTAGTAACAGATTACATCAGATCCCTTAAACGTAGGGATTTTACAACAATAAATATGTACATACACAATTTACGAGCGTAGGCATTTGACTCATACGCCTTCGAGATCGTTCACCCACTGTGAGCTCATAACCTCGGTTCGCCTCTGTTGTCGACAAGTAATGTTGACAAAACCATCTTCTTTGAGCTCACAATACTCCAGCTTGAATCTCCTTGTCTGAGGACAGGAAATGAATCAGAAGATTCTATACAAGTGTTGAAATATTGACACTGAGAATTTCGAGCCTAACTTATAGTCTCGAAACACCTCCGAGACTACATAGTTTCCGAACTCACCAATCCCAAAGTTTTCGCATTTACTACTTAACGAGACTGTCTTTCACTTTCTCATCAATGCTGATTACAAGATGAATATGCTTATTTCGAGCTTACATCTTACGAGCCTGAATTTCGAGATCAAAATCTCCATTCTCGAAATCTGAGTGTAACAATTTTCTACGCTTATAAAAAAAAATCAGACACGTGTGCAGCTGACTGTTTGAACTCTGAATTCGCACCATAATTTATTCAGAATTTCCCTAAAATTTGAGGGACGCCTTTTATAACTATAATATATGCAATCATGCAACAAAATAGTGAGTTATAATTTCTCCAAATGTCAAAAATAGAAAGCGCTCATACAGTTAGGACAAAAGTGATGTCCCTACCTAAGAAAAATCCTATATTTTTATTTGTATTGTATTTCCTTATAGTTTTTTCATACAAAAACATCATGAATTTTTCTTTTTTCCAAACTCATTTCGAGAATATATTAATTTGCAACACATATCTTTTGTTTTGTTTCTTCTTTTCATAAATGCATCAGTAGTGTTAATTACTTTCTTCAATTTGTGAAAATGGATTTTTAAAAGTTAAGAGAATACAAATAGGTATAAAATTTAATATAAACATAGTTTCTTGATGTCATTCATGAAATGTCTTTTTTTTTATAATTCTTTTTGATGGATTTATAAATTCTTTTTACAAAGTAAAATTCTTGACATAATTGATATATTATGTCTTATAGATGTCAAGTGTGTCGGATAAATTACTTTACAAATAATTATAAAAAATTATTATTTTTGTAACATTAAATTTAAAAATTTATTTGACCTAACACCTCATATAAAAAAATCATTAGAAAGAGAAAATTTATAGGCTTGGGGGGGAGTATTTTAACTAAATTTAGTAGGTAATTTTGATGCAAATTACACCTTGTATATGACTTTGTTCTCACATTTATCAGAATTTCAATATGTTAATGTTTATATAATTAAGTTATAATAATTTGAACTTAATTGTTTAAAATGCCAATTTTAATTTGAGAAAGTTAATAATATTGGGCATATTCGGTAACTATTAAAAAAATTGTTTATTATTTTATTTAATAAAAATCTGAAAAAACAGTAAGAAAACACGTTCGGTAATTCATTTTTGCTTTTTATTTTTTAAAAATAAAATCAAAATTAATTAAATTTTGAAAACATAATTTTGATCCTTTTAAAATTTTAAGAAACATGTTTTCATTTCTCTCACCTTCCTCACGCTTCTGAGCCTTCCTCCATTGCCTTCCTCCCTTAGCTCAACAATGGCAATTGCTTCTTCAGACTTTCAAGGTTTATTCTCTACTCCGATTTCTTCAGGAATGATTTTCATCTCATTCTTTCATGCGTCTATGATCTATTTTTAAATCTCTCTCTCCCTCTCTCATCTGATTTGTCTCTCTCTCATATCCATCACATTCGACAGAACATTAGATTATGTTGCTGTAAATATGAAGTGCTTACTCTCTTGTTACATGTGCTTTATGTAGGAGAATTGATGATTTAAGCTTGGAAATTTCAATTTCAGATCAAAGACCTCTCTGGCCCTGATCCCTTTGCTTTACTCAATGTACACTCCCTTCCAATCCAATCCAATCATATAAATATATTACATATTTCTTTCATTATGGTTGTTCCTCCATTGTAGATCTGTGATAAAGTTTTGCTGCCACTCTTTGAATCTGATTCCATTTACATTTGTGGATTTCTACATTGTGGTTTTACTGGCTGTTTGGCAACTGGGTTTTTGTTTGTTTTGCTTTTTTTTATGTGGGTGGATCTTACTTTTCGACTTTGTTCTCTCATGGGTTGAGTGAGTTGGTGGAGCTTTCAATTGGGCTAAAAATTTCTTTTCACATATGTCATGATTTGTATCTTAGACCGTACATTAATTTTGTATTTTTGGATTGTCTTTGCTTTTCATTTCATTTTATGATACTTCTCAGATCCTATATTTTCATTTTCTCCATTGGCCATCCACACACAGAATTTGCTAGCAGACCCAAGGTGCACCCTAGTTATGTAGGTAGTAATTGACTTTTTTGTGTCTATGGATTTAGGCATGTTTTTGTATCTCTATAGATTTTATTGACAATTACGAATTCTCAGATTCCTGGATGGAGTGGATTGTCAAATGCAAGGGTAACAATTTTTGGTGATGTCTATCCACTTCCAGAACACCAACAGGTTGCTTTCAATTTCATAATCTGACAATGATGACATTTATTCTTATTTTTCCTTCTTTCTTGGCTACACATGCTTTTCAGAATCCTTATTGAGTGTCATAATAGTTTCATCAATTTGTCCTTATCATTAGATTTACATTGTAGATGCATGAGCATAATTCAGTCAAGGCTAGTTTCTTTGTTTCATTTATTTATACTGTAATCATGTTCAGGACAAGTGATCAAGGGATGGGATGAAGGAATTGAAACCATAAAGAAGGGTGAAAATTTCATATTCACCATACCTCCTGAGCTAGCTTATGGCGAGTCTGGTTCTCCTCCCACCATTCCTCCCAATGCTACTCTTCAATTTGATGTGGAGTTACTTTCTTGGACCAGTGTCAAGGACATATGCAAAGATGGTGGAATTTTCAAGAAAATACTAGTTGGAGGAGAGAAATGGGAGAACCCAAAAGACCTGGATGAAGTATTTGGTAATGTTATCTAACATTTTTTTGTACTATCTTGTATTAGATATTCAATTTGAAGATGTGGGTTACTAAAATAATTATGTTTTCATTGCAGTTAACTACAAAGTTCGACTGGAAGACGGGACTTTAATTTCAAAATCGGATGGAGTAGAGTTCACTGTTGGGGATGGTACGATCCATTTTCCATTTTTGGTCTCAAGACTGTTTTCTTACAGGCTATTTCTGCCCTGCCTTGGCCAAAGCTATGAAAACAATGAAGAAGGGAGAAAAGGTCTTGTTGACACAGTGAAGCCAAAATGTGAGTAAGATTCTCATCGATTGCATACATGTATTTTAATAATTGAGATTTGTTAGTTTGTCTCTTTGTTCAACTTTGTGCTTCCCTGTATTGATCTTATTAAATCTACAGATGGATTTGGTGAGGTGGGAAAACCTGTTGTTGTTGGGGAAGGTGCTGCGCCTCCTAATGCCACTCTTCAGATAACTCTTGAGTTGGTCTCTTAGAAGACTGTTACTGATATTTTCAAAAATAGTAGAGTCTTGAAGAAGACCTTGAAGGAGGGTGAGGGATATGATCGTCCTAATGATGGGACTCTTGTTCAAGGTAAGGTGAAATGAAAGTTGATTCATTTTGGGTTATAATAAACTTATGATGTTACTGAACTTACTCTTTTCACCAGTGAAACTTACTGGAAAATTACATGATGGGACTGTGCTTACTCAAAAGGGCCATGATGATGAGAAGCCATACGAGTTCAAAGTTGATGAAGGTAAATGGCATATTATCAAGACACTATACCAGTTTGTAGCAATGAAAGAAAACTATTGGAACTAACTGTTTGGATGCATGCACTTCATTTTCAGAGCAAGTAATTGATGGTCTTGATTGAGCTGTGAAGAACATGAAGAAAGGGGAAGTTTCTCTGGTTACAATTAACCCAGAGTATGCTTTTGGCTCATCTGATTCATCATAGGACTTGGCTGTTGTTCCTGCTAATTCTGATGTTTACTATGAGATTGAGCTGGTCTCTTTTGTTAAGGTGGGTGCCATTTGCTCTCTGGTTGCTATACCAATGTTTCTGCTGCTGTTTTGGGAGGAATCCATGGGGTCTTCACAATGACACTGAGAGATTTGCTTGATGTGCAGGAAAAAGAATTTTGGGATATGAGCACACCAGAGAAGATTGAATCCGCAGGGAAGAAGAAGGAAGAGGGTAATGCCTTGTTCAAGGCTCGTAAATATGAAAGAGCCTCAAAAACATATGAGAAGGTATTGCATAACTAGTTTCAACAATATTCTTTCTCTACAACCCCTTAATCAGGCACTAATACTATCACCCTTTACATTGGTCAACATGCCGTGAGTTTCATTGAATATGATTCTTCCTTCAGTGATGAGGAGAAGCAGCAAGCAAAGGTGCTGAAAATCACCTGTAATCTCAACAATGCAGCCTGCAAAATAAAACTTAAAGACTACAAACAAGCAGAGAAACTTTGTACAAAGGTTTTAGAACTTGACAGTAAGAATGTGAAAGCACTGTACAAAAGGGCTCAAGCATATATTCAACAGGTTGACTTGGACTTGGCAGAGATTGATATCAAGAAGGCCTTTGAGATTGACCCAGATAATAGGTGAAGTCTCCATCTCTTCTTGAATATTTTCAGGAATAGAGAACACTATTATTCGTGTTTCCAAGATGAAAAGGGCAAACAAAGAAACACATGCGGTGTTTCGGTGTGTTGAAGGCCCATTTTTCAATCCTAAAGCAAATGCCTTCATATGACCTAAGAGTACAAAAGTTCATTGTCATTGCTTGATGTGGGATTCACAATTTTATAAGGACAAATGCAGAAGCAGATGTATATTTTGATAGAGGTGAAGGAAATTCTGAAGTACATGCCACTACTTTACAAAGCACGGATGAAACTTTGACTAATAGTGTAGAGTTCAGTATTTCTAGAACTCATATACGTGAAATAGCTCATGTTCGTGATGAAATTGTTGACCATATATGGAGATCTAGTCGACGATAGTGAGATTGAGTAAATACATTAGTTGATTGTTATGACTCGTTTAATACTTTACTTTAAGTTTGGACAATTATGAGTTCATTCGTTTTTATTTTACTTTGTAGACTTTATTGATTTTGTGTTATCTCATGGATAGATATATTCAGTTTTGAAATTTGAGATTACTTGAATATTATTAATATTACCTTTTTTTCTATAATTTTCTTATTTTTTTATTTTAAATTAATAAATCGTGGTCACAAAAAATATTTTTATTTTTTAGTTTAAAAAATGAAAATAAAAAATAAAATTTCAAAAAAATGTTTACCAAATATGTTATTTATTTTTTATTTTTTAAACAAAAAATAAAAATAAAAATTACCAAAATATTTTTATTTTTGAGTTTAAAAAATTTAAAAACAAAAATTTGACCAAAGACAACCCTTGTAAGTCCTTATTTTTATAAATTTGTTTTTAAATAAAAAAAACCATATTTATAAAAATTTCCACGTTTTCTTTCGAAATGTTGAATATAATATTTTACATTTAACCTCAAAGTAAAAAAAATAAAAAGTATATTTCATGGTCTTTTATATTATAATTATAGCAAAAACAAAATAATAATAATAATGGGTCCGCTTGGTAAAATTTTTGTTTTTTGAATTTTTCAAACACAAAAATAGAAATATTATTTTATTTATGTTTCTTTATTTTTAGAAAATAAAAATATGTTTGGTAACTATTTTTGTTTTTTGTTTCTAAAAAAAAATAATAAATGCGTTTGATTACTTTTATTTTTATTTTTTGTTTAACAATATGATATGTTGATTTGAAGAAGAGAAAGGAAAAAAAAAAGAAAAAATTGAAGACTGTTTAAATTTTTTTTGAAAGTGTATTTAAAATTTTAATTAAAATTTAAAAACATAATAAATAAAAATAGAGTTACCAAACATATTTTATGTTTAATTATCAAATTTTTAATTAATTAAATAAAAAATTATTTTTTTTAATTGTTACCGAACAACAACAATAATAATTAAAATATGGTGATTTGAGCCAATAATTACTTACTCTCAGCACCACCAAAGGCAATTCACACATTCCACAAACCGGTGATGAAGATCTTGAGTCCATTTCATTCGTTGTTTCGTACTACTTTTTCGACTTACTTTGTAAGACTGAGAACGAACATGAGAAACACTAATAACAGTTTCTGATGAAGAGTAGTATTGCTTCAGATCTTGCTCTGAGTAAATCAACACCTTCTCATCATCTTCTTCATGGACTCTCAATATTAATTTATTAAATAAACTATCGACATTTATGCCCATAAATATAAATATAAATAAAGAAATATGTTTTTCTTACTTGATCAAGATCTTGATGATGGCAACTACTAATGTCATCATGATGAGTTGCATAATTTTGAGCTTCGTCAGTATAGAAGAATGGAAAAATGGGATTTGAAATGAGCCGTAACAAGAATATAGTTAATTGGTTATATGTATTCAGCTGTTATCTTTAGTTGTTAGTTGTTTTATTACAGTACTGATTAGTTATTTGGGTTGTTAAGAATATCGGTTAAGTCTGTTAACCGACTTCTACTGTGCTATATATATTGTACTCTGTTCTGTAATTTTTATTTTTTAACAATCAATAAAATTCTTTCTTGATTTCTTCATTTCCGCAATATGGTATCAGAGCGGGAAAGAAAAGCTTTCCCCCGATCTTGAGAATTCACCTCCATCTTCGCTGTGTCACCTTCTTCTCCAGCGCTCTCTTCAACAGAGTTGGCGATCTTCCCAGCTCTGTGTCCTCTGCTTTCTGATCAAGTGTTCTTCCTCATTCCAAGATGTCAAATGAAAATCAGCCAAGTCCCGCTGCAATCGGAGACAACTCTGCTCAAACCACAATCGAAGAATCTGTCACTCCGATCGTGCAACGAAATCAAGCTCAACAGATGGTTCAACAAAGGAATCCCCTGGAAGATCCATCAGATCCTTATTATCTTCACCATGCCGACAATCCAGGTAATGTACTGGTTTCTCAACTCCTCACGGGACAAGATAATTACATGTCGTGGAGTAGAGCAATGCAATTGGCGATTTCGGTCAAGAACAAACTCGGGTTCTTGGATGGTTCGATTTCTAAACCTTCTCCTACTGATCCTATTTTGTGTAATGCCTGGCTTAGAAATAACAATATTGTCATCTCTTGGATCTTGAATTCTGTGTCTAAAGAAATTTCCTCTAGTATCTTGTATGACGAATCTGCTGCAGCTATATGGAATGATCTGAAGGTTCGGTTTCATCAAAAGAATGGGCCACACATATACAATTTAAGAAAAAGCTTGATGAATCTGAATCAAGATACCCAAGGCATTAGCATGTATTTCACCAAATTGAAAACTATTTGGGAACAATTATCTCAATACCGGCCCTCTTGCATTTGCAATAGCTGCACCTGTGGTGGAGTCAAGAAGCTCCAAGAACACTACCACATGGAATACATCATGTCATTCCTAATGGGTTTATCAGATTCTTACTCACAAGTTAGGAACAGCATTCTCCTCATGGATCCTCTGCCCGAAGTTAATAGAGTGTTTCATCTGGTTACTCAAGAAGAAAACCAGAGAGAAAACTCGAATGCTGCAGCTGATCAAAACCCGAGTATGGCCTTTGCCTTCCAAGGTGACAAGAACAATTCGAGCAAATCAGATTCGAATGGAAACAGGTCATATCCACAGAAGAGGAATAGACCTTTTTGCACTCACTGCAATATTCATGGTCACACCATCGAAAAGTGTTACAAAATACATGGATACCCTCCTGGTTACAACAAGCCAACTAAAGGGACAGATGCAATGGCAAACCAAATTCAAACCAGCAGTGAAACTGGAGCTGCTGCTAGTGACAGTCCAACACTTCTCCCTCAACTCACCCCAACGCAATATCAGCAACTCCTGAACTTACTTGCTGTGCAACAATCTGGTATGGCCACCTCAGACCCTAACACTTCAACAGGTATCATACTCTCCAATATATCTTCTTTTCCTGTCAATGGATCCTGGATCTTAGATTCAGGAGCAACAAGACACATCTGTTCTAATATCAAGCTCTTTCAATTTATCTGCAATGTCACTCCCACTAGACTCCTGCTGCCTAATAATGAAAAATTATTGGTCAATAAAAGTGGTTCAGTTGTTATCTCACCCCATATAACACTAAATGATGTTTTATATGTGCCAACTTTTAAATACAATATCATATCAGTGAGTTGTCTGACTGATCAAAATGCCCTTTATGTCAAATTCTTTACTGATTATTTCATCATACAGGACACCATCCACAAGAGGATGATTGGAAAAGGTGAATCCAAGAATGGCCTCTACATACTTGATTCCACAGCTAATGATTCTACTATTCTCTCTATAAGTGCTGATGTTTGGCATTCTAGGCTTGGTCATCTTTCTGATAAGTACTTACATTTACTTAGAAATAAACTGAATTGTAACACTGCTATTTTACACAAAGATTCCCCTTGCTA
The DNA here is from genome assembly GCF_963169125.1 of Humulus lupulus. Lineage (NCBI taxonomy): Eukaryota > Viridiplantae > Streptophyta > Magnoliopsida > Rosales > Cannabaceae > Humulus > Humulus lupulus. Next base: position 212,108,734 of record NC_084795.1, read on the forward strand.
TGTGTGTCCCTTGGCAAAACAGAAAAGACTTCCTTTTCCTAACAACAATAACTTTGCTTGTAATGTCTTTGATCTAATACATTGTGATATTTGGGGACCATACCACATTACTTCACATTCTGGACACAGATTTTTTCTTACTTTAGTTGATGATCATTCAAGATTCACTTGGACTTATCTCTTGACACATAAATCTGATGCTTTGAATATTATTTCTCAATTTGTATCTTATGTACAGAATCAATTTAACTGTATGATTAAGAAATTCAGATCAGATAATGCTCCTGAACTTATTTTCAAAGAATTGTTCCAGAAACATCGTATTCTACATGATTTTTCTTGTGTTGAAACTCTTGAGCAAAATGCTGTTGCTGAAAGAAAGCATCAGCATTTACTGAATGTGGCCAGGGCTCTTTGCTTTCAAGCTCATATCCCTATTCGATTCTGGACAGAATGTATAATGACTGCTGCCTTTCTCATCAATAGAACCCCCACACCTAACCTGAAAAATCGTTCTCCTTTTGAACTGTTGTTTAAAAAAGAACCCGACTACAGTTATTTGAGAAATTTTGGTTGTTTAGTTTTTGCTTCCACTCTCACAGCACATAGAACTAAATTTGCTCCTAGAGCTCGCACTTGTGTGTTTATGGGATATCCACAGGGAGTAAAAGGTTACAAACTTTATGACATCAACTCTAAACAGTTTTTCACATCTAGAAATGTTGTTTTTCATGAAAACATTTATCCTTTTCATAAACTAAATGATACTATCACTAACATTGATCCTTTTACAGATCTTGTTATACCTTCTTCTGTTATCACTAATACTCCTATAAATGATTACCCTACACACCAAGCTAACCCTGCAGAACCAAGCTTACAGTCTCCAAGTGATAATGCTTCAGCTTCTACTGCACCAAGCATCCAACCAACTCCCGCTGCTCCTATCAACAGCCCACCTGGGGAACCTGCTGCACCTCCCAGAAGAACAAACAGACTCACTAGACAACCAAGCTATCTCAAAGATTTTGAATGTTACTCTTCCATTCAAGATCAATCTTCTACTCCTCATCCTCTTAATAAATTTCTTTCTTACACTCGTTTAGCCAATTCTTACAAGGCTTTTATCCTTGCAGTTACTTCTCAAAAGGAACCACAGACATACCAACAAGCAACACAATTTAGCCAATGGCTAGATGCCATGAACACAGAACTCACTGCCCTTAGTAACAACAAGACTTGGTCTGTTGTTCCACTCCCACCAGGCAAAAGAGCAATTGGTTGCCGTTGGGTATACAAGATCAAATTTAACAGTGATGGATCCATTGAACGGCACAAAGCTCGCCTTGTAGCTCAAGGATACACGCAACAAGAAGGACTTGACTTCTTTGATACGTTTTCCCCAGTAGCCAAAATGGTCACATTCAAGTTACTCCTTGCTGTTTCCACTGTGAAACAATGGCATATGTTGCAACTCGACATTAACAATGCCTTCTTAAATGGTGACCTCAATGAAGAGGTCTATATGCAATTGCCACCAGGACTAACTTTCCCATCTTCTTTGTCTACAGATTCTTACAAGGCTTTTATCCTTGCAGTTACTTCTCAAAAGGAACCACAGACATACCAACAAGCAACACAATTTAGCCAATGGCTAGATGCCATGAACACAGAACTCACTGCCCTTAGTAACAACAAGACTTGGTCTGTTGTTCCACTCCCACCAGGCAAAAGAGCAATTGGTTGCCGTTGGGTATACAAGATCAAATTTAACAGTGATGGATCCATTGAACGGCACAAAGCTCGCCTTGTAGCTCAAGGATACACGCAACAAGAAGGACTTGACTTCTTTGATACGTTTTCCCCAGTAGCCAAAATGGTCACATTCAAGTTACTCCTTGCTGTTTCCACTGTGAAACAATGGCATATGTTGCAACTCGACATTAACAATGCCTTCTTAAATGGTGACCTCAATGAAGAGGTCTATATGCAATTGCCACCAGGACTAACTTTCCCATCTTCTTTGTCTACAGATTCGAACCTGGTTTGCAAACTTCACAAATCAATTTATGGACTTCGACAATCATCCAGACAATGGTACAAAAAGTTATCCGAGGCTTTACTCCAAGAAGGGTTCAAACAATCCCAGGCAGATTATACTCTTTTCACACGAGGCACAAATGATCAGTTCATTGCTCTTCTCGTTTATGTCGATGACATAGTTCTAACTGGACCAAATCTTGCTACTTTACACCAGCTTCAAGCTTCTCTACATCAGAAATTTAAGCTCAAGGCTCTAGGACCCTTACAATATTTTCTTGGCTTTGAAATAGCCAAAGGAAAAGATGGTCTGTTTCTCTCTCAACGCAAGTACACGATTCAATTACTTGAAGACACGGGTTATGCAGGCTGCAAACCAGCAAAAACACCCATGGATCCGCGAATGAAATTGGATGATCAACAGGGGGAACCTCTTACTAATCCTTCCTCATACCGTCAGCTGATTGGAAAACTTTTATACTTGACCCTATCGAGACCGGACATCACATATGCAGTGAATTGTCTAAGCCAATTCATGACAAACCCACGAAGCACACATTTACAGGCATTAAACCATCTGCTTCGATACCTCAAAGGATGTCCCGGACAAGGTCTACTTTATTCACCAGATTCTTCCTTACATCTCAGAGGTTTCTCCGACTCTGATTGGGCTTCCTGTCCCATCACACGACGCTCCACAACCGGTTTTTGTATCTTCATAGGAGATTGCCTAATATCCTGGAAGACCAAGAAACAACCTACTATTTCTAAAAGCTCTGCCGAAGCAGAGTACAGGGCCCTAGCAGCAACTACGAGCGAGATCACATGGCTTCAATACCTCCTCAACGACTTGCAACTACAACAAACTAAGCCAGCTTTCATTTATTGTGACAATCAGTCAGCAATACACATTGCCAACAATCCCACATTTCATGAGAGAACTAAACATATAGAACTTGATTGCCACTTCATTCGTGACAAAATTAACAACTCAACTATTCGCCTTATCCCTGTTTCAAGCAACCTACAACTTGCAGATGCCTTTACTAAACCTTTACCATCTACCACTCTCAATTCCCACATCATCAAGATGTCTGTATATAATCTATACAGTCCATCTTGAGGGGGGGCTAACAAGAATATAGTTAATTGGTTATATGTATTCAGCTGTTATCTTTAGTTGTTAGTTGTTTTATTACAGTACTGATTAGTTATTTGGGTTGTTAAGAATATCGGTTAAGTCTGTTAACCGACTTCTACTGTGCTATATATATTGTACTCTGTTCTGTAATTTTTATTTTTTAACAATCAATAAAATTCTTTCTTGATTTCTTCATTTCCGCAATACGAACATCTCGAGCAACTCAGAGAAAAGAGGAAACAACAGTACCGTTGCCATTTTGATGACTAATTTGGTTGAGTTGCTCCCTCGAACCCATCTCTCTACCATCCAATTTTTTAGATTGCTAGGATCTGTAGTTCCTCCAAACATTTATATATATATATAGATATATGTGTGTGCATGATTACGAGAGCACGTTATTATGTAACATCAAAACAGTTTTAGAATATAATTATACTGGAAAAATGACGATGGTAATTAACAAGATATATTAGATGCATTGATTATTCTAATTTATAATATTTTAAGGAAAATTATTATTTTGGCACCCTCAGTTTAAAGTAAATATCAAGTTTAACACTAAGTTTCTTCAACTTCTTTTTTAAAAATAACCCTTAATTTTCAATAGTAAAAAACGACTCCTTCATTTGTTTTTAGTCAATTTTTTTGTTTTTCTGAAAAATAAAAAACTATCCTCACTTAGAACTCAGTAATATATATGTTTTTTCAAATAAACAATCTATTAAATTGATTGTTAGTTATTGGTCCAATTACGGAAAAAAAATCTTGTTGTAAAATTCTCTTGTGAGCTGAGTGAGATCTCTAACTTGAGAGAAGTAAGATTTGTACTCTTGTAGAGAAATTATTGATTAATAATAGTGGCTGCCTGTGGATGTAGACCAAGAGATACTTTGTCTCTTTGAATTGAACCACGTAAATCTTGGTATTGTGTTCTTTGATTATGATTTACTATTTAATCAAATTGGTATGTGTTTGAGTAGATTAAATCTTAGATAAGAGCTGTCTAATTTGTGGTGATTTCTAATCAAATTTCTCACAACAAATTAGTGCGGTAAGCGTGGAGCTATCAAACATGACTTCAGCCAAGTATGAAGTAGAGAAATTCATTGGATTAAATGATTTTGGATTGTGGTGATTAAAGATGAGGGCACTCTTTGTTCAGCAGGGACTTGATAAAACACTTAAGGGAGAATCCAATCTTGACATGAAAATGGAGGAGAATGACAAGAAGGTGCTTCTTGATAAGGCTCACAGAGCAATTATTCTGAGTCTTGGAGACAAAGTGCTTCGACAAGTTTTGAAGGAGAAAAAACAGCAAGAGTTTGGTCAAAACTTGAAGGTCTGTACATGACAAAATCCCTGGTAAATCGTCTCTATCTAAAGCAAGCTCTATATTCCTTTAAGATGAAAGAAGGTAAACATGCTGAAGAGCAATTGGATGTTTTTCACAAGTTAATTCTTGATTTGAAAAAAATTGATGTTAAAATAGAAGATGAAGATCAGGCCTTATTACTTTTATGTTATCTGCCAAGGCTTATGCTCATTTCATGGAAAATTTGTTGTTTGGAAGAGATTCTTTGTCTCTTGATGAAGTAGAGGCAGCATTGAATTCAAAGGAATTGAATGAAAAGAAGGAACCAAGATCTTGGTTAATGGTGAGGGAGAGAGGCAGAAATCACTATTAGAAATATAGGCTTTTATTTCGTTTTTTACACATAGAATATAAAAAAACTGAAGTAAAAGCCTTTCAATGGGTTTTTACTTCGCTTTTGGGAATGGTAGAACATAAAAATAGACTATTACTTCGGTTTCATAAAAATATGAAGTTAAAATAGAAAATGAGCAATGGTCATGTTTGGTTTGCACACTATATTGGGGCTTTTCACTTCGGTTTTTATGAAAAGTGGAGCAAACCAAACGCGGCCCTGAAGGCTTTTACTTCGGTTCTTATATAAAAACAGAAGTAGAAATGGTACTTTCTACTTCGGTTCTTATATAAAAACTGAAGTAGAAAGGGTACTTTCTACTTCGGTTTTTATATAAGAACCGAAGTAAAAGAGTTTTAATACCCTTAATATATAACTCTCGCCTCATTCGTCTCTCTGAAGCGAAAATCTCAAACGCCAAACCTAGAAAACCTCTATTGTTATCATACTCCCACGAGGGTTTCACTAAATATACCCTTTTTATGTTTTTTTTTACCATTTGAAACTATTTTTCTTACTTAAAAACAGAAATATTAGTTCCATTTTTATTTTTGAGGGAGAAAATAAAGTCTTTGGGGGTGGGTATTTTTAGGGTTCGAAAATTGGTATTGTTATTGGACTTTGACTGGTTTTCTTACATTAATAAAATGTGTTCTTGAGCTTCAAAAAATGTATGAATCACTAAATCTTTGTTTGTATGATTTTTTTTTATTTTCTACATTATTTTCAGATTTTTTTTCTTATAGATATAATGTGTTTATTATATATAGGTTTTAGAGTTGCTAATATTGACTTAGATGTTATTTTGAGCATCAAAGAAGGTTTGTTACCTTAAAACTTTGTTTGTGTTAATTTTTTTATATTATTCCGAATTTAATACTTATTTTTTAGTATATTTGTGTTATATTTTTTGTTATTTTATATATTGTTATTAATTATATATATTAGTAAAATTTAAAAATTGCTGTGACTTGCTATTCAAATTTCTAAACATAGCTTCGATAGGTAATGTTGTTGCCAATGTTAGAACTTGAAATGTTTGGATTGTTAGTGACATTTGTTTTTTATTTTCTATAACTAGCTAGCTTGATATGTTGTTTGATGATTATGTAACTAGTTTAATTAATTATGTAATTGATTTTTATTTGTTTTTGTTTAAGCTTTTTAGTAGGATTGTTGATTTAGTTGCCGATTTGGTATTGATTTTGGGTGACTTCAAGAGTAATATTGGAGGTAAGTAATCTTTAAATTTTATTTATTACTATTGCAATATTTATTTATAAAATTAGAGTTAAATCATGCATGTTTTACTTTAGTGAAGTAGGTTCTGAGAAATTTGTTGTTGGCGGTGATATAAGGATGGAATTATGTGTGTTGATTTTGTGTTTCTTTATGTTGAATTTATATATAATTATAAAATTGGGATATGCTACAAAAACAAAAGAAACTCTGCCAATATTTTATAGATTTTATTAATTGTTTTCCTTTTTCAATTCGCACACTATGTCGAGATATTTTGTGTGTTATTTACAAGTTTTTAAATTTTTGGAGATGTTAAAATGGAGTTGTTATTCTGCCGAAATTTTGTTAGACTTAGGAAAATTTAATAATTAAACTTCAATTATGTTGGATGTCCTAGAAAAAAGAACAAGGAGTGGAAGATGTAGAGGGATATGAAATTTGGATAAGAGCGCGAGAAACGAAGAAGACTCTTGTCGAAGATAATTTGGACAAAAAAATTGAAGAAAGAGTTGTAAGTGTTTTAAATCAAAGTAGAAAAAAAATTAAGTGTTGTTACAAGTTACTAATTTAATCTGTCATTGGTTTGTTTCATAGAATGAACTAAATGACAAAGTTACTTGTAACCAAATTGTCGCCAATGGTCGGGAGGACATCTTGCCAATCCAACAAGAATAGTTAAGTCGATTAATGACTTAAATTTATTAGTAAGGCTATTTTGTTTATACATACTTTTAGTTTTATGTGAATGTATATATAAATGTTTAGGCTATTTTACTTAATTACAATTATGTGAATGTATATATGGATGATTAGGTGATTTTACTTAACAATTATGTTAATGTATAAATATTTAATTTTATAAGAATTTTAATTCTAAGTGTATAAATTTTGTGATTTTTATTTATGTTATAAATTAAATGAAAATAAATCAATTCCAATTGTAAAAATATATATAACTATAAATTCATATAATTAGACTATTTAAAAAAAATTAGGGCAAAAAAATAAAAATAAAAATAGAATTGGGCCATTTAAAAATAATTAGAAATAATTATTAGACTATTTTTTGAACAATTGAACATTTCTGGAATACTTCTAACAGGGGGACAAATAGTCAATTTTGAAAGAACTTATTGTCAACCTCTTTCAGATATTAATCTGTCTGATTCATTAACATCTCGGAAATACTCCGCCATAGTTAGAGCAGTTAAACCAACTCTCATACGAGCCCCTGGTGGTTCATTCATCTGACCATAGACTAGAGCCACTTTTGATTCGGCAATATTTTGTTCATTAATTATGCCAGATTCTTTCATTTCCATGTAAAGATCATTTCCTTCATGGGTACGTTCACCTACTCCGTCAAATACGGATACGCCCCCATGAGCTTTGGCAATGTTGTTGATCAATTCCATAATGAGTACTGTTTTACCTACTCCAGCACCCCTGAAGAGTCCTATTTTTCCTCCACGGCGATAAGGGGCTAAAAGATCTCGGTCTTTTTTGCAGCTTTTGTAGTTGCTGGAACTATGTGGTATGGTTCGGTAACTACCCCGATTGAATTATTTGGGCCCACTCGTTATCAATTGGATCAAGGATACTTTCAACAAGAAATATATCGAAGAGTTAGTGCTGGGCTAGCCGAAAATCAAAGTTTATCTGAAGCTTGGTCTAAAATTCCAGAAAAACTAGCCTTTTATGATTACATCGGCAATAATCCGGCAAAAGGGGGATTATTCAGAGCGGGCTCAATGGACAACGGGGATGGAATAGCTGTTGGTTGGTTAGGACACCCTATCTTTAAAGATAAAGAAGGGCGTGAACTTTTTTTACGTCGTATGCCTACGTTTTTTGAAACATTTCCGGTTGTTTTGGTAGATGGAGACGGAATTGTTAGAGTCGATGTTCCTTTTCGAAGGGCAGAATCAAAATATAGTGTTGAACAAGTAGGTGTAACTGTTGAGTTCTATGGCGGTGAACTCAATGGAATCAGTTATAGTGATCCTGCACAATTAGGTGAAATTTTTGAATTAGATCGTGCTACTTTGAAATCCGATGGTGTTTTTCGTAGCAGTCCGAGGGGCTGGTTTACTTTTGGACATGCTTCGTTTGCTCTGCTCTTCTTCTTCGGGCACATTTGGCATGGTGCTAGAACTTTGTTCAGGGATGTTTTTGCTGGTATTGACCTAGATTTGGATGCTCAAGTAGAATTTGGAGCATTCCAAAAACTTGGAGATCCAACTACAAGAAGACAAGTAGTCTGATCAAAGTTGCAGCACAGAAACAACAGTGGAAATAGTCGTTGAAATGGTGGAGAATGTTCATAACATCAGGTGCTATCATTGCAGAAAGGGGGGGCACACTAGAAGATTTTTTCTAAACAGGCAGAGAGGAAGTTTCAACAATGAGAGAAACAATGATTCAAGGAATTATGCTATTGCACATGATGGTTATGAATCCTCAGATAAGAGTTTATTGAACAAGAAGAAGGATCAGTATTTCTAGGAAACAATCAACCTTGAAAAACCAAAGGAATAGGCTCAGTAAGATTCAGATTTCATGATGGAGTTGAAAGACTTCTTGAAGATGTTAGACATGTACCAAAACTTAAGAGGAATTTTATTTCTCTTGGAGAATGGGACAAGAAAGGATATGTATTTAAAGGAGAAAATGGGATTCTGAAAGTGAGTAAAGGTTCCATGGTTGTTGTGAGAGGAGTAAAGAAGAATGGCCTATACTCTCTAGAAGGTGACTTAGTAATTGGTTATGCAGCTACTATAATAGGAAAATATCTCTCAAACACTAAATTATGGCACATGAGATTAGGACATGTTAGTGAAAGAGATCTCATTGAATTAGAAAAACAAGAGCAATTGTGTGGAGACAAAGTGGAGAAACTCAGATTTTGTGAATACTGTACTGTGTCTAAGATAAATCTTGTCGATCTGTGGGGGCCCTCAATGACTTCTTCTCACTTTGGGGAAAGGTACTTTATGTCCATAGTTGATGATTATTCAAGGAAATTGTGGATGTACATTAAAAAGACAAAAGATGAGTCATTTGAGAACTTAAAAAATTGGTGAACTTTTGTTAAAAACCAAACTGAAAGAAAGGTGAAAAGGTTCAGAAGTGTCAATGGATTGGAGTTTTTTTTTCCAGATATCTTCATTGATTTTTGCACTAAGAATGGCATAGCAAGACACAAGACTGTTGCTAGAACTTCTTAGCAAAATGGTCTACCCGAGAAATTCAATAGAACCATTTTGGAAAGGGTGAGATGTATGCTAGTATTTGCAGGTTTGCCTAAAGTTTTTTGGGCAGAAGCAGTTGCTACTATTGTGTATTTGATAAATAGATGTCCTTCTACAACACTTGGAATGACGACTCCTGAAGAAGTGTATTCTGGTCATCCTCCAAACTTGGAAAAATTGAAACTTTTTGGCTCTCTTGCTTATGCTCATATAAAGCAAGACAAGTTGGAACTAAGAGCAATTAAGTGTATGTTCCTAGGATATCCAGGGAGAGTTAAAGCCAATAGATTGTGGTGCCTAGAACCTGGTCATAGAAAGTGCATTTTGAGTTGTGATGTTGTATTTAACGAGAAAGAAACGACTTATAAGTCTACGGAAAATGAAGGAAAATCTAGTATTGTTCAGAAGGAAAATTCAGAATTGAAAAATCTCAAGATTGAAAAAGCTTGAAAACTATGACCTAATTACGTCTAATCACACCTTTTCAGTTTCCAAGTAATCCCTCTGACGATTATTACACTCCCCCATGCCTTGAAAAAGGTAACTCATGATTACCCCTTTTCAACATACCTCAGCCTTTATAATTTATCCTCACATTTACCATTTAGCTTTTTACTCGCCATTTTCTTGCCAAGAACCCTCAAGAACTCCATCTCGGAGCTCACAACTTCGAAGGTTTTCCGTCGCTGTTCTAAGGATTCTTTGTTCGTACGTCCAAAGTCATTCCATTTCAGAACCTCCAACCTTCATCCAGGTAATTTTCTTCAACTTTTAAGCCCTTTGACATGCCATGCATACTGCTACACGACTGTTTTGAGTTCTGAAACTTTTTGTGTTCTTGGGTAGAAATGCATGAGGATTGTGGGAATATTTATTGACGCTTGATAGGGTAGTGTAGTTTTTCTCTATAGGAGTTAGGAGCCAGTTTGATAGTCAAGATCGTAAAAATTCGATTTTTAGGCTAGCTGAAAAACTGGGTTTTTCCCGCCCCTTCGGAGTCAAAAAAGCTTTTTTCCAAAAACTTTTTATTTATGCTTTTTGATCTATTTTTCAAACTTCTCGCATAGAACTTAGTGTTACCGTTAGAATGCTGCTGGTCAGATACGCGAGCAACGTTATTCCAACTTTCAACATAAGTTCCCAGGCTGTGCGTCTTATTTCCTCCTTTCTCTATTTGCAGTTTACATGCAAGATCTGTGGGGAGGAGAAAGACCTATAGACGACAATCTATTGGCTCAACTGCTCGAGGACAAAGAACAACCATTGTCACTGATACCCGAAATTCCATTTTCTCATGCCAATCCAAACACTTCACCTATCTCTGCTCAAAATATGGCTCGCACCAAAACCAAAGCCCAGAAAAGGAGAACCTCCGATCTTTCTCATCAGCCTGCTCCTAGGGCTGATGCTCCCTCGACCAGTGGTCGAGATGAAAATGCTCCTGACCCCAACATCCAAAGACACGCTCGACCCCGACATGCCGCTCAGCCAGATGTTGAGTGGCATTTAGTTCCTGAGAGCAGAGTGACGATCAGAATGATCGCCAATTATATAAGGAAGTACGGTCTCAGGGGGGTGACCCTAGTCAGACCTAACGAAGACCAAAGGGCGAACCTACCTTGAGGCGCCTTCAGCGCCTGGTCGAGGTTTCACATCGAGACAGCGGCTACCTTGCCTCTTCAGTCATTTTTCCAAGGGGTGGCCAACTATTTTGGAGTTTCCCCCTTTCAAATAACCCCAAACGGATATAGGATGCTCGCTGCGCTCTATATCCTATACAACCACAAAAAATGGCTCGTGCCAACGCCTAATAAGGTCAACTATCTGTTTGACCTCAAATCTAACCCCAACCAAGAAGGCACGAAGTTTTTTCACTTCTGTCATCAGGAAACCGGGCGCACCTTCCTGATTGACACCACCCACATATCAAATGTGGGGAGGTACTACCAGGAGTACTTCCTCACAACTGACATGATCGCAAATAACCTGGCCTTCGCACAAGGAGGTAAAACTTTCGTATCACTGGCTGTTACTTCTTCACTTTGTGTTCCCCTCCATATTTTCTTAAACTGTTAATGTCTTCCAGGCCCATGGCTGCGACTAGACCCAACTCCGGACATGGAGTTGAGATCGGCGCTCCTAGCCAGCATGACTGACATAGAAAATAACGTCAAGCATCTGGTTACTGAGGCTAACCTTAGGTTGGTTGGCCTCCTGGCCCCTCATTAGGACACGAGGGAGTTAGCTGCAGGGAGTGCCACAGCTGAGGGGAAACCCAAACAGCAACCTCCAGCATCGCCTCCACGAAGGAGACCGACTGGGGTCACGATCAGGGAACCTGTTGGCAACCCTCCAGCAGAGAGGCCCTCGACCCCCTTGGGGAAGGGAAAGAAGAAGGCCACCGAGACGGTCGAACACTCGAACGAGTCTTCGGATGATAATGGAACAATTATTTTACTTTTGGATAACTTGCCAATTCCCTGTCACCTTTTCGACGGGGACGACAATTTTAAATATATTCCAAATTTAGGTCCAGACTTCTTCATGTTGAAGAGTGAGTATAAGACTAGTAGAGTCTATAGTATAGTGACTAGTAATAATAGCTCGGGTATTTGACTTTGCAATCTTTCTGATGTAATATACTTGGTCATTTATGCTATCTCACCGTTCGATATTGTTCTTTTTCAGACATGGAATCCGTCAATGTGTTTGACATCTATAGCACTCTTGAGGCTGCCGCAGCTCCCCCAAGCAAGAAGAAGACCAGCAAGAGACACCACGGGGAGAGCAGCAAAGCGCCTCAAGCGAAGAAGGCTTGAAATGCAGGCCCTTCGGAGGATAGGCCCTCTGCCACCATAACTCCATCCTCTCCCCGCGAGCAGCAGACTCCTCCTGCTCCGGCCGGATCAACTCCACCTCCCGCGGCCCCGACCGACCAAACTCAGCAGGCCAATCCTGCTTCAACTGGAGGTGACATAACTGGTTGCGCCTTTAAATTGGTCAAGGAGAGGGTCGCTAAGATTGTGAAGCACGACCACTACCGAGAGGCAATGGATGCTACAGAGGCGATGGATGTTGACCTAATCCTGAACCGCGCCCTGAACGAGTTCACCAGTGTAAGTCGTCTTTTTCTGCGGAAACAAGTCTTCTTTATTTTATAGTTTGTCTAACTTCTACTCCGACTGCAGGCCATGCTAACCCTAACTACCGGTCGTATCTGCTCGGGTGCTGTCGACGAGGAGGCTAGAACCTTGGAGCAACGGCACCAAGATGAACTTAAAGCTGCCAAGGAAAAATATGCCGAACAGCTGGCAGTGGTGGATGAGGAAAAGGCTAAACTGGGTAAGGAGTTGAAGGAGAAGCAGAGGTTTTTCGACAAAGTTCATGAGCAGAGGGACCAATTTAAGGAGTCCAACCGCTTCAATTTCTGCGCGGCTCAACAACTCGAGTTGGACTTGGTTGCGAGCAGGCAGGAGACTGCTACTCTAGAGGGTCGGATCGAGGAGTTGGAGAAAACCAACGCCGGCAACTTGGAAAGGTACAAGAGCACCACCCTTCGATGTTTCTATAATTTCTGGAAGCATAATCAAGGTGCCAACTTCGACTACCTTCCCGAGAATGTGAGAGACGCCAAGCTTGCTCGCTGCGTTGCTTAACTGGCTGAGGAGGAAAGATCAAGGGTTCCTGCTTCCCCTGTAATCTCGCTGGCCACTGGGATGGATGGGGCAGACAACGAGGCTGCAAGCGTTTTCGATCAGAACCTTCCCCAAGACCCTCCGGATCCTCAGGATCCTTGAGCTCCTTAGTCCTTTCTGCTTATATATATATATATTTTTTAACTACACGACTTATGGGTCGTGATGTAAAGACAATATAATTTTATGTTGCTGCATGGGCAGCTTTTACTTTTACTTGAACCATTACATCCGAGCAGTGATTGCTCGCGGTGTAAAAGGATTCGTTTTGATATTTATAATATATTTGCATATTATTATAACATATGTTCGCATGACCGAGCTTAGCATAGCACTTTGGTTTGATTTAACAAAATAATAAAATTTTGAAAAATACTCTAAGTGCCCTAGCATGCTTTCACTTATTTTGCTCATGTGTTTACATACCTTTTAATGATATGCTTTGCTTACTTGTACCTTATATGCCCCCCAAGTGATCGAGGAGCTTTAGGTCCTTGGTCACTTGCCTTGACCAGAACTTGCTCGAACATTACTGCTCGTAGCAATATGATTAGAATTATAATACATCAAAACAACACACGTAATAAGCAAATACTTGTAATAAATACAATAGTTGGCAAGAAATGACTGGCTGAGCACAATCCCTTTTATTTCTTGTAATAAATGTACTAAACATGTCTGTACGAGTGATCAATAAGATCTTACACTTTTTCAAAACTTGTAAAAAATAAAATTCATACAAGCCAATTCTTTAAGAAGAATTGTTCATTGGTAATACTTGCGCAGGAGTTCTCCATTCCAATAGCGAGGAACGAGATCTCCGTTTAAGTGTGCAAGTTTATAAGTGCCTGGGTGAAGGACCTCATCAATCTAGTAAGACCCTTCCCAATTTGGCCCGAGTACTCCAGCAGCTTGGTTGCGGGTGTTAAGGAAAACTCTTCGAAGTACAAGATCTCCAACATTGAATTTTCTTTCTCGCACTTTAGAGTTGAAATACCGGGCGACCTTCTGCTAGTACACAGCTACTTGGAGCTGGGCTTGTTCACGCCTTTCATCAATTGAGTCAAGGGATTCCACCAATAGCTGCTTGTTAGAGTCTTGGTCGTATGTTAATCTGCGGTGTGAGGGTGGATCTAACTCGACAGGAAACATAGCTTCATATCCGTATGCCAAGGAAAACGGGGTATGACCTTTTCCTGTTCGGTGGGAAGTTCTGTATGACCAAAGAACTTCAGGCAACTGCTCTGGCCATGCTCCCTTAGCTTCTTCAATATTTTTCTTCAGGGTATCCTTCAGCGTTTTGTAAACTGCTTCGACTTGCCCATTCGCTTGGGGATGAGCGACTGAAGAAAATCTTTTGATAATATCATACCGTTTGCAGAAGTCCGTGAATAGATCACTATCAAACTGGGTGCCGTTGTCCGAGACTATCTTCCTTGGTAATCCATAGCGACAAATGATGTTCTTGACTATGAAGTCAAGTACTTTCTTGGTCGTTATGGTTGCGAGTAGCTCAGCCTCGGTCCATTTGGTGAAGTAGTCGACGACAACCACTGCATACTTTACACCACCTTTTCCTGTAGGCAAAGATCTGATTAGATCTATTACCAAAACCGCGAAGGGCCATGGACTCTACATTCATTTTAACTCGTTGGGAGATGCTCGTGGGATTTTAGAAAATCTCTGACACTTGTCACATCTCCGCACGAACTCCATTGAGTCTTCATTCATGGTTGGCCAGAAATAGCCCTGCCTTAGGATCTTTTTTGACAGACTTTGCCCCCCAGCGTGGTCCCCGCAAAAGCCTTCGTGCACCTCTTTCATCAACTCTTTGGCTTTCTCCTTTGTAATACATCTGATGAGTGGCAGTGAGTATCCCCTTCGGTATAGGATCCCATCGACCAGGATATACCTAGCAGCTTCCCGCTGAAGGGTCCTGGCTTTGTTTCTGTCCGCTAGTAGCACGTCGCTTGACAGATACTCTACATAGGGTGCCATCCATGTATCCTCCATTCGGATGACCAGAGCGGTTTCTGCTGCTTGGATGCTTGGTACTGATAGCCGTTCGACTGGTACTATGTTCAGAGTATCAGCATCCTTTGCACTTGCCAACTTTTCCAAAGCGTCCGCATTGGAATTCTGATCGTGAGGTACTTGCTGGAGAGTGTATATGTCGAATTGGGCTAACAGAACCTTTGCTTTGTTCAGATAGGTTTCCATTTTCAAACCTCGCGCCTGGTACTCTCCCAACACTTGATTCACCACCAGCTGAGAATCACTATAGATGTCAAGCGCTTTTATGTTTATATCCTTGGCTAACCGTAGTCCAGCGAGTAACGCTTCATATTCAGCCTCATTATTAGAAGAAGTGAAGTCAAATCTAATTGCACAGTGAAATCGATGCCCTTCCAGCGTTATCAATATCACTCTGGCTCCTGCGTGGGATTCATTAGATGAACCGTCTGTAAACAATTTCCACCAGGGTGTTTGAATTTGACACTCAGGCTCGCTGGGCTCTTCAGTCTGCTCGCCACCCGCGAGCTTTGTGAATTCGGCAAGTAAAGTAAGCTAAGGCTTGTCCTTTTATCGCTGCTCGTGGAAAGTAAGATATGTCGAACTGCCCGAGTTCGACTGCCCACTATAGTAATCTTCTTGCAGCCTCTGGTTTTTGCAGGACTTGTCGAAGAGGCTGGTCGGTCAATACCGTAATTGGATGAGCTTGGAAGTAAGGCCGCAACTTTCTAGAGGCCAAAACTAAACAATAGGCTAACCTTTCGATTGGGGGATACCTCAACTCTGCTCCGATCAGCCTTTTGCTTACATAATAGACAGGCTTCTGCACACCTTCTTCTTATCTTACTAGAACAACACTAGCAGCGTAGTCCGTGATTGCCAGGTAGATAAACAAAGTCTCTTTATTGACCGGCTTTGACAGGATGGGTGGTTGCGCCATATGCGCTTTTAGTGCTTGAAAGGCCTGTTCGCACTCATCTGTCCATTCAAATTTCTTATTGCCTCTGAGTAGATTGAAAAATGGGACGCACTTGTCTGTCGATTTCGAAATGAATCTACTGGGAGCAGCAATCCTCCCGGTCAGGCTTTGGACATCTTTAATCTTCACTGGAAACTTCATCTCGATCAGGGCTTTTATTTTCTCGGGATTAGCTTCAATTCCTCTTGAGTTAACTATAAATCCCAAGAACTTCCCTGATCCTACTCCGAAGGAGCATTTAAGGGGATTTAACTTCATCCTATATTTATTCAGGATGTTGAAGCATTCCTACAAATCCCTTACAT
The DNA here is from genome assembly GCF_963169125.1 of Humulus lupulus. NCBI lineage: Eukaryota > Viridiplantae > Streptophyta > Magnoliopsida > Rosales > Cannabaceae > Humulus > Humulus lupulus. Next base: position 212,125,109 of record NC_084795.1, read on the forward strand.
GCCCTTCTACTTTCTTCGACTTTACCAGCATGTGGTCGATGTAAACCTCCATGTTTGTGCCGATCAGCTCCTTGAACATGTGGTTGACGAGTCTCTGGTAAGTCGCACCAGCGTTTTTCAAACCGAAGGGCATCACCTTGTCACAGTAAAGCCCTGTATCAGTTCGAAAGCTAGTGTGATCCTCATCAGGGGGAGGCATACTGATTTGATTATACCCGGAGTATGCATCCAGGAATGAGAGGTTCTCATGCCCTGCAGTGGAATTGACAAGCTGGTCGATCCTTGGGAGTGGGAAGCAGTCTTTGGGGCAGACTTTATTTAGGTCTGTAAAATCCACGCACGTACTCCACTTGCCATTTGGCTTGGGTACGAGTACGGGATTAGAGACCCACGATGGATAAAATGCCACCTCGATGAACCCATTCTCCTTCACCTTCTCGACTTCCTCTTTCAAGGCCTTTGATCTATCTTTGTCGAGTAGCCTTATTTTTTGTTGCACTGGTGGAAAGCTTTTGTCGATGTTCAGGACATGGATGATGACTGCAGGATCTATCCCGACCATGTCTTTATGCGACCAGGCAAAGACGTCTTGGTTCCTCCTTAAGAACTCCACCAGTGCTTGTTTTGTCATTGTATCTAAGTTTTTACCGACTTTCACAACTCTGGTCGGATTTTTCTCATCGAGTTGGACCTCTTCAATGTCCTCGATGGGTCCCACTTCTTCTTCAAAATCCCCAAAGGGAGGATCTAAGTCTCTATCCTCACTTTGGGTAACACCCTATTTGGTGAGATTATCACCTGAGCGGGCTTGAAAATCAGTTGCCATTTGCAACTCCTTTCCGGTGGCATCTCTTGATACACCCTTCTTTGCCTTGGTGATCGAGGCATTGTAACACTCCCTCGCTTCCCTCTGGTTTCCCAACACGCATCCTATCCCTACGTCCGTTGGGAATTTCATTGCGAGGTGCCATATAGAAGTGACGGCTCGCAGGTTGACCAGAATTGGTCTCCCTATCATAGCGTTGTACGCTGAAGGACAATCAACTACTATAAAAAGTAGTGAGTAATGTCCTGTTAGCAGGTGCAGTGTCTGCTGTGACTGGGAGTCTAATTGACCCTACTAGGGCGAGCCCTTCTTCGGAAAAACCATAAATGGTTTGGTTGCACGGCTCCAGGTCCTTCACGGACAACTTCATCCTTTCCAGAGAGGACTTATACAGGATGTTGACCGAACTTCCTGTATCGACCAACACCCTTTTCACCATCATGTTCCCGATCTGTACGTCCACGCCAACGGATCAGAGTGTGGGAATCGCACATGCTGGGCATCGTCGTCAGAGAAGGTGATCAGTTCCTCCTCTGTTCGAGCCTTTTTTGGTGCACGATCCTCGATACTCATCATCTCGATGTCCTGGTCGTTGCGTAGGGTTAGAGCATATCGTTCCCTCTCTTTCCCACTATCTCTTGCAAGATGTGGGCCTCCGCAGATGGTGAGTAGGGTACCTGCCACGGGACCTGGCTATAAAGGTGGCGAGCGTTGGCGTGCAGGTGCCGACTCGTTGCCACCTTGAGCCTCTCGCTTAGAACCTCCTGCGGCTCGTACATATCTTCTTAAATGTCCCTGTCTTATTAGGAGCTCAATTTCGTCCTTCAGATGGTTACACTCATTGGTGTCGTGCCCGCAATCGTTATGAAAACGACAGAACTTTGTTGAATCTCTCTTAGAGATATCTTTCCTTATTGGCGCGGGTCGTTTGTAGGGCACGCTCGAGCTGGTCGCCTGGTAAACCTCGGCTCGGCTTTCAACAAGGGCAGTGTAATTGGTGAATCTCGGTTCATACTGATTACCTTTGGGGCACTTACTCTCGGAGGTCGAGGGTTCGTTGCTCGCCCGCTTTCCACCATTCTTACCATTGCCATTCTAGATGCCTTTGTCATTGACAGTTGGCTTCAACCCGTTGGCGGCTTTGGCGGATTCTTCCTTGGGCCCTTTGTCTTTTGCTGGTGATTTCCCTTCATTGGCAATCGCGTCCTCAAGATTGATGTACTGATCAACTCGATCCAAAAACTCTTGGGTAGTTTTAACCCCATGCTTTCTGAGGCTATTCCAGAGGGGATAATGGCGCCTAACTCCAACAGTTAGGGCCATCATCTTGCCTTCATCACCCACAGTCTTGGCTCCTGCTGCGGCTCGCATGAAGCGCTAAACGTATTCCTTCAAGGGCTCCCCCTCTTTCTGGCGTATCTCGACCAGTTGGTTCGCCTCGGTGGGGTGCACACGACCCGCGTAAAACTGTCTGTAAAACTCCTTCACGAACATCTCCCAAGATACTATACTTGTAGGAGGGAACTTAAAGAACCACTCCTGGGCTGCAGAAAGTTTCGTTGGGAAGATCCTGCAGTGAGCATCTTCAGAGACTTTCTGAATGTCCATTTGTATCTCAAACTTGTTGACATGAGATACTGGGTCTCCATACCCGTCGAAATTTGGCAGTGTCGGCATCTTGAACTTACTGGGGGATTCTACCACAGCAATCCTTTGTACGAAAGGGGTGCCTCTCCTCCGATCGTACTCAATGTGTGATGTTCGCCCCCCGACCAGCTGTTGAACAGCCTGGTTCAAGGCATCGATTTGAGCCTGAACGCTTCTGGGATTGCTGGGGCCTCTGGTGCCAGGGGAATGTACCCATCGTGCCTTTCTCGGGGGTCATTGAGTACATTCCTCAAGTCATCGTCTCTTCACCGCTGCTCGCTGGCTTCGAGCAGACTAAAGACGTTATTCTGCCTGGGCTGCCCCCCAGCGTTACGACCTGTTGGTCGGTCTTCTCTAGGTGGGGGGATCCTGCCTCCACCTCTCTCTTCATCTCTCTGACCAGCATTCCCTCTGCCTGAGTCAGCTTCATTGTAGCCATGGCCATCTCTGAACCGTGGCTGGCTATGGTGAGACTGACTATTCCCTCTGTTGCCTCCTTGGGCTAGCATTTCCCAAGCGTTAGGGGGAGGCCTGCATTTTTCGGTGGGTCCCCCTGCATTGTCATGCTGCGGGGGGGCCCTGACTGTAGAGCCTGTCTCTGAGTTCCTCTTGTTGGCAGAAGGACGCTACCCCCTGCTCGGTGGATGCAGCTCTTCATCCCCTGGGCGTCTAGGGCTACAGGGCTGTTGCTCGGCCCTATTCTGCCTCGGGCGCGGGGGATTGCCTCGACCAGCCTGAGACGGAGGCTGTGTCTCAGGATCCCTAGGTGGGACATCATCCTGAGGCATAGGTGGCTACTCCGCCCTCTGAGGGCTTATTGGCTGGAGCAGAGGACTAGGATTAGGGCCCCTTTGAGGTGGCCCATTTGGTGGTTGATCTGGCTGGGAGGCTAGCGCAGCCTGATTCCTAGCAAGCTGGATGGCTGCTTCAAGGGCAGCCATGGCATCCCTCTGCCGATGATCCATCTCCGCCTGCCGCTCGCTTAGCTCCTGGCACTGGCGCTCTATCTCCCTCTGCTGCGACGCCATTATCTCGGCAGCATTCTCTTGATTGGCCCTCAGATTGGCCAACTCATCTTGCAACACCCCCAGTGTTGTCTTCAGGGTCTCAGAATCTAACTCCTCCTCATCAAACTCCAAATGAGGTTCGTCTTCAGCCACATTTGGGGGAGGAGGCTGGGATGGTGCAGCGGCAGCCTGTCCAGTCTTCTTGTTAGTTTTCGCCATTAGATCTTCTTTTGTCAGGCTCTCAATGAAAGCACCAGAATGTTGACCCCGTTTTGGTCAACGACACGGAGTCAAGAAAATGACAGAAAAATAGTACAAAGCTTGAGAAAACGATCTAATGGGAAATAAAGAACACAAAGAATTATAGTGGTTCAACCCCAGTGATTGGTAATGACCTACGTGCACTTGATACTATTATTAATATTGAGCTTCAAAGGTGTGATTAAAGAACTAGGGTTCCTGAGTTTCACAGACCTTAGAAGGAGAAAACAATACAAACGATGGATAATAGTAGTGTAATTCAGAAAAAGGTCAAAAGATCCCCCCTTGAGCTATTTCTTGTATATTTATAGGCTCAAGGAGGGTTACATGAGTCTATTAGTCATATCTTTCCTTAATAAACAGATCTTCAAGTTATAATGAGGAGATATTCTTGGATCTCATTACAACTGTACAGATTTATTCATAAATAAACGAAGTATACGAACAGGTTGGTCGTATATAAAACTTGAACTTCTCATACGGAAATATCTCTGGTCGATAGGCAAGTAGCATCCCTGCCACGTGTCGGCCACGTGTCAAAAATTCTTGCCACGTCATCAATATTTGTTTTTTGGATAAACAGTTTGGCATGAGAAACTCAAAACTTTTTGTTACACCAATATCTCAGCAGTTCAAGTTGAGTATAAATCAAGCACCCAAGACACATGAAGAGCAAAAATACATGAATAATATACCATATGCTTATGCTGTAGGACATCTCATGTTTGGATATAGCATATGCAATGAGTTTGGTGAGTAGATTTATGTGTAATCCTGGGAGAGCTCATTGGCAGGCTCTAAAATGGATCCTCAGGTACATTAAAGGATCACTTGGGAGAGTACTTGTTTATGGTGGAGCTAGAGGAAACAATAGGACAACTGCTATTGAAGGGTTCGTTGATTTAGATTATGCAAGCTGCCTAGATACCTATAAATCTCTCACAGGATATGTGTTCACTTCATATGGCACTGCTATTAGTTGGAAAGCAAGTTTAAAGAAGGTTGTGGCTTTGTCAACCACTGAAGTGGAGTATATTGTGTTGACAAAAGCAGTGAAGAAGCATTATGGTTGGAAGGAATTGCCCGTGAACTGAAGATACAAGATCAAGTTATCACTGTGAATTGTGACAACCTAAGTGCAATTCACCTATCCAAGAACCAAGTGTATCATGAAAGGACTAAGCATGTAGACATTAAGCTACATTTCATCAGAGAAGTAATACCTAAACAATCAGTCATAATAGAGAAGGTATCCACTGATCACAATCCTTCTAACATGATCACTAAAGTCCTTCCAAGCAATAAGGTCTTTCACTGCTTGGACCTGATTCAACTTCAAGGTGACTGAGCCCTTCAGGGTCATAAAGTGCAGCAATTTTTCCTATCATTGTTACTAAACCAAACAAAGGTGGAGATTTGTTAGTTATCAGTCCAGTCAACAATCTTTATTAACAACCTTTCAGTTAGTGCCAACTTTGTTTCTGTTTGGTTCTGTTTCAGCTGGTTGTTATGTACTATATATACTTGTATAGTTTAAAAGATACAAAAAAAATCTAGTTGTAAGATTCTCTAGTGAGATCTATAACTTGAGAGAAGTAAGATTTGTACTCTTATAGAGAAGTTCTTGATTAATAATAGTGGCTGCAGATACTTTGTCTCTTTGGATTGAACCACATATATCTTGGTATTGTGTTCTTTGATTTCTAATTTACTGTTTAATCAAATTGGTGTGTGTTTGAGTAGATTAAATCTTAGATAAGAGTTGTCTAATTTGTGGTGAATGCAGACCAAATTTCTCACAACATTGATTATACTTAAATTTTAAAATAAATAAACCCAAAAAAAAAACTATATTTTTTATTATTTCATTATTGGATTTTGTTAATTTATATTAATGTATAAAAAATGTTGAATATATATTTTAACGACATTATACAAAGTATTATAAATATATTAATTCATAAAAGAATGTCAAATATAGTTTTTATTTGTATAATTTTATATAATTTTAAAAATTTTGTATTGTTAGTCAATTTTATAAATTATATTTGTATAAAAAAAATATACAAGTGCATTGTAAGTGAGGGAATGTTCGTCCTCATCAAGAAAGTTTTGACTAAAAACAGAAATGATGGATCATTTTTTATTATTCTAAAATACATAAAATTATATTTTAGTTTTTTTTAAGAAAAAAACCAATGCTTGAATTGATAATGGGCTTAATACGAGAGAACAAAACGAAAGTGATCATTTTCGTATTTTTAAATTATAAATATTTAAGTATTGTTTTTAAATTGTACAAAAAATATTATGAAAAACTTTTCTTAGTAATACTTTAGATTTATGATTTACAACAATCCAAATTTACAATATACCATAATTTGAATTCACAGAGGTTTAAATTATTGTTTTTTTACGAATCATATACAAAGTAATATTGTTTTTTTTTTCCTTTATATATGTTTTAGGGTTTATATATTTTTGGAGCTTGTGTTTTGTCTCATTACTTGTTTGGACCTTGTATTTTGACAAATTATTTTTTGGACCCTATGTTTTGTAAAATAGTTAAAATAAAACCCTAAACTCAATTTTGATGAAGAAAAAATTGAATATAACAACACAGTTTTTAAGCAGAATGATTTTATTTTTGTTCTGAATTGTTAGTTTGGTAAATTATTTGTAATTTTAGTTGAGAAAAAATTGATCAAAATCGTGTTTAGGGTTCTATTTTAACCATTTTACAAAACATAAGGTCCAAAAAGTAATTTGTCAAAACACAAGGTCCAAACAGGTAATGGAAAAAAACACAGGGTCCAAAAAGGTATAACTCCTATGTTTTAAAACTAAAAAAAATAGAATTTTATAAATTAGGATAATTTTAATTTAAGGGAATATGCGCATTTAGTATCCTATGATTTCATCGAGTACAACTTTGATACTTTGTATTACGAATAATTATCATCTAGTACATTATAATTATATAATTGATAAAAAATGGTATCCCAAACACAAATTTTGTCAACAATTTGTTTATAATGCCCAAATTATCTTCATATATAAATAATTAATTCATTAAAATATTATATTAAAATATTTTGATAAAAATAAAAACAAAACTTAATAAATAAATAAAAAATTACTCAAAATTTTAATAAAATTGAACAATAATAAACATAATTCAAAGTTTTAATATTTGAATAAAAAATTCAAGAACATGGATTTTAATATAAAAATTAAACCCAGTTTTTATTCAAAATCATTCAAGAAAATCTAAAACAAAATCCATAACTTACAAAATCAACCCAAAATATCCAAATCTCAAATTTTATTCAAAATCATTCTACAACATCACAAATCATGATAAAAGGGGAACTATTTTCATAACCTACAAAACCAACATAAAAATCCAACAAACCCAGCAAACACATAAACATTCAATTGAAATGAGCTAGAAATTTTAACAATATATAAGATGCTACTAATCTGATTCAACCACATCGGAAGACCCAGTTGCCTAGCCACCCTGCTATCATATCTATTCAACCACACCTACATAACAAAATTCTAAAAAATTATATCTAAGAACAACATTAAAAAAAGATTGTTCTCAAAAAAATTAAATATGTAAAATCGTGTGTCACATATGTGTCTCCTGTTAGGGTTTTATGCTCTATGTAAAACTTATTATTCTATCTAACCTTGTTTCATTATAAATAAAGATTAGAAATCAACTTTGAATTCGTCAAACACATTGCTCCCTTGTTTATTTACATGATTATTTATTTAATAAAAACATCTATTAAATCCAGGGCATATGGATAATCACAATAGTGACGTAGTCATAGTGGATTACAATTATGATTATGTGTTCAAATAAATTAATCCTAAGATTAAGTCACTGCACAAGATTTACATTGACTTGCGAATCTACGATATAATCTACTCACACAATCTGGTATAATATTTCATCCACAACATTGGCCAAGTAGATAAGATCTGATATATTATGTTACATCGGACTGGACCGATATTGGCTTTAGATAGATAAGTAAATGTACCATTATTATATAATCTATTCATATCAAATAGTTGACCATAGGTCAATTCAATCACAATTCCAGGTGGTTAATTTTCTAACTGATTATATTATTGAAGTCATTTGATTTGTTCGTTACCAACTTACCCCAGACTAGCCTATACATACATATTGGGAACTTGGTAGTATAATTGAGTGTGAGTATTAATCATAGATATGAAATATATGGCTTCTATCTAAGAAGAGAAATGATGATTTCCTTATAGCCTAGTTCAAGCTATTAAATGACAGAGATCTCATTTTTGTAATTAAGTTTATAGAAATATCATTTACAAAGAACATAGTGGTATTTAAGGATAAAATACAATGACGGGTAAAATGGTAATTTGTGCCCATCTTATTAGTATATCATCTATAGATAGTTGAATAACGACTATGGTTGCAACAATGGATAACATATTTACATTGGATGTAAAATGTTCTATGAATTCAAGATTGCAATTCCGAGTCTATAGTGGAGTCACAAGGAATTAATAAGGTAGTGAAAATATTCACAAATAAATTCACATTAACTTATTGAAGCTTAATTTCATAGATCAATGGTCCCTACATCACGTTTGAGTAAATCATCTAGAATGTTTCAATTAATTGATTTAATTATCAATTATGATTTTTATAGTTGAGTAGGTCAATTTTGGAAAATTTTACATAAATATGTGATTAGAGAATAAAAGAGAAAATTGTGAAAAATTATTAATTATGACAAATTGGTGTTAAATTAATAAATAAATTTAAGGGAAATTTACAATCATATACATAAAATCTAAAGTATTTACAAAATTCATTCAACCAAATTATTTACCCAAATACCGGTGCCACGTCAAAATAACATACAAGATTTTGAAAAAAAATTGAGAAATCTCGCTTCCCGATTTTTTTTTTTTTAATTAAATGCTTCATTTTTAGATCATATTGTTTCAGTTGCTTTTGGTTACCTCCAAAACTCATTTGTAGACATCCTAATATACCAATTAGTTATTTTTATATTTTATTATTGTATCTTACTCTTTAAGATACATTTTGGTAACCTTCAAGCTTATTTAAGAAACTAATGAGTTTCCATATAATGTAATAAGTTACCATATAGTTTATTAAAAAAAATATTAATTTAGTAGACTACACGATAACTTTTAATAGAATATTTTATTCACTCATGTAATTTACATGTCTTATTATTAATATATTTTTACGTTACTTTCAAGTCTGTCTTAAAAACTAATTAGTTATCATATAGTATAAAAGTTACTCCTATAATTCCAAGTTATCACAAATAGCTTATTTGAAAATGATATTATTTAGTATACTACATAGATACTTTTAAAAGCTACATTTTCGTTGCTTTTTATAAATCATAAGATACCAATTGGTTACCTTTTGATATATGACTAAGTTTTTTGGTATGCCGCAAATTTAAAGTAACCAACAAACTTAGTGAGTTACCAAAATGAGCCTTCTTATGTTCTGTTTAAAAGTTATCAAACAATATCCTAAAGAATATATTTTTAAAAAGTTACTTGAAATGTTTTAAATAACTTTAAAGTTATTTAGAATACCATATGGTATATTTTAAATGTAAAATAAGAATTCAAATTTTAGTATATGAAATTTTGTTTAAGTTTAAAATTTAGTTAATTTTTAGTCAACAAAATATAAAAAAGAAACTAAAAGGTTGCTTTTTATTCTGGTCATTTTCTCCGGCAACGGCGAAAAAATATATGCTTTCTACATATAAAATTAATATCACCTTAAAGGGTAGGCATCAATGGTATCACTCTTGAGCCCAAACAACTAGCGGTATCACCGCAAATTTTTTTTGAAGTTAAAAAGAAGAGAGAGAAATAAATAAAGCTGAAAAAAAAGCTGACGAAAAAGGTACGTGGAAATAAACCAAAAAAAAACATAAAAGTTATGTGATGTCTTTAATATAAGATGGGATATCATAAAATGTATTCTCTTGAACAACTACGTGAGAGTGAGAGTTAAGTTCCCAGTGGAAAAGGGCATACTGGTGGTGGTGGTAAAGATATATTTTGCTAGAGGGGAGAAATTTAAGGTGTAGTTTAAATTCGAAAGGCTTCCTCTTCTTTTCTTCACTTGTGGTCGATGGGGGCATGATTAAAGAGAATGCAAGGAATCAGTGATTCTTACAGAATGCTCTAATGGTGATTGGGAATTCCATTCTATGGCACAGGGTTGAGATTTGATGTCCAAGTTACTAACTATTTTGAAGCATATAGAAAGTCTCATATTAGTGTTAATGGTGAAGGTAACGAGTAGCAATGATTTTGCCACCGACCGCAAATGAGATTGGGTCAAAGGATGGCAAAGTTCCAGAGATTTTGGGGAAAGGAAAAGGCACCATAATTCATGAGATGTTGGTTATAGTGTTAAGATCTATAGCTTACACTTTCTAAATCAACAATGAATAATATGAATACAATCAATAATGCAAAACCTAGAGACTAATCAAGAATCACATGCATAATATAAATCTAAATATTGAAAATTCAAAGATTAAAGAAAGATCTAGAAAATGATATAAAATGGAGGATGAAGTTATACCTCTTAGATAAATGGAATCCTCTCATAAAATATAATAGAACTATCTTATGTGAAAACAATGGGAAACTCAAAAAAGAAATCAAAATATTCTATTTTAGATAGTTAGGGTTTTAGAGAGAAACAATCTTGGAATTGTTTGACCTTGGGGAACATCAAAATGCTCATACATGAGAAGAATAACTATCCAAAATCTCTATTCCAAGCCTTCCAAAAGTGTCTTAAATCCTCACAAAGATGGAATGAGATGTGGGATTTAACAAGCATGAAAGTCACACAATTCAAGAAATTTTTGGTGAGTTTCTTGGAGAAAATGAGTGTTCTTAGAAAGCTAGAAAGAGAGAGAGAGAGGTTACAGAGAGAGTTCAAAAAATTGTGATAAAGACTTTACAACTCTAAATGACCTATTTTATAGTCTATGCATCGTCATCAGGCTTAACCATCAGGAAACAATCTTTTGAATACATCATTTTGGAGCTAAAACACGTAATTGAAACCCTGAGACCGGTGACAAGTTGCCCAGTGACAGGCAACATGTCGCCTGTCATCCGTCATGGATTTAGTTGCAAGCTTTGTGGCGACATGTTGCATCCCCACTGCCTAGGGTGCCCAAAATCACCCATAATCACTTTAGGCCCATAAAGGCCAATTATTAATGCCTACAACAAAAAGTCATATTTTCACTTCAACTTAAGTGAAATCATTAAGTGTTTTGAACCACATTGTGTAAACAACTTAACCATTATATTTAACCAATCTCAACATCCCCCTACTTGGTTTAATATAATCATCTCTTCTTATCTCAAACAATATTGGTGCATAAAGTAAAGTATCATTCGATTTGAACTTTGCCTTAGCAAAAGCACTACAAAACCTTATCAAAGTGATTAGTGTCTTAAAGAATAAACTAAGTACTCCTATCGTGATAAGACCGATAATACATCACACACCTCCACTTGACCAATAATTTTCTCACTTAGACTATTATGGTCATGTGCTCATCCATTTCATGAACATTTCAGAGAGAAACTCCAACTCTCATAACAGGCGGCACTGACTCTAAGTTGACATAGGTGAAGTTCTTACTACATCTTTGCTATCTTTATATATGCTTTTTGCACACAACTGAACTTCTTTAAAAGCCCTAGGCTTAAAGCTCACTAGGTAGCAACCAACACTAACCATCTTGGATGAGACTTACAATTTTTTTAGTATTGAAACTATCCACTTATCAATGACTTGTTCTTACCCATTGAACTTTTGCCCTTGATATTCACAAGTTTGGAGGTTGGTTGCCATCATTGGTGAATCTCTTATTCTAGGAGTTTCAGTCCCATCCCTCTAGATGTAGAACTTACTAACCTTGTCACAAAGAGTATGATTCCATCTTGAATTAATCGTCTCACATACTCATGCCTTAGACTTATATGTCTAGATTTCCCATTATATATGCCATTATAGGTTATAGCTAATGTGGCTTGAGTATCACAATTTATCGAGATCGTCGATACCTTATCCGCTGAAATTAGGATATCCAACATGAGATCCCTAAGCTAGTCGGTCTCTTTGCCAGTTGCCGCTAGAGCTATAAACTCAACTTTCATGGTTGAGTATGAAATACATGTTTATTTCTTTGAGTCCAAAGACCACTCCTCCTCCAAGCATAAACACCCAACCGATAGTGGAGAGATTGTCTCCCACACTCAATGTTCAACATGCATCACAATATCCCTCAAGTATCATAGAAAACTTTGAATACTAGAGGCTTAGCTTCGTGGACCTCTTAAAGTACCCTAGAATTCTCTCAAATGCCTTCCAATGTTTGACACTTGGATTGCTAGTCAACCTACTTAGTTTACTAACCGCATATGCAATATTCGTTCTTGTACAATGAGTGGTGTACATTAGACTCCCTAATGCACTTGCATACTCAAGTTGAGCCACCGATCTACCATTGTTATTTTCAAGCTTTAGACTTGAATCAAATGGCATAGTTGACTCTTTCATTTTGAGATGACTAAACTTGTCAAACACTTTCTTAACATAGTGAGCATGGCGTAAGGCATAACCCCACTATTTATTCTCACTTTTATACCTAAAATGGTATCGACCTCTCTCCAAGGTCCTTCATTTGAACAATGGAAGACATAAAGCTCTTTCTTTCTATTATGCCTCTCATCTCATTACTAAAAATCAACATTTCTTCAACATATAGACACACCGAGATGACATAGTCATCACAAGTCTTCGAGTATAAACACATGTCTGCAATATTGTATCTAAACCCATTTGAAATAATGGCTTTAACAAACTTCTCATACCATTATTTTGGTGCTTGTTTTAATCCATACAATGATTTAACAAGCCGACACACTTTATGTTCATTTCCCTTTAGAACAAAACCCTCTAGTTGTTGCATATAGATATCCTCATCAAGATATCCATTTAGGAATGTCGTTTTGACATCAATTTGATGTTCATAAAGGTTATATATTGATGGTAAGGCAAATAAAACTCTTATTGTTGTTGTCTTAGCAACCGATGCATATGTGTCAAAATAATCGACTCCTTCCTTTTGTTTAAATCATTTGGCTACTAATCTAGCCTTGAATTCTTGTAAAGTGTCATCAGGGTGGTACTTTCTCTGAAATACCCACTTGCACCCAATTGATTTTGAACCTTGTGGAAGATCTACCAATTCCCATGTGTGGTTTGACATAATTGAATCCATCTCATCATCTATTGCCTCCTTCCAAAAAAGTGGAGTCTATTGAAGACATTGCTTCTTGGTAGGTGTTGGGATCATCCTGAACTTGAAGAGCCATAGGAAGTTTTCATGTGACTTCTTTAAGGTTTCCCTTTACCAAGTAGAGTGTCTCCACTTGAGAACATTTCTCATTTGATCCCATCTCTTTAAGTTGTTGGCTTCTCCTAGGAAATATAGGTTGCTCATCAACCTTTGGATCTTTCTCCTCACAAGATTCTCCAACACATACGATAAGGTTGGTGCCCTAAAAGCATGTGAAAATATATTTTTTTATTGATTTAAATAAAAGTAAAATTTTATTATATTTGATTATCGAAATTATTGTTTGAATAATTCATACATAAATATCAGAAAATTCCATATTCATTTATGAGAATATGATCTTGTATGCATATGAGAGAATTAAGATCATATATAATGAATAAAATAGTCAGCAACATATTAAAGTAAGGAATCTCTAATAAATGGTTGTTAGTACGGTTTACTATGCATATAGTTGGATGCAAGTAATCTAGGTTCAGATTATTGATGTAGATAGACATCTTGGTAAATGTATTTTATATAATTATTATTATATATGACATGACCGATGTGAATTGATTTTTTTATAAACTTACCATTTGTCATAAAGTTTTAATTCATATCTTAAAAAATGATCATTTGTAGATCAATCTAAATCCTAAGTAGTCATGAACTCTTGTTCATGTTTCTTGGATCTTTTGATTCATTCGTTAAAGTCTCTTAATACAATGAGGCTAGTGACATTTGTTTTGGAGATTCAATATCTTGAATGGCTGGGAACATGATTTTACAATAATGTAATCTATGCTTTCCTATCGAATTAAAGATTGGTTCCCTTAAGGGTTCATCCTGGGACTGAATAGTTATTGAGCTCAAATCTATAATATGATTATAGATTAATTATTCACTAGTGCATTAATAGTACTTAAGGAACAAGAGGTAATTAGAAGGGTAAAACAATAATTCTTGACCAGCTCTAATTAACGAACCAATAAATAGTAGACAGAACTACATATTTTTATTATATCAATGGACTGCAAGAAATTACTCTGTAATATAATTATATAATTAATAAGAGTGCAATTCCATAATTATAGTGGAGTAATAATGGAATTAATAAATAAGATTATTGAATTAAAGAGTTTAATTAATAATCCAGTTTATTGAAGCTTAATATTATAGGTCCATGGTCCTCAAGTCGCATCTATACTATATTGTCAAGGGTAACGATGTCACAAGAAAGATTAATGGAGAAAATGACTAAATTGCAAAGGAATTAATTTTTCACGACTAAGTAATAATTAAGTGTAATCAATTAATTATGAATTAATTAATTATTTGACTAATTAGTTTTTATTTGAAAAACTCTTTATTAGTGGAAATTAATATTAATCGGTGTTAGGATTAATGTCATAGAGAGTTAATATTATCTTAGTATAAGATAATTTTAGATAAAGTTAATTTTTAATTAACTGATATTTGTTTTGAAATAATATTAATATTATTTTTGAATAATTACATTTGTCTTAATTTTAATTAAACAAACAAATGTGAAGAATTAGGGACAGGTGAAGTGTGCTACACGTCACTCACTCTGCATGCACCACACTCATGTGCCACGTGTCCCTGTGATTTGAATTTTGAATTGTTTAAAATTCAAATATTATTTGTTTGTTTGATTATTTAATTTGATTAAAATAAATAAAAATCTAACATATCCATTTTGAATTAATTAAATTAAAAGAACATAAAAGTGTTTTATTATATTTAAAAGAAGTGATCTTTAATCAGACGCAATAAGTCAGATAAGTAAATAGAATTTTCTAAGCTTGAAAAATTCTCTAGAACTCTCTAAAGCCTTCTTTTCTCCAAACTCTCTAGATCTCATGTGTTGAGAACATCTAGAGAGCCTTGTTGTGAAAATTTTATAATACAATTACACGTGTAGTTTACAAGTAATGAAGTGGAAAGTAAAGTATATCATTCCCACGAGGATTGAATATTAATTACCAATGAATTAATTTATTTGTTCTATTTGGTCAATAAAATTTTGATTGGAAAATAATGAAATAAAAAGAATAAAAACAACTGAAATTAACAACTAAAATTGAAAGAACAAATATTGAAGAATTTAATTAATGGATGAAAACAAGGATATATAATTCTATCATTTATCCACTCTATATCTTATTGACACAATTTCTACTATACTTCTTCCAATTGTGATAACAGATTAACAAGGGTAATCTATATTCTTACTAGGACATATAGATCTCAATTATATACAAACTTTATACATCTCTGTGATAAATTAAACGTATAATAGACATTAAGCAAAACATTTCTAAAGCTACACAAACCATACAGGTACTCTCGTCCAATATCAAAATTCATGTTTGTTCAAGTATAACACATTTAACTATCACTTTTCAGATTTTGAATTAAAATCATCACTTATGTAAATAGTTATTAAGCACTCATAAGCATTAAGCAAAATTGAATAAATAATAATATTGATGAAGAATTCATAGAAATTGCATTAAATCATTAAAGAGTTTAAAAAAACTCCATTACAAACCCTAGAAAGTGAAATGAGCTCATAAGTAAAAAAATAATAATACCCATTAAACAAATTGAAAGCATTAAAATTCTGAAAGTAAAAGAAAGAGGAAGAAAAACTCTATAGGATCTCCAATTGTCGTCTCCTCCAATCTCAAATCGCTTTTATGAGTTTAACACAGTCTCCTCAAATCTCCAATTGCTTTTTGAGTTTAACACACCCTTAGAGATTTGTGATGAAAATACCATTTTACCCTTGTTTAAATGCCAACTTACAATTTCTGTACAGACGCAAGCGTTGTGGCTTAGAAACAAGTGCAGCGGCACCTCTGCGATATGCCCCAAATGTTGTAGCTCCTTACTTCCACCACGTCGCGACTTAAAAATGGTGGAACTTCTACAGCGTCACGACACACGGACCAGCATCGCGACTCCTAGGACTCCAAAATTTTGGGCTTTCTAACTTCAGCTGGGCCGCGACTCTACTAATAAGCGTCATAACTCAAATTCGTTTTTCTCCTAAAATTAAATTTTTCGCTCCCAAAATGAAATTTGAGTAGCCCACACATTCACTAAAATTTTCAATATCGCATTTGCGCCAAACTTGGCAATATAATACTCAGGTACACACTTTTATCCTCAATACACTCCATTCCCATAATGAAATGCTCATCTACAAATAAACATAAAACAAAAGCATAATACTGCACAAAAGCAATCATAATCAACTAAAACCTAACCTAAAAGACACTATAAAACAGTACTAAACTCAACCTAACAAGCCTAAATAATCAAACTAGTGAATCTCACATGCCCACACACATCGTTGTGTGTTTGAGGAATGACTTGGAAGACTTTGGTGTGAGTCTTCGTGTGGATAGGAAGCTCGTTTGACTATACAAAAAGACTCAAGTACTATTGATAGGCTACAAGAGGTATTATTATGTTCTTATTTTGTGTATAGATTTAACGTATTAATATATGTATTGATCGTGGCTCGGTATTAATAATTTTTAAAACCACCACCCCCTTCTGTTGCGTCCTTGATTTTCTAAATTAATACCAACAACATATGGGTTCTTGAGAGTTGCTATCACAATATAATATGTTCTCTCTCCAAGTCTGTAGCCTATAGGTCTTGCTATTTGAGGCATAGTCAACAAATGCATACTTAATTGCATTTAAATCCAACATGGTCCTTTTAGGCTCTGTGCTCTTGCAATAAGCAAGGCACCCCCACACTTTAAGATAACCTAGGTTAGGTATTTTTCCTCATCATAACTCATATGAAGACACATTGCTATTTTTCATAATAATTCGATTCAATATATGACATGCTATATGCAAAGCTTCACCCGAGAAATTATAGCACAATTTAGCTTGTAAAAGTATAGATTGAATCATCTCAAGATATGTCCTATTCTTTGTTTCAACTATTCCATTTTGTTGTGGAGTGTAGGGTGCAGAATATTCATGAATGATACCATGTTGTTCACAAAACACATTAAAATCATTTTCTAAAAGTCTTAATTTTCTTTTCTGATTGATTTTCTACTTTAGCTTTATAGATTTTAAATGCATTAAATGCCTCATCTTTACCCTTAAGAAAACACACATAAGTATACCTACAAAAATCATTAAATGTTCAAAGTTTATGAAATATCTCTTTCATCTTCTACTCAACATACCATTTAATTCACTATGAATCAAATCCAACAAGTTTGAACATTTATCAACACTAGAAAACGATTTCTTAACCAAGTTAGATTTAACACATAATTCACATTTACTAAGCTCACTCACATCACAAATAATTAATCCATATTTAACAACCCTTTTAATTGTGCTATAACATATATGAGCAAGTCTATGATGCCACAAAGTAATAGAACTAGAATTAATCACATTGTAAGAATTAGCTGTCATTTTATTATTGTAATTATCAAGAGTAAATTTTTTTATCATCCCATAACATGAATAACCTTTTCCCACAAAAATTCCCAATTTAGTCAAAATGGGTTTATTGAATTCAAACTACATGCATAAACTACGTCAATTTCCTTTAGAGTTATCATGCGTTCCTCATTGAATGCACTATTCTCAATTAGGGTTACAATGCATTCTTCTTTAATTGCACTAAATTTAATCAAGGTCACAAAAGATCTCATCATCAAATAAAGTAACCCAATTAAATTCATTTAAGAGTGCAATGATCTCAATATAATTTGCCTTAACCCTAATCTTGTTATGGTTTATTTTACAATTACCATATTTCACATGATCATCAATAATTTTACCAAAAAAAAAACAAATATAACAATAGCCCTTGAATTGTTCATTAACATTCACCGCTATACTCTTAATTTAAACAATAAATTCAAACTCACAAAAAAATGGCAGCAAACATATTTTATTCAAATTCTTGAAATCTACACATTTAAAAACAATGAATTTGATGATTCCATTCGCCTTGAGTATGTAATCTAATAGACTAGTCTCATACTTTATTGATGAAGACTTGGAATCCATAATCACATTCATGTAGCGCATATCCAAGTAGAATATTCTTTGATCTCCCATTGTTATGTGTTCAACACAAACCAAATCTTGAAACAAGGATTTGAGAATTGCAGAAGATGAACAAATTTCCATCATTGTTTATTATGCAAAACACAAAAGAAAAAATAATTATAAATAGAGATTTTGATTGTTGGGAATTTAGGGCTTACACTTTCTAAATCAATAGTGAATAATAGGAATGAATTCAATAATACAAATCCTAGAGACTAATCAAGAATCACATGCATAGTATCAAAACAAATATTGAAAATTCAAAGATTAAAGAAATATCTAGAAAATGATATAAAATGGAGAGTGAAATTATACCTCCTAGATTAATGGAATCCTCTCATAAAATAAAACAAAACTATCAAATGTGAAAACAAAAAATAAAATGGGAAACTAAAAAACGAAATCAAAATAGTCTATTTCACGTAGTTAGGGTTTTAGAGAGATACAACCTTTGAATTCTTCAAACTTGGAGAACATCAAAAAGCTTATACACGAGGAGTACAACTGTCCAAAATCTTTATTCCAAGCCTTCCCAAAGTTTCTTGAAGCTTTACCAAGATGGAATGAGATGTGGGAGTTAACAAGCCTTTGAAACTCACACAAGTCAAACAATTCTTGGTGAGTTTCTTGGGGAAAATGAGTGTTCTTAGAAATCTAGAGAAAGATAGGTTAGTGATAGAGTAGTTTTTATAGTATTTTAACAGGTTATTTTATGGAATTTTTTAGCTTGTTTAGTTATGTTTGTGTAGTATGATGCTTTTGTTACCTTTGTCTATTAATATTTTAGGATTAATGCAAGAATTGATGAAAAGATTTTGTTTGGCCCTGAAAAGAAGAAAACTGGAGAAAATCAGACAATAGAGCCGCGACGCTATGTATTTGAGTTGCGAGGCTTCAACGAAACAAAGAGTTGATTGTTTTAAGAAAACAAGGCAGCAGTGCATCCATTTAGAGCTGCGGTACTATAAATTGAGGAATTTGAGCCGCGACGCAGGCATATTAGAGCTGCGACACTTGTTGAGTCAGAGACGAGGCAGACTTCGGTTCCTGGACACGGACCGCGGCGCTTCATTAGAGGGCTACAGTGCCTGAGCGGTCAACGTGCAGATTAGAGCATTTTAAGTAGGGGAAAAAGTGGAATTTCTTGTTAAAAGCACAAACTACTATTTAAGCAACATTATGATAATTTCTGAAGGAAGGATGTGAAGGAGGGATTCAAGGAATACTCTGTGGAGGCAAAAGCTTGGAGATCAACTAGTTTCTCTGGTAGTGATGTATATATTTAGTTTGATGGATTTAATTATGTTTAGAATGAACTAATTTTCTTATTTCGGGTGTTAATGGATTCTCTTGAAATCTTATGATTATTTAATGCAGTTTTTATGAATTTCCTATCAATATTGTGAAATGTTTGACTTATATTTAATGCTTGTGAATGTTTGATCACCATTTACAAGATTTATATGGTTTTAACCTGAGATCTAGGAAGTGAAGGATAATTATGATTTACTCAAATAATAATAGATTTATATTGGACGACAGTACCTGTATAATTTGTGTAGCTTAGGGATTACATGTTTAATGCCCACAATATGTTAGTTTACCACAAAGATGTAGGAGATTGCTTATTTTAGAGAATTATAAGTCCTAGTAAGAATATAATTTACAATATAATCTGCTATCACAATAGAGATAAAATTTCTTAAATTCACATTAGAAAGGCATAGGTGGAAAGTTGAAATTAATAATCCTAATTCTTATTCCATCAAATTAATATTTAGTATTGAGTTCTCTATTGATCTGTTTTATTGTTTTATTGTTTAGTTTTATAAATTTGGAATTCACCATTTTTTAATCAATTAAAATTAAATATTAATTATGGTTGTTAATACTAGTCTTTGTGGGAACGATACTTGATTTATCACTTTATTTCTTGTTACGATTGCGTATAATTGCGTAGTGCATAATTTTCACTACAGTTAGAGATAGAGTTGAAAACTATGATCAAGACTTTACAACACTAAATGACCCCTTTTATAGTGTAGGCACCATCCTTAGGCTTAACACTTAGGAAATAACATTTTAAACACATCATTTCGGAGCTAAAACACGTAATTGAAACCCCGAGACAGGCGACATGTCGCCTATCATCTGTCTTGGATTTGGTTTCAAATATTGTGGCGACATGTCACCACCTAGGTTGCAAAATGTCGCCATCGAGGTTGAGACATGTCTCCTCCACACGGCCTAGGGTGCCCAAAATCACCATTAAACACATCCAAATGACCCAAATTTTAGGGTATGATAAGATACCTCATTGTATCCCTTGAGACACATAAATAGCCAATTATTAATGCCTACAACAAAGTTTGGTGGCATTTGGAGGTGATTTGGGCCAATATATATTGTCAAAAGTCAGTGTAATAGGCGTTAGATTACTTGTTGAGAGGCATTGCATTGCTTGTCTTATAATAGCCAAGACAGGCGACGAATTGCCTGCATGAGGGCAATGCATCGCTTGCCAAGTGATGCATCGCGTGGGTCATCCATACATACCCATACAACTACATGTTTTTGGCTCCAAAACTTAGTTTAAAATGCTCTAATCTCGTTGGTTAACAATAATGACGATTCCTACACTAATTAAGGGGTTCATTTGAGATTTTGGTGAACTGATCACTCTTTACTCTCTCTATCTCTCTCTAAAACCCTCTATCTCTCTAACTCACAAAGATTACTAGTTTTCTCCAAGATATTCGTAAAAAAAGCATGACTTTTTTGAAGATCAAGGCTTGTTAATCCCAAGACTCATTCCACATTTGTAGTAGCTTCAAGCAATTTCTTATGTGTAATGACCCAAAAATACTAATAGTAATTTTGCAGAAATTAAACCATATTTAATATTTAATAGGTCTTAAAAATCCATATAATATTTTTTTAAAACATAATGTGTGCACACACTATAAAAATTTCCATTTAAAACATAAAAGTGTTATAACAATCAAAATAGTTTAAACAAAGTTAGAATTAACATTTCAAAAGTACACACTCCTAGAGGTTGGGCCACATGTACATCTTCACAAGCAGACCTCGATGCTCACTATTACAACTTTTCTTCGCCCCCACCAACAACATGAACAACTAGGTAAGTGATAATGCTTAGTAAATCCATTTCACAACACATAGTAGAAAACAAAAATTGGAACCAATGACTAAGTTATCGTCTGCACAATAGATATCTTACCACAATTAGGGTTCCGGATAAATCCATACCATAATCAAACAATTCAAGGACGCCTAAGCGTCCTAGTGGCATCACAACACCTTTAGCAGAAACTAAAAAACATAAACCCTACAGAAAATCCATACAAGAGCATACGCAGAAATAATATCCATTAATAATATAGACCTTAGATGCCAACTCGAAAGTTGCCAAAAGTATCCCCTAGTATCTCATTTCAAACCATAGTGGCGACTTAAGTCTCCTCACTGATATTCAAAATCATAAATCCCTCCCAAGGGTAACCAATGATTACCTAAGGCATTCATACTATTACATACGGGGTTAGTTGATCTACACCTGCTCATGGAGAATTCTAGGTTTACTTGGCCTACTTACTGTTAGGAATAGTGCCCTTAAAGCAATTGTAGGTTACAATTATTTTAAATCACATAAATAATTGAATTGAAATATTATATATATAGACTATGTCCGATATTATGTTAATAATATTAAGTAAATATCAGAAAATTTAAAAGTTTATCTATGTGGTCTTAATCTCATATTGGTATGAGACGATCGAGATTAAGATAATAAACTTAAAACAGTTCACAGTAAAATATAGTTATGGAATCTTTAGATTAATTACTGCTAGAACGGTTCACTAGTATTATGAATACAAGAGTGTAGTAGGACACTTTAGTGAAGGTACTTTATATATAGTGATATATAGAACTGGACTGCATGTGATTTGTTAATACTTGTTTAAACATCGTTTCATAGTACTAATCAAACGCATCAAACGATGATCATATACACGATGATCTTAATCCTGAGGATGCTATGTACTCTTATATATGTCATTTGATCATTTGATTCATGCTTTAAGGTTTGTCAGAATGATCAGGCTATGAACATTTATTTTGGGGACTCAATGATATATATGGCTGGGGACGTAGTTTAACAGATATGGAATCTATACCTTCTTATAGATTGAATAATGGTTCCCTATTGGGTTGACTTTTGGAACTGAAAAGGTTATGCACGTTGCAAACTTATTGTGACACACCATTCACTAGTAAAGTCAATGGTACTCTAGGAACAAGATATAGCTAAAAGGGTAAAACGACAATTTTATTCCCTTTTTAATTATGAATCATTAATGGAGGATTAACGTTGTATGTGATGATTATATCAATAGACACTTTATTCTTTAATAAAGCACTCTGTAAATATATCTCTATAATTATCAAGAGTTCAATCTCATATTTATAGTGGAGTAATCATGAGATTAATAAATATGATTATTTAATCAAAGAGCTTTTACTAATAATCTAATATTTATTGGAGCTTGATATGATAGGTCCATAGGTCCTCAGGCTAGCTCTATCAATACCATATAAAAATAAGAGTTGATACAAGAATAAAACTGCATTTAAGAAATTTGAGAAGAATTTTATTCTTTGGGTCAAGTATACAAATATGTGATAATTGAGGTTAAATAATTGATTTGGAATTAATTATTAAATTTTTTAAAAATATGTTTATTAATTTAAATGTATAATTTTTTAAATTCATATATATAAATAAATTAATTTTAAAAAAAATTAATTATTTTATTTGAGTGGGAGAAAATAAAATTGGTAAGTAAAAATAATAGTTTTTTTATTTATTGAATTTTAAAAGATGATGATAATGATGATCATGAATTTGAATTTTTAATTTTGAATTTAAAATTTAAATTTTGAAATATGGTTGTCATATTTTCCTTAAAAAGATAAATACCTTATTTTGTGGAAGATTTATTTTAGTTAAATAAATAAATAAAAGAAAAATGCAATATCCCTGAAAAGGGCATTAGGAGTTCACGCGTGACACAGTCCAAAGACAGTGCCATGCCTGTATCAGTACACTGATATTGTATCAGTGTTGTTTTTGTTTTTTTAATTAATTAATAATTTGAAAATATATATTTTCAATTTGGTAAGTTAGATATTTACCTAAATCAATTCCTATAATCATTATGATATTATTATTATATTACTATTATTATTAGGAATAATAAGGTAATAGAATAGTCTCTATATATATGATATTGAATAATAAGAAGATATACAATACACATACAAGAATAGTTTTTTCAGAATTTTTGTCAAACAAAAGGGTTATCTTCTTCTTCTTTATTCTAACATTTCTTAGACCATAATCCAAGTTCTCATGTGTTGAGAAATACTTGTGATTCCTAAATTACAAACCCATGTTTTCTATGTTCACACACACATCTTGAGGTGTAGAGAACACTTCGGAAGATCGTGGTTTGAGTACTCAAAGCGTTGGATATGAAGATTGATATGTATACGAAAAGACTCAAGGACATTTGATAGGCTTCAAGAGTTAAATTCTTATGTTCTTGAATATTTATGTATATGTTTATATGATATATATAAATATATTGTATATTTATATATATGTTGCATGATTAATAATATTGTATGTTAATGTTTCTTTCTGGATGTTTTCTTGATCATATAAATTGTTTATATGAGTAGTGATGCACACGGGGTGGGGAATTGGC
Source organism: Humulus lupulus (assembly GCF_963169125.1). Lineage (NCBI taxonomy): Eukaryota > Viridiplantae > Streptophyta > Magnoliopsida > Rosales > Cannabaceae > Humulus > Humulus lupulus. Next base: position 212,149,218 of record NC_084795.1, read on the forward strand.
AGGGGGTGCACCCCCCGTCCCTGCCCCATTTATATTTCTAATCCCCATCCCATCCCCGCCCCATCCCCACTTATTCCCCGTCGGGGATGGGGTGGGGAATCCCCTATTAGGGCTAGGAATCCCCACGGGGAACCCATTTATTTAAAAAATAAATTTTAAAATAAAAATCGTAAATTATATGTAAATTAAAATATTGCACAATATTTATTATTTAAAATATTAAACACTATTCTAAATAAAATTTAAAATATTAAAAAAGTTACTACCATACTACAAAAACAAATAAAGAAAGATATAAAATACATATAAAATATTATAAAAATATATAAAAATTTAAACGGGGCCTCGTCGGGGCGGGGAGTGTTATCCCCGTCCCCAACCCATTTAACATCCGGGGATCGAAAGTTATCCCTATCCCCGCCCCGTTCCCCATTTAGACGGTGTAGATGCTCAAAATTCCATGCTGATGAAAGACTCAAAGTACGTGCTTAGGACCCATGTCCCTAGGTGTGTATTGGGAAATCTTGACGAACATAGCCCTGGTAGGTGTTCCACTCAAGACCCTCATGCACCTACACAAGGTCGTCACCCCCACATCCCCGCGAGGCTGTTATGCCCTCGCCTCGCCTCGCCACAGCCGTGCCACCAGGGTATCGCGAGGGATCGCCTCGCCACGCCTTGCCATGCTCCTCGTCCACAAGCGTCTCGCACCAGGAGACGCCTCGCGACAGGAGGAGACCCACACAAGTAGGCGCTTCGCACCTAGGAGCGTCTCGCGCCTCGCCCATGCCTCGGCCGCGCACCCAAGGCCCTTCGCCATCAGCCTCGCGAGACGGTGTCTCGCCCATGCCTCGGCCGTGCACCCAAGGCCCCGCGCCATGGGCTTCACGAGACGGTGTCTCGCCCCCGCCTACAAGCGTCACACACCGACGACCCAAGGGCTCCTTCTCGTGGCTCACCCAGGCCAACTCCTCGTGCACCCAAGGCATCCCATGTGGCCTCGCGCCTGACACCTCAGAGCAGTGTATCCTATGAGGACCTGCGGAAACTCCAACATTTAGAAGCAAAAGAACAAGTATAATTAAAAAAAGATCGTACAAGTATGGAGCTCATACGGGTTACGAATTGTAAGACCCTATACATCTGATCCAAATACTCATGCCAGACAAGTAGTGGGAGTACTTGGAGAGGGGACATGGCCTGTATACTTCTAACTAGATGTCAGAGTCGACACCACCACCAGCACCACTACGCCTGGTGCCACTGCTCTGACATTCGTACAAAATAAGTAGTGGGGACATCCTCACTATGTCTGACCACATACTGAAGCCAACACCACTGCCCCTGAGACCACTCTCCTGACAGTGTACTTGTGTACCATCTAGTCTGCTGGACCACAATGTATCAGGGGCCATTAGAGCCCACTATATAAGGAATCCCACTTCCACATGGAAGGGGGTTGGAAAAAACACTGTGGCATCATACCATAAGAAATACAAGTTCTTTTCACCATTTTCTTTCTACAACTACTCTCTAAGTTTCTGTTTAGATTTTTGAAGTTGTTCATCGATAAGCTCTATACTTTAATTTTTCCACCTTAATTTCGTTGACGAGTTCTCACCGTTAATAGTTTGGCACCGTCTGTGGGAAGAATAAGTATCAAGCCACTGTTCTTCTGTCAATTCCAATAAGAAAAAGATGCCATGATGTTCGAAACGATTAAGAGAGCCGTGAGAGGTGGAAGTCAATCTTGACGGAGATCAGCTAAAAGCCTCTATGAAGAATCCTCCTCCACCCACAAACATGGAGGCCCCAAAGGAGCCTGAGGTTCACGGAGATGAAAGGGAAGCCTCATCCTCGGTAGTCCCACCTGAGGAAGATCGTCCAAGGCCAACGGCTGCCCCAGCAAGGGGTGCTGGTGAGTTCCTGCCTCCAAGGCCGCCGCAGGTGCCAAACTCCAGTCGGCAAGACCTAGGCCCATTGACGCACAGGCCTGACAAGCATCCTTGGGTCCACTCCATGACCTCGAGTTCTAAGTCTCGATTCTATGAAGACAAGATACGGGAACTTCATCGTAAGAACCAGAGGCTAGAAACCACCCTGGAAAACATGCAAGAGGTGCTAAATGGCCTGTTGCAGGGGAAATCAAACATAACACTCCCTAAGTGAAAAGAGAGAGGCCAAGAGGGGGTAGAAACCACCATCCCAGTAGACGACGGAAGGACTCGCCTCTCCACCAGTAACACACCCCCGGGACGAAGCAACATGAACGTCCCGAACCACCAAAGCAGCCTCAGGGGCCAGAGCCGAAGACCAACGCTGCCTCTCGTAACGATGTCGAGGTCACCTCAAGGAGAACACCCTCAAATTTACGAGAGGAACTCAACAAAAAGAGGGCGGGTAAAAGGACCACACCTCCTATGGTGCCCCAGGAAGGCAAAGGAAAGGGGGATCCTAACCCAGACACACTGTGAGACTCCTTGAATAAGAGGAGACAAGACCTGGACACAGAAATGAGGAGCCTACGAAGCAAGATCATCATCGCCTCTGGAGGACAAGCCTTTAAGGATGAGTTCGACCATGAGTCGCCCTTCATCAAGGAGATCCAAGCCATCCAGCTTCCAGCCAACTTCAAGGAGCCCCATATGACCCCATATGAAGGAAGCACAGATCCTAAATACCATCTGGATGCATTTAATGACCTGATGAAGTTAAGGGGGATTAGTAGCAGGGCCAGATGAAATTGCTTCACTGTCACATTGAAAGGACCTACGTACAAATGGTTCAAGAGACTTAGACCAGGGTCCATCAGATCTTGGCAACACTTTTATGATGAATTTCTCCAGCAACACCACGCTGTGCGGGACTCACGATGCCGGGCACCAGCCTCGCCAATGTGAAGCAAGGAGAAAATGAGAGTCTAAAGAGCTACATTCACAGGTTCAATATGGAGGTAGCCAAAGTAGGGAGTTTGACCCGTAGAGAGCTGAAAATGGCCATCACAGCCGGAGTACGCCCGGGAAGCAAGCTATGGGATAACATGCTCAAGAGGGAGGTCACAAACTTGGACGATTTCTACGAGGGGGCACAAAAATATATTCGAGTGGAAGATGGTCACGAAAGCCTCAAGGCTGGAAAAGGCCAGTCGCCACCAAAACCCTCAATCCGAGAAAGCCAGAGTGGTACAAAGAAGAAGAGGGTATATGAGGGAATGAGAGATGATCGACCCCAGAAGCATCGGCGCTCTGATGAGCACAGATAGGGCTCCTACACCTTTTATACTGACCTCACCCATGCGAGAGAGCATATTTTTGTTATGACCGAAAACCAGGTCCCTTTCAGAAGGGCCCCGCCAATGAAAAAAGATCGGTCCAAAAGAGACCCCAGCAAATATTGCCAGTATCACAAGATATCTGCCACACCACCGCAGAATGCAACCATTTGAAGGTAGAAATCGAGGAGCTTATCCGCAGGGGACATTTGGGTAGATATATCTGCAAGGAAAACCAAAGGCCGGAAGAAGGAGCATCTTCGCCGCGGGCGCGAGTGGTGTCCCCGTAAGTACAAGGAGAGGCCAGGACAATCTTTGGAGGTCCAAGATTCGGGGGCGAATGAAGGAAGGGACGAGATAAATATGCCAAGGACACCAGACGAAGTCCGCGACCGTGCGTCTTAAGTCTGGAGCAACACCCCCCGAAGAGTTTTAAGGGTGAAAATGACTCAATAACCTTCACCGAGGAAGACGCACGGGGTGGACATTTCCCCCATAATGACCCCCTAGTGTTGACTGTCTAGCTTGCTAACATGAGGGTGCATCGGGTCTTGGTGGATAACAGAAGCTCTGTGCACATCTTATATCGCCCAGCTCTGGAGAAGATGGGACTAAGCATTCGGCACCTAAAGCCTTGCAGTACCTCTTTGTATGGATTTATGAGAGATTCAATACATCCCCTAGGGGCAATCGAGTTAGCCCTCACTATGGGAGAACAACCCAGACAAACCACCATAATGGCAAACTTTAGTGTGGTAGATTGTGCCTTAGCCTTCAATGCGATATTAGGGAGACCTTCCTTAAGAGAATTGAAGGCAATAACTTCTGTATAACACTTAGCTATGAAATTCCCAACTCCTGGGGGAATAGCATGCATGAAAGGAGAGTAGAAGGAAGCGAGGGAATGCTATAACACATCCCTCCGCATGGACACAAAGCCATCAACACCTATGGAAATGGTTGTGCATGAAGGCGTGAACCCGCACGAATTAGACCCACGAGTCGCAGAAGAGCCAAGAGCTGAACCAGTAGAGGAGTTGGATGAAGTAACGATCATGAATGAGTCGTTGAGAAAGTAGAAGGTAGGAAAAAACCTTGTGGGTGATGTGAAGGAGAAGCTAGTAGAATTCTTGAAAGCCAACCTTGACGTATTCGCCTGGAGTCACGAGGATATGGTAGGAATAGACCCAGCGGTCATTTGCCGCCATCTTAACATCGACCCAAAGGCAAGGTCGGTGAGGCAGAAAAGGAGGGCGCTGGACCCAGAAAGATATGCAGCCCTAAAAGAGGAAGTTGACAAGTTGAAAGCAAATGGGTTCATCCGGGAGGCATTTTACCCAGTATGGGTATCAAACCCAGTGTTAGTCCCGAAGCCCAATGGAAAATGGAGGACTTGTGTGGACTTTACTAACCTCAATAAGGCCTGCCCTAAGGACAGCTTCCCGCTTCCTAGGATAGACCAGTTAGTAGACGCCACAGCGGGACACGAACTACTTAGCTTCATGGATGCATATTCCAGGTACAACCAAATACCCATGAATCCAGCTGATGAAAAGCACACTTTGTTCATAACAGACAAGGGGCTGTATTGCTATAAAGTGATGCCTTTTGGTTTAAAAAACGCAGGTGCCACTTATCAAAGGCTACTGAACAAAATGTTTGCAAACCAAATAGGAAGGAACATGGAAGTATGCGTGGACGATATGTTGGTAAAGACAAAGAAGGCGGGAGAGCTCACCAACGATCTCATGGAAATGTTCGACACCCTCCGAAAGTTTAGAATGAAGCTGAATCAACTCGAATGCACCTTCGGAGTTTTGTCAGGCAAGTTCCTGAGTTTTATGGTGAATTCCCGAGGTATCGAGGCTAATCCTAAAAAAATCAAGGCCTCGCTGGACATGAGTCCACTACGAAGCAAAAAGGAGGTGCAGTGCTTAACGGGGAGAGTAGCAGCCCTCAATAGGTTCATCTTCAGGTCTACTAACAAATGCCTCCCTTTCTTCAACATCCTAAAAGGGAACAAAAAGTTCACTTGGGATGATGAATGCCAGGATGCCTTCACCAAGCTAAAGGAACACCTTGGAAAACCACCCCTTTTGGCCAAGCCAGAAAATGGGAGAAGTTGTATTTGTATCTAGCTGTGTCAGAGCATGCGATAAGCGCCGCCTTGGTCAAGGGGGAAAAGAAGCACCAGCAGCCTGTGTACTATGTGAGCAAACGGTTAATAAACGCAGAAGCTCGGTACCCTGAAATAGAGAAGTTAGCATATGCCTTGATAGTGACTTCTCGAAAGTTGAGGCCCTATTTTCATGATCATGCTATCGAGGTGGTCACAAACACCCCCCTGCATCAAGTCTTGCACAAGCCAGAGACTTCAGGAAGGTTGTTAAAATGGTCGATTGAATTGAGTCAGTTCGACATCACTTACACCCCAAGGACCTCAATCAACGGGCAGGTACTTGCAGATTTTATAGTCGAGTTTGCATACCGACCCTAAGAGGAGGGAGAAAAAGAAGAGAATGAATCGGTTCATGAAAAGGAAAAGCACCATGAAGAATGGAGCCTCCATGTAGACGGGGCGTCTAACGAAGGGGGAGCCGGCGCTGGCATAGTTATGACGGGACCTAAAGGGAACAAGATGTATTGTGCCTTGAGATTTGGATTCGAAGCTTCCAATAATGAGGCAGAATATGAGGTGTTGTTGGCCGGCCTGCGACTAGCTAAGGAGTTAAAGGTAACCCACTTGCATGTCTTTAGTGACTCACAGCTGGTAGTGTTTCAGGTGAAGGGTGAATACCAAGCCAAGGGTCCAAAAATGGCTGCATTTCTCACCAAGGTTAAGGGGTATTTGGATCAGTTCGAAAAATACACCATAGAACAGATCCTAAGGGAGCAGAATACCAATGCCGATGCACTTGCGAAACTCGCCTCCACGCGAGACGAAGACATGCTTGAGTCCATACCGGTCGAATACCTCCCCAAGCCAAGCATAGTAGAAGAAAGAATAAATATGGTCAATAGCACTGAGGAGCCATGGTTTGCACCCATCGTGAAGTACTTAAATGATAGGACCTTGCCTTTGGACAAAAAAGATGCCCGTAAACTGACTTACAAGGTTGCTTAATACACCCTAGTAACTGGAGCCTTATATAAGAGAAGATTCTCTACCTTGTTCCTGCGGTGCGTAGATAAGGGAGAGGCTTTAATTTTTTTTGCAAGAGATACATGAAGGGGAATGTGGAAATCATGCTGAGGGGTAGTCCACAGCAAAAAAGGCCATCCACCAGGGGTATTATTGGCCAACCATGGAGAAGGACGCAAGCGACTTCGTGAGAAGGTGTGACAAGTTCCAGAGAGATGCAAATTACCCCCGACAGTCACCAAATGAGCTGGTGAGCATGACCAGTCCGTGGCCCTTCGCTGTGTGGGGGATTGACTTGATTGGAGCACTGCCAACAGGAAGAGGAGGAGATAAATACGTTGTGGTAGTAGTCGAATATTTCACTAAGTGGGTGGAAGCGGAAGCTTTAGTCAACATAACGGCTAAGCATATCACCACCTTTGTCAACAAGTATATTGTTTGCTGATCTGGAGTACCTTACAAGATTATCTCCCACAATGGAACGCAGTTTGAAGGAGGAATGTTTGAGGAATACTGCAAGGCAAAAGGAATCAAGAGGAGTTTCTCCGCAGTAGTACATCCACAAGCCAATGGACAAGTAGAGGCCATCAATAAGATCCTGAAAATGAACTTGGAAACAAAGTTGGAAAAGTTGAAAGGGGCCTGGGTCGAGGAACTCCCCAATGTACTTTGGGTCTACTGGACCACCCCTCGTTCCACCATTGGGGAGACACCTTTCGCCTTGGCCTACGGCTGCAAGGCTATCCTTCTGATAGAAATGAAGATTAACTCCATCCGCATGAAAGCATATGAGGACCAGGCTCACATCACAACATTGATCAAGAACTTGGTCTTGCTGGAAGCCAAGAGAGAAAGGGCACAGCTGAGGTTAACCACATATCATCAACGAGCCGCGAGGTACTATAATTCAAGGGTGCGAGAGAGAATGTTCAGGGTAGGAGACTTGGTACTGAGGAAGGTACTCCCCAACACCCGAGACCCGGGGGCGGCGGTACTAGGAGCGAACTAGGAAGGACCCTACTAGGTCGCTCAGTGCATACCACCAAACACCTACAAACTGACCTGCATGGATAACACTGTTATACATCGGGCATGGAATTCGGAACACCTCAAGAAATACTACCAGTGAGGTTTCTGCATCAGGTGCAAAGAAGACCTATGTTTAGTTTGTTCCTTGTTATGTTAACATAGTGAGTAAGAATCAAAGAGGCTACCTAGGTAACCTCCCCATTAGATGTAACCCTTTCATGTATGTCATTGTAACCCGCACGCTATGAATGAAACTATTCGCAACTTCACATGTTATTCTTCTTCTCTATAGCATCCGCCAAGGTGCCTGCTGAAATAAATTTCACCAAGCACTTGGGGGGGGGGGTAGGACAGGAGGACAAATATACAACAAAGAAGAGGATCCTAAAAAGGACCCCCTATCAGGAGGATCCTAAAAGGACCCCCTTATCAGAGGGAACCTAAAAAGGACCCCTGATATCAAAAGGATCCTAAAAGGACCCTTTCTATCAGGAGGAACCTAAAAAGGACCCCCTATCAGGAGGATCCTAAAAGGACCCCCTTATTAGGAGAATCCTAAAAGGACCCCTTATTTAAGAGGGAGCCTAAAAAGGACCCCCTATCAGGAGGATCCTAAAAAGACCCCCTTATTAGGAGGATCCTAAAAGGACCCCTTATATCAAGACCCTAAACGAGGCCCTTATATATATATAAAATGTGATGCACCCTTATAAACAAGAAGAAGACCTTGCAAGGCGTCACTTTAGTTCACAAGGATTAGCTACCCTTGTAAACATCAAGGAGGCAAAAAGGTCCTACAAGACAAGCTTCCAAATAAATGCGGATACTCCCACGAGAGGAAAAGCCTCAGAAAGAGCACCCACCAATAAGCCTAGAGCGGCCACCAAGCCGTCTAGCCAAAAATGGTCCTAAAAGAGACCCTTGCAAAAATAGTACTATGAATAATGACGAGAAGGACGCTTCTCGCAAGAAATAATAAGCGTGCACAAAAATATATAAAAAGGATAACTAGAACCCAAGGGGTCAATATATCCTTATAAGAACAATCAAGAGGCGCCAAAGAGGGACCTATTGAACCCCTTCGCATGGGCTCCAAAGGACCTCAAGCCAAATAAAAAAAAAAGAGAACCTATCGAACCCCATCATGCGGGCTCAAAAGGACCTCGAACACAGAGGAATAAAAGATGAATGATCGCATATGTATATATAAAAAAGAGTTTTGATAACATAACAAGACTCGGAGAAATTACAAGCAAAATAAGGCTCGAACGAGCATACACTAACATTGGACTAACTAGCAAAAATCGCAAAATGATAATCTTAAGGCCTCCTACCACGGGCGTTCCACTCAGCCGCCTGGGCAACAACGTGCTCGCCAAAGGAGGAGAAATTGAAGTTAGGATTCTGCCTCCATACTCCGTAAAGGGCGCGCTCTATGGATCTATACTCAATAGTCGCCTTGTCTGCCTCCATAGCTGCCTTGTCCACCTCTAAGGAAGTAACCCTCCCCCGCAATGCTACGAAAGTAACCTTGGCACCCTCAAGTTTGGTCTCTAAGCTAGAGACCCTATCCTGCAGCATCGTGGCCTTGGCAATCGCCCTCTTATTCTTTTTTGATGAGGAAGAAGCCTTCGCCAAGGCCTTCTCTAGCTTAAGCCTGGCTTCAGAAAGTTCCCTCTCGAGCTCCTAGACCTAGATCGTAATACAGTCCCTCTTAGCATTCGATGTGGAGAGGTCATGAGCCGAGCCGGCAAATCGTTGAGCCACTGTATAGGTCTACACAAGAAAAATAACAATAACGATGATAAGCAACAAAAAAGAAAGAAAGAGAGAAAAAAACGGATAAGGCTGACATAAGATGCATGAACTCACCTAAGCGATGGAACGCGCAAGAGTCTTCCCGAGCTCCGACATAACAAAACTCCCAAGATCACGCCAATCAGCCTCAGGAAGGTTCGTGGCGATCTGAACATACCGTCGCCCATAAGAGGCCGCCATGCGGCCCACCCATGGCGCCCTTTCTGAGCCAAGGGTTCTTGGCTAGTAAGGACAGATGACATACTCACCGAAGGAGGAGGGGCCGTAGGAAGATCGGAAAAATGAGCCCCCGATGGACTAGGAGGGGGCACAGAATGATCAGAAAAGTGAGCCCCCCATGGACCAGGGTCAAGGGAAGCCTGAGGAAAAGCATCGAAGTCCTCAAATTAAGGACAGACGAAACACCTCGGCATGGCCTGTTGATCCTGGGAGTGGAAGGCCATGTCACAGTTTGTAGGGGTTAAAGGAGGGCACCCCTTGGGAGACGAAGACGATTGGTGGGGTTGCCCATGTCCAAGGGAGACCCCCTCCGGCACACGCTCAACCTCAACCCCGTCCGAGCGATGTTCAGCTGAAGCAGCCTTCTTCTTCTTTGATCCAGAAATACTCCACAACAACCCGGGATCCAAAACCGGGGACAGCTTGTGAAGCTTGAGTTTTTCCACTGTGAAGAGGTATGCAGCCATTTTCTCGGCAGGGTTAGCTTTGAGGAATGCATCCACTGCATTCACCTCTGACCCAACAACTCCAGGCATAGCGAAATGCTCTGCACAATCCACACAGTTGCCGACACAAACATAAGTTCTAAAATAGTAAGTTAAAAAAAAGTGCTTGAAGTACTTACTAGGAGCAGAGTGAAAGTGCTCACGGACAGAGAGGGGACCCTTTACAAAGAAAAAGTCCTGCTTCGAGGACCCTGCGTTGGATACAGCACCCTCTATCAAGGGGACCGAAGTATTGGCTTTTTGCAGGAAATAAAATCCCTTGGACTTAGGAGAGGGCATGAGGTTGTACATGAAATGCACCTCTTGGGCCATAGGAGAATGCTGGAAACGATCCATATACGAGATGAAGAGGCAACTCAAGGTCAGCCAGCTATTGGGCGCAAGCTGGAGTGGAGCAAGGTCAAAATAATTGAGAACCGTGACAAAAAATGGGTGTAATGGGATTGTACCACCCGCTTTCAAGATATGCTCGCTCATAGCCACGTAACCCGGATTTGGGCAGTCAGCCTGGCACGTGTTCGAAGGAATGTATAAGGTGTAGTCTAGGGGAACACGATAATTCTCCATTATTTCCTACAGTTTATTTTCGGACACATGGGACACTAGAGTGGATGCCAACAGGGGGCTAGTGTCCTGATCATCAGTCACCTTTCGTCGCCCTCTCTTCGGCATATCTGCAAAACCAAAAGAAAAAGGTGAGGCGGAAACAGGGCACATTACCCTCCATTTTTTCTTCCTAGCAAGAGTCTTCCACTGAGGCACCGACTGTGAAAGCGCTAAACTAGGGTAGATTGAGAATAAGGGTTGAGGAGAAGACGGGACGACCCATGATAGTCATTAGGGGAAAACGAGTTAGGAGGCTCAGGTGGGAGATTTCCCTCCATAAACTCCAACTCCATCTACAAATCTAAAAGGGTCACCCTAAGGTTGGCTACATGGTCATTAAAGTCAAGGGGGAAAGGTACTCCGTCTCCCCTCAACACCGAGTCTATTTCACTCTCTACCACCCAAATTTTACGCCTAAATTCAGCCATATGCTCAAGATGAAGAATGTGGGCCTGCCTTAAAGTGTCGTACTCATGGTGAGGATTGTCCTCAGGGGACTCCGAGTCTGAAGACAAGCCAACAAACTCGACCCCTGGAGGAGCGTCGAATGGACCATCACATGCCATAAGACCTTGTCCCGAAAGCAAAAATGGTTCACGTATAAATGAGAGGATTGCTACAAAACACAAAGGAACGGACTCAAAACCTCCAGGTACAAGCAATTTAAATAACCCACTACAGGGTATGAATAAGGGCATGCAGCTGGGTTAACTCACGACAAGCTCAGGCCAAAATACTCCCTCTTGAGTGGTGCTAATTTGGACCAAAAAAACATAATGGGGAAAGAAAGTATACCTCAAGCAAGTAAAATTGGGTGCTGTCATGGTCAAAAGGAGGTCGGGGGCCGAAATCACCGTCACGTCCAAACAGAGGCAAGTGGTCGAAAGTACGCGTCTGCAAAAACAAAGGAAAAGGGTATTTTAGTTCTCTAATGCCTACGTGGATATAGAAATGCAAGAAATGAACTCAAATATATATATAAAAATAGAAGAAAAAGAAGGGAAAAGATAACAAAAATGAGGTAGTGGGGTATTAAACCCCTCACCTCTTGAAAGGAGCAAGGATCCCAAAACCACTAAGCTGAAGAGGTAAGGTGTAAATAATAGGCTAGACATGAAGGCCTATTTATAAGAATAAAAAAGGAGAGTCTACCAAAGCACCTAAAGGTCCTCTCCTAGACTGGGGGGCAAGTGTAGATACTCAAAATTCCACGCAGATGAAAGACTCAAAGTACGTGCTTAGGACCCATGTCCTTAGGTGTGTATTGGGAAATCTTGACAAACGTAGCCCCGGTAGGTGTGCCACTCAAGCACCTACACGAGGTCGTCACCCCAACATCCCCATGAGGCTGTTATGCCCTCGCCTCGCCTCGCCATGGGCCTCGCGAGACGGTGTCTTGCCCAAGCCTCGGCTGCGCACCCAAGGGCCCGCGCCATGGGCCTCGCGAGACGGTGTCTCGCCCACGCCTCGGCTGAGCACCCAAGGCCCCACACCATGGGCTTCACGAGACGGTGTCTCACCCATACCTCGGCCACACACCCAAGTCCCCGTGCCATGGGCCTCGTGAGACGGTGTCTCGCCCACGCCTCGGCCACGCACCCAAGGGCTCGTGCCATGGGCCTCGCGAGACGGTGTCTCGCCCATACCTTGGCCGCGCACGCAAGGCCCCGCACCATGGGCTTCACGAGACGGTGTCTCGCCCCCACCTACAAGCGCAACACACCGACGATCCAAGGGCTCCCTCTTGCGGCTCACCCAGGCTAGCGCCTTGTGCGCCCAAGGCATCCCAGGTGGCCTTGCGCTTGACACCTCAGACCGGTGAATCCTATGAGGACCTGTGGAAACTCAAACGTTAGAAGCAAAAGAACAAGTATAATTAAAAAAAGATCGAACAAGTACAGAGCTCATAGGGGTACGACCTGTAAGACCCTGTACGTCTGATCCAAATACTCATGCAAGACAAGTAGTGGGAGTACTAGGAGAGGGGACATGGCCTGTATACTTCTAACCAGATGTCAGAGTCGACACCACCACCAGCACCACTACGACTTGTGCTACTCCTCTGACATTCATACAAAATAAGTAGTGGGGACATCCTCACTATGTCTGACCACGTACTGAAGCCAACACCACTACCCCTGAGACCACTCTCCTGACAGTGTACTTGTGTACCATCTGGTCTGCTGGACCACAATGTATCAGGGGCCATTAGAGCCCACTATATAAGGAATCCCACTTCCACATGGAAGGGGGTTGGAAAAAACACTGTAGCATCATACCATAAGAAATACAAGTTCCTTCCACCATTTTCTTTCTGCAACTACTCTCTAAGTTTCTGTTTAGATTTTTGAAGTTGTTCATTGATAAGCTCTACACTTTAATTTTTCCAACTTATTTTCGTTGACGAGTTCTCACTATCAACAGATGGGGATTCCCTGCCCCATTAGGGGCAGGTCTCTGCGGGGCCCCATCCCCTTGGGGAAAATGTGCATCCCTATATATGAGAGATGAAATTTTTTATTGTTGTATACAATGGGACCACCATGTCTATTACCCAGCGTGCTCTGATTGTTTTTCCAACAGTTACCTCCTGGGCCATTGTCATGGTTGCTAACCAAAACAATAATGTCAAAGGCAGAAACTTTTTGCACTATGATTGAACAGGCGGAAATTGTCTACACTATATAACAACTAGTGGATACTGTCCACATGCTCATGAGATAGGTAGAAACTGTCTGCACAATAATTTTATAAGTGGATATTGTTCACGTACTCCTGACATAGGCCAATAATATCAAAGGCAGATACCATCTCCACAATGATTAATTAGATAGTTTGAAACCACCCGCACTATGAAATAACAGATGAATATTGTCCATGTTTAAATCTCATGTGGAGCGTAAGCGCCGCCTAGTCATTGAATCTAATTGAGCCATCTCTCTAACTAGCGTATAAGCCCTACTTCTAACAAGCAATACACTAGTTAATTCATGTTGTAGACATGTAAATCACAGACTGACGTACTAGTTGTCCTTTCTTGCGTATGGGCAATCCTCCCATAGACAATCTCATCTTGGTAGCCAACACTGTTACAAACATACAGTGTACTCTGATGAATTATAGAATTATTGTGTATTAATCTACTTTGGGAATTTAAGGTCACAATTGAATACCCACTAAGGGTATTATCACCCTTGCACTTTTTAAGTCGTAAAACGACACTTAAGCTTTTCAGAAAAAAAATTCCCACAACGTATCTAGTTATTTAAAAGTTGGATTTTATGCCAATTTCACGCGGGACCCGAAAAATGGAATTTTGGAAGCACTTTAGCTTTACCAATTTTACCATTCGTTTGATAATTTACGAAGAATCTAATCCTTTTGGTAAACTTATCTAAATTGTAAATTTTTATAATTTAATTTATTTTATTTGATTAAGATATAATTATAAAGTTGGTGATAAAAATTTAGTTTTTTTTTAAGAAAAATAAAAATAAATTTTATTTTATTTTAAAAAGACAATTTATTCCATTTCATTAAAAATGAGGGGTTTTGACCCTTTTAATTTCTTAAATAAAATTTCATCAACTAATAAAATTTTAATTTTCTAGTATCAAAATTAACCTTAATAATTATTTAGTGTGCTATACTTAAATCTATAATTATCAAGTTTAAATTATATTAAACTTCTAAACACTTAGAAAGTTTCCCATTTTTCTTATAAGTATAAAATTTGTTATTTTAGTTTAAAAGTTATCAACTTTAGAGAATCATATTTTTTTTAAAAAAATTATTCTAAAAATTCCTAAACTTTTTAGAATCAAACTTGGCTATTTCAAAAAGTTCCTTGCCAAATTTTATTAAAAAAATTACAATTTTTACTTGGTGAAAACTATTTTATTAGATTCCCCTTTAAAACTGCTATGGGAAATTTTACTATTTTTCTTAAATTTTGATAATTCATAAAATTCATTTAGTTCATTATTTAGGTCTGAAATTTCGTAAGTTCATATTAAGGTATGTAAAAAATTTCATACGAAAAATTAGGTCATTTGGATAGTTTTTTCCTAGTAAAAAACGTTCCCAAACATGGTTGTTCAGAAACTATTTTGAAAATTCCAAAATTTTTACCTAACATTGAAAAATCATATCTCTTAGCCCTTTTAATATTTTTCTTTGAATACTTAATAATTTTATTAAAAATATAAAAAGAGTGTTTAGTTCAAAAACCAGCCAAAATACATTAATTAACTTATGGAACTCGCTGATCAAAGTCGGTTGTTTGTACAATTTCTAAAAAACATTTTTCCAGATTGCACAATACTTTTGCAAAAATCATAACTTGGCCATTTCAAAACCTTATTGAACATTTATACACACTATGAACATCTAATCTTCCTAAAATACACCATGGAACCAAAAAAATCCAGAAACAAGTTTATACAATTTTTTCTTGACCCTTTAGAAGTCAAGATATAAATATTTTTCATATAAAATCACGGAATACCTATGGAATGTTGGGTTCCATTTCTAAACATTCATCCAAACATCCATGCATGCATGATCTACCAAAAAATATATAATATTACAGTACCCATACAGAATTTAAACACACAAAATTACATAAACAAGGCAGATTATACAAAAATTGAGCATAAACATAGCTAGAGTGACTATATACGTCTTGTAGACTAATGGGTGAGTTTTGGTTGATCTCTAGCACTTTTACATCTTGATCAAACCTTCAACCTTCATATTTACACTCCCCACAAACCCAACAAAATTTAAAAAACTTGACAAAGAAAAAGTTAGACTTTTACCTTTGGTGTTTTTTCCTTGTGTAGTTTTTCCTAGCTTTAACAAATTACAAAATGGTTAAGGGTTGAAGAGAGAAGATGAGAGATTCAGAGAATTTGTAAGAATTTTTGTGAAAAAATTCAGAGTACCATGGGAGGTACTCGACCAAAGGTAGAGAGAAGGAGGAGGATTTGTGTTTTTGAGAGAGAAAGAAAAGTGAAAAATGAAGCTTTTCACTTAATTTTTGTTATTTATATTTTTACCAAAAATGTATAAAATGACCAAAATAGCCCTAAGGCTGCAGCCCCACTTAATCTCCTAATAAGCCTTATTTTTTTTAATAAAACCTACACTTAATTATGTATTTTCTAAAAAAAATTACCAAGTGGTAATTTTTTACTTAATTTACCAAATTGAAATCTTAACCTAGGGTAATTAAATTAAATGTGTATTGCCATTTAATGTAAGTGGTCACACTCCTATATTACATTTTGAAAATATGTTTCGTCAACTAAAATTAAATAAGAGCGATTAAGCACTCATAAACATTAAAGGAAGAAAAGAACGAACAAAGATTTTTTACGTGGTTCAGTAGTTAAATCTACCTACGTCCACAATTAACTTTTACTAAGTAAGTAGTCTGCGTTTAAAGCTTTGAGGGAAATTTCACAGAGCTTTTAGGAAAAAAAATTACGTAAGAAATAAATGACTATAGTAATGCTATTTATAGACCCGGTTTACAGAATATTCTTCCGTTAATTTTAGGGAAGTTACAAGATATATCATTTGAATTTGAAATACAAAATAATATATTGAAATACAATTAAATGTAATAATTAAATAAATATCCCTTAAAAATACGGTTGTTTACACACGGTTTTAACTAAGCCCATAATTGTAGGAATTTATAACCGCATACACGATGTTACTCCAACACGCTTTTGAGCATGCTTCATGTTTCAAGCACATCAGAACATTAACATCACCTCCTTACCGTTAGACTTTCGAGACTATCCTTCGGAGGGAGCCTCTACCTTCAAGCTCACATTGCATGCTTGGGTGCCAGTGACGTGGCACCTTAGAGTGATTGATTATATGCATAAGTAACCATTTTTATTATTCTCTACATATTTGATCTCCACACTTGCGTGCCTACATATCGAGGTTGCTATTTATATCTCGAAATTTGCAGTGTAACATTTTGCCCCCTCAAAAGTATCTTTTCGAGCCTTCTAAGAGGGAAACTTTTGAACTTGAGTATGCACATTTGAACTTTTGAAACTTTTGAACTTTTGAACTTGGAAACATGCTTACCAAACACACTCAAGTATGCACACGTGTCATCACGAGAATGAATATTGAGAGTACTCAAGTACTCTTTTTCTGCCCACGTCCTTTCACCTCCTACTTTTTGCCGCCACTTTTCGAGATTGAAGGTGGTCCCTTGGATCACATTTTGATTTTAATTTAAGGGCCCAGATTCACTCGAAAATCCTCATTTTAAGCTTATTTATACCCATCTTCTCTCATTCTTTATCATTTTCACTATTTCTTTTAAAACAAAACTAGAGTGTTTAAACGTTTTACAATTTCTCTTTGAAGAAAAAAAAAAGATATTTGAAATCCCCCAATTTCTTACTTATTCTCCCTTCTACAACAAATTTCCAAGAATCTCTCTCCACAAGTATTTCCAATCTACACTTCGCTTTCTTCACAAACTTCCTCAGTGTAAGTTTCCATTCTTTCTTTTATTGTGCATGAGTTTTTTCTTCTGTTCTTAAAATCTTGTTTAAAAAGGTGATTTTTGATCTGTCTGAGTGAGTGATTTGTGAGAATAAATAGCCATTTTTTAGGGTAAAAATGGTGGTTTTCAAAGTTGTAGAGCAGTATGTTATAGGTATCGTGTAGTACAAGAAATAGATTTTTAGAATATGGTTTTAATGCACTCAAACCAATGATAACCCCATTTTGGGTAACTACCCATTTCTTCCTAGATAGTTGGGATAGCCCAAATGGGAAGTTTAATCACCACTCTACGTGGGTTCAATCTCGATACTTTGAGCCGAATTCGGCCCGAATTACTCGAAACTTCTATCTCGTTATTTCAAGCTTATTTAATCTTGAATTTTCAAGATATTTTCTTTTTCATATATTTCTAAATAATGGGTCGTCACCATTTCCTTTCTTATTAGATGATGTAGTCTTCGAAGAATTAATGGGGACCTGACCTTGCAATTCCTTATTACCCTCCTTTGCCTTGAGTTGAATCTCCTTTTACTCGAAACCAACAAGTGATATGAGAGCATGAAAATCGTCTTGAATGTGAAGACATACGTCAGCTCATATAGGAGTTGGGGCTCTTTTTCCCCTTAAGGATTACCTCAAACAATTCACTAATTGGATCGGTAGGTATGCCTTCTTCCAGCTTCAGTCCAATTCGTACAGAGTCCTGGCGGCGCTGAAGTTGATGTACCACAAGATGAAGTGGGAGGGACCTTTAGCATAAGAGACCCTATATCTTTTTTGCCTCAATAGCAACCCCACACGAGCCAAAGGAGGAGATGGATTCTATTATCTATCGAGCTTGCCTAGAGAGAGAAAGCTCTTTGAGGATATTCCCAAATATCCTCGCAACTTTAAGAAGAAGTTCTTCTGGACAAACGGTCTCGACACCTCGAAATTCTACTCCTTCCATTGCATTCGTAAGTTCTGTACTAGTATTTTTAACTCAATTTTTTATCATCTTTGAGCTTGAATGCTAATTCAAATTTTATTTGCATCCAACCTTCATTGCCCGAGGCCCACCAAAATCATGGTGGATCATAGGGAAGCGATCTTGAAGCTTCCATACAGTAAGCGGTCTCTCAAATACTTCATTCACGAGGACAAGCTCCACTTATGTAGTCTTGTTGGCAAGGGTGAGTCTACAAATGATGCTGGGACTCAAAAGTATGCGAGACAAGAAGATGTCCCGATTACCACTTCCAAACCCCTTTCAAATAAAAGGAAAGTGGGTTCAAGCTCGAGAGCTTCTATTCCTTCCACTGCTGAACCCTCGTGCTCGGGGAACGAGGCTTAGGACAAGGCTTCTTTTATCTCGTTTGATGGAGGCAAGGTAGTCATTGATATGTCTAATTATTCTCCCACTCTTCTTGAGCGAGAACCCAATGTCCTAGTTTCTTTGAAGAACCCCCAGAATAACTTTATTATATGGTTAGGGTAGATTTCAAAGTACATAGGAATGATAGTTGGCTTGCCGAGTCCCAAACTATGTATAATATTAATGAAGTATGGGATGGCATATGACTAAAGTATGTCTCGAATGAGTGGCGAGATCTATATGAGTTGTCTCCCACTTTTCGAGGTGAGGAATTCAATCCTAGTATTATCAAGATATCCTTAGAGGACATAGGAATTTCCTGGACTTCTAGTTCAAACTAGGGTGAACCCTCCAGTTAGGTTTCTTTCCTAATGTTGCATTCATGTTTCAAATAAATGTAATTGAATACTTACGTTTTCCTTCTCTTTCGCAGGTGAGATGGATTCTGATCTCGAAAACACCCATAGCCAACCTTATCCTCGAATGGCTTAAAGCAAGGTCGGGTGTCCTCGAAGACCACCATAGCTTCAAAGGTGACCAAAGTGGTTGAGACTGCAACCGCAACCTCGGCCCCACCTGCTCCTTCATACAGCCCCGCAATAGTTCCACCAATGTAGGCTCTTGCTCCAACTCCTCCAACCCAAGTTTCCCCTCCATCTCTCTCGACTCTAGCTGGTCCTCCTCCTCCTGCTCGTAGGAACACTCACAGTCAAGGAAAGAAAGTTCATTCTGCCCACACATTGATACTTGCTCGCAAGTATAAAATCTCTCCCCATGAGCCTGTATTCGTGGTTGACAGTGAGGGTGGCGTCTCTAGTTTTGAGCTCGGTGTGGAGGTCCTCACTCGTGTGGGACGAGACTACATCTACCTCCAAGGTCCCCACTAGGAGTTCTTGAGGAGTTACGATGAGTGTAATGCCCTAAGCTCCAAGGAGAGTTATCCAGTGTAATGCACTCAAACTCAAAGAGGTGAATGGCAAGCTAAAGGTTGATGAGTGTAATGCCCTAAACTCCAAGGACTGTTACGATGTGCATTTTAAACAGTGCTAAACTCGCTAATCGAGTCATTTGGCCATAATCGTGTAACTAAGTATGATTAGCAGTTTAGGGTTAAATTTTTTGGTTAAGATACAACGTTTCACTAAAACATTTACCATATACATTGGGATCCCAAAAATATAATTTAAAGGTTAATTACAAGAAAATATTTACAACCAGTCGACCTAAGCGGCAAAACAGGGTTTAACCCTAGTTCCTCATCAAACCTCGCCCATGGCGGTTGAGTAGCCGTATACGTACACATTGTCACCTAAGCTCTCCAACTCAAGGATGGTCCAGCTTTCTTTTGCCTTTACCTGCACCACATAGGACCCGTGAGCCGAAGCTCAGCAAGAAAACTTATTATGCTCATGAACAATAATAATATGTTACCAATTCATAATAGGCATGCCTAGCAGTAATAACCCTACTCATCCATGCAAACAAGTCCAAATAATGATGGTTGTGGGCCCTGCCCTCTAGTATGGATGTGTAACACCCCAAGTTTCTAGAAGGTTTAAGACCTTGTTTAAGCATGCCTGGAGGGCGAGAAGTAAATTGACATGATATTTTATGAATTTGATTGAATATGTGATTATAATGCATGATTAAGTTGTATACAGATGTATGTGAGCCCCGTTTGTATGTTAGGGGTAAATTGGTAATTTTAGCCCGTTGAGGGCATAAATGTGATAATTGTATTATGTGATTTGTGCCGTGTGAGTGTGGTGTTTTTATTGTGATGCACGCGTCG
Source organism: Humulus lupulus (assembly GCF_963169125.1). Classification (NCBI taxonomy): domain Eukaryota; kingdom Viridiplantae; phylum Streptophyta; class Magnoliopsida; order Rosales; family Cannabaceae; genus Humulus; species Humulus lupulus. The sequence goes on from NC_084795.1 coordinate 212,169,498, forward strand.
AGACGGTCCTAGCGAGCTATTTAGTCAAAAAGTCACAACGGGATTTTTGTACTCGGCTCGGGAGAAGCCTAGGGGTACTTTGGGAATCTTATAAGTTGAGTTGAGAATGAGTGGTTATAGTTATTGGTGATTGAGTAACCTGTGTAACCGTTTGTAACTGCTGTGAGTAACAAGTTTTAGATAGAAAATGGTAGAATTGAAATAGAAGTGAAAGGACTTGAGTACCCTTGAAGGTTTAGTTAGGAAGGGTTATAAGGAAGGGGTAAAGTGGTCATTTGGCAAGGGAATTAGACAACTTTCAGCTGGGATATTGGGGTACACGGTTTGGGCATTGGGTCATTTGTTGTTTTGATAAAAATTGAAGAGAAGAAAAAAGAAGAAGAAAGAAAAGCTAGGGCAAGAAGAAGAAGTGTAGAAGGGGGCTGAAGTGGGAGTCTAGGAGGAGATCAAGGAAGCTTTTGGGTGAATTCTCCACTTGAGGTATGGATTTTATGCACATTTAAGTTGGGTTTCTGTTTTGATTTGAGGAATCTAAAGCATGAGTTAAGCATTTTAAAGTTTTGGTTTTAGTTGCTGAAATTAGAAATCAATGGGGTGGATTTTGGGTGTGATGATGTTTTGATCTTGATTCTAGTGTCTATAGGTTGCTAGATGGTTCATATGAAGTTTTGATTTGATCTTGGGGTTTTGGTATTTGTTTGGGTTGATTTGGGGAGGTTGTAGCTCGGGAAAAACGCAAGAGGAAACCCAGAAATCTGGGTTCGCGAAGGAGCGCCGCGGCCCTGTTCTTGGGCGCCGCGGCGCAAGGATGCTTCAGGATGTGGCCTAGCCGCTGGGCGCTGCGGCCCTTGAAGGGAGTACCGCGGCCCTAGGCCATTTTGGCAGCCAAAAATTTGGGTTTTTAGGGCTTTTGCCCGGGGACACGGGGGATGGTTCCAATGTATTGTTTTATGGATTTAGAGGTCCCGAGAGTGCGGGATTGGTTCTGGGAAGTGGTCTTGGGCTTGGTTAGTATTAAAAGTGTTTTATGTGTGTTGTGACTAGGATTTTGGGGAGGCTCGTGCTAGAGGACCGTGCTTGTGACCTTGGTGCATCGGAAAGCTCGGGATACAGGTAAGAAAACCGTAACACCCGGGATCAGGGCATGGGCCCACAGTGTTATTGCAGGGCATGGCCCTAGATTGTTTTACTTGCAAATGTATGACCTTGGATGAATTATTATATGTTTGAACAATTATTTCGAAATGTATTATGCGTGCAATTATAATGAAATGAACGGCTAAGGCCGAGAGCGGCAAAGGCCGGGTACGGCCTTGGGGCCGGAAGTAACACTCAGCACATGGGGTGCTTATAGCCAGGGTGGGACCCAAGGGATACATGAGTTATCCTTACGGTGAGGACCGAGACCCTAGGCTTTGGTAAGGCCTCTGGGGCGGCATGGCCGTGCTTGATCAGTCTGATGGTTTTCCTATTTATCAATGGATTATATGTCAGCTATATTCTGTGCATATGTTATATACTGTCTGGGTTTTCTTGCTGGGCTTCGGCTCACGGGTGCTCTGTGTGGCAGGTAAAAGCAAGGAGTCAGTCAACCGGCCATGAGTATGGAGAGCGTGGGGGCGGCGCGTACATGTTCGGCCTGCCCGACTGCTTTGGTTGGGGGCATTTTGTATATGGCTATATTAACTCATTCTTTTGATAGTTAACCTGGTGTAAATTTATTTTTGAGTTGTAAATATTTTGTAAACCTTATTTTGGGGATCCCAGATGTTTGATACTTAATGTTTTCAATGAAACTAAACATTTTCAAAGAGTACAGCCTTAAATTCTGGTTTTTTCACACTTTTGGTTTTAGAAACCACGTAGAGTCAGTCAAAAGCACGATTTCTGTTTTAAACTCACTAAGTAACGGCTCTAAGGTAGTAGGGCGTTACAGGATGACTACCAAGTCAATCCTAAAAAGATGAGTGATTAATATTGGAGGTTTCAATATCCATGCTGGGGCTTATAGCCCTAATCAAATGAGTGACTGAGGAGTAAGTCACTGACATGGGTTCCGCACCCTTAGATGAGTGACTGATGAGCAATTAGCTAACTTCAACCAAATAAGTTTCTGATGAGTAAGTCACTAAAATGGGTTCCACACCCTTAGCCATGTGACGATGTAGTCACCTGGGCCTTCTAGCCCTGGGTCTCAGAGACTAGTCATGAGACTAGACAAGCATTTTTAGTTTTCATCAAACTTGAGGTCGGTCAAGCATTAATGCTCATGATAAGTCATTCAATGCTTATGTCGATTAGATCTAATATTTTCAGCTTGCGTTAAACACACTAAAATCATTCTTTACTCTTAAGGCAATACATACGACCAGTGCTTAGTACTACTGTCAAACTTGACTAGTAAGTCACAACTTCACAGTTAATACTGACACCATTGCCGATTCTGACTAATGAGTCAGTGCCATGCACAAGTAAGCAATGCAACCAGGCATATATCATATGTCAAATATCCAAATGTAGGGCATTCAACTTGCTTACTTAACAGTCGCTAACATAATTATGATCATCCACAAATGCAGAAACTCAAGCTCTGATCAAACTCATATTCAACATTCATGTCATGCCCTAATTACATGTTTCTCATGCATCACATGCATCACATACTGGGTGCAGTTTTCTTACCTCTGGTTCGAGCGAGAAATAACAATTGAATGACCTTTGAGAATGATCAATCATCTGATTCCTTAGCGGTCACCTAGTCATAAAAAAATATAACCTCCATCAATGAAAATCAACATCAAAAGGTTCTTGACCTAAACCTCACTCCCAGGACCCCAAATTATACCCAAACGGTTAGTAGATTTGATCCTGAGCCTTAGGAATTGAAACCCCAAGCCATAAACCCTCAAAAGTGCCCAAAATATGCATAAAGAAAAATAGGGTAGTGCTACAGCGCTGCCCCCTTAGCACCCCAGCGCTATAACAAGGGCAGTCTAGCCCTGGACAGTGCTGTAGCACCCTCCCTTGGGCGCTATAGTGCTAGGACCAGGCTGGAACAGCCCTGGTTCCTCCTCCTTCAAGTTTTCCATTTCCAACCTAAAAACATGCTTCCATACTCCATCCAAACCCATAAATGAACCCAAATATCCACTCTACATGTCCTAGGCATCATAACCTAACCAAACTTTGCCAAAAACCCCATTGAATTACCAACATTCAAACCAAAATCCCAACTAAAACTCAATAAGAAAATTAGAGCAAGAACCAGAGTTTTAATGGCTAAAAACTCACTTCAATCTCAGTATCACATCCTCTTCAATGGTAGAACATAACTCTAGGTCATCAAAGATTGGTTCCCTAGCTTGGTTCCTCAAAAAGAGCGTCAAAATTCAAGAAGAAAAGAAGAAGAATGATGAACGGGAGAAGGTGAAGGTTATGCTCTATTTTGCTTAGCTTTCGACAGCCTTCTCAAACGTTTATATCTATCCTTAGGGTGAAAAGACCATATTGCCCCTAAGCCTAATTAAAACCCTAAACAGCCTCCAAGGGAAAAATTGTCCTTTCTCGCCTATCTCGTTAGTCATAATTAACACCCTCCAATTCCTGCCATTTCCAATATTCTCAAATGCTAATAAATCATATCTTATTACCCTTTAATTCCCAGCAATGTTCTAATCCTTAAATTATCCCGAGACTCACCTCGAGCCCCGAAATTAACTCCGATATGACCAAACCGATAACTTGCATTCTGAGATCGTCTCATGACGAAAAGCTCGAACAAATCCACATATAATGTTGTCTTACTCACAATTCACCAACATGCATGAAAATATACAATTACGCCCTCAACGGGCCAAATTACCAAAATGTCCTTATAATTAAAAGTGGATCCAAATGCATGCATTTATCATATCATATAGTAATATAATTCACATAAACATGCATATAATCATTTAATGGCGTAATAAATCAATTATGGCCCTCCTGACCTCTTAATGAAGGTCCTAAACCTTATTAGGAAATTTAGGTCATTACAACTATCCCCTCTTTACAGAAATTTCATCCTCGAAATTTATCTGAACTGCCCGGAATATAAATTTCGCACAATTGATTCCAGTTTCCCAGGTCGTTCCCTCGACCTCACTGTTTCTGTAACATACCTTAACTCAACGTATAATTTTGTTCCGTAGAACCTTATTCTTTCTGTTAAAATCTGAACTAGCTACTCCTCAAAGGACAACTTAGCCTCAATCTGTAGATTCTCATAACTCAACACATGAGTTTCTTGTAACCCATGTCTTCAACATGGAAATATAAAATACACTGTGTACAATTGACAGTGCCAAAGATAAGGCCAATCCAAAGGCAACCTCACTGATCCTATCCAGGATTCAAACGGTGATATTAATCTAGGGTTCAACTTGCCCTTATCTCCTCACCCTTTACCATGGTGATACTTTAAGGAAGATACAATCTTCTATTTGGAACTCCATATTCCTGCTTTTCAATTCAACAAAACTTTCCTGTCTATCCTGAGAAGCGAGCATCGAAGCTCTAACCTTTTCAATAGGATCATTGAGGCTATTATACCAAGCTCGAGATTTAGATATACATCCCACCCATCTCATTCCAATGAATGGGTGATAAACATTCTCTATCATACCTCATCTCATAGAATTTCCCTCTCATACTGGATAACTCTCTTTGATTTACCATCAGTTTGAGGATAATGAACTGCACTAAATTCAACTGTATATTCATTGCCTTCTTCAACCTTTCCAAGACCTGGAAGTAATAATAGAGTCTTCATCTGATAAGATAGACCTTGAATTCCATGATGGCGTACTATTTCTATCACATAGAGATCTAAATACTGATTAGCTGTGTTACTTGTACTTATTGATAGAAGTGAACTTACTTAAAATACTGGTCCATAATGACCCAATCCAAATCACGCTGACCCACTATCCTGGGCAGCCCCACCACGGAACCCATCGCGATGTCTTCTTATTTCCATTATGGAATACTCAAAGGATACAATAGCCTTACAGGTTTCTGATACTCTGTCTTGACCTGTTAACTGGTTAAGAACTTTGCCACATATTCTGTTATGTCCCTCTCCATCCCAGGCCATCAATATAAAGCTTTAAAACCCTGGTACCTTTTCCTAACGCATCAATGAAGAGAATAAGAAAATAGTATGAGATTCACCCAGAATCTCCCATTTAATTCCAGTGTTCATCGGATCCTAAGTCCAATACTTAGACCACACTACATAATCCTTAGTTAATTCGGCTAAGACATTGCCCTCAATTCTCCCATCTATGTGTCACTTAACTGTTTTTCCTTTGATCCTCACTGAAATAATAATCTCAAATATACAGCTGGCTACCTGGCCCACCAGAAACTCTACTCTGGTTTTGGTCATATCCTTCAACTAACATGATGCATAGGCAATCCCTTTTCCCTATCACTAAGGTGACACAACAACCTACAAACTGATTTTGATCTGTAAGAAGACTCAGAATTCTTTCCCAAAGTACTTATAATATCATGCCCATCCAAGGAAACTCTTGCCTTCCAAGGCATTCCTTGACCTTGGCATATCTCTACAGAGAATAAACCATAATACCCTCGATCAAGACAATCACAAATCCAATTCAAATAATTCTTGAATATTTTGTTCATCTGATTCATCCAAACATAACTTAGCATAAACCATTTCCTCAAAACATAACTCAGCACTCCTAGTGCCCTTATCTGATACAAAAGTAGTATTCTTCATATCCTTTTCCCTGATCTTCAGCTGGTACTAACTAGATCAAAGATCCATCTTGGAGAATACCATCTTACTCAATAACTGAGCCTTTAGGTCTTACCACTTTTCTGAAGTCATTCAATACAGTACCCTAAAGCTTGGCTACTATCATCAACATCTCGAGCTTGGGCTGTTTTGATGTTGGATCTGGCAAGGTACTTCTTAAGCGACTCTCGTGGTTGTTGCTTAATGTTTGCAAGGGAGGAAGCTTCAGGCTTAATGGTATTTGCAACTTGTAACTGCTTCTTAAATTCTTTCGACAATTGTTCCCACGACTAGATCGAATGTCGACAGAACTTGTCAAACCACCTTTTCGTGGCTCCTGAAAAAATGTTGTAGGGAAAAGCATGTGCCAAAGTTTAAGGCCAACATTATTGTGTCTCATCAACATGTTAAATGTACTCAAGTGGCTACCAGGATCGGTATTCTCTTCATATGGTGCCAATTGGGGTCTTTTGAACCCATGTGTAAAAGGTGTGCTTGAAATATGAGGAGTGAATAGTTCAAGTTCCTCATCCAAGTCGTATGCCTTCTCCTAACCTTTTCCCTCTTGAAGGAGCTTGAACTACACCTCGAGTTGATTTATCCTCTCTTGGATTGGATCTACCAAGGGCTGATCCTACACTACTGGTCTGGCTATTGTTCAGAGAAACTCCAGCACCTTGTTGTAGTATTAGGTTATAATTATTTTTGTATATAGGCTGTAAGGGCTCCCTTTGGATAATTAGATGTGCTCTTAAGTCTGGATTTTGCTGATTGCATTGCCCTCAGTTCTGGTTCAGGTGGTCTCAAAGGTCGTGACCATTATTAGGACAATTCTCGTAATACCTAGGTTCAGTGTTATAGACACTCACCGACCTACTATAATCTTTACTATCCTCAAGAAAACTAAGAATCCTTTGTCGTTATTATTGTTGGGTAGGATTTCGAGGTGGATTAACAACATGTATCCTAGTCCCAGTAGCACTAGAACTCGACATATAACTCCCAGATGGTTGTGGTTGTGTCACCTGTCTATGCCCTTGGTTTGCCCCCTTTGGGACCTCGCGATTATCTCTTTGCTCAAGCCTGGATTAAGGATTTCTGTCTCGGGTTGCACTCCTTGTACTTTTGGTAGGCCATTGTGGAGCCCCTTCGCCAGTTCGAGGTCCACTTGGGGCACGTTGTTGAATGTCTCAAACCGGTGAAGAATACCTAATCGGAGAAGGAGGACGTCATATTGGAGATGGTGGGGGCCTTTCATTGTGTGAGGTTGGTCTTGCAGATTCTGGGTTAGTATTCCAAGCTGCATGTGGGGGAGCTCAGTTATTCCCAGTGTCCGCAGGAATTTCTCTAGTCTAGTTGGTACGAGTTGGGTTTCAAGAAGAAACCCTTGTCTGGTTAACTTCAACATTTGCCCTAGCCCTTGCTTGATCCTAGGCTCTCTGGTTGACCATTCTAGCCTTCGTACTACCTCAAGGTTGCCCCCTAGTCCTTCGTGGTGGGTGGTTGGGCTTTAGCCGCCAGTCTTGCCATCTCCTCATTTAACCGAGTAGCATTGCCTAATCTCTCTCGCATACTTTGGTTTTTCAATTCCATCATTGGAACATATCTGTTAGGATTGTGATAATCTTGATTTGTTGGCCTGGAACTTTGACCAAGGTCTCGTGGTTGACCATGGTCCCACAGTGTTGTTGACACACTCCCATCATTGGGGGTTTGAACATTGACAGGTTGTTTGCTAGGCCGTCGAGGTTGTTCTTCAGTACAAGGAGAATTCTCCTCAGGGATTGTAAGTAGTGGTTGTCCACTTCGAGATCCAAGAATGTTTATTGCAGCCATTTTGAGAATACTAGAAGTTTTAAAGAATGCTTAATGTTCTCAATGAAAGTATCAAACTATTGACGACATTTTTAAAGAATTAAAATTAAATAAGAGCGATTAAGCACTTATAAACAATAAAGGACGAAAAGAAAGAACATAGATTTTTTACGTGGTTTAGTAGTTAAATCTACCTACGTCCATGATAACTGTTGAATAAATAGTTATTTCATATGCTTTTGAGCTTATAAATGTGGAAAAATCGTGGGTGATGTTAGTGTATTGTTAGCTTTTGTAGCTAACTTTGGTTTTTTTATGATCTTAATTAAGTTTAATTATTTTTGTAGTTTTTTATAGCTAATGGGTTAAAGATAGTAGTTTCATGAATAAATATTTGCACAAGGAATGAACTAACATGTGAAACTATTTAAATTGAATTTTTGATGGCTGAATTATTAGGTTTTGCGGCATCAAAACAGATTTTGCTGAAGCATTTTGATCAGGTTGTTTTTTAGCACATATAACACATGGCAAGTCAATGGGTGAGCTGGAATATTGGCTGAGGTGGCAAGGGCAGAAAGCATCAGTCAACATTTGGGAGAAAATGACAAAAGAAAAGAGGAATTCACTTTTTTAGAGGAAAGGGTTTTGGGGTGGAAAGGAGGAAACCTAGAATGCACTTAATGAAGCATCAGCCGAATTGAGAAAGGAGGCAGCCATTTTTGGAAAGAAAAACCAGCAAAGAAAAGAGAGAAACTCAAAAATCAACAAGGAAGAAAGAGGACGAACAAAGAAAGCTCAAGCATCATTTTGGATTTGTTCTTTCTTCTATTCCTAAACTTTTTCTTTATATTTTCTAAGTGATTTCTGAATCTGAATATTATGGGCTGTTTTGATTGTGGATTAATGTTTATTAACTCAGCCATGAACTAATTTTTAGGTGGCTTGAATTATTGATGAACCCTATGTTATAGTCTAGCAATTTCTTGCATTTTATTTTAGTAAAATCTCTCTTGTTCATTCAAGTGTGCTTATATTAATTTCTTGTTGTTGTTTGGCCAGCAATGGCAAGTTGCTTAATTATGTTTAATGCTGGAAATGTTAAATGTAATGAGAAGAACTTGGATGACACAAGCATAATATAGGTTAGGTTATGTTAGTAAGTAACATAGGGATGTGTTATTTGTCTTGTGTAACTTTTGAGAATTGAACTTTGAATTGTATTCTTAAATCTGATTTTGCATAGGAATATATTTAATTATGTAAAAGAATTAAGGTCATAAAATTTGGGAAAGTTTTATGAGTGTTTAAATGAATTCTTGTTAACCTGAGAGTTTTGTTAGATTATTGCTTCCGCAATCTGTTCAAGATGATTAATATAGTGGAATTCAATAATTCAAGTCCATTTTGCAATCCATATATTTCTCTCAATTTTCTTATTCAGTTCAGTTTTAATTCAGTATTTCCATCTTTTTAATATTTTGTTTAGCCTAAACACAACCCATTTGATTTTTAGTACTTATAAGTTGTTAAGTAATTGTTTTGCTTATTTTTCTATTTTGCAATCCCTGTGAAGACGATTTACTTATCATTATATTACTTGTGTAATTATGTGCACTTGCGTATTTAAAATAAATTATTAATTTATCACAACAAGTTTTTGGCACCGTTGCCGGGGAATGGAATTAGAAATTTTTGTAATATCAATTACTTGCAATTTATTTATTTTTCTTTGTTGAGCTGACTTTGTTTGCTTGCTCTTGTGTTTTCTCAGGTGATTTACTATATGAACGAGCAAGAAGACACTGAACTAGCTCCTGTTGACCCTGAGATTGAAAGAACAGTTAGAAGAAGACTAAGGGAACAACGGGCTCAAAACAACCTTAATATGGCTGAAGAGGTTGAAGGAGTTGAGGGTGCTAATAATGTCACTAACGAATTGCTATGGCTGATGATAGAGAGAGAGCCATATGGGAGTATGCTGCCCACATGTTCAATGAGCTCAATCCGGGCATAGTTAGGCCTGAAATTCAAGCACCCAAATTTGAGTTAAAGTGTGTGATGTTCCAAATGTTACAAACAGTGGGTCAATTTAGTGGGCTGCCTACTGAGGATCCTCATCTTCATCTTCGTTCATTTTTGGAGGTGAGTGATTCTTTCAAGCTACAAGGAGTGAGTGATGAGGCCCTAAGGTTGAAATTGTTCCCTTTCTCTTTGAGGGATAGAGCTAGAGCTTGGCTCAACACCCTTCCTTCCGACTCGGTGACTACATTGAATGAGTAGGCTGAAAAATTCTTGATGAAGTACTTTCCTCCCACCAAAAATGCCAAGTTTTTCATTGAAATTATATCATTTCAACAGTTGGAAGATGAATCATTTTTGTGAGGCTTTGGAGAGATTCAAGGAGTTATTGAGGAAATGCCCACACCATGGGATTATGCATTGTATACAAATGGAAACATTCTATAATGGGCTCAATTCTTCCACTTGCATGGTGTTAGATGCTTCAACACCATGGGGCTATTCTCTCTAAGTCCTACAATGAAGCCTATGACATTTTGGAGAGGATAGCTAGCAACAATTATCAATGGTCTAATGCTAGAACCTCAACAAGTCGAAAAGTGGCTGGTATACTTAAAGTGTATGAATTGACAGCTTTGACCGCTCAAGTTTCTTCAATGACTAACCTTCTCAAGAACATGAGTTTGGGAGGAATGGTACAACCAGATGCTATGGGACAAGTTCCCAATGTATCTTGTGTTTATTGTGGAGATGGGCACACATTTGAGAGTTGTCCTTCGAATCCCACTTCGGTTTGTTATGTGGGGAATCAAAATGCCAACCGAAATAACCCATATTCGAACTCTTATAATTCGGGGTGGAGGCAGCGTCCAAACTTCTCATGGGGGGGGGGGGGGTCAAGGAGCTAGTTCAAGCGGAGCACCAATGAAAATCCACCGAGGTTTTCTCAACAACAACCAAGAGCTCAACCACCTCCTCCTCAAGTGTCTCAATCAAGCTCTTTGGAGAGTTTAATTAAATAATATATGGCCAAGAATGATGCTGTGATTTAGAGCCAAGCGACATCCTTGAGGACCCTAGAGATTCAATTAGGGCAGCTAGCTAATGAGCTAAGGAATAGACCACAAGGCACTTTTCCTAGTGATACCGAAAACCCAAGGAAAGATTGTAAGGGGCATTGCAAGGCGGTTACCTTGAGGAGTGATAAAAATCTTGAATTGACTGAGGAGAATTGTAAGAGAAACAACGAGCCCACTTCAATCCAAAGTAGTGTGGACAAGGGAGACAAAGCTTTGAATTCAAAATTTTTAAATGTTGATCTTGAAGTAATTGCTGCAGCAATTCCTCAGCAAAATGCTACAGAGAAGCCTATGAGCAAGCCACCTCCACCATTTCCTCAGCACTTTCAAAATCAACAACAAGATGGTCAATTCCAGAGATTTTTTAGATGTTTTGAAACAACTTCACATCAATATAACGTTGGTGGAAGCTTTGGAGCAAATGCCCAACTTTGTGAAGTTTTTGAAGGATATTTTAACAAAGAAGAGGAGGCTTAGTGAATTTGAAACGATGGCATTGACTAAAGGTTGTAGTGCTATATTAAAGAATAAAATTCCTCCTAAATTGAAGGATCCGGGAAGCTTCACAATTCCTTGTTCTATTGGTGGTAGAGACGTTGGGAGAGCACTTTGTGACTTCAGGGCTAGTATCAATTTGATGCCCATGTCAATTTTTAAGAAGTTGGGGATTGGAGAAGCAAGACCAACCACAGTCACTTTGCAATTAGCATATCGCTTTATGGCACACCCGGAAGGAAAAATTGAAGATGTACTTGTGCAAGTTGATAAATACATTTTTTCGGCTGATTTCATCATCCTTGATAATGAAGCGGATAGAGATGTTCCTATTATCTTGGGTAGGCCATTTCTAGCTACAGGGAGGACCTTGATTGATGTACAAAAAGGGAAGCTTACTATGAGGGTGAATGACCGACAAGTGACTTTCAATGTGTTCAATGCTATGAAGTTTCCAGATGAGATTGAGGAATGTTCTAGGCTAAGTGTAATTTAGTCTATTGTCGATGAAAAATTCCACAAGGAAGCTTTTAAAGATGGAGTGGGGGTGAGGTCACTTGAAGAGCTTAAAAACTTAAGTGAAGAGGAAGAAAGCCAAGTAACATGGGTGGAGTCAAAGCAGCCCTTTGCTAAATTTTGGAGGCCTTGTGAGTCATTGAACTTGTCGGAAGGGAATTTTAAGCCTCCTAAGCCCTCTATTCAAGAGCCACCAAAATTAGAGTTGACGCCATTGCCTATTCACTTGAAATATGATTATTTGAGAGATAATGAGATGTTGCCTATGATTATTTCAGCCATGTTAGGAGCTGAAAAAGAGCAATTGTTGCTGGCTATTTTGAAGAAATATATAAGGGCCATTGGTTGGACCATGGAGGATATCAAGGGTATAAGTCCCTCATTTTGTATGAATAAAATTTTGTTGGAGGATTTCTGTAATAATTCTGTTGAGCAGCAGCGAAGGCTTAGTCCTATCATGAAGGAAGTTGTTAGAAAAGAGATAATTAAATGGCTTGATTATGGAATTGTTTACCCAATTTCCAATAGTTCTTGGGTCAGCCCGATTCAGTGTGTTCCTAAGAAAGGTGGAGTCACGATGGAGGCTAATGAAAATAATGAGTTGATTCCCACAAGACAAGTGATGGGGTGGCGTGTTTGTATGGACAATCAGAAGTTGAATAAGGCTACTCGGAAAGACCACTTCCCGTTGCCATTCATTGATAAAATGCTTGATCGGTTGGCGGGAAAGGAGTTTTATTGTTTCCTTGATGGGTATTCAGGTTATAATTAGAAGACCAAGAGAAGAATACCTTTACTTTTCCTTATGGCACCTTTGCCTTTAGAAGGATGTTGTTTGGGCTGGGCAATGCCCCTGCCACTTTCCAACGTTGTATGATGGTGATATTTTCATATATGGTGGAGAAGTCTCTTGAAGTCTTCATGGATGATTTTTCAGTATTTGGGGAGTCCTTTGACACTTATTTGGCTAACTTGGAGCAAGTTTTGGCAAGATGTGAAGAAACAAATTTGGTACTCAATTGGCAAAAATGGCATTTCATGGTGCAAAAAGGCATTGTGTTGGGCCATAGAATTTCTAACAAGGGAATAGAGGTGGATAGAGCAAAGCGAGAAGTCATTGAAAAATTACCACCACCTACTACAGTCAAGGGGATTAGAAGCTTTTCGGGAGACGCAAACTTCTATAGGAGGTTTATAAAAGATTTTCAAAGATCTTTAAGCCCCTTTGTTCCTTACTTGAGCAAAATCGAGCATTTGAGTTCACAAAGGAGTGTCAAGAAGCATTTGTGACTTTGAAGAAAGCTCTTATCACCGCACCCATCATTGTAGCTCCGGATTGGTCTGTCCCCTTTGAATTGATGTGCGATGCTAGTGATTTTGCTGTGGGTGTCGTACTTGGGCAGTGAAAAGAGAAGGTGTTTCATTCCATTTATTATGCAAGCAAGACATTAGTCGATGCTCAATTGAACTATACCACCACCAAGAAAGAGCTTTCGGTGGTGGTGTTTTCTTTTGACAAGTTTAGAGCTTATCTTGTGGGGACTAAAGTGGTGGTTTACATTGATCATTCAGCGATCAAGTATCTAATTACCAAGAAGGATGCTAAGCCAAGACTTATTCGATGGGTGTTGCTTCTTCAAGAATTTGACTTGGAAATGCGAGATAGAAAAGGAATGGAGAACCAAGTGGCTGACCATTTATCTAGACTTGAAGCTGGAAGTGAAAAGAAAAATGAAGGGCCTATTAAAGAGACATTCCCTGATGAACAATTGTTGGTTGTTAACCAGGTCACTACACCATGGTACGCTGATTTTGTCAACTATTTGGTGAGTGGTTTGCAGCCACCTGATTTGAATAGGCAACAGCTCAAGAAATTCTTTCATGATGTGAGATTTTATTATTGGGATGAGCCCTATTTGTACGAACAATGTTTAGATCGAATCATGAGGCATTGTGTGCCAGAAGATGAAGTTTCTAGCATACTAGACATTGTCATTCAGCTCCTTATGGTGGACATTTTGGTGGGCAAAGGACAGCCGCTAAGGTTTTTCAATCGGGGTACTTTTGGCCTTCTATCTTCAAGGATGCTCATGAATTTGCTAAGAGATGTGACCGTTGCCAGCGTGTTGGAAATATTTCAGCAAGGAGTGAAATGCCTTTGAATAGCATCCTTGAAGTGGAGTTGTTCGATGTTTGGGGAGTCGACTTCATGGGGCCATTTCAACAATCATTTGGAAATTTGTATATCTTGGTGGTGGTTGAATACGTCTCTAAGTGAGTTGAGGCAGTGGCAAGTCCTACTAATGATTCCAATGTGGTCATGAAGTTCCCACATAAGCATGTGTTCACCCATTTTGGCACTTCAAGGGCGCTTATAATGGATGAAGGCACCCACTTTGTGAACAAGATTTTGGTAGCTTTGTTAGCCAAATATAGTGTGAAACACAAGATTGCTACAGCCTACCACCCTCAAACAAATGGTCAAGCAGAAATATCCAATAGGGAGATCAAGGGAATCCTACAGAAAGTGGTGAATCCCATTAGAAAGGATTGGTCTCAAGGATTGGATGATGCTCTTTGGGCCTATCGAACGACTTTCAAAATCCCTTTAGGAATGTCACCGTATCGTTTGGTTTTTGGAAAAGCTTGCCATTTGCCCATTGAGTTGGAGCATAAGGCATATTGGTCCACTAAGAAGTTAAATAAGGATCTCCAAGCTTCTGGAGAAGCTCGAAAGTTACAGTTAAATGAGTTGGAAGAGATGAGCTTGCTCTCCTATGAAAATGCTAAGTTGTATAAGAAAGAAAGCTAAGAGGTGGCATGATCAGAAAATTCACGCTTGAGTCTTTCAGAAGGGGCAGAAAGTGTTACTCTTCATCTCACGCTTGAAGTTGTTTCCTAGCAAGTTGAAGTCCCGTTGGTCAGGCCCATTCACAGTTGTCAAAGTTTACCCCTTTGGAGCAGTTGAAGTTCGGGAAGATCAATCCGGAAGGGAGTTTAAAGTGAATGAGTAGCGTCTGAAACATTATTGTGGAGGTGAGGTCCATCACGAGAAGACCTCCATCACTTTGGAGGATCCTTAAAGCTTTTGTTCGTTTTGGGTTGTCAAGTGATTCAGGAACTAATTGAAAGACAGCCCAGAAAGAATAAAGTGCAAAATAAAAGTGTAGAAAAAAACGAGAGAGAAAAAGAAAGAAAAGAAAAGACAAAAATATATGTAAAATATAAGAGTGCTTTTAATTATTTTTATTTTTATTTTTAGTTTTAATTTTTAGAATTTTAATTCCATGTTATTGTGATGTTTTTGGAGTGGTTTTATGTGTATTTTGGTGTTTCAGGTGTCAAGAAAGCAAGCAAATGGTGTTTTTGTAGTAACTTTAGGGGTCTGATTGTTTTGCGAAAGTTTTGCTTCAGCAAAATGCGCGCAAATATTTCCGAAAAAAAGGGAGTGACCTGCAAGTCCTTCTTGCTCGATCTCGGCCCCAATAACTCCGTAGAACCCAGGCGCATAGATCCACCATTTGCACACATCCGTCGTTCCTTTCGCTGCATTTGGCCAGGCGCAACCCAGCACGACGGCCCTGAGCGTGCCTCTACCTCAACCAGTTTGGTTAGCTGCATCCCCAATACGAGTCCAAGCTCCCACCACATCCATCCGAGCCACTGTGCCCCTCAGCAAGCCTAGAAGGCCAGTGAGTCGAATCTCCACCATTTCTCTCTGTTAAGCCATTCTAAGTTTGGGTACCAACCAATTTCCTTGCTCTATTATAGTGTTATGTCTATTGCTAGGCATTGGATTCATTGCTAGTATTTGATCTTGGGAGCACCAAATCTATTGGAAAATCTGTTGGCATTGCTGTTCAAGGGTAGTTATAGTGCTCTGTTATTCTGTGGCCATTCTCTTCCCTGATAAGCCGAATATTTGTTGATTGGGTGCTCATTTTACTATCTTGTTTCCTTGTGCTCCCTTTTTGCAAAAATGACCACCAAAACACGAGCCCAAAGAAAGAATTCCAAGCCAGCCCCTACCCCACTACCAACCAAACAGATTACCAAAATCCCAACATCTACCCCACCATCCACTGTCCCACCACCAACCAAAAAGAAGTCCACACCCAAATATATCCCACAACCAACCAAAAAAAAAATCCAAACCCACCATTGTTCCACCAACAGTCCCACAAATTCCCACTACCCCATTTCTCCTGCCTTCCCCAACCACTATAAATGCTCCTACCCCCACCCAAACTACCCCACCAGCCACCAAATCATCACAAACCCGACCCAAATCCAAGAGAGCTGCCAAAACCACATCCGTCGCACCTCCTCCCAAGAAACAAAAGACCTCCACTACTACCAAAGCTGCCTCCCAGCCAGGACCCAGTGTTGTACTGACCCCATCCACCAAGAAAAACTCGGTCCCTTCAGGCCCCACTAAAAAGTTTGTTTGTGCACAGGGAAAAGGCACAGTATGAATCCATTAAAACCAAGAAGTTTCTCCCAGAAAAAGGATTCTTACCCACAACTGTTGAGGTGCTAGAATTTATCAGTAGTGTCATTGAGCATCATGATTGGGAGGTTTTCTGTCAAAATCCGGCGCATGCTATCATCCCATTGGTGCGAGAGTTTTATGCCAACATAGCCTCTTCTGATAATTCTGAAGTGATTTTTTGAGGCAAGGTTGTCTCCTTTTCTGGTGAGGCTATTAATTCACTCTTTGGGTTAGCCAGTGTTGAGTGCGTTGCATATAATGAGATGGTCTTGGCCCCTTCACTAGAGAACTTTGACAAGGCGCGGCAACATGTCGTAGCCCCCAGCGCTTAGTGGTGTATCTCTTCTGGTGGTGTGCGCACTCGATTGCACACCTCTATTTTGCCAGCAGCTGGAGTGTGGTTAAATTTCCTCAAATGTCGCTTGCTGCCTACCATGCATTACACTACGGTGTCCAAGGAGAGGGTGTTCCTACTATACTGTATGCTGGCTAGCTTGAGAATCAATGTGGACTAGTTGATCTCCAGCCAGATTTTTAGCTGTGCCAAGAAGAAAAAGGGAAACTTGTTCTTTCCATCACTCATCACACAATTGTGCATTAGCGTAAAGGTGCCTTTTGCCTCCATAGAGGATGTACTCTTCGAGCATTGGGACATCAACTTCACTGTCATTGGTTAGAGTCACGCGTCTGCCTCAGCAGCTAGGGCATCCACCATGCCTCCACCAGCTCCGCCCCCTGCTCCAACACTCACTTACCTCCTTGCTCAGCATAGCGAAATTCTTGTGCGGTTGGTGTCCCTGGAAACTCAGCAGCATGACTACTAGAAGTATGCTAAACAGCGGGATGCCGCGCTCATCAAGTCCCTTCAGCAGAACTTCACCAAACCGACTACTGCATTTCCAGTGTTCCCGAGCTCCATCTTGGAGGCCTGGATCGCTCCAGTTGTTCATGATGACCCTAGTCCTTCGGATGCTGCTTTTGAGGACTAGGCGGAGGGAGCCTCTTTAACCCACCTTTTGATTTGTATTTAATATTCTGTACTTGATTCATGTTTTGAACTATCTTGTTGTTTACCTTTCCTTGTCTATTGTTTTGTATTTCTTCTGTGTTGTCTTATTGATTGTTATGTTCTTGTCCTGTTGTTTAGTTAATCTTTTAAGGATACTCTTTTCTTTTGTTCGTGTTTAACTAGGGGGCTCAATGATGATTTTGCAACACTTTAAAAACACTTTTAAGTTGAATGTCTTTCCTCCTTAACTTTTAAACTAAATTCATTGGGTGTGAATGTGGTAGCAAATGATTGATGAGAGTGTTTCTCCTTTTAGTATGTGCATAGCTTGATTAAACAATTTTGAGACCCTAGATCGAGCTAGTATCTTGTGAGAGCTTACGTTTCTAGAATTACTTAGTGATTTTCCTTGAGGCAAAATCCTAGACAACACTACAATGATGACATGATTTAAGCCATCATTGGACTGTTTGAACCTTTGAAGCCTACCTTGCATACATTTTTATCCCTAGTCACCCCATTGAGCTTAAGTGTCACTTTTCTTTCTTAGCCACTCATTAGCCTAGCTTTACATATATATATTTATATATATATATATAATCACCTCTTTTCATCACACCCTTTTTGCACCTTGGTCTTTCTAGGATTTATTTGTTGTGCATTTTGGGGGGTTGAGTTGAGTTGAGTGGATGAGAGAAAATTGGGTGAGCGTTTTCCTTTTCTTCTTTCGCTTGTTTTCACCATTGGGGACAATGTTGATTTTAAGTTTGGCGGGGAGAGTGTGTTCTCAATTTTCTTGTTCTCTTTCCATCTAGTTATTTATTTTCATTAAAAATAAATAAATTAAAGAGTGCCCTCCCTTGCATCAAAGCATCTAAAAAAAATCAGAAAAGAAAAAGAAAGAAAAAAGTGTGTATGCTTGTAAATAAGTTTGGGGGTGTAACTCTTCAAATAAAAGAAAAAGTTATTTTAGTTTTTGTCCTTGTCTTTGTGTGTTAGTAATAAAGGCTAGTGGCAAGATTTGTATTGTGTTGTGGGGTTTTCTTTTGGGGAAATTAATGTATGCAATTATGTATTTAGGTCCTAGAAAGATTGAGGTGTTTAGGGTGATTTGAGCCAAAAATTTATCTCTCTTATCTTACCTTCAACCAAGCCTATCATTACAAGCTTGATAAAGTCATATTGATCTTTGGTGTGGTGTTTGTCTACATTAGTGGAGAGGGAATCACTAAGTAACTTATGGAGATATTATTTAAGCTTGAGGACCAAGGTCTAGCTTGATTTTTGGTGATTGCAATTGTTTAGGAAAAGCTATGCATGCACTAAAGGGTGAAACATTTTATTCATAATTTGGCAGCAACATTAATTCTTGAAGAATTTGGTTAAAAACTTGTGAAAGATTGAAATTCAGCCTCTCTTATTAAAAATAAAATTGCTCGAGAGCCTTCCTCTTTTTACCATTGGCATAGAAAAGTTTGTCCACTGTTATTATGATTTGTCTTTGTTGTTTCCTTGTCTTTTGTTGTTTAGTTTGTGCCTTTTGTGTCTTTTTGTTATTTGTATTTTGTTTTTAGAGTCATCACTCGAGGATGAGTAATGTCGTAAGTTTGGGGTGTGATAACTCTTGAATAAAGAGTTATTTCATGTGTTTTTGAGCTTATAATTGTGGAAAAATTGTGGGTGATGTTAGTGTATTTTTTTCCTTTGTAGCTAACTTTGGTGTTTTTATGATATTAATTAAGTTTAATTATTTTTGTAGTTTTTAATAGCTAATGGGTTAAAGATAGTAGTTTCATGGATAAATATTTGCACGAGGAATGAACTAACATGTGAAACTATTTAAATTGAATTTTTGATGGCTGAATTATCAAGTATTGCTGCAGCAAAATAGATTTTGCTGAAGCATTTTGATCAGGCAGCATTTGGGCACATATAACACGTGGAAAATCAATGGGTGAGCTGGAATATTGGCTGAGGTGGCAAGGGCAGAAAGCATCAGTCAACATTTAAGAGAAAATGAGAAAAGAAAAGAGGAATTCACTTTTTTAGAGGAAAGGGGCAATATTGTACTTTTGGGGGAAAAATGAGGAAACGTAGAATGCACTTAATGAAGCATCAGCCGAATTGAGAAAGGAGGCAGCCATTTTTGGAAAGAAAAACTAGCAAGGAAAAGAGAGAAACTCAGAAATCAACAAGGAAGAAGGAGGACGAACAAAGAAAGCTCAAGCATCATTTTGGATTTTTTCTTTCTTCTATTCCTAAACTTTATCTTTATATTTTCTAAGTGATTTCTGAATCTGAATATTATGGGCTGTTTTGATTATGGATTAATGTTTATTAACTCAACCATGAACTAATTGTTAGGTGGCTTGAATTATTGATGAACCGTGTGTTATAGTCTAGCAATTTCTTGCACTTTATTTTAGTAAAATCTCTCTTGTTCATTCAATTGTGCTTATATTAATTTCTTGTTGTTGTTTGGCCAGCAATGGCAAGTTGTTTAATTATGTTTAATGCTGGAAATGTTAAATGTAATGAGAAGAACTTGGATGACACAAGCATAATATAGGTTAGGTTATGTTAGTAAGTAACATAGGGATGTGTTATTTGTCTTGTGTAACTTTTGAGAATTGAACTTTGAATTGTATTCTTAAATCTGATTTTGCATAGGAATATATTTAATTATGTAAAAGAATTAAGGTCATAAAATTTGGGAAAGTTTTATGAGTGTTTAAATGAATTCTTGTTAACCTGAGAGTTTTGTTAGATTATTGCTTCCGCAATCTGTCTGCAATCTGTTCATGATGATTAATATAAGGGAATTCAATAATTCAAGTCCATATTGCAATCTATATATTTCTCTCAATTTTCTTGTTCAGTTCAGTTTTAATTTTAGTATTTCCATCTTTTTAATATTTTCTTTAGCCTAAAAATAACTCATTTAATTTTTAGTACTTATAAGTTGTTTAGTAATTATTTTGCTTATTTTTCTATTTTGCAATCCCTGTGGAGATGATTTACTTATCATTATATTACTTGTGTGATTACGTGCACTTGCATATTTAAAATCAATTATTAATTTATCACAACAGACCACGAGTCACTTTTACTAAGTAAGTAGTCTGTGTTTAAAGCTTTGAGAGCAGAGCTTTGAGTACAAATTTGTGCGTAAGAAATAAATGACTAAATTCGGCTATTTATAGACCTGGTTTAAAGAATATTCTTCCCTTAATCTTAGGGAACTTACAAGATATCCCTTCTGGATTTGAAATACAAAATAATATATTAAAATACCATCAAGTGTATTAATTAAATAAATTTCCATTAAGAATAGGGTTGTTTACACACAGTTTTAATTAAGCCCATAATTGTAGTAATTTATAACTCCATACATGTTGTTACTTGATAACTCTACAAAATAGAGTTATTTCACAACATTTTATATGCTAATTGTTTCTTAGTTCTTGAGTTTTTAATTGATTTATATTGTTTTAAGTAATTTTTAATTTATCAGGTTTATTTTAATTTTATAGATTTTCTTTTGTTTTTATAGTATTTTGTTGAAAATTATTGTAGTTTAATTATTTGAATTATTGTTGTTTAGTTAGAAGTAAAAAAAATGCACTTTTATTGATCTTAAATGTTAAATTAAATTAAGTTTTAATTAGTATTTTCAAAGAATAAATATGATTTCTTTTATAATTGAAAATATTTTAATATGATTTAATTTATGTTTATTTTGTAGGAAATATGTTGTATTTTTGGTGTTTGAAAAGCTTAAAAAACGAAGAAAACAAAATGGCATTATCAAGAAAAGAATTTAAAAAAAATGGCTTTGTTGCAAATTAAGCCTTCCCAACCCAAGCAGCTCCATGACCCAGCCCCTACACACGCCTTCTCCCAGGCCCGCCTGCCACTAGCCAGGCCCACGACTGCCTCCAAGCATAGCCAGCCCTTACGGGCCCTTCTCATGTGCAGTCCCAGCCAAGCCCACCTACCAGAAGCCTACTTCCTTCCTGCGCCTGGGCCTTTTCCTCACACTGGCCCGTGTGTTCCCAGCCCACATGCATTGCCACCAGCAATAAGTCCAGCCACCTACCCCTTTTTCCTTGAGCCCAACAATGGTCTCCTTGTCCCCTTGTCCAACAATGTCAAAAAATGTCATTTTTCCCTACTTTTCTAAACATTTTATTACAAAATAAATCATTACACCCCAAAATTTATCCTCACATCTTATTAAACTAATTATGCCATATTATTTTTCATTTAAACACTTTATTTAAGCATAAAATAGGTAGTTTCAAAAGCATTTTGGGGTGCTTAATTTTATGGTTACTATCGTCTTTTCTAAACTTTCTCTCTATATTTTCTCCCTTCCGTTTGGAAGACCATTTTGTGTCATGTAGGGGTGCACAAAAAAACCGCTAATCCGCCCCACTCACCTAACCCATCAAAATCCACCCGCTTTGAGCCTGCCCATTAAAAAACCTGTCGAAAGTGCACAAGATGGATTGGGTATGGGTTGCAATAATATAAGGAGGGTCCAACCCGTAGCCACTACTTATTTTTGTATATATATATTTAGTAATAATCTAAACCTAAAAATACAACCAATAAAATGGTTCATTGAAATTTATAAAGTGTGTGACCTTTTTAATTTATTTGATGGAGATATTGGATTTTTGGATGTGAATTATTATATTCTTTATATTTATACATATACATTTATAGTAGTCCAAAGATTTAACTTGTTTTAATGAAAGTTTTCATTACTATGAGATTAATGGTGCTAACTTAGGAATTGTGTATATAAACTTGTCTAGGAAAGATAGATGAAAAAAGAAATAGTGTTACTTATATTGATGGTTAAATATTAGTGAAAATAAAACTCAAGTTGTGGAAATTATTAATGTATGAATTGATGAGTTTAATACCATTTATAATTTGTGTAATTTAGATAATTAGTGTTGGCGCGGTTCTTTGCCAACAGGTAATTAATAGAATAAGAGAATGAGATTAGTGCTAAGTAATGAACCGTAACAGATGAATGATCTTGAAATAAAATGGTGATACGAATACTTTTTTAGGTGGTTCAAAGGTTAAAATCCTTCTACTCCACCAGCCAATATTATTTCTAGTTTTCTGGTATTCTTTACAAGGTATTTCTTTACACAATAGAATCCAACCCTTTGCAACTCCCAGGGTCTCCATATTTATAGGAGAGGGCACCTGGGGGTTGGCAAGGGGGGTCATCCCGTGACCTTCTTACCCATCATGTCTCTTCTGTGACATTCATGATTAATTCCTACAACCTGACAAATGAAGTGTGGTTTAATCAATAGGTACGGGGGATAATGGGCCGCACGGCCCAACCCAGTCGTGGATGCCTAAACACGCGCGCTTATGCTGCGTGTCCGAGAATTCAGGGATATATCAGACATGTGATGTCTGATATATGCACGTTTACATTGCGTGGTTGACTTTATAAAGGGTCACAGCTTCCAACTCAAGCACGTGCCTCGAGCTAGATGTCTTCTTAGCCTGTGGTGTCTATACATCTGACCCGACTCCTTAGTAACCTTAGTAAGCCTTTGGTTATCTCGAGCTAAAGAGGTGGGACCTGGTAACAACAGCTCCGAGTACGTGGCATCCATGTGGCTGATATAAATATGCCATACCTTAGCTCGCTAATAGCCCGTGGAGAATTAGGGCGTACAATTAGTATACTAATGATTGGAATTTTTTGTGGAATTTTAAATTCAAGTTTGAGATACAATAATATTTTATCAAGTTATTATTCATGATGACATTGATTAGTAAAGATGGTATAAGTTTGAACATTATGGTCCATAATTTTTTGTTTTTCAAAATATCAAAAGTTGATAATTTCGAACATTAAATCAACCTTACCCGCCCATAAAACCGCATAAATCTGCCCATAAAAAAAACCACCCAAACCGCACACTTGTTGGGAAGTTATGGGTTACATTTTTCTAAAACGGCCAAATAAAAAAACCGCACAAATTGCAGAAAACCCACCCAATCCGCCCGCTGTGCAATCCTAGTGCCATGCATGTATTTCTTTTGTAATGTTTTTTATTATAGTTATGTGCTTCTAATCTTTTTCATTAGATTATTAAGATCAATGTAAAGTAACTTGTAACTAGATAATATTTATTGTTGTATGTTGATTTCCCTTATAATGCAACCAAGTTTATGGAACTTTTCTTCTTCATATATGTCTTTCATCATTAATATCTTGTAATTTGGATTGTTAGATAATATTACACTTTGTTCTTCATATTGCAAAACATAATATTCTTTGATTGAGAATCATTAAATTGTACACATCCAATGCTTAGAACAAAAATATGATGTTTTGCCTTATAAGTAATGTTATTTGATTTTTTGTTGTTTCATTAAGTTGATTCACATTACATACTTTGAAATTATATTTTTAAAAGGTGAAGAAAAATCCTATCTTTTATTTTTATCTGAAAGAAGAATAAATTGCACCAAAACTAAATTATATCAACTAGCTCAAAGATAGAGCAAATAAAACACCAACTTACATCTTCCTAACAAACTCAGCAAGAGATCTATTCTTGTCCAGAACTTTTTGACTCAAACTACCAAGTAATCTAGCTTTCAAACTCAACTTAATCATACTATGTAAACGATGAGGAGTGAAGGAGCAATGAGCAAAAATGCAGGAGTTTCTATTACACCAAATACAATAGACAACAGCTGCCAAGGAAGCTACAACAATGTGATGCATGATATTTTTAGGCTTCCCATCTAACCACTTCTTCCATTCATCAAACTGCTTAGACCATATACCAGGACCTAACCAAATTTTAGTCAACTCCCAAACCTGTTGAGAAAAGATACAGTCGAAGAACAAATGCATATGTGTTTCCTCAACTCTCTCACAAACCGGACATAGACTAGAGTCGACAGAAATCTGGCACTGAATCAAATTATCTCTAGTCAGCAAATGGCTAAGAAACGATTTCCAAAGAATAAATCGATGCTTAGGGACAGTAAGTCTACACCACACTGCCTTTGCAAAAGCAATCGGGACCCTCCGAAGCCAACTACTATCCAGATCCTTCAAGTTCAACTTACCATTCACAGACGAATCCACCAAATTCGCTTCAGAAAACACCTCTCTCAGATAGCATAATTTATGCCAATACCAACTAACATCAGGTTTCAGTTTATAAGACCAGAAAGACTGACCTTTAAGATATATCTCATCAATCCACTTCACCCACAACACATCTTGGTTAGAAGACAAAGCCCAAATAAATTTGGCCAATAAAAATTTGTTCCATTTAGAACCCTCCTTAAAACCCAAACCACCCAAAGATTTAGGAAGACAAACCTGAGTCCAAGAAGAACAATGGAACTTGTTGTGATTTCCTTTGGATCCCCATAAACAGTTACGACACAACCTATCAATTTCTTGAATGACACTATGAGGAAGCATAAAAATATTCATCCAGTAATTTCGAATGCCCAATAAAACAGAGAAAATCAGTTGAGTTCTCCCCGCAAAAGATAAGTGTCTACTTGCCCAAACATGGAGCCTAGCCTGAATCTTCTTGATAATCTAACCACAATCAGCTACTTGCCATCTCATAGGTCTCAGCGATACTCGCAGATACTTCAAGGGAAAAGTCCCCTCACCAAGATCAACAGATTTCAGAATATTTTTCTTTACATCAGTTGCACACCCCCAAGAACATTTGGGATTTATTCAGATTAGCAGTCAGCCCTGAACACTGGCTGAACCTCGAAAAACCATCAAATAAAAGCTGAACCGATCTAATGTTCCTCTTACAAAACAAAATCAGATCATCTGCAAACACAAAGATTAACAAGTTGCAAATGCTTACACATGGGATGAAATTTGAACTCTCTGTGTTGAGTAACTTACTTAAGAAGCCTAGTGAGATACTCCATGACCAGCACAAAAAGCAGAGGAGAAATTGGGTCTCCTTGTCTTAAACATTTCCTCCCTTCAAAGCTTCCTTGTAATCTCCCATTCAACAAAAGAGTATATGATGTACTCGTCAAGCATATCATTATCCATTGAATAAACCTTCTAGGAAAGCAAAAAGGTGTCATAATATCCTCCCCAAAATCCCAATCAATAGAATCATAGGCCTTACTAAGATCTATTTTTATCAAACACCGGGGAGAAATATTCTTCCTAGTATAGCCATGAAGTAAATCTTGAAGAATTAAAATATTATGAGCAAGCTGTCTATTCTTTATAAAGGCTCCTTGATTTTGATGGATAATCATAGGAAGAATTTTAGCCAACCGAAAACAAAACATCTTAGAAATACATTTATAAAGCGTATTACAGCAGGCTATAGGTTTATAATCAGCAACTGTAGCTGGAGAATCTACCATAGGAATAAGAGATAAAATTGTCCCATTCATCTCAGAAGGTATCTCACCACGCTAAAAAACATCAAAATCACCTCAAAGATTTCTTCCCCTATATCTTTCCAAAGAGCTTTGTAGAAACCTGAGCCAAAACCATCTGGACTAGGGCTCTTGATAGAAGGGATACTAAATAACGACCTCTTAACATCCTTCTTAGTAAAAGGCTGAATCAAGTCAATTTGTTGCTCCAAAGTCAAGACTGGCCCCTACTGGAAACACTTCTAATCTACCCGACTGGTTGCTATACTATCCTTGCCAGGAAAACCTTTGAAATGGTTGTAAAAATGAGCAACAACTTCTACATAAGTCTCAACAATCTTACCCTTTTCATTCATAAAATAAGTGATTCGATTCCTAATCCTCCTCTGTTTAAGACTAGCATGAAAGTAAGCAGTGTTCTCATCACCAAATCGAAGCCAGTTAATTTTTCTCTTTTGACGAAGGAAACTCTCATACATTCTAGACTTACTATCATAATCAATATATGCCTCTTTCTCATCCTGGTGCAGCAAACTCGAAGATGGATTCTGCTGCAACAAGAACTGGGCCTGCTCATACTTCTGTTTAGCAGTAGCATATTGCTGGACAACATCTCCTACTTGCATCTTATTAAATTGATACAAAACAGTTTTGAGCCTTCTTAACTTCTGTATAATCTGCTGCAATCCCTAACCACCAGTCGGTTTAGACTAGTTACCAAGGACTATACTCTGAAAATCCTTGTGATTAGCCCATATATTAAAACATTTGAAAGGTCTGATCCCTGACACCTGAAAATGAACTGTTTTGATGATACAATAACAGTGATAAGAAATTGTATCCTGGTTAATACGAGCTTCTGACTCAAGAAAGGCATCAATCCACAGTTCATTTATAAAAATTCTATCCAATTTAGAGAAGATTCTTGATTCTTCCTTTTGCTTGTTAGACCAGGTAAAGTTAGTGCCACTCGAACATAATTCAGTCAACATAGCATTAGCCCTCCATAGACGACTATCTTCCACTTCCATTTCAGTTACCGGTCTACCCCCAGTACGATCATCAAATTCAAAGACTACATTGAAGACCCCAACAACCAACCAAGGAAAGACAGTAAACTGAGATAAAGCTAATTGAGACCAAAGGCCTTTCCTCTCCTCCACCGAGTTCCTTCCATACACAAAAGACAAGCAAATTTTTTGAAAAACTCCCTTGATCTTCAGTTCACAATTTATAAGTTTGTCTATTGCCTGAGTTACATTAACAGAAACTATATCTTCTTTCCATACTAACAAAATTCTTCCTTCCACAAACAGACTACTATACCAATTCCAACCCAAGAAAACATTCCTCATCATCTCCTCAACCTTATTACATTTCAATTTAGTTTCAAGAGAAGAACCTAAACTAATTTTATTAACATTACAAAAGTCTAACAAAGACCTTTGCTTATTCCTATTATTTAAACCCCTAATTTTCCAACACAGTAAGTTACACCCCTCCATTAGATTTCTGAACCTCTTGTATACACTTCTTAGAAACCTCTATCTGATTCTCCTACAAAATACTGTATTTGTTAGCTCTCAATGTAATAGCAATTGATAAATTTTGCCTTGAACTTCCCAATTTTTTATGGGTAGACCATTTCATCTCCTGCCCTATCATAGAACTACTTGCTTCCTTAACTGTTACTGTTTGTGTTGTCCTTCTAGCCTTCAGTTCTCCCATAATAGCCATCGTTCACCCTTACCAGCCTTCTGAGCATCCTTTCCAGCTACCGGTTGATGAATTTCCTTAGACCTAGCCTCATCACGTGGCTCACACATTTAAGAAGATCCCCCAGGTTCCCATTATCAGTACCAGAGACCTTCTGCTTTAGCCTCCAGACTGCCTCCTGCGCATGTTTACAACTAGTAGCAGTATGGCCTAAACTCTTACAACACGAGCAATGGGTAGGAAGCCATTCAAATTCTATAGCTTGTTCCATCAATTGACCTCGTTCATTGATAAAATTGATATGTTGAGGGATATGAACTAATATCTCTACATCCATAAGAACTCTAGCAATTTTCACCATTGACTTATCCTTAGTAACCTTATCCATCATCATAGGCTTACCTATAGTGCTAACAAGAGCACTCAGGCTTTTAAGACCCCAATATTGAAGACCCACGTCTGGCAGTCTTATCCAGACCGGAACTGATTTCACCAACCTCATATTATCAAGATCCATCGACCAAGGCCTCAGTAAAACAGGTTTTCTGTCAAAGTGAACCACTCCTGATTACAAAACCATGTCTCGAGATTCTTCATCCCAAAATTTGACTAGATTATGACACGCATTCATACGAGCAATTCTCTCTACTCCTAACTTGCCCCATATACATTTAATAAATCCTTCAAACACAGCTAAAGGGGGATTAGCACCTAAAACAACACATACCATTGCTGATTGCCAGAAGGAAGCTTCCACTTCTATCTCCTCCTTATCAACATGAGCTATCAATTTCCCTTCTCGTACCAGGGGTTCCTCAAATTTGAGCCGAGAACCACCCTGAGATGCAAAAGAATCCTGAAAATGGGACCACTTGAAATTGGACCACTTTTCCTTAGCTATTTCTTGGAAATCCTTCTCCTTTGCTTCATTCGCCCATGACCTAGAACCTGAAATACTCCCAGTTTTGGACAATTTGCAATCCACCAGTTGGTCCTCCCCAACCTCTGGAAAATCATCCACCGTATCCGCAAAAATCTCCTGCGGGGGATCCCCCCTCACTTCGTCTTCTTCCTCCACTCGTTCATGAGTATTCTTGACTGCGCTACTCACAATCGAAGATGATCTGGGACTAGACTTTTGAGTAGTTTTCTTACGCCTCACCATGGGAAGAGAGAAAATCCTATCTTTGTTTAAAAGTAATTTGTGCTTAAATTATAAATCTACTTTGAGAATGATAGTTCGATTTATTTTAACTATCAATAAAACATGGGAGTCAATATACCAATAAATATTATTAAACTTACATTTTGTGGATTGTAGTATCATAGTAATCTTTCTTTTACAACTTGTTTACAAATCATAATATGTTTATTTTTCTTGTCTTAAATATATTTATTTTCTATCTTTTATTTTTTTTTCTTGACGCAAAATCTTATTAATCTTTGGAGCTAGGTTAGAGTTTATTAAATTTTGGTTTAAAATAGTTTTTTTTTGTTATCATTTTAGTCAATTCTCTTGGGTTCCATATCCTTGCTTACACGATCAATACTTTATATACACGATTTGTGTGCTTGCGATTTACATTTTAAAATATACAATTTTTGTTCCATCAAGTTTTTGGTGCCGTTGCCGGGGAGTTGTAAGAAAAGAAACGAACTTTTTCTCAAGGTTAGTGAATTCTTCTACTAGTTATTTTAATTTTTTCAGTAAAAAAAAATAAAATATTTACAAAAAAATAAAAACATAATAAAAAATTACTTATATATATATCTTTATAATTATGTTATCATCTTGTTGTTAGTTGATGACACTTGTGCCTTCTAGTATTCTGTGGTAGTCTTTTTATTTTTGTTCAAATTTACTAGTTGATGGAAATTTTGCCTCCTAGATTTTGCCTTATTTTTTTGTTGATGGCACTTGTGCCTCCAAGTTTTTTTTACCATATTTACTAGTTGATGGAAATTTTACCTCCTAGTTCTTACCTTATGTATTATTTGATGGCACTTGTGCCTCCGAGTTATTTTTTTTTTTTGCTTTATTTTTGTTATGGTTGATGGCATGTTATGCTTCCCAACACTTGTTCAATTTTAGTTAACATTATTTATTTTGCCTTATTTTATTTCTCTTATCATATTAACCTATAATTGTGAAGAAAAAAAATCAAATCTTGTCATTTCACCATAAGCAATCTTTGCTTAAAGGAAATTTGAACAAAATTCTCAATCTGCCTTTGCCAATTAACCTCTGCTAATTGAATGTATTTAATGTTGCTAAATCTATTGACTGTGAGGAAATCCATGAAGTTAACATGGTTGAAAGTATCTTTGAAGAGGATGGAAATGAATTGCTTGAATATTGTGAAAAATATTTTGCTATGAACTTGCATATTGATGATTCTATTGATGATGTGAATTCTTTGTTAGAGTCTATACCCTTAAATGATTCAAAAAGTGAACATTTTTCAATCTTAGAACATGTTCAATCAATTCCTAGAGGAAAATGCTGAGACCACCCGAGAGTTTCAAAGAAGATTAAATCCAAACATGAAAGATGTAGTTAGAGAATAAGTAATTAAATTGTTAGATGTAGGTATCATTTACCCTATTTTTGATAGTTTATTGGTTAGTCCAGTCCAAATTTTTCCTAACAAATATGGGATCACTGTTGTTGAAAATGAGAAAAATGAATTATTCCCTACTAGAGTACAAACGAGGTGGAGAGTGTGCATAGACTATAGAAAGCTAAATAATGTCACTAGAAAAGACCACTTCCCTTTATCTTTCATTGAACAAATGCTTGAACAATTAGTTGTCCATGCCTATTATTGCTTTCTTGATGGATATTCAGGATATAACCAAATCCCATTGCCCCAGAAGATAAAGAAAAGACTACATTTACATGCCTGTTGACCCTCGAATTGGTCAACGACGCGGAGTCAAGTAAAACGATAGAAAATGAGATGAAATCAAAACGAAAAGATAAATGACACAAAATATTTATAGTGGTTCGGCCCTTATAAAATGCTAACAACCTACGTCTACTTAGTCTTCTTATTGATATATAATTCCAAGAACTGTGATCAAAGAACTAGGGTTCATGAGTTTCACAAGCTTTCGGATGAATACAATTATGGTGGATAAAAACACTCTATTTCTCTCTTGGAATTCTGAAGTTCCGAAATTCCCCTCTCTTGAGCCCTTTGATTCTTTTTTATAGGCTCAAGGAGTTCTACATGGGCCAATGGGCCTTAATAACATTTAATACAGGCGTATCTAAATAATAATGAATCTTATAATTAATACGTAATTATAAGATTACATATCTAAAGAAAATAAATGAAAATATATGACCAGATTGGTCGCCCATAATTATGATGTTTGATGAGCCAATTCTCTTCTGGTCGATGATCGAACAGACCATACTTACTTAAACTGCCACGTGTATCCCACATGTAAGCTAATTCTGCCACGTCATCAGGTAGTCCTTTTTGGGTAAACATTTTCCGTCCAAGTTTATTTTACTACGACCATCATATAATAAACTTAACCAGCTGACCATCCGTCTGACCTGTCAACACCTTTTCAAAAAAGTAACTAATCATGTCATTGTAGTTTCCCAAAAATATTTTGACGGCTAAAACGCTTCCCACGTCTCAAAAATTCACTCCAATCATTACCTCTTTTACAGTGCCATGATCAGTATAAATAACTCGAATTCCTCACTTTTTACCTTTTACCACTCTTCTTTTCCTCAAGAACTCTGAAGAACAAAGCAAGAAAAACTCAGAAAAAATTTGGGCGATCCGTGGTGTGTCTGTCCAGTCGTTTTAATCAATGCTCGTTAATTCACTTTAATATTCCATTTAAGTAAGTTCCCTGATCTTCTTTGTCTCTGATATTGTTTAGCCAAAAACAGCTCCTGATGACGTGGCAGGATTGACCTACACGCGACAGACACATGACAACTTTAAGTGGATAAATCCTATTCGACCATCGACCAGAAAGTTATTTTATCAAGTATCATGCTTAGGTACGATTATTCTGGTCGTATACTCTTATTTACATCCTTTTGGATATGCAATCTTTTAATATTTGCATTAATTGTATTTTCTTTTATTACCTTGATATGCAAGTCTTAATTGTAATTAAGGCCCATGAGCCCATGTAATCTTCTTGAGCCTATAAATAAGAATCAAAGGGTTCAAGGAAGGGACTTTTGATCTTTGTGTCCTGAGAGAAGAATATAGTGTGATTTTCACCGAAGTTGTAATCTTCCCAAGGCTTGTAAAACTTGTGAACCCTAGTTCATTGATCATAGTGTTGGGATTCAATATCAATAAGAACACTAAGTGGACGTAGGTCATTACCATCTGATTGGGGCCGAACCACTATAAATCATTTGTGTCGTTTGCTTTCCATTTGATTTTTCTTCTTGTTTTCATCTAATTTTCTATCGTTTATCTAACTCCGTGTTGTTGACTAAATTGAGGGTCAACATTTTGGTGCTTTCATTGAGAGAGGAACTCAAGATTTCAAGAAGATAAAATGGCTAAGACATCCAAGAAGACGGGGCAGACTGCTGGCGTGCATCCACCCAGCCTCCTCCACCAAATGTGGCTGAAGATGAGCCACAGTTGGACTTTGAAGAGGAAGAAATGGATTCTGAGACCCCGAGGACAACTGTGAGTGTGTTGCAAGGAAAGTTGGCCAATCTGAGGGCCAATCAAGAGAATACAGATGAGACGTTGGCATTGCAATAGAGGGAAATTGAATGCCAATGCCAAGAACTGAATGAGTGACAGGCAGACATGGACTGCCGGCAAAGAGATGCCACTGCTGTCCTAGAAGCAGCCATTCAGTTGGCCCGGGGGTACGCTGCGCCGACTTCTCAATCGGATTAGCCACAAAGCGCACCACCACAAAGGCCCCAATGTCTAGTCCTCTGATTCAGCCGGCGAGCCCTCAAAGGCCGAAGCAACCACCTGTTGTTCAATAGGATATCTCAATTGAGGATCCTGAGCAGCAGCCACCTTCTCGCGCTGGTTGGGATAATCCCGAGCGTCAAAGGAAGAATAGGGTCGGGCAGCCTCACTGAAGCCCTAGACGCCCAATGACTGATGAGAAAACTCCACCGAGCAGGGGGCAACATCCTTCTGCTAACAGAAGGTACGACGAATCAGGCACTGCAGTCAGGGGACCCCCACGACAAAATAATGACCGGGGACCTACCAACCAACGTAGGCCTCCCCCTAACGCTCGGGAGGTGCCAGCTAGAGGGGGGAACAGCGTGACCAGACGATCGCACCATAGTCAGTCGCAGTTCAAGGACGACCATGACTATAATGAAGCTGACTCTGGAAGAAGGAATGCTGGTCGAGGGCGAGAAGAAAGAGGTGGAGAAAGGAATCCCCCACCAAGAGAAAATAGACATGCGAGCCAGAACACTGGGGGGCAGCCTAGGAAGCCTAACATCTTTGATCAGTTAGGCACTAGAGAGCAAAGGCATAGAGATGATGACCTAAGGGACGTGCTCAACGACAGGCGTGAAAGACACGATGAGTACGCTCCTCTGGCACCAGTTGCCCCAGCGATCCCAGATGTCATACAGGCCCAGATCGATGGATTAAACCAGGCTATCCAGAAGCTGGTAGGGAGCTGGACATCCCACATTGTGTATGATCGGAGAAGAGACACTCCATTCATACAAATAATAGTTTTGGTGGAAACCCCCAACAAATTCAAGATGCCAGTATTGCCAAACTTTGATGGGTACGGGGACCCAGTATCTCACGTGAATAAGTTTGAGATACAAATGGATATCCAGAAGGTGTCAGATGATGCTTGCTATAGAATCTTTCTGGCCATCCTATCTAACACTACTCAGGAGTGGTTCTTTAAATTCCCTCCTGCCACCATAGTATCATGGG
Source organism: Humulus lupulus (assembly GCF_963169125.1). Lineage (NCBI taxonomy): Eukaryota > Viridiplantae > Streptophyta > Magnoliopsida > Rosales > Cannabaceae > Humulus > Humulus lupulus. Next base: position 212,202,811 of record NC_084795.1, read on the forward strand.
AAATGTTCATGGGGGAATTCTACGGAAAATTCTACGCTAGTCGTGTGCACCCAACTGAAGCCAATCAGCTGGTCGAGATATGCTAGAAGGAGGGAGAATCCTTAAAGGAATATGTCAAACGTTTCATGCGAGCAGTAGCTAGGGCTAAAACAGTTGGCGATGAAGGGAAAATGATGGCCCTTACTGCTGGAGTAAGGCGCCATTCTCCCTTTTGGAATAACTTAAGAAAGAATGGGGTGAAGGGTACCCAGGAGTTTCTTGATGCAGATTGATAGATTAAGCTCGAGGATGCGATTGCCAATGAGGGGAAATTGCCAGTGAAAGATAAGGGACCAAAAGAAGATCCCTCTAAAGCCGCCAATGGGTCAGATAAACCCAATGGAAACGACAAAGGCAATGGGAACAATAAAAATGGTGGAAAAAGGGCAAAAACTAAACCATCAACATCCAAAAAGAAGGGCCCTAAGAGCAACAGGTATGAGCCAAGGTTCACCGACTACACCGCTCTTGTCGAGAGAAGAGAAGAGGTGTACCAGGCGACCAGCTCCAATGTCCTTGACAAGTGACCAATGCCAATAAGGAAGGATATGAACAAGAGTGATACAACAAAGTTTTATCGTTTCCACAACGACTATGGTCATGACACTAATGAGAGTAACCGACTAAAAGACGAGATTGAGTTCCTTATCAGACAGGGACATCTGGCGAGATACGTACGAGCCACTGGAGGTTCTCAGCGAGAGGCTCAAGGAGGCAATGAGTATGTACCTATATGCCAACACTCACCACCTTTACAGATAGCTCCAGTGGTAGGTAGGTTACGAACCATCTGGAGCGGCCCACACCTTGCAGGAGATAGTTGGAAGGCGAGGGAGCGATACGCTCGGACCTTACACCACGACCAAAACATCGAGATGTTGAATGTCGAGGGATGCAAGCCCAAGAAGACTTCAACAGAGCAAGAACCAATAACTTTCTCTGAGTTTGACGCTCAACATGTCCGATTTCCTCATTTGGACCCCCTGGTCATGGACGTCCAGATAGCCAACATGATGGTCAAAAGGGTGTTAGTTGACACAGGGAGCTCAATAAATATCTTGTACAAATCTTCACTGGAGAGAATGAAGTTATCCGTGAAGGACCTAGAGCCATGCAACCAAACCATTTATGGTTTTTCTGGCGAAGGGCTCAAGCCAACAGGATCGATTAGGCTTCCGGTTACAACAGGAACTGCGCCCGCGAACAGAACATTACTCATTACTTTTTATAGTAGTTGATTGTCCTTCTGCGTACAATGCTGTGATTGGAAGGCCTATTCTGGTCGATCTGCGAGCTGTAACCTCGGTTGGGCACCTTGCCATGAAATTCCCAACTGACGCAGGGGTAGGATGCATGTTGGGAAACCAGCGAGAAGCGAGGGAATGCTATAATTCCTCGATATCTAAGGCAAAGAGAGGGGGATCAAGGGAAGACACCAGGAAAGAGTTGCAGTTGGCCAATGAAACACAAGCACAATCAGGTGGGCATGTCACCAAATAGGGTGTTGCCCAATGTGAGGATAGGGATTTGGATCCTCGCTTTCAGGGATTATGATGAGGAAGTAGGACTGATCAAGGACTTATAAGAGGTCCAACTCGATGAGGTAGATCCGACCAAAGTTGTGAAAGTCGATAAAAACTTAGCGACAATAATAAAGAAAAAGCTGGTAGAATTTTTGAAGAAAAACCAGGAAGTCTTTGCCTGGTCACATAAAGACATGGTTGGGATTGACCCAGTAATTATCAGCCATGTTCTGAACATAGATAAAAGCTTTCCACCAGTGCAACAGAAAAAAGAAGGCTGCTCGACAAAGATAGATCGAAAGCTTTAAAGGAAGAAGTCGAGAAGCTAAAGGAGAACGGATTCATCAGGGTAGCATTTTATCCATTGTGGGTCTCTAATCCCGTACTAGTACCCAAGCCGAATGAAAAGTGGAGAAGATGCGCGGATTTCATAGACTTTAATAAAGCCTACCCAAAAGATTGTTTCCCGCTCCCAAGGATCGACCAACTGGTCGATGCCACTTCAGGGCACGAGATCCTATCGTTTATGGATGCATACTCTGGGTACAATTAAATTAGTATGCACCCACCTGATGAGGATCACACTAGCTTTCAGACTGTTACAGGGCTTTACTGTTACAAAGTAATGCCCTTCGGTTTGAAAAACGCTGGTGCGACTTACTAGCGACTAGTTAATCACATGTTTAAAGAGCTGATCGGTACAAACATGGAAGTATATGTTGATGACTTGTTGGTTAAGTCGAAAAAGGTAGCAGGACACGTAGGGGACCTGCAAGAGTGCTTCAACGTCTTGAACAAATATCAGATGAAGCTAAATCCCCTCAAGTGTTCCTTCGGAGTTGGATCATGGAAATTTTTGGGATTTATAGTGAATTCACGAGGGATTGAAGTTAATCCCAAAAAAATCAAGGCCCTAATCGAAATGAAATCGCCAACAAAGATAAAATATGTTCAAAGTTTAACCGAGAGAATTGCCACTCTAAGTAGATTTATCTCCAAATTAATAGACAAATGTGTCCCACTTTTCAATCTACTTAGGGGCAATAAGAAATTCGAGTGGACGGAGAAGTATGAGCATGCTTTCCAAGATTTGAAGTCTCATATGTCACAGTCCCCGATTCTATCTAAGCCGGTTGAAAAATAAACTTTGTTCATCTATTTGGCGATCACAGAATATGCTGCTAGTGCTGTCTTGGTAAGAGAAGAGGAAAATGTTCAAAAAGTCGTATATTATGTAAGCAAAAGGC